>NW_004443982.1:9687780-9725345 GCF_000243295.1 Trichechus manatus latirostris | reverse complement strand
TATGTTGTGGGGTTGTTAACCAATGTCATAAAACAACATGTGTACTACTGTTTCATGAGAAACTATTTGTTCTGTAAGCCTTCACCTGAAGTACAATAAGAGAAAAAAAAAGAAAGGTAAACTCCAGAAATCAGAGTTCCCTGGGTTCAAATCCTAATTCACTCAAAAATTGGTTGTGTGATCTTTGGCAAGTTAGATAGTCTCTCTGTGCCTTAGTTTCCTTGTGTGAAGAATGGGTACAATAATAATTATCTACTTCACACAGTTGTTTTAAGAATTAAATGAGATAAAGTATCATAAGGTAATTAGCACATGGTCTGCTAAATTGCTTGTTATTATTAGATGTATGATCAGCAGAGTATCTGGGCACACAGAGGAAGAAGTAACTAATTCAGCCTAGCATAGTGAGAAAGATATTCTGGTTCTCCTTAAGTCAGACTAGACAATCTCCCCAGAAGGCCACCACTGTGATACTTATCCAAACAATATAGAAAGTCTTCATGTGCATCAAAAACTTCATATGCTTTAATTTGAAACTATTCCCCCCATGGACTCATGGTATAATATCATTATCCTCACACAATAATTAGCAGCCAGTAATTTTTAATAGTCAATATATAATCAATATATATCATGTAAAATTTCATGTCTCAATTCAGTTTATTTATTTCATTAAGTAGCTGTTCTTCATCTGCTTTGTGAGATCATCTCCTCAAGTTGTCACAGTTTTTAAACCTTGGGTTATTCAAACTCATGTATTAAGTCTCCAGCTGAATGTGCCTGTTACTATGGAAACAAGGTCACTGTGTAGGAGGAGCTTGAGGGAAGTATATTCCTGGCACAGAATGCATGGACAGGAAGAAACGAAATTAGAGACATCCATGCCTAGAACACCATCCTGCAGCCATGACAGTATGACAAGGACATATAATGTTGTCTATAATCAGCATTCTATGGGCAAGTTTACACAATGTAGACAGACAGAGAGACTAAGTCAACTACCCACAAAGAACTGTTTTCCCCTGGGTTCCAGAAGCAACACCCTGGATAATAGTACATCTTGTTTACTTATAAGAAAAACTCCCTCTCATTTTACAATAGGGGCATTCCTCCTGCCCACCTCCTTCGGGTGAATGCCCTTAACAACTGCAGTTTGTGAAAAGTATCCATCAAAAGTCCTGCCCTGGAACCTCATTATAAACAGTGTTATCTATGAGGGAGAATGGAGTATAAGTTGATGTATCTCTTATGTGATCTAAATCAGTGGTTCTGAAGCACTAGTATACATCCGAATCACCTGGAGGGCTTGTTCAAGCACAGAATGCTGGGTCCCACCTGCAGAGTTTCTGACTAAGTAGGTCTGGGGCAGAGGACCCTGGCGGCACAGTGGTTAAGCACTCGGCTGTGAACCAAAAGGTCGGTGGTTCGAACCCACTAGCCACTCCATGGGAGAACGCTGTGGCAGTCTGCTTCCACAAAAATTTACAGACTTTAAAAAAAAATTTACAGCCTTGGAAACCCTATGGGGCATAACTACTCTGCCCTATAGAGTCGCTATGAGTCAGAATCGACTTGACAGCAGCGAGTGTTTTTTGGTAGGTCTGGGGTAAAGTATAACAATTAGCATTTCTAACAAGCCCCCAGGTGATGCTAATGATTCTGTTCTGGGGATCACACTTTGAGTAGCACTGACTCAAAACTTAAAAATAAAACTAAAATCCTTAACAATAAAGCATTGTTTATTGAAAGACAAAAGACATCATGTCATGGCAAGGAAAGCCTTTTAGACATGCTGTACAACTCTTAACAATAATATATGTTCACCATTTTAAAGCTATACAAGAATTATTTTTCTCTCTACTTCAAAATGTTCAACAGCATCTGACTCCATTAAATTTTATCAAATTCAGGATGCTGTCTTTTTCTTATTGCGGAGCCCTGGTGGCGTAGTGGTTAAGAGCTCAGCTGCTAACCAGAAGGTCAGCAGTTTACATCTACCAGCTGCTCCTTGGAAACGCTATGGGGCAGTTCTACTCTGTCCTATAGGGTCACCATGAGTCAGAACTGACTCGATGGCACCTAACCACAACAACAGTCTTATCACATTTTCCCTTTATCATTTTTCTCCCCAGGTTCTCCTGACCCATTATTTCTCTCACACAGGACTTCAATTTTCAGCCTGCATCCTGTTCAGAAATCTGTAATACTGCCCCATCACTTCTCTCTCCACTTCTTTCTCCAGGGTCTGCTCTCTCTGCAGAAGCAAACGTAGCCATGGACAATGCCCACTGTCTAGCTGCATGACTCAGGGACAGATTTTTCCTCATATATGTTAGAAATACTTTTCAGAGTCCATCTTTTGAAGTTATATTCAGCCATATGAGCAATCTGTGGTTACTGAACTCAACCAAACCTCTCAAAACAACACCACTAATTGCCAAGTAACATTTTGAGAAACAGCTGTAAATCACTGAAACCTCTATACCAAGGGTTGGCAAACTATGGCCTGTGGGCCAAATCTGGCCCACCACCTGTTTTTGTACGGCCTGTAAACTATGAAAGGTTTTCACATTTTTCAATGATTGAAAAAAAAACAAAAGAAGAATATTTTGTGACATGTAAAAATTACATGAAATTCAAATGTCAGTGTCCATAAATAGAGTTTTATTGGGCCATCGTCACACATTTGTTTATATACTCTCTCTGGCTGCCTTCTCTCTATAATAGCAGAGTTGAGCAGTTGTGACAGAGACCACATAGCCTGCAAAGACTAAAATATTTACTATCTGATCCTTTAAGAAAGAGTTTGCTGAGCCCTGCTCTATACCATTTCCTAAGGACAATCTTGAGGGACATATACGGGGAAAGGCCACCTAGATTGGGTATAATATGGCTTTAGACATTTATTCCAATAAGCACTCTGGTAAAAACCTGTTGATCCTTGCATGTTCATCACCTTTGTTAAAAAGCTCTAACAATGTTTCCCTGGACTGGAAATTAGGTGAGTTGAGTGATAATCTGCTTTGTCATGAGGACTGTATTATAAACCGAAACCCATTTAGGAAAAATTAGACTACAATCATGGTTCCCTTCAAGCACCTGTCTTTTTCCACGAACTTCCTGAAGTCCCTCCGATGAGGTGTGGGCACGAGACTTATGCAGGAGCGGAGAGAATCCTCTTCAGAACCAAAGCCAGTATAAGGTGGAAATTTCCTTTCTATTTTTGGAGGAGGTGGAGGCTTGCATGAAATGGGAGTAAAGTTCTCTGTAACAAAACAAAGGAAAACTAAACATCAATATTTTTTTTTCCCTGATTATGGCTGTTTTGAAAGGTCTGTTATGTTTTCAAGATGAACATGGAGATCTTTGGAGGCTATTTTAAACTCTTTCAAATAAAACACAGCAAAATCCTGTGAGAGTAGGTTCAGTCATGTTTACAAAAAAACAGAGAATTCACTCAATAATCACCACTAGTTCAAAAGAAAAAAAAAAAGGAACTGTCTGTGTATAAGTAAACATTTATCTTTTGTCATCACATTCCCATTTCTGAATATTTTTGTTCTTCCCTGACTTTTCCAATGATATGAAAATTCAAACTTGAAACTTTATGCCACCCATTCCACATTTTAACCTGTAATTTAGTCCTCTCCTATCTTCAGTCTACACTCACTAACAAAATTCCTTTCTAAACAGGACTGATTCCTGACTATTTCACCTTTACCCTTCCCCATGGACTCTGTCTTCTCCCCCTGTGCACCCTACCCCTTCCTTTCTTCCAACTCAACTATAGGCTGTGTCACTTCACTATCTGGTTTTAAAAAAAAAAAGCTCTTTCTTCTCACCAACCACTGCTCCAGGTTGTTTGTGTTACTGCCAAAGAAATGTCTGCAATTGTACTAGAAGGTGAGGGAAAAAAATCTTTCCCAAAATAGCCACCTGCCTATTATCTCAAAGGCATAGTAGGCTAAGTAGTGCTAAGTGGTAAATACTATTGATTTTATTTATTTACTTATCTTTTTTTGACTCATCATCCTTTACTTACAGGAAGGAGGGATGGAGAGAGCTTATGGCATATTTGTAGTGGCCTAGGAGCTTTTAGGTGTTCATTTGTGAGGTTGTACATCTCCAAGATACAAATATGCTCACCGTGTTGATCTGACCTACCCAGGTCACTGTGTTTGCCCCACCACAAATGGCAAAGAAGATGCCTGGATCTTTCCTATAACCAAACCAAACCAAACAAAAAACATGGAATCCACTTTCTACTTCTTCCCAGACTTTGAGTATACCATAGGTGTTTCCGTTCAAGAATAAAAGGAATTCCATAGAAGCAAATATTTCCTTTTCCATTTGTCAACGTTCTATAAGAGAAAATGTGCATCAATTTGTCATCCAAGGCAACCTAACTCTTTAAAAATAGAGGTTTTTTTTTTTTTTTTTTTTTTGCTGAGTTATCAAAAGGGTAAGGGTTTGAAGCCATTTCTAACTCTGATTTGGAAACATTTTCAGCTTTCACATTTTCTTAGACAATCTAGTAGCCTATGTGTGAAATCCCCCTAAGCATAATTCCCAGAGTATTGTTCCATCCTAACAGAAACTGCTCACAGAAGACATGCTGGCAAAGAGAATGCCATCAAGTATTTCTTACTGGCTCAGGAAAGGGAGCAGCCAATCTTTCAGGAAGCAACTCGAGTGGGGAGCCTCTCCTGGGGCTATTTTTATGAAGATTAAAAAGAAGTCTTGGTAATGAAGACAAGGCCAAATCTTAGAATTAAGCAGAATTGCAGTAGACTCTATCATTGCTAACCATTATATCAAACACATCACTGATTGGTACCTTGATTTAAAGGAGAGGATCGTAGAGGTGGCAGGGGGAGTTCTATGAGATTAGAAAATTGGGGCATGATCAGTTTCTTACAACAGGAGACATATACATAAAACTATACACACTAATCTGAGCAGTCCAACCAAAACAGGGTACATATTGAACTGCAAAGTAATTAAGAATGCATTATATACCTCCAAAAAACAGGTTTTATAACACAGTTGTTTTCTCAACCACCTAACTTTTACAACGGCAGTTAAGTAACAAAAGAACCAATTTAGAGCTTTCCTCTGCACCCACAGTGCCATCTAGTGTATAAAAGCCGAGTACTGTCCCACCCCATCATGCCTGGCTTTTACAATACCACATACATCTTTTTGGATATGCTGGTTCAGGATCCAACTTTAAATATCATTTCTCTGGGTAATACACATGCATTCACAAAGCTTCCAGTACACACACCTAAATGACAAGTTTCCTATCTTTGGTATGCCACCATCCTAGCACTCTGCATATTTCAAATGTTCAAAAATACTTCTTTCATAAATGAAAAAGTATGCATTTTTGTACAAAGCATCTTCCGAAATATCTTTTTAAACTGGCATTCTGGTAGATCCTGAGACACATTTGTCTTTCAAATGGTTTGATTCCTCTAATTCCAAGTGATTTGCAAAAACATATATATTGAATGTTTATCCACAATTAACTAGATTTAGATTCCGAGTTTATAGAGAGATGTTATATTTTACAAAGGAGTCATAATGCTCCTTCATGGGGATTTATTGTTTGCCATCTCAGTTGGAAGCACTACTGAGAAAAGCCTTCAAATACCTCAAAGCTGATCTCTTATGTTCTAGTAAGCCAGAGATGGACCTAGGTTTTGTGAAGCTTAATATAATTTGGGGGAAGTTCTTTAAGATCAAGAATATCAACTTATCAAGACAAAATTAGGCACAGGGCCCTGGAATGGGGCCCCTGCAAAGGGAGAGCACTGAAGCTTAAGCTTTATTAACTTCAAGGTAGATCTACCTCTGCTTGTACCCAGGACACAGGTAAAATGATTTTAGCAGGATATGTCATTGTGGGGTCAAATAATTCGTCAGTCACATAATGTTAGAGCTAGAAAATACTTAGGAATCATCTACTCCTCAACTTTTTTCATCTCCTAGGAGAGGAAAATGAGAGGCAAAATTGTCAGGTCCATCAAAGCCATGAAGTGAGGCCGGAAGCCAATTCTACCCCTTTTGCTGCAACTTGAAGTGAACAACTTGCTCAAATGATCATTAAGCACTCATCTTGGATGTCCTGTTGCCTCTAGCACCAAGAGTTCAGAGATACCCGAAATGACTCCACAAAATTAAAGGTGCTTTAAGATTTTTGCTCAACCTTAATCTCAGACCAGCCTAACAAGTGTTCAAAAGCAAAGGAATGCATGGTTTTCTTAGAAGTCTGGTTGTCACAGCCACGAAGATAAGAGAGCCCTCTTAAAGACAAAGAAATAACCCAAGGCAGGAATGCCTAGATAAGAACAGTTTACATTTAAACCCCTGCCCCTTCATGAAACAAATACCTGCTGGAGCCCCTGGAGCCTTTTCCAACCTTCCTGCCACAGGAAAGACTGAGAGGTCTCCACCTGCCAGTCTATACTCATCCACATAAAACACTGAAAGACTGACCTGCTATAGTCCACAGGGGAGCCAGGGACAGCGGGATGGCAAAGCTGCCCTATGGGCAAGCCATACTGGCCTGTTCTGTGGAGGAAGTCTAAGGAATCCCCTTTAGAATCCTTAGATGTATAAAACAGTCTTCCCTTTTTGGGAGTCAGATTGGGTTTTACACAGGGACTCAAATCTCAGAATTCTACCAAGTCCTCTGTTGCTACATAAGTAGAAAGGTTATCTGTGTACCTTCTGGGGACTGCGGTCAACTCCTCTTTGTCTGTCATTTTCCCCCCAAAATATTTTGGAGTGTCATTAGGTAGGAGAAGGCACTAAGCACCAAAGTTGCATATTACATTAGAAACCCCCACCTCCAGCCTACCCCCGGTTTCCCAGGAGGGAATTTCCTAGCTGTGTTGCTGGTACTTGTCAGCTCCTTCTTGTGGTGCTGAGTGGAGACAACCAGTATGCTAGTGAAGGGAAGAACACAAGGGAGGAAATGGGAATCACAGTTATTAACAAGGCTTTGTCCTGGTTTGGACTTCAAGGATACCAATCTGTAATGGATAAAATTTTGTTACTCTCATGAATTTTTAGGACCAGATGAATTACAAAGAAAATTAAAATGTCAGGAATAACCGTATCTGACACTTCACCAAAGAAGACATTCAGGTGGCTAACAGACACATGAGGAAATGCTGGAGATCACTAGCCATTAAAGAAATGCAAATCAAAACCACAATGAGATACCATCTCACCCTAGCATTACTGGCACGAATCAAAAAAAGAGAAAATAACAAATGTTGGAGAGGCTGCAGGAAGAATGGAACTCTTATGCACTGCTGGCGGGAATGCAAAATGGTACAACCATTTTGGAAAACAATATGGCGCTTCCTTAGAAAGCTAGAAATAGAAATATCATACGATCCAGCAATCCCACTCCTAGGAATATATCCTAGAGAAATAAGAGTCGTCACAAGAATAGACATATGCACACCTATGTTCATGGCAGCATTGTTCACAATAGCAAAACGATGGAAACAACGTAGGTGCCTATCAACAGATGAATGGATAAACAAACTATGGTACATACACACAATGGAGTATTATGCAATGATAAACAACAATGATGAATCTGTGAAGCATCTCACAACATGGATGAATCTCGAGGACATTATGCTGAGGGAAATAAGTCAGTCAAAAAAGGACAAATATTGTATAAGACTACTACTATAAAAACTCATGAAAAGGTTTACACACAAAAAGAAAAAATCTTTGATGGTTACAAGGGAGGGGAGCGGTGGGGATGGAAAAACACTAAATAGACAATAGATAAGCGGTAACTTTGGTGAAGGGTAAGACAGTACACAATACTGGGGAAGCCAGCACAACTTGTACAAGGCAAGGTCATGGAAACTCCACAGACACATCCAAACTCCCTTAGGGACCGAATTACTGGGCTAAAGGCTATGGGGACCACAGTCTCAGGGAACATCTAGCTCAATTGGCATAACATAGTTTATAAAGAAAATGTTCTACATTCTACCTTGGTGAGTAGTGTCTAGGGTCTTAAAAGCCTGTGAGCAGCCATCTAAGATACTCCACTGGTCTCACCCCTTCGGGAGCAAGGGAGAATGAAGAAAACTAAAAACACAAGGGAAAGATTAGTTCAAACGACTAATGGAACACAACAACCAAGGCCTCCACCAGACTGAGTTCAGTACTAGATGGTGCCCGGCTACCACCACTGACTGCTCTGACAGGGATCACAATAGAGGTTCCCAGACAGAGCTGGAGAAAAATGTAGAACAAAATTCTAACTCACAAAAACAGACCAGGCTTACTGGCCTGACACAGACCAGAGAAACCCTGAGAGTATGGCCCCCAGATGCCCTTTTAGCTCAGTAATGAAGTCACTCCTGAGGTTCACCCTTTAGCCAAAGATTAGACAGGCCCATAAAACAAAACAAAACTAAAGGGGCACACCAGCCCAGGGGCAAGGACTAGAAGGCAGGAGGGGACAGGAACGCTGGTAATAGAGAACCCAAGGTCGAGAAGGGAGAGTGCTGACATGTTATGGGGTTGTTAACCGATGTCATAAAACAATATGTATACTAAAAAAAAAAAAAAAGAAATAACTGTATCTAAGTAACATTAAGTGCATTAATTTAACTTTACCAAAAAATCAGGAAAAGGAAATGAAAAAATTATCAGAGAATATTGATTCATTACCCCTATCATGGTGGCACAGTGGTTAAAGAGATGGACTGCTAACCAAAAGGTTGGTGGTTTGAAACCACCAGCAGCTCCATGGGAGAAAAGATGTGGCAGTCTGCTTCCATAGAGATTTACAGCCTTGGAAACACTATGGGGTCGCTGTGAGTTGGAATCAACTCGGCGGCAGTGGGTTTGATTTGGTTTATCATGGATATAATTTCTAGTCAGTAGTTACACTAAGTACACTGTTGTTACTCAAGAAATGTTGTGAACCACTACGCCACCAGGACTCCCTTGTATAATAATAACCAAAACCAAAATCAAACCCATTGCCATGGAGTCAATTCTGACTCACAGCGACCCTGTAAGACAGAGTAGAACTGTCCCACAGGGTTTCCAAGGCTGTAATCTTTATGAAAGCAGGCTGCCACATGTTTCTCCCATAGAGCGGCTGGTGGGTTCAAACCACCAACCTTTCGGTTAGGGGCCGAGAGTTTTAACCACTGCACCACCAGGGCTCCTTGTGTAATAATAAAGCCAAAAACAAATCCATTGCTGTCCAGTAGATTTTAACTCATAGCAACCCTATAGGACAGAGTAGAACTGCCCCATAGGGTTTCCAAGGCTGTAATCTTTATGAAAGCAGGCTGCCACATCTTTCTCCCACGGAGCAGCTGGTAGGTTCAAACCACCAACCTTGCAGTTTAACAGCCAAGCATGTAACCACTGTGTGACCAGGGCTCCTTTTGTGTGATAATCGTGTCTGTTAAATGGGATTATTATATGTTATGTGAAATACAAAGGGTCAATGTGACTATGAAGTGTATAATAATTTTATAATTGTATAATTTTCTATAAAGGCACAAACTTTTTTTTTAGACTGAACAAAAGAAGTGAACAGAAAGAAGCTAAGCACTAGAGCTCAATTTAAATGGACCATAGGGCATTTGAATCTGATGCAGTTACCCAGAGATGGGCTAAATTTGGCATGCACCAGTGAATTCACACTACCTCTGCAAGTTCCCTGCAAAACCCGTTAGGAGACTAGCAATATATCATGTCTCTCTAGCACTACGTACATTCATTTTCCCAAATGCAACCTTTACAGTCTCAAAATCAAGCCAACAGAAACACATCAACCAAATGTTGGGCTTTAGGTTGAAAAGGATCTGATCATATATTTTGGAAACTTCACCACATCCTTTATATTAAGGTAATCTTTCAGTAGGACACAAGTAAATGTTTTCAGTGATCCATCATTTTATATATATTTTTTCAAATTTTCAAGTCTATACTGAAGACTTGCAGATTATAAACAGGTATCTACATTCATTAATTTTACTTTGATCCACAATCAATGCCCACGGAAGTAGCAGTCAAGAAATCAAAAGAAATCAAACGACAAACACTAAGTAGACAATATATACTGTGGCAACTATGGTGAAGGGTAAGACAGTACACAATACTGGGGAAGCCAGCACAACTTGACCAAGGCAAGGTCATGGAAGCTCCACAGACACATCCAAACTCCCTGAGGGACCGAATTACTAGGCTGATGGCTGGAGACCATGGTCCCCATTGGCACAACATAGTTTATAAAGAAAATGTTCTACATCCTATTTTGGTGAATAGTGTCTGGGGTCTTATAAGCTTGCGAGCAGCCATCTAAGACACTCCACTGGTTTCATCCTGTCTGGAGCAAGAGAGAATGAAGAAAACCAAAGACACAAGGGAAAGATTAGTCCAAATGACTAATGGACCACAGGTACTACAGCCTCCACCAGACTGAATCCAGCACAACTAGATGGTGCCCGGCTACCACCACTGACTGGTCTGACAGGGATCACAACAGAAGGTCCCAGACAGAGCTGGAGAAAAATGTGGAACAAAATTTCTAACTCACAAAAACAGACCAGGCTTACTGGCCTGACAGAGACCAGAGAAACCCTGAGAGTATGGCCCCCGGATGCCCTTTCAGCTCAGTAATGAAGTCACTCCTGAGGTTCACCCTTCAGCCAAAGATTAGACAGGCCCATAAAACAAAATGACACTAAATGGGCACACCAGCCCAGGGGCAAGGACAAGAAGGCAGGAGAGAACAGGCAAGTTGGTAATGGGGAATCCAAGGTCGAGAAGAGGAGAGTGTTGACATGTTGTAGGGGTGGCAACCAATGTCACAAAACAATATGTGTATTAATTGTTTAATGAGAAACTAATTTGCTCTGCAAACCCTCATTAAAATACAATAAAAAAAAAGAAATCAAATGACATATTGCATTGGGCAAATCTGCTACAAAAACCTTTTTAAAATCTTTGGAAGCAAACACGTTACCTTGAGAACTAAGGTGGGCCTGAACCAAGCCAAGGTATTTTCAATTGCCTCATCTGCATGTGAAAGCTGGACAATGACTAAGGAAGACCAAAGAATTAATGCCTTTGAATTGTGGTGTTGGCAAAGAATATTGAATATACCATGGACCGCAAAAAGAAGGAATAAATCTGTCTTGGAAGAAATACAGCCAGAATTCTCATTATAAGCAAGGATGGCGAGACTTCATTTCACATACTTTGGACCAGTCCCTGGAGAAGGGGCTTGGTAAAGTAGAGGGTCAGAAAAAAGAGGAAGACCCTCAATGAGATGGATTGATGCGGTGGCTGCAAAAACGAGCTCAAACATAGCAACGATTGTAAGAATGGTGCAGGACCAGGGAGTGTTTCACTCCGTTGCACCTAGGGTCTCTATGAGTTAGAACCATCCTGACAGCACCTAACAACAACAAGATTTATTAAAGGCCAAATTCTCCTCCCCAACCCTTAAGGGCACAAGTGCATCCATCTGTTTCACCACTAGCAGCTTCTCTACAGCCTCTGCCATCCGCACATTCCTGGTTGCCCCTTGCCCACAGTCCCCAAAGCAAATATGCCTGATTGTGCCAACTAAACGGGACCAATTTTAGAAAATAAAATAAGAAAATGCCACCAATTTGGCCCCTGTAGGGCCCACACATCTTGAGTAATCTGGTATACAAATACAGGGAAAGAAATTCTCTTAATATAATAGTGAAATTGAAAGTCTTTTTTATTGAAAGCTCTTTGTGTGCCTTCTCCTATAATATAAAGATTCCCAGGAGGTGAGGAATACTACACAATGGGGACACCAAGATACATAAGGTGGGCCTTATCTCATTCCGGAAACAAAGTACCTTGTCTTTTAAGCTGTGCTTTTTTCTGGTTTTCATCTCATCTCTCGGGGAATTGTGCTTATATGAATATTCCAAGGTTCAGAGAGAAGTTATACGACTAAACACCACCCAGCCCACCCAGCTCAAAGCCCCAACCAGACAAAGACAGTACAAGAAAACTACAGACCAAATCCTTCCTAAATACAGACATAAAAATCTTCAACAAAATATTAGCAAACTGAATTAGACAATATATAAAAAGAATAATATACCAGGACCAAATAGGGTTTATCACAGAAACGCAAGGCTGCTTCAGTATTCAAAAATCAGTCAGTCAATGTGCACAATATAATGAATGGAATTAATATCACTGAAGTTACACTTCAAAATGGTTAAAATGGAAAATTTTTTGTTATATATATTTTATCACAATAAAAATCAACCAATGTAATCCAATGTATTAACAGTATAAAGAAGAAAAAATGACATGACATGATCATTATCAATTGATACAGAAAAAGTATTTGACAAAATCCAACATTCACCAATCATAAAAACTCTCAGTAAACTAGGAATAAGAGGGAACTTTCTCAACCTGAAAAAGGGCATCTATAAAAAACATGCAACTAACATACTTAATGGTGAAAGATTGAATGCTTTGCCCCTGAGGTCAGGAACAAGACAGGCATGTCCGCTCTCACCACTTCTATTCAACATCATACTGCAAGTCTTAGCCAGTGTAATAAGGCAACAAAAAGAAATTAAATGCATATAGATTGGAAAGGAAAAATAAAACTGTCCCTATTTACAGATGACATGGTACTGTACTAGAGAATCCCAAGTAATTTACCAAAAAAAAAAAAAAAAAAAAAAAACCTCCTAGAACTAAGTGAATTTAGTAAGATTGCAAGACACAAAGTCAACACATAAAAATCAACTGTAGTTCTATACACTTACAATGAACACTGGAAACCAAAATTTTAAAAACAATACATTTACAATAGCCCCACAAAAGTAAAGGTATAAATCTAATATTTGTGGGCTCTGTACGCTGAAAATGACAAAACTGATGAATGAAATCAAAGAAGACCTAAATAAATGAACATATCATGTTCTTGGATTAGAAGCCTCAGCACAGTAAACATGTCATTTCTCTCAAAATTGATCTATAGTATCTATAGATCAATACAAATGAATCCCATTTCCCAGGTGTTTACCCTATAGAATGAAAACATGTATTCACACAAAAACCTATACACAAATGTTTATAGTACCTCTGTTCATAATTAGCAAAAAGTCGAAACAACCCAAACATCCTTCAAAGGGTGAATGGATTAAAAAAAAAATTGTGGAACATCCAAGCAATGGAATGCTACTCATCAATAAAAAGTAACAAACTAGTAATATACACAACAACTTGGATAAATCTCAAAGGCATTTTGCTGTGTTAAAACAAGCCTGTCTCAAAAAGCTACACTTATCTGACATTCTAGAAAAGCAGAATTGTAGTGATGGAGAACATTAAGTCGAGGAGGGTATAACTGCAAGGTATAGCATGAGAGTTTGTTTTGTTTTTTCCTTTTTTTTATTGTGCTTTAAGTGTAAGTTTACAGTTCAAGTCAGTTTCTCATACAAAACTTTATACATACATTGCTATGTGTCTTAGTTATCTAGTGCAGCTATAACAGAAATACCACAAGTGGATGGCTTTAACAATGAGAAATTTATTAGTCTAGTAGGCTACAAGTCCAAATTCAGGGCAACAGCTCCAGGGGAAGTCATTCTCTCTCTGTCAGCTCTGGAGAAATGCCCTTGTGATGCATCAGTCTTCCTTGGTCTGGGAGCATCTCTGTGCAGGAACCTCAGGTCCAAAGGACGCGCTCTGCTCTCTGCACTTTCTTAATGGCATGAGGTCCCCCTGTCTCTCTGCTTCCCTTTCCTTTCTATCTCTTCAGAGATAAAAGGTGGTGCAGGCCACACCCAGGGAAACTCCCTTTACATTGGATCAGGGATGTGACCCGGGTAAGGATGTTACAATCCAACCCTAATCCTCTTTAACATAAAATTACAATCTCAAAATGGAGGACAACCACACAATCCTGGAAATCACGGCCCAGCCAAATTGATACACACATATTTTGGGAGATATAATTCAATCCATGACACTATGTGACCTTACCTGCTCTCCCTATAATGTGACGGTACACTCCTCCTTTCCACCCCGAATTTCCCATGTCCATTCAAACAGCTCCTGTCCCTTTCTGCCTTCTCATCTAGCCTCTGGACAGAAGCTGCCCATTTAGTCTCATGTATCTACTTGAGCTAAGAAGCACTCTCTTCACTAGTATCAACTTATGTCCCATAATCTAGTCTAATCTTTGTCTGAAGAGCTGACTTTGGGAATGGTTTCAGTTCTGGGCTAACAGAGTCCAGGGGCCATGTCTTCCGGGGTCCCTCCAGTCTCAGTCAGACCATTAAGTCGGG
Organism: Trichechus manatus latirostris; assembly: GCF_000243295.1. Taxonomy (NCBI): domain Eukaryota; kingdom Metazoa; phylum Chordata; class Mammalia; order Sirenia; family Trichechidae; genus Trichechus; species Trichechus manatus. The sequence continues at coordinate 9,710,979 of NW_004443982.1, read as the reverse complement.
TCTTTTTACGTGAATCTGAGTTCTGCACCCCACTTTTCTCCTGCTCCATCAGGGATTCTCTGTTGTGTTCCCTGTCAGGGTGGTCATTGGTGGTAGCTGGGCACCATCTAGTTCTTCTGGTCTCAGGCTGATTAAGTCTCTGATTTATGTGGCCTTTTCTGTTTCCTGGGCTAATATTTTCCCTGTGTCTTTGGTGTTCTTCATGCTACTTTGCTTCAGGTGGGTTGGGACCAATTGATGCATCTTAGATGGCCACTCACCTAGCTTTTAAGACCCCAGACACCACTCACCAAAGTGGGATGCAGAACATTTTCTTAATAAACTTTGCTATGCCAATTGACCTAGATGTCCCTTGACACAACGATCCTCAGATCCCTACCCCTGCTACTCTGTCCCTCGAAGTGTTTGGTTGTATTCAGGAAACTTCTTAGCTTTTGGTTTAGTCCAGTTGTGCTGACTTCCCCTGTAGTGTATGCTGTCCTTCCTTTCACCTAAGATAATTTTTATCTACTATCTAGTTAGTGAATACTCATCTCCCTCCCTCCCCATCCTTGTAACCAACAAAGAATGTTTTCTTCTGTGTTTAAACCATTTCTTGAGTTCTTATAATAGTGGTCTTATACAATATTTGTCCAGTTTACTCTCCACAGACAAAACCAGGGGAATTGCAGGGAAGGGACTTCATTTTTCAGATGATATAATAATAAATACAGATAGTATATTTTCTGGTTATACGACATGAACAAAAAATTCCAAAGTGCTAATAAAAACAAATATTTGAAAAAATGTTCAAATCTATTAAAACTTATTTGAGAACAATGTTGCTGTTGTTGTTAGGTGTCATCGAGTCGGTTCCGACACACAGTGACCCTATGTACAACAGAACAAAACACTACCTGGTCCTGTACCATCCTCACAATTGTTGCTATGCTTGAGCCCATCATTGCAGCCACTGTGTCAATCCATCTTGTTGAGGGTCTTCCTCTTTTTTGCTGACCCTCTACTTTATCAAGCATGATGCCCTTCTCCAGAGACTGGTCCCTCCTGATAACATGTCCAAAGTACGTGAGATGAAGTCTCACCATCCTCCTTTCTAAAGAGCGTCATAGCTATACTTCTTTCAAGACAGATTCGTTCATTTTTCTCCCGGTCCATGATATATGCAATATTCTTCACCAACACCATAATTCAAAGGCATCAATTCTTCTTCGGTCTTGCTTATTCATTGTTCAGCTTTTGCATGCATATGAGGCAACTGAAAATACCATTACCTGGGTCAGGTGCACCTTAGTCCTCAAGGTGATGTCTTTGCTTTTAACACATTAAAAAGGTCTTTTGTGACAGATGTGCCCAGTGCAGTTGCTTGACTGTTTGATTGCTGCTTCCATGGGCGTTGACTGTGGATCCAAGTAAACTGAAATCCTTGACAACTTTAATATTTTCTGTTTATTATGATTTTGCTTATTGGTCCAGTTGTGAGGATTTCTGTTTTCTTTATATTATGGTGGAATTCATCCTGAAGGCTGTAGACTTTGACCTTCATCAGTGATTCAAGTCCTTTTCACTTTCAGCAAGCAAGTTTGTGTCATGGGCGTATTGCAGGTTATTAATGAGTCTTCCTCCAATCCTGATGCGGCATTATTCTTCATATAGTCCAGCTTCTCAGGTTATCTGCTCAGCATACAGATTGAATAAGTACAGTGAAAGGATATAACCCTGTCGCACACCTTTCCTAATTTTAAACCACGTAGCATTGGTTTGTCATACTGTAGTGACTTGCATGTTGCTGTGATGCTGGAAGTTATGTCACCGGTATTTCAAATACCAGCAGGGTCAGCCATGGTGGACAGGATTCAGTGGAGCTTCCAGACTAAGACAGACAAGGAAGAAGGACCTGGTGGTCTACTTCTGAAAAAATTGGCCAAGGAAAACTTTATGAAGAGCAGCAGAATATTGTCTGATACAGTGCGAGAGATGAGCTCCTCAAGCCGGAAGGCACTCAAAATACGACTTGGGAAGAGCTGTCTCCTCAAAATAGAGTCGATCTTAACGACATGAATGGAATAAAGTTTTTGGGACCTTCATTCGCTAACGTGGCACGACTCAAAATGAGAAGAAACAACTGCAGATGTACATTAATAATCGGAGCATGGAATGTACAAAGCATGAATCTAGGAAAATTGGAAGTTGTCAAAAATGAAATGGAACACATAAAGATTGATAACCTACACATTAGTGAACTGAAATGGACTGGTATTGGCCATTTTGAATCGGACAATCTTATGGTCTACTATGATGCGAATGACAAATTGAAGAGGAATAGCGTCGCATTCATCATCAAAAAGAACATTTCAAGATCTGTCTTGAAGTACAACTCTGTCAGTGATAGGTAATACCCATATGCCTACAAGGAAGACCAGTTTATATGACTATTATTCAAATGTAAACACCAACCACTAATGCCAAAGATGAAGAAATTGAAGATTTTTACCAACTTCTGCAGTCTGAAACTGATCAAACATGCAACCAGGATGCATTGATAATTACTGGTGATTGGAATGCAAAAGTTGGAAACAAAGAAGAAGGATCTGTAGTTGGAAATTATGGCCTTGGTGACAGAAACTACACCAGAAATCGCATGGTACAATTTTGCAAGACCAACAACTTATTCATTGGAAATACCTTTTTTCAACAACATAAATGTCAACTATACATGTGGACCTCACTGGATGGATACACAGGAATCACCTCGACACCATCTCTGTTCAAACAACTGTCTCTTGGTCTACGTACAGGTTCCCCATAAGCACAATTAAGTGTTCTGGAATTCCCATTCCTCACAATGTTATCCATTATTCGTTATGATCTACATAGTAGAATGCCTTTGCATGGTCAATAAAACACAGGTAAATATCTTTCTAGTACTCTCTGCTTTCAACCAAGATCCATCTGACATCAGCAATAATATCCCTAGTTCCACATCCTCTTCTGAATTCAGTTTGAATCTCTGGCAGTTCCCTGTTGATGTACTGCTGCAATCATTTTTGAAAGATCTTCAGCAAAATTTTACTTGTGTGTGATATTAATAATATTGTTCAATGACCTCCGCATTCTGTTGGATCACCTTTCTTTTGAACGGGCACAAATATGAATCTCTTCCATTTGGTTGGCCAGGTAGCTGTCTTCCAAATTTTCTTGGTATAGACACGTGGGCCCTTCCAGCATTGCATCTGTTTGCTGAAATATTTCAACTGGTATTCCGTCAATTCCTGAAGTCTTGTTTTTTTGTCAATGCCTTCAGTGCAGCTTGGACTTCTTCCTGGTTCTTAATCATATGCTACCTCTTGAAATGGTTGAATGGCGAACAATTCTTTTTGGTGTATTCCTTCCATCTTCTTTTGATGCTTCCTGCGTCATTCAATATTTTTCCCATAGAATCCTTCAATATTACAACTTGAGACTTGAATTTTTTCTTCAGTTCTTTCTTGAGAAATGCTGAGCATGTTCTTCCCTTTTGGTTTTCTAACTCCAGGTGTTTGTATATTTCATTATAATACTTTTCTTTGTCTTCTCTAGCTGCCCTTTGAAATCTTCTGTTTAGCTCTTTTACTTCATTATTTCCTCCATTCACTTTAGCTACTCTACATTCAAGAGCAAGTTTGAGTCTCTTCTGACATCCATTTTGGTCTTTTCTTTCTTTCCTGTCTTTTTAATGACCTTTTGGTTTCTTCATGTATGATGTCCTTGATGTCATCCCACAACTTGTCTGGTCTTTGGTCATTAGAGTTCAATGAGTCAAATCTATTCTTGAGATGGTCTCTAAATTCAGGTGGGATACACCCAAGGTTGTACTTTGGCTCTCATGAACTTGTTTTAATTTTCTTAGGCTTCAACTTGAACTTGCATATGAGCAATTTATGGTCTGTTCCGTAGTCAGCACCTGGCCTTGTTCTGACTGATAATGTTGAGCTTCTCCATTGTCTCTTTCCATAGATGTGCTCGATTTGATTCCTGTGTTTTCTACCTGGCATGGTTCACATATATAGCTGCTATTTGTGTTGTTGAAAAAGGTATTCCCAATGAATAGGTTGATGGTTTTGCAAAATTCTATCATGCAATCTCCAGTGTTGTTTCTATCACCAACGTGATATTTTCTATCTACTGATACTTCTTTGTTTTCAACTTTAGCATTCCAATCACCAGTAATTATCAATGCATCTTGATTGCATGTTTGATCAATTTCAGACTGCAGAATTTGGTAAAAGTCTTTAATGTCTTCATTTTTGGCATTAGTGGTTGGTGTATAAATTTGAATAATAGTTGCATTAACTGGTCTTCCTTGTAGGTATATGGATATTCTCCTATCCATGACAGTGTTGTATTCAGGATAGATGTTGAATTATTTTTTTTGACAATGAATGTGACACCATTCCTCTTCAATTTGTCATTCCTGGCATAGTAGACCATATGATTGTCTGACTCAAGATGGCCAATACCAGTCCCTTTCCGCTCACCAATGGCTAGGCTATCAGTCTTTACACGTTCCATTTCATTTTTGATGACTTCCAATTTTCCTAGTTTCATACTTCATACATTCCACATTCCGATTATTAATGGATGCTTGCCGCTATTTCTTCTCATTTTGAGTTGTGCCACATTAGCAAATGAAAGTCTCGAAAGCTTTACTCCATCCATGTCATTAAGGTCGACTCTACTTTGAGGAGGCAGCTCTTCTCCAGTCCTATTTTGAGTGACTTCTAACCCGAGGGGCTCACCTTCCAGCACTATATCAGACAGTATTCTGCTGAATATGAATATAAGGTTTTCACTGGCCAATTTTTCAGATGTAGAACCCCAGGGCCTTATTCCTTGCCTGTCTTACTCTGGAAGCTCCACTGAAACCTGTCCACCATGTGTGACCCTGCTGGAATTTGAAATACCGGTGGCATAGCTTCCAACATCATAGTAACACACAAGCCACCACAGTACAACAAACTAACAGACTTAGTTTTTCATCTGCTCTAATAATTAATAGAGATTGCATATTTTTCTGAGTATAAGACATGAACAAAAAATTCCAACATACTAATAAAAACAAATGCTTGAAAAAACGTTCAAATCTCTTAATATTTATTTGAGAACAATGTTACCAAAACCAAACTGTTGCCATGGAGTCAATTCTGACTCATAGTGACCGTACAGGATAGAGGAGAACTGCCCCATAGGGTTTCCAAGGCTGTAATCTTTATGTAAGCAGACTGCCACATCTTCCTCCCGTGGAGTGGCTAGTGGGTTCTAATCACTAACCTTTATGTTAGCAGGTGAGAGCTTAACCACTGCGTTACCAGGGCTCCTTGAGAACAATGTTACATCTGCTTAGTGATATTTAATGCTGGCAGTCTCCATAATGTTGATGGGAGCATAAAATGGCATATAACTATTGAAAAGTAATTTACCAACCTACACCAGGAAGCTTAAATTGTTAGTATCTTTTGACATAGCAATTTCATTTCTGGGTTTCTATCTTAAGGACATAATCATAAATGCATAGAAAATGTTAAATTTCGACTCTCCTCTCCATGATTTTCTCCTCCTATACCCACCCCACTCATTTCCTAGCAGCAGTAATGACTGTTCCCCCAACTGCCACACACATTGCCCCCCTAGCCTGTGCTCATGCTGTTCCTTGTGCCAGAGCTGCCAATTTCAAGTTCCCATGTTTGCCAAGCCTCAAATGTCCCCTCACCCTATTTCTATGACCTCCTAACACCATGTAAAATGATGTAGGTCTATGTTCTCCTTCCAGTCTAGAAACCCCTTATACAACAACTCTGTATCTCCTAGAGTCTACTACGAAGACCTACGAAGACCTGTTGCCATCGAGTCACTTCTGACTCATAGCGACCCTGTAGGACAGAGTAGAACTGCTCCATAGGGTTTTCAAGGAGCGGCTGGTGGATTTGAACTGTTGACCTTTCCGTTAGCAGCTGAGCTTTTAACCACTGTACCACCAGGGCTCCCTGTGCATAGCAGATGCTTAATAAATCACTGCTGCTGGTTTCCATTCTGAGCTGAGCTAACCTGACCTGAATGGAATTGATATCTAAGAGGAGAGAAGCTAGACACTTGGTTGAGCAGAGCAAACTAGCCCACAGATTTCTCATAGAACTCAAGTAGGTATATCCATTGTGATAAGCCAGAGTTAAATAAAAAGAGCACTATTTAGCTTTACATCTCAACTGCCCATTCAAATTATTTATCCGATATTGCAGTGAGGCAGAGGATTATCAGGGAAAATGCAAGCCTCTGTCATCAAGGAGACTTAAGTTTAAGTCTTAGCTCACCCTTTTCTATCTGCATGACCTTGGACAAGTTAGCCTCCTTCTAAGCCTCAGTTTCCTCATCTTTAAAATGGAGATACGTGTCCACCTTATGGAATTGTTGTTGGGAATAAATAAGACAACAAATGCCTGGCAGAAAGCAAATGATCTATAAACAATAGCTATTATGAGATTAGTATTTTAAACTCAAAGGAAAAATCTTAACTAGGGAAAAAAGATTCTAAGTTTTTAAATGTTATTTTCTAGTTGATATTTGCAGCACTTACCAACTCCATATTTATTCTTATAATAACACTTCGTAAATTCATCACAGTTGCAAAGGAGCACTTTTCTTCCCCACACATTGATGGTGGTTCCTACCGCCAGGTCACTATCTTTGTAAAACTCCTGGTCTAATTTTCCTAACTAATAAAAACAAAGGAACACAGCATTGGCACCACAAAGTCTGTAAGGAACAAGGTACCCCTTCCCAAAGGAAAAAAGAAATTAAAAGAAAAAACCTCAATTATATCATTTATAAACAAATCCTTGAAATCAAATCAAAAAGCAGGCAGTCAATGATAACATTTTAAAACTTTTTGAAACGTATTATTTGCAAATAGCAATGCAATGCATACACTGATATATGCATTTAAGTATGTTTATTCAATGATAAACAGTGCAATGCATATATTTATGTTTTTTTCATAGATTCCATTCACAATCAATCTCACAAGAAAAGAATATGTACCTCACCCTACAGTTCAGGTTCCCAGGAAGTCACAATGGAAAACAGTAATAAAATATGAAGTTCCTCACCTGGTATTTATCCAACAAGTAGCCATTCACTTGTTTCACTGACCAGCCCCCATACATATTGAGAACTGTCTGATCTGTTATCTGGCCTGGTTGATAGATTCCAGGTGGGCCATACTAGAAGACAAAATCAAAACATGTGATAGATAGCCTCTAACCACAAAGATGGAGCTGTTGAAGGGCTCAAGTGGGAAACATGCATTGCATGGCTTTTCTCTGTCAGCTGGAGGAAAATATACATTCCATCCACCTCTCTCTATGCTTCCATACCCCCTGTACACCAGCCTACACTCCACCCATCCTTCAAGGCCCTGATAAAGCCCCATCTTTCCCCCTTCCCCTCCCCATCCTACTGGCCTGTCCCCAATCCCAACCTCAAATGCACCTCCCACAAGGCTAAACCATTTTTTGTGGTTCTCTAATTGCTTCATCAGAAGTCACCTTTTCTCTTTACTGAACTACAAAACTCCCTGAGGAACCACTCATGTCTTGCGTCTATTCTTTATTCTGCTTAGCCCCCTGCCTGACCCTGAGTTCACCAAGTGCTTGCTGGCCGAGAGGCAGTGTGGTGAGAGAGAAATAGTAGTAGGCTGGGGTCAGTCTCTCACATAAATGGTGGCCTGGAGCAAATCCTTCATGTCTTGGAAGTGGTCCAAGCAGTTGTGTGAGCTGTGGGAAACATCTTAATTAACTTCTATAAATTGATAGTGATCAGTTTATCACATTCAGATGAGTGATCTGAATCATCCCTGATACATGTGGCATAAAATGTAAGCTTAAATGTGTAAATTGTATGGTGCATGTGGTGTCAGTCAGTCATAGAAGGTAGAAGAACAATAAACTTGGATGAAAGCTCTCTCTTCACCACTAATAACTACATGATTTGGGGCCAAGTATTTACCTTCCCAGAATGTCAGTTTCCTCATCTGTTTAACTGCAACAACAGTACTTATTTGATCCTTTCTCAAAGGATGTTGTGAGTGTCAAGGCAACAACCACTCCTATTGTATCTCTCCTCCACGAGAATCTAAGCTCCACGAAGCAGGACATAATCCATTTTCTTCATCACTGTAACCCCAGAGCTGGCACAGTTAGCACTCAGTATTTGTTGAATGAATGAATAAAATGAGGCGATTTATATGAAGGCACACTGCAAATGTCAGGTGTGTCATTATTATTTTATATTTAGCCTCTTCTTCAAAGCCAATCTTAAAAAAGACTTCCCTGGCATCTCCTGGACACCTGCTGTGCATTTCCCAGAGCTCCCTCTGGGACAAATGCTGCCTCCCCTTGGTCCCTAAGCAACACAGCAGGACTTCTGGCGGTGGGCTCAGAGAATCTGGGAGAACCTCCTGCAAGGACCAAATGGCCAGCGGTTGTTTGCATCAGAAATGAGTGTGACAATAACCTTTTCAGTAGCACTAAGAATTACGTAAAAAAAAAAAAAAAAAGTTATCCACATGAGAACTAAAACATAACATAGAACTGTGAAAAAACTTTTATATTTTTATGTGTCCTTACAGATGTTTATAGGTCTTTATATGGTGTTTTTTAACTATACTACCTCGTTCCTCCCCTATAATTAGCTCAGGAGGAAGGCATTGTTAATGGCGTTTTAGAGATGGGGAAATAGGCTCAGAGAGGCTAAATGGCTTGCCCAAGGTCACACAGCTATTAAGTGGCAGACTCACAATTCTAACTCAGGTCTTCTGTCTTTGTGCCATTTCTACAGCATCCAAGTTATATTAGTTCTCATGTGGCCATATATATTTGGAGAAATCAATCCAACAATTCTTTTTAATAAATAGTAAATAAATTGCAAAATCTGTCATTGCTGTTAGCCAGTGGCTAGTTGGGGATTGGTTGCTACACTCAGAAATCACTCCTATGTGTGTGTGTGTATGTGGATACATGTATGTGCATGTATATGTGTGTGTATTTGTGCGTGCATTTATAACAGTGACCAGCACATGGAATCTCCTCAGTAGGCTGCAGAAGCCAAAGGCCAGTGCCCCAGTCCAAGGTCATGAGCAATTCTTTTACTAGGGATGATAAGTAAGCACTTTCTCTTGCATTTGCCTTTTTCCTTTACTTGCCTTAAGCCCAGAATGTTCCAACTCCAATTTGTCATATCCTCTGTATTACTTTCATGGATTTATATTAACAAAAAACCAAACCAGTTGCCATCAAGTCAATTCCGACTCATGGCGACCCCACATGTGCAGTGTAGAACTGCGTTCCATAGGATTTTCAAGGCTGTGACCTTTTAGAAGCAGATCTTCAGGCCTTTCTTCCAAGCTGCCTCTGGGTGGGTTCAAACCACCAACCTTTCGGTTAGTAGTCAAGCACTTAACTGTCTGCACCACCCAGACACAAAATTCAAGTTTTCTAAACACTTGCACTCATATAACTGCCATCACATATTCATAACACTTGACACATTACACAGTGACTTGAGTCTTTCAGCCCACAAGCAAACTCAGAAAGTGGCTCTGCATCCACTGTTCACCTTGGGTAGCTTTCTCCTCCGGATGAACAATGACGAAATATCCCGGCCTGAGTTGGGTGGATTCAATTCTTTGACTTCCATGGTATCATCAGACAAAAAGTAATGCAGGACGAGTTCCCTACGGTCCCCAAACATTGAGGCTGTGTCGTCCCACAGGCCGAAGAAACGCAAAATCTGCCTATCATGGTCGAGGAACTGTTTCAGGGTGTCGGTGTACTGATAGGGACGTAAGGGCTCCACGTGCTCTAGCTTCTGCAAATGGAGAGAAGGTAAATAATTGTTCTGGGTTTTGCATAACCACTTTTGGGATGCAAGCAATCAAATGACATAAAGATATCTTTTCTATAGACTATTCTGGTGTTTTTTAAAATTTCAAATGACTATGACATACATGTATATGTACATATAACCAGTTTTAACCATAAAAATAGAGACAAACCAGTATTAGGAAGCTTTTATATTAAACATTATTTCAGTATACATCTGCAATATTTTTGAAAACTGACTTTTCTTAGTTGAAGACTTAACATTCTCATTTAAGAACAGGCAAAACTAATCTATGACAATAGAAATTAGAATAGTAATGGCCTCTGGACAGAGGATTAACCGGAGAGGGGGACGAGGGAATTTTCTGGAGTGATGGAAATATTCTATACCTTGATTTTCGTGTTGGTTACTCAGTTGTTTACATTTTCCAAGTCACTGATCACTTAAGATTTTTGCATTTGATTCTTTATTAATTATATTTCAACAAAAAATGTCTTTGTCTTCTCTCTAGAAATTCTTATCTATATATCCTTCTTACTCATTCCAAGGTTTTCATGAAGGTAAAAGGGAAGAAATATATTCAAGGTTTTATTTTGCTCAAAAAGTTTGAGATATTGAGGATACAAAAGCCCAGTGGAAACTTGAGTAGAGAAAATGGAGAACTTTCAGATCAGCACAGAACTATTATCTAGGCTTCATCCTCTGCCCCAGGAACCAGTAGCTCAGCAGTCTTCATGATACAACTCTTTCCTCTCTTTATATATTCTCAGCCCAGTATTAGAGCAAAACTGCCCCCATTCTATCTGACTGTAGCTAAGGAAGATTGTTATATAAGGAAGTATACATTGGAAAGGGAGATGTATATCCCCAATTTGAGTTATGCAATCTTATTGGGAAATCCTTGAAATTTTGTATCTGTCCAGCACCGTCTAGGTTCAGTCTTACTCAAAGGCAGGGGAGAGACCAAATCTCCCCAGTCTTATCCTGGCTATTAAAATGAAATTATAGGACCTCTACTTTCATCGTTTGAAAAATGTTTCTTTGACGTTATAAGGCTCTACGAAATGCATTATTGATTATATATAGCATTGTGACTCTTTTCAGTTTAAGTTGCTTAATTTTAACTTTACATTTCAAGGCAGCAAACACTAGAGAAGTAAATGCACAAAAGTCAATATAAAAGCCTCCTATTAAACTCCTAATTTTCCACAGATTTTGACATTTATTGAAGGGTTTTCTCCCTTAGGAAATAAATGCTAAAATGATTCTCCCAATTTGAAAGGAAATTATTTAAAATATTTCTTGGTTGTTATTGGTACTTACTCTCAATTCCTGGCAGAAAATAGATTTTTTTTCTTTAGAAACCTATGAAATACCACAGTGCTCTATGCATTTCACATATGCATCATCATTCAAAATCACTATCATGTCATACCAACTGTTAATGAATACAGCCATATGTAAAGGATGGTAATTCATATGGACTTACTTCTTTTAGGTTCTTCCTGCTGGTTCTAAAGACTTTGTATTTACATACACTTCTTCACCCAGGGCATTTGGAGAAAACATAAACAAACCCAAACCAAAAATCACCTTGCACGCTAATACACATAGGTATAATGCCACAGGAATTTCACTTCAGATATTCCAGGATCAATAATATATATTTCTCAGTAGGGCTGTATGTCTACAACACTAAAGAATAACTGCTGGGACTAGGATCATAGATGAATGATCCTACATGCAGCTTTTAACAAGAGATCAAAGCAGAATCAAAGAAGAATTTTATTCTAAATTTTCTGTTTTCTTTCCGCAAGGAAATGAATTACAAAGTTTAAAAACAATAAAAATCAAACAAAACTAACTATGGGGATAGAAATGTGAACAGTGGTTGCCCCTAGGTGGGGAGAGGGATTGATGGGAGGAGGCATGAGGGGAACTTTCTGGGAGGATACAAATGTTCTGTATCTTGATTTGGGTGTGGGCTACATGGATATACGCATTTTTCAAGACTCAGCCAATTGTACACTTAATTTCTGTGCATTTTACTATACGTAATCATACTTCAATATAAAGGGAAACAAACGACAATAACGAAAATCAGGATAAAAATCAAGAGATTTGAGTTCAAGTCCAAGCAAGGAGACTGAATAACTGTGTGAGTTTCCAAATGACACTTTACGTTTCCAGTGTTCAGATTCTTCTTCTGTAACATAAAATTTGGGCCAATAGATCATTTAAAAACATTCAAAAGACAACAATAATACTAATAACACTGATTCTTTCCTCTCTACATTAACTGGGGTCAGACTTTGAAGACAAGCATCCTTTTATAATGGGGATACATCAGAATCATGTCCGTCCTCGTTCCTCCAGAACATCTCCACATACAGTGCCACTGAAGAGGAGCCAGGAGTTCCAAGGAAGAAGGAAAAGATTTACTTGAGGCTTGGTTCAGTAAATCAGTCATAAGACACACAGATTTTTCAGAGTCAGGATCTATGCAACTAAAATGGGAAAAGACAAGCCAAGCAAGTGTCGGCCCAATCTGACACTGTCAGTGACCACAAAGTCCATCATGGGCTCCTAGAAATTGTGCCACTTTAGTAGCACACTGAAGGCTCCTACTGCCTGGAAGGAAGTCTGTCCATGGGGGGTAAGGGGGAGAGTGAGGGAGTCGTTCCTGTTCTGAGGCTGACACCCACCCTTTCCCTCTAGCCCAAAGGAGAGCAGGACACAGAGTAACTATGGCCCCAAAAGCTCTTTCACACTTGGCTTCAGGAGCACCAATACCTTTTACTGACTCTCCAAAGGGTTTTTCATTCTGAAGGCCAGAACTCACAAATGTATTAGCTTCTTACCTCTTTCCGTGCTTTCATATAAGGATCTTCTGGGCACTTTCCCGGTGGGTTTAATTTGACTCCTATTTTCCTCAAAAAGTTTTTTGTGAATACATCACAGTCATAAATCTTGAACGTCCGGCCATAAAAGACAATGTCTATGTTGATATTGAAATGATACACAGTATAAAACTGATCGTCATCAGGAGGTGGGAGACAAATCCGATGACGCCGGATAAAAGTCCCTATGGCATAAATTAGAATAAAATTGTTTCATCACGCAGCTAATAAGAGGTTACAGCACATCTCTGTAATAACCCTGAATGCTCTCCTCCTTCAGGGAACTGGACAGAGGGCTGGCTCATTCTTAGAGGCAGCACTAGTACAGTCAAACCATAAGGCGGCCAGATGCCTGTTTGCTTCTCCTCAGAGAATTTGGACTTAGGATCCCCAAGTACAACCAAAATGGTAGTTCGCCACTAGAGGTAAAAGGGTTCCCTGCTTAGATGAGTGTACTAACTATACCACACCATGTCAGCCAAGTTACTCAAATATTGCTTAAACCTGTTGTCAAGAATTGTATAGGGTCTGAGATTTCATCCTACCTACAAGCTAAAAAGTTAGCCTGTCACAGTTTTATGAATGCCGGTAGAAGACATGAGATGCTTTGGTCATAGACAAAGGACAGTTTATTACTCACAGCAATAACAGTAGCCATAATATCAGCATTTTCTGCACCAGTTCTCTGAGCCCCAATTCCCACAGGGTGACACAACAAGGGTCAGGTAACACCTGCACACACAGTGAGTTATATTACAGGAGAGGAATCCTAAGCTTAGGGGATCCGAATCTTTCATAATGGGCAATAAGCATGCCTGCCTTTTGCCATAGAGGGAGAAATTATCTTCATTATACTGCACAGTAAGCATGTCTGCCCTCTATTCTGGAGAAAGACACTACTTCTATCTTCCAAGGCTATAAGCAAACCTGCACTTTGCTCCAGAGGAGAGACTATCTCTATCTTCCAAGGTTATTTGTAACCTTTGAAGAGATAGTCCAAAACAAAGAGCAGTCAGTGCTTCTGCTCGCAAGAAGTACAGAAATGCAAGATACTCATTGAGAATTGTCTCTCAGAACCTGTAACTGACTTAGTCCTGAAAATCTACTCCAAGAGCAAAGGGAAAAGGAAAGAAGGGAAGTAGGAAAAACTAAGAATCTAATGCTTTGATAAAAGTTGGCTTGTATGACCTCTGTATGGAGGTATATTAGTAGAAAGATGTCAACTTATCTTCTTCATATTTTATGTAGCACTGAGAATGGTGCCTTTTCCCAAAGTCTAGAAATACTTGGAAATTATACATCCTTTATTCATTAAGGAGCATTTAATGAATATCTTTATGTGTCAGGACTGTGCTGGGCTCTGTTCCATTATTCTACTTACCATCTTCTCATTCTGTTGAGAGGAAATTAACTAAAATCATTTTCATCTTCTTTTCTTTGTAGCAATTTTTAATTAGTCGGTACATTAAATTAAAATAATAAAACTATAAAATTAGAACTGGCCTAGAATGTTTTTAAGTGTACTACATAAAAAATGATATAATTTTACTGCAAAAAATTATACCTCAATTAGCCTTTAATTCATGCGACTGAAAACAGAATGCAAATTATTTAACCATTCAAGATTAGACATTTAGAACAAATTGCATACTTAAATATCTATAAAAGGATGGACATTTCAGGTATTTTCAGGAACCATCATATACCTCTTTAAAAAATGCTTATATTGTGAGTTTTTAAAATATAGAAGATTTATTCAACAGCCAGGAGCTTCTTCAGAAATTCCATCTATCTTGCATTTGTACTTCATTACAAAAATTCAAATAAGTATGTTAGTGCTGATTTCTTTTCAGTAAGATTTGGCATAGGAATCCTACATTTTCCTAGGAGGGAAAAACTAGCCAACCCGCTGGGCCTTTAAATCACCATCATCATAATCATCTTAGCCTAGGATGTGCTTTCATATACATTTTCTCATGTAATCCTCAATAATCCCATGAGGCAGGTAATACATGTAATATATTCAGTTTATGAATGAGAAAATCAGTGCTTAGAGTGGTTAAGTGACACGCCCAAAGTCACACCCTAATAAATGGCAGAAACAGATCTTGAATCTGGGTTAATACCCTACTTCCCATAGTTTCCACTGAACTGTGTCTCACTGTACTGCAGCCGCAGATGATTTAAGTGAAGATAAGAAGGGAGAGCCAGAGGAAAAATAGGATAGAAATGGGTAGAAGAGCTGCCAGTCACCATGAAAAGGAGATAGATGGAGCTGCTCTTCTAAAAAAACAGCCTCTCTTTCTCTGACAGCAAATTTGCAGCCAGGGCTTACTTGCCAGCAGCAGCAATCCCTCCTCCAGGGACAGCCCCACTGAATTACCCTCCCCTGCCAGGAACTTACATATCTCAGACCCCCACACTCTTATCTTAGCCCCACACTTTTCTTACTAGAAGGTTCTCAGAAGAGGCCAGGGAAGTTCTTTGTGTTAACAAAAAAGAGTCTTGGCCATCCATGGGTTGGAAAGAGAAGGCAGGTCTAATACTAAACAAGGAAATTTGAATACCAAGATATCCAAAGTCACAATTCCACGTTAATAAGAAAACTAATGTGGGCCATTTGAAATGTACAGTTGCATATGACAGATTTCAATAATATATTCGTGGGATCTCTCAACTGTGTCTTTTGGGAATTAAAATTTCTATTTAGTGGTATTTGTGTGCTTTCAGTCTCCCACGATAAATGGCAGAAACTCCACCAGCAGGAGTTTGTTCTGGAATACCAAAGAAATGGGCAGGGTGCCATGTCTTTGGCACACATTAAAGAGCAGCTGAGATCTTCAAGGTATATAAATAAAAATAATGTTAAAAATGGAAAAACAACAACAAAAGCACCATATCTGCCCTTTAAATTTTCAGATGTTTATCTTTTTAACTATCATATAAAGACAATTTGGGCAGATGTACAGGCATCAAGTGCCTGCTTTCAAACTCTTCCTTATCTTCATATGTTACATCTCTCTTCTTTTTTAAAAGCACTGCTATCTGATCATACTCTGCAAGCTTTAACTTTCTAACATTTCCCTATGGTTTAGATCAAAGTGACTATATATCCATTTATGTTTAATGTGTTTTCATTTCACTCAGTTGGGACTTGCCGTAGAGCTTTGCTCATACCACTAAATTTAGTTTTTAGGAATGCACCTTCCAGAATTAAGATCCCAACTTATTTTATCTTAACTTTAAGTATGTTTATTTCATTTTAGTAATATTGCAGACCTAGGGTACATCCAAGTCTGGATGCAGGTATTTCCAGGTGAATGAATATACAAATAGAATTGGCACTTGTCATCATGTCTCCTAAGCTTGTATCCTAAAAATACTAAGACACTTACCTTGATCAGACATGAAATAGCATCTTCTCCTCCTCTTGTGTTCGCTATTATTCCTTCACTAAAATGACTATTCCATTTTTATTTTTCTACAATACCCCCTTTGGAGTTTTGGTTTCATAGGAATAATTTTTTTTCTAAAATAACTTGGCACCTACCTTACAGTAAAAGAATAAAAAATTCACACCTCTGATTATAATAATAAAAAACAATAACCTCATATATTCCCCCCCATTAACCACTGATAAGCACCAAAATGATAGCATCTTAGGTGCTCTAATGTCCTCTGTATTATAGCCTCTTGCCTAGTTTTCTTACACACTCCATGCTTTCCTCCCCAAATACCTTCCAACAACTCACCCTACCACTTCCCACCTCTCTATCTCATGCTGTTCCTTTTGACTGCTCTGTCTTTCTTTTCCATCTCTATCTAGACAAACCTTCAAAGTACAACTCAAATGCCTTCTTCTCTAGTAGATACTGCCTTTTCCTCCACTTTTGTGACACTGTCTCAGTCATCTAGCGCTGCTCTAACAGAAATACCACAGGTGGATGGCTTTAACAAAGAGAAGTTTATTCTCTCACAGTCCAGTAAGCTACAAGTCCAAATTCAGGGCATCAGCTCCAGGGGAATGCTTTCTCTGAAGGTCCGTGCCATCATTCTTCCCTTGGTCTGGGAGCTTCTCTGTGCAGGAACCTCAGGTCCAAAGGACGCGCTTTGCTCCCGGCACAGTTTTCTTGGTGGTATGAAGTTCCCCTGTGTCTCTGCTCGCTTCTCTCTTTTATATCTCAAAAGAGACTGGCATAAGACACTATCCAATCTTGTAAACCTCATCAGTATAACTGCCGCTAACCCATCATATTAGATGACAGTGATTGAATTTACAACATGTAAGGAAATTACATATAACCTCATCATACTGATAGGTTTACAACACCTAAGGAAATCACATATAACCTCATCATGGCGATAGAGTTTACAACACATAAGGAAATCACATCAGATTACACAATCATACAATACTGGGAATCATGACCCAGCCAACTTGACAGATATTTTTGGGGGACACAATTCAATCCATGACAGACACCATTTATGATGCCTGCATGGTATTGTGGACATTGTCTACCACTTTCCCTACCTCCCTTCCCCGCTCTCGTCCTTCCTTTCTTTCCTTCCTTTCACAAATACTTATTGTGCAGCCACCATGCACTAAGTTCCTCTCTTTATAGCCTAGTGCCTTATCTCCACTCTTAAATTCTAAGCTACTCCATTCAGTGACAGTTCCCTCTCCAAAGTCCACCACCTAGGATTGCCAAATTTTAATAAATTAAAATACAGGATGTCAAGTTAAATTTGCATTTGTATAAACAACAAATAATTTTTAGTGTAAGTATGTGCCATGGAATATTTAGGACATAGTTATACTAAAAACTTACCTGTTGTTTACCTGAAATTCAAACTTAAGTGGGAATCCTACTTTATCCAGCAACCCTACCATCATTCCCTCTTCACTCTAAGGGGTGTAGTATCTAGATATATTATATACCCAATATAATTACTGGATGAATGAATGATTCTATTTTGTGATTATATTTGCTTGATTCAGGTAGACTGCTTTAGAATATTTTTAAAAAGTATAAGAAATACTACCATACTGAGGGGCCAAAACAAGTCATTAGTGGAGATCAGTGTTCTTAACCAAAATGAACTAAGAACCATCTGGAAGCTAGTTCTTGACACCAGGCCCCAGAAACAGAAATTCTAGGGATGGGCCAGGAGATTCTGATGATCATCCCTAACTGAGAATAACTGGTATAGAACCTACCAGAATATTGTGGCATGATTCTAATTGTTATCCTTTCTTTAGCATAGATTAGTTTGGACTTGGCAGTATTTGACCAACAGTTATTCTGTTAGACAATTAAAGATAAAACTTCTGGAATTAACCTCTGATGTTCTCAGCTTGGAAACCCTGGTGGCCTAGTGGTTAAGAGCCACGGCTACTAACCAAAAGGTCGGCAGTTCGAATCCACCAGGCGCTCCTTGGAAACCCTATGGGGCAGTTCTACTCTGTCCTATAGGGTCGCTATGAGTCGGAATCGACTCGACGGCAACGGGTCTGGTTTTTGGGTTTTTTTGGTTCTTGGCTTGGTGTTAACGTTTTAACTAGACATTAGCAGAACAACAATAAATTCTATAAATATAACATATCTAACAAAAAAGAGAATGATATCCTGGGAAAAAATGAAAGCAAGTCTTGAAGTGTGACAGTGACTTACTTTACTTATAGCAGATACAAATCTCTCTCCCAACAAGGATTCTTTCTCTTTTTTTAGTTTTATTATTTTTTCTATAGTGCTTTAAGTGAAAGTTCACAATTCAAGTTAGTTTCTCATACAAAAATTTATACACACATTGTTATGTGACCCTAGTTGCTCTCCATATATTGTGACAGCACACTCCTCCTTTCCATCCTGGATTTCCCGTGTCCATTCAACCAGCTCCTGACCCTCTCTGCCTTCTCATCTCACCTCCGGACAGGAGCTGTCCGTTTAGTCTCAGGTATCTACTTGAGCTAAGAAACACATTCTTCACGAGTATCACTTTATGTCCCACAGTCCAGTCTAATCTTTGTCTGAAGAGTTGGCTTCAGGAATGGTTTTAGTTTTGGGCTAACAGAGAGTCCGGGGGCTATGTCTTCCAGGGTCCCTTCAGTCTCAGTCAAATCATTAAGTCTGGTCTTTTTACTAGAATTTGAGTTCTGCATGCCACTTTCCTCCTGCTCCATGAGGGACTCTGTGTTGTGTTCCCTGTCAGGGTGTTCACTGGCAGTAGCTGGGCACCGTCTAGTTCTTCTGGTCTCAGACTGATGAAGTCTCTGGTTTATGTGGCCCTTTCTGTCTCCTGGGCTAATATTTTCCCTGTGTCTTTGGTGTTCTTCATTCTCCTATGCTCCAAGTGGGTTGGGACAAATTGATGCATCTTAGATGGCTTCTTGCTAGCTTTTAAGACCCCATATGCCACTCACCAAAGTGGGATTCAGGACATTTTCTTAAACTTTGTTATGCCAATTGACCTAGATGTCCCCTGAAACCATTATCCCCAGACCCCTGCCCCTGCTACTCTGTCCCTCAAAGTGTTTGATTGTATTCAGGAAACTTCTCAGCTTTTGGTTTAGTCCAATTATGCTGATTTCCCCTGTAGCATGTGTTGTCCTTCCCTTCACCTAAGATAATTCTTGTCTCCTGTCTAGTTAGTAAATACCCCTCTCCCTTCCTCGCCACCCTCGCAACCATCAAGGAATGTTTTCTTCTGTGTTTAACCCTTTCCTTGAGTTCATATAATAGTGGTCTTATACAATATTTGTCATTTTGCAACTGCCTAAATTCACTCAGGATAATACCTTCCACATTACTCCATGTTATAAGATGTTTCATGGATTCATCGTTGTTCTTTATCGTTGCATAGTATTCCATTGTGTGAATATACCACAATTTGTTTATCCATTTGTCCGTTGATGGGCACCTAGGTTGTTTCCATCTTTTTGCTATTGTGAACAGTGCTGCAATGAACATGGGTGTGCATGTATCTATTCGTGCAATGGCTCTTATTTCTCTAGGATATATTTCAAGGAGTGGGATTGCTGGATTGTATGGTACTTCTATTTCTAGCTTTTTAAGAAGTGCCAAACTGGATTTCCAAAGTAGTTGTACCATTTTACATTCCCACCAACAGTGTATAAGTGTTCCAGTCTCTCCACAACCTCTCCAACATTTATTATTTTCTGTTTTTTGGATTAATGCTAGCCTTGCTGGGGTGAGATGGTATTGCACTGCGGTTTTGATTTGCATTTCTCTAATGACTAATGATCATGAGCATTTCCTCATGTGTCTGTTAGCTGCCTGAATGTCTTCTTTGGTGAAGTGCCTGTTCATACCCTTTGCCCATTTTTTAATTGGGTTATTTGTCTTTTTGTTATTGAGGTTTTCCAGTATCTTATAGATTTTAGAGATTAGACGCCGATCAGATTTGTCGTAGCCAAAATTTTTTCCCAGTCTGTAGGTTGTCTTTTTACTCTTTCAGTGAAGTCTTTTGATGAGGATAAGTGTTTGATTTTTAGGAGCTCCCAGTTATCTAGTTTCTCTTCTGGTGTTGGTGCACTGTTAGTAATGTTTTGTATTATGTTTATGCCATGTATTAGGGCTCCTAATGTTGTCCCTATTTTTTCTTCCATGATCTTTATCATTTTAGATTTTATATTTAAGTCTTCGATCCATTTTGAGTTAGTTTTTGTGCATGGTGTGAGGTATGGGTCTTGTTTCATTTTTTTTGCAGATGTATATCTGGTTATGCCAGCACTGTTTGTAAAAGAGACTGTCTTTTCCCCAGTTAACGGACTTTGGGCCTTTGTCAAACATCAGCTGCTCATAGGTGGAAGAATTTATGTCTGGATTCTCAGTTCTGTTCCATTGGTCTATGTATCTGTTGTTGTACCAGTGCCAGGCTGTTCTGACTACTGTGGCAGTATAATAGGTTCTAAAATCAGGTAAGGTGAGGCCTCCCACTTTGTTCTTCTTCAGTAATGCTTTACTTAACCAGGGCCTCTTCCTTTTCCATATGAAGTTGGCGATTTGTTTCTCCATCTCATTAAAAAATACCGGTGGAATTTGGATTAGGATTGCATTGTATCTGTAGATCGCTTTGGGTAGAATTGACATTTTCACAACGTGGAATCTTCCTATCCATGAGCAAGGTATGTTTTTCCACTTATGCAGGTCTCTTCTGGTTTCCTGCAGTAGTGTCTTGTAGATTTCTCTGTATAGCTCTTTTTTACAACTCCGGTTAGATTTATTCCTAAGTATTTTATCTTCTTGGGGGCTATTGTAAGTGGTATTGATTTGGTGATTTCCTCTTCGAAGTTCTCTTTGTTGGTGTAAAGGAATCCAACTGATTTTTGTATGTTTATCTTGTATCCTGATACTTTGCTGAAATCTTCTATTAGTTCCAGTAGTTTTCTTGTGGATTCTTTGGGGTTTTGTGTATAAGATCATATCATCTGCAAATAGAGATACTTTTACTTCTTCCTTAACAATTTGGATGCCCTTTATTTCTTTTTCTAGCCTAACTGCTCTGGCAAGGACCTCCAGGACAATGCAGAGTAAGAGTGGTGATAAAGGGCATCCTTGTCTGGTTCCTGTTCCAAAGGTGAATGCTTTCAGACTCTCTCCATTTAGTATGACGTTGGCTATTGGCTTCCAACAAGGATTCTTGAATATTAAAATATGTTGTTCTGATTAGAAGCTTCGTGTGACTGAATGACTATTTTGGCACCATGCTAAGAGAGGCCTCTTTTGTTCCTGGATTATTCCAAATTCTCCCTACCCTAAAAAGAAAAAATGTACATGATAGGCGAAGTAACAAAAAGGAGGGCTATAATTCATTCAGTTACACTAATTTCTGAAGTGTCAAGTCCAAAAGAAACAGGTGCATCTGACCTCCCAGCTCATTCAAAAAATACTGAAACCCTATGGATGTGACTGGAACACCATCAGTGCCCAGCATCTAAACTTTACCACTAGCCACTTTCCAGGTCCACAGATGCATGCAAAGCAGGCCCAGGCTGCTCAAGACACAACCAAAGGAAACACTACCTACCCTGTTCCACTAAGGAAGGTCTGAGCCACTGGCTCACAAAACCAGCCAAATATTAAGTATTTCAAAAGAGACTGGTTTCTCTCTAAACAAAGCTTGATGACAGAGTGGTTATTCCGGTTTGCTTTCTGCAGAATTTGCTATAGCCCTCCAGGTATCTCTGTTCTGCTGACAAATTCAATCTCATTAAATACCCTGATTACTGTGTATTCTGCACATATTCCTTGAGCTGTGTATTCACTTGGGGAAATGTCCTGACCAGAGTGAGCCAATCAGAAATACTGATGTTTTCAAAAGAGGCTTTGGAATTGTCTTTTGTTAATTTAAGGTTATTTCCCCCCGAGTCTTTACAACTAAAATTCCTTCCCACTTACACAAAAATCATTTGCAAATAAATCATTATGACTATCTTCAATTTGCCTTTGAAGTCTGCCTATGTGAGATTTGAAGTCAAGAGACTGAGAGAATTGAAAACTCTTAATAAAATTCTTTCCAAGAGACTCATATAGGTTGCATTTCATAATTCTTCTTGGATAGTTTAATAAAACTAAGATTCACTGGATGGGGCCAGGAATGTAATAATAATAAAACTTAACCCAAGTCGCTCTACATTTAATCACTGGTTAACCAAAAAAATTGAAAAAAACCAAACCCACTGCCATCAAATCGATTTCAACTCATAGCAACCCTATAGGACAGAGTAGAACTGCCCCATAGGGTTTCCAAGGAACAGCTAGTGGATTCGAAATGCCAAACTTTTGGTTAATAGCCGAGCTCTTAACCACTGCATTACCAAGGCTCTTAGGGCCTATCAACTCTGCCAACAAAATGTCTCTGAAATTCTTCCTCTATCATTGCCCTGGATTGGACACTCAGCATTCCTAGCCTGAAAAATTACAAATCTCTTGGACTATTCGCCTTGCTCCCTTCCCTCTCCAATCTGCTTACTTTTAAGTGCCATGAAATTGGGGTATTATAGGCCTTGTTTCTTTTGTCCATTTCCCCAAAATCCAGCACAGTGCCCCATACAGAGTAGGTGCTCAGCAAACACTTCTTGGCAACGCTGACTCCAAATTCATCATCCCAAGCACCAGACACAATGAACCTATGCTCTTAAAAATAATCAGTGTTGGAGGTTCTGGCAAAACAGCGCTCTAGGGCAGAAGCACCACGCCGTCCCTCCACAGCAAAGATCCGAAAAACTAAGCTGAATAGAGAATACAACAATCCTGAAACCCTAAAACATCAAATGAAGACATAAAGAACTCAGCCAAGCACCAAATGGAGTGAGAAAACTGACAGAGAACGGAGAGCGAGGAGAGATTCATGCAGAGGTCCC
>NW_004443982.1:9663048-9679788 GCF_000243295.1 Trichechus manatus latirostris | reverse complement strand
AGGTTGAGAAGTTAGAGGGTTAATATGTTGTGGGGTTGTTAACCAATGTCATAAAACAACATATGTACTACTGTTTCATGAGAAACTATTTGTTCCGTAAGTCTTCACCTGAAGTACAATAAAATATAAAAAAAAAGAAAAAAAATCAGTCTCATGAACACTGAAGGAAGTCCTTTGCACACTGACTCATTATAACCTTATTCTCAGAGGCCCATGGTCCCAAATTCCTCTGTTCTTCCCCCTAGAACTCGTTGTGGCATATCAACATGGAGGCATCTGGCTCAGGCCCAGAAAACTAGTTAGTAAGCAAAAAGTTTGTTCAACATAGGCAGAAATCATAACCCCCCCAAAAAAACAAACTCATTGCCGTAGAGTCGATTCCGACTCATAGTGACCCTATAGGACACAGTAGAACTGCCCCAAAAGGTTTTCAAGGCTGTAAATCTTTACTGATGTAGACTGCCACATCCTTCTCCTGCAGAGCAGCTGGTAAGTTCAAATTGCTGACCTTTCAGTTAGTAGCCGAGTGCTTAACCACTGTGCCACCAGGGCACCTTAGAAATCATAAGGCGTATTAAATAAAGTAGGTAGTTAAGTAAAAGGAGCTCTGGTGGCTCAGTGGTTAAGCATGCAGCTGCTAACTGAAAGGCTGGTAGTTCAAGCCTACCAGCTGCTCCATGGGAGAAAGATATTGCAGTCTGTTTCTGTAAAGATTTATAGCCTTGGAAACCCTATGGGGCAGTTCTACCCTGTCCTATAGGGTTGCTATGGGTTGGAATCAACTCGATGGCACACAATAACAACAACAACAGGTATTAAGTAGAGTGAAGCATAAAAAGAAAGGGATGGAGGACCAAGAGATACCTAATATTCAATAGATATTAAATATATATGAGGCACCTGGGCTCTAAATATTCATGACATACTAAATATATAAGAGCCACTAAATATTCATGAGTACTCAATATTCATGAGTCTTAATTCGGCCACTCATTCACTGGTGACACTCAGTCTGGCCCCATATGTCCTCTGTGAAAGAAACACAAACAAAACTCATATCTGTTTAGCACACTTATGACAAGCTACAGCTGTGGCCAGGCACACTTGTCCTTGCATCTCTCCTATGGAGCAAGTGTGTGCCATTAGCGCAGGGCACCTTCTGTCTGTGGTCCTACTTCCTTGAACGTCAACTGTGGTCTCATAACCATACCATCAGTGAGGAAGGCTTATACACAGAGACACCAAACTCCTCCCTGGCTGTGTTGAACTTTGCAGATGAGTAATCAGGAAGGATTGTAGATTAACTTGTTTCTTTTTGTTTTTTATTTTTAGAATTAATTAATTTTTTTGTGTGTGGGATCTTAGCCTGTGCCTTAGCAATGATCGCTGGTGGCCATGAACACCAGAAAAATAGTGCTGGGTCTTTGGCCCAAGCTTCTCAGGCTCGTTACCATTCCCACTGCCAAGGTCAGACTTCTCACCTGGATGTTTCCATCTGACTTGGTGGCACCTACCAAAATGGACCTCCTAGCACTCTGAGGCAGTTACCCATCATCCTTCCAAAGCTTTGCCTTTTAACCTCATGGAGTAAGTCACTTCTGTCAAATGGCCTTTAACCCTGATGAAGACTTTTACTTCTCATCTCCACCCTGTGGGTGAAGATGGCTGTCTCCCTCGGCAGTGGTGTGAAAAATTAACCGCAACGTTTCCAGTGTCTTTTAGAGGGAAACAAGTTCAGTGTTATCATCGTGGTGTGTGTTAATTTTTAAAAATTGCATCTCTGCTACTGAGACACTACTGTTTATTTTGTATTTTGTACATTCATAGCACATATTTTGGTGGAGATAAAGCAAGTACAAGTTGGGAGGGGGTGAATCATGTATACAGAGAGAATAGACTAAAATGTCCAGCTAAATTATATCTAATCTGGTTTTTGAAGTATCAGATATTCAAGAATACTTTTAGCATGTTTTGCTTTTTAAAAAAAAGCCTTGATGTAGTCACTTGACTTAAAACATTCCTATTTTATTGTAATTTTATAACGTGTACTGTGACCTCAAACTGTGTATCATGATGCAATCTGTTGGCTGCAGTCGTAGCATAAGTTTTGTTCCAATAACGAAGGCCAAAGAGTTAACCAAATATGGTTCAGTTGCTACAGTTGTAGAAAAACCATTCTGATCACATCAAATTTCCATGGCCCAATTAGTTGAGCCTGCCCTTCATTTTCTATTTCAGGTTGAATTAAACTTGCACTTTTAATCATATGGGTAATTTGGGGACCTGGTTCTTTTACACTTTGCTTTATTAATAAAGGAACTGGTAGGAAAAAAAAGGTGAAGAGATAACAATAAACCCAAGAATCATGGCTCCTCAAGGATCAGAGTCCTGAAAGGTCATCTACACCAACCACCGAACAAATGCATGACTTCGCTTCTACACTCTACCAAGCTGTCTGTGAAAAACAACCCTTTATCTTCCCTTCACCCCACAACCACCACCCGACCCCCTCCCAGGGCCATGCATCTACACCAGTGACCAAACAAATAACTGTACATGACTCCCCTTCTAATACCCCATCCCCATTCCCCACCCCCACCCAGAGCCATCCACTGCAACTTGTAGCAGTTCTCTGCTAGAAAGTTCTCCTCTTACTGACCTGAATTCTGACCCCTAGGTCCTATCCTTCAGACTGCAGAAAATAAGGTCACCTCTCCTCTACCTGACAGCCCTTAGATTCTTGAAGACATTTATCAGGCATACCTGAGTCTTCCCCTTAGAGACAAATATCCCTTGTCACTATTCAGTCTTATGCATGACAAAATTTCAGTCCTTTGCCCATCATGGTTGCTCTCCCATGAGAGCATCCAGAACTCAGCATCGCATGCAAGGGAAGGACCCATAACACAAACAGAATCAATCTGTCACCTCCCATGATCTCTGCCATATTTCTAATAATGCAGCCTAGCACCACATTAGCTTCTCTGGTGGTCATTATCAGAGTTTACTTTTATGTGTGGCTGAGGTGAAGTATGGCTGAAGATGACTGACTCATGGGATGAAGGAGCCATGACCCTTTGTTGAAGTACCATCAAGGTCTGTAGTTAACAGGAATGAAGATGAGGAGAGGGTGGTTTAAGCAGATGGCAGTGGATACAAGAAAGAAGAGCAGAACACCAATCTGAAAGTGGCAGTGGAGAACAGCCTTCTCTTCTTCCCTGAGGGTGTTGTGAAGGAAGTGGTGTGGCCACAGCAAAGAGACCGAAGAGTTTGAAGACATAGGAAAGTCTGCTCACAGTAAAGCAGCACCTGAAAGCATACAAGTTTGCCACAGAGGAGTGAGAGAAATAGCCAGGGTTGAGGTTTAGGGGGCAAAAAGCTGATAAATCACCATCAGTAACTATAGTCTTGTTTTTGTTAGTTGCCATCGAGTCGGTTCTGACTCATGGCAACACCATGTGTGCAAAGCAGAAGTGTTCCAAAGGGTTTTCAAGGCTGTGACTTTTGGAAGCAGATCATCAGACCTGTCTTCCTAGGTGCCTCTGGGTTGGTTTGAACCGCCAATCTTTTGGTTAGTAGCCCAGTGCTTAACCATTTGCGCCACCTAAGGACTTCTAACTATAACCTAACAGCATGTTTATACTCATCACTGCCAACAAGTTAGGCACCTAAACAGTATTAGGGGGGTCTTATAAAAAGCTAAAGAGAGTCTATAAAGGCAGGAGTTAGAAGTGAAAGAATCATAACTCTGCTTTAGATACCTTGAGGCAGTCCACTATTTTTCAACTCTGGTTCATTGACTTGAATTGTGTCATCTTCAGGGTAGAAGTAGATTTTATAGTATCTTATTCTATAGTCTTCTTGACTTTTATCAGGCACTTCATCTTCCATATAGGCATCAAAGGATAATACCTGTTGGAATCACAATTAGAAACTAAAAAATGAAAAAAAATTCAGCAAACTTAAAAATCAATAAAGCTACCCACCGCACGTATACTTTTTGTTAATATAAGAAAAAAGTTGAGGGGATTTTTGCAAGAAGATCTTCTACACATCAGCTATGAGAATCGACATATGATCTAGGTTACAGTATATAAAGATTATTTTAAATGGTTATCACCATCTGATTAGAATAAGGAAATGATATTCAAGCAATAAATCCATCATTCACCTCCACCATAAATTGAACTAGAGTTTGTCTTCGTAATTTCACAGTGGGATTCTATATGTGTGCATTATAGAGACAAAATGTTCTTTCTCACAAGATGAATAAAAGTCTTGTCATTTTTTCTCCCATTAAAAACAAAGCTACCTTGGTTCTAAGATAAAATTAGCCTGACTCCTGGTACTGCTGATTGTTTGCCTTGAGGCAATTCAAAGAGGCAGATCTGAAATTCTTCCAATGCAATGGAGTTCCTGCCTTATACTTCTTCAGGAACTTCAAAGAGCCTAGCTCAATGCTAGACCCAGTCTCACCTTACACTGGGGGCAGGGGATGGGTGGGAGGAGTAGGTGAGGTAGATACTAAAGAGGGTAAAATCAGATAATAGTAAATATACTCTTGAAAATTCCTTAACCACTTTGGAAAACTGTCCTCTCTGTAAGTACAATACAATCCTCTTTTCTTCCATGTCAAAATGGATGACTCCCTCTTCAGATGAAGACCAGTTGAAGTAAGTGCTTTATGTTTAGGTGCCATGTTATATAAACAGTAAGTATCGTGAACCACTGGAGTCACTCTCAACATGGTGACCTACTCACAAAGTAAGGACACAGGAATTGAGGACAACTGAGGGAACAGTAGATTTGGGCTTCTATTTCAAGCTTGACCAGGGACACAGGCTCCTTGAGCACTCCAGTATTCCCTTTGCCTCTCTCTTTTGATCAATTTTTATAGCTGAAGTTGCAAAAGTTAATTGTGCATATGATGTAACTCCAATGTTATTCAACATGGACAACATGGTATATATGAGTGAGTTTGTTAGATGTAATCTACCCTCTAGTGGTGATCAGTTACCCTAATTAGGAATATACACTCCAGGAATGTTTAGCAAATTTCTATCAGAAGCCCGCATTTCAGAAGTGGCTACCAAAATGTCTCACTAGTCTTTACCTCTGATCAACACAAGAAGCATTGTTAATTACCATAATGGATGTTAGAAATGAGCTTTAGTTAGTGAAATGACTATATTCAAAATGTATGAGTCAGTTACAAATATTGACCAGGCACTGTCCTTAAAATCAGTTGCTATTGAGCAACTCTGACTCATGGTGACCACATGTGTGTCAGAGTCAAACTGTGTTCCTAGGGTTTTCAATGGCTGATTTTTTCAGAAGTAGATCACCAGGCCTTTCTTCCAAGGCACCTGTGGGCAGACTCAAACCTCCAAGCTTACGGTTAGCAGCCAAGTGCATTAACCCTTTGCACCACCCAGGGACTCCACACTGTCCTTACATGTCCTTAAGAATCTAGTGAGCCCAGGGATCTATACCCTTGAAAATGGTACCTTAGGCTTGATTCCAAAATGGTCCCATATTCAGCAGCTTTCTTGGGGAATTCATTTGGCCTGATTATAGTCAGAAGGTTAGCTAACCAACCCCCACTGCTAGAATGTTGTCACATTTGTATTGGGTGAATATTTCACGTAAGATGCTGTGAGGTGAATATGGAGCTTTCTTTGGGGTGATGAAAATGTCTTGCAACTAGATAGTGGTGATGGTTACACAACATTATGACTGTCCTAAATGCCAGTAAATTGTACACTTTAAAATGGTTAATGGTTAATTTTATGTTATGTGAATTCTACCTCAATAAAAAAAGATACGTTGGCCATTGAATTGTACACTTTAAAATGGTGAATCTTATGTGAATTATATCTCAATAATGAAACAAAATAAGCAGGAGCAAAAGAAAGAAAGAGCAGTGCCTTTGGAGCACTTAAAGGGACAGAGAGCTAGGTAGGGCTTCACTGATCTTTCAGTACAGGCAGTATTAAATCTGAGACTTTTTTTTCTTTGTAACTGGGTAGGAAAGTGTGGAAAGAATATTCATAGCTCTCCCCCACCTCTAAGTACTGAATACTATTGATACAAATTTGTGAATGACCAAACTGCCATAGGTCAGTTGACAACCATCGTCCTGTATATAATCAAGAAATATTTATTAATCAAACGATGTATTAAGAGAGAAGAAAGGACGCTAAATGGGAATAAAGAGAAAAGGAAAGACATATTATTTTAGGCTGGGCTTCAATATTTCTAGAAGAGAGACAGACTGATATTTCATATTCTGGTCCACTGGGAATACAGGGCTGCCCAACTCTAGCATGAAAGCTATAGAGCAAGTCAGAGAGTGGTAGAGATGGAAAGATAGAAATGGAAAATGGAGAGGAAATTGTAAAACATGGCAAAAAATGTGAGGGGAGAGACACCAAACAGATTAAAGGTGAACTCACATAGATAACAGACACAATTGCAATGGAATTTGATGTACAAAGTCCAGAGAAAATAATCTAAAATAAAACTGTAAGAAATGAAAATTTATAGAAACATAATTATGACAGAAGGTTTTATCATGATTTATGATAAATCAAATAGACACTAGATAAAGAAGGTCCTAGAGGATCTAATTGGTTGTAATTTTCTTGAAGAGTGAATGTCAATGTCATTAGGCAGATGTGCACTTGCCAGTTCCCCATAGGCCTCCGCCATATGAGGTTACCTGCCTGATCCCCAAGTACTTGGAGTTTTAATCCTAGACGAGAGAATACAAAATCTGAAATCAATTAGCCTTAAATAATAGATACATATTTCCTCATTATAAAGGAATTTTTTAAATGATAATATTACTGAAATCAGGATCTTCTTATAATTAAAGCCAAAAGAAACTCAAAGCAGTCAGGAGTGAGTCTGGCAAGTAGTTGGAACTTAATGTATGTGCACATTTATCTTTGTGGGAAAGAAGTGAATCCTATTTTCACATCAATCGAGTTATTTGCTTTGCATTGCATATCCCCAAACGGCTGGATTTTAACATTAATTTGGATCCCTAATTTTAACTTAAAATGATTCTAGTCTGATGCAGCACTGACACAAAAAAACAAATCGTGTGTAGGTTGTCTGCCACAGGCCAGGCAGAGCAACTGTAACAAGGCAAACGCAAAAGCCTAGTCTCTCAGAATAAAGCACAGAATTTTTAAAGATGGGGAGGTTGGTGTGACCAATGCATGAGTCATAAAGACTATTACTCAGGAACCAAACATCTAAGTGTCAAAACTTACAGCTGTGTTGAAATGCTTTGAAATTAGATAGAGGTGGTGGCTGCACATTGTGAATGTACTAAATGCCACTGAATTGTTCATTTTAAAATGGTTAATTTTATGTTATGTGAATTTCACCTCAATAAAGGGAAAAAAAAACTTTACAGCTAAATTTCAAAAAAAGTTGTTTATCCCCCATAACTACACAATCCCATTAATTTTTTTTTAAGTTTAGTCAAGTAGGAAAGAAGGATGAAACCAAACCAATAATCTTCAATGAGGCTCAACATTTTATAAAGAGGTCAGCATCACAAGCCTAACTTAAAATGTTTAGGTTCTATTGTGTGAAAAGAGTTCAGATTTAAATTATGCGCTATTAAAGAAGAAGATATATAATGGTAAAGATAAATGCATGCTATTATTGACTCAACGGCACACAACAACAACAACACAAGTTAGTTAATAGACAATAAAAATCTGTGTACATTTAACCTAGTGCTGTTTATTCTTCCTGAAAGGCTGTAATTAAATCAATGGTTCCTCTCATGATTAATGGGGTCTTAGTATCAAGGAAATAAACTATAACAAATTTTGTATTGAATATACAGGTGGCTCCTTTATACATGACAATGGTATATTTATAGAAATTCATCATATATTAATTCACAAGGAAATTCTAATAAATTTGAAAAACAGAAATCATAAAAGTTATGTTGTTGTTGTGAGGTGCCATTGAGTCGATTCCAACTCATAGCGACCCTAAAGGACAGAGTAGAACTGCCCCAGAAGGTTTCCAAGGAATGGCTGGTGGATTTGAACTGCTGACCTTTTGGTTAGCAGCCGAGCTGTTAACCACTATGCCACTAGGGCTCCATAAAAGTTTATAGTCGCTGATAATAAAAGTAATAAAACTAGAAATGGATAATGTAACTTTAAACAAAAATTTTCACTCCTAACTGCTGTGCCAAAAATAAATTTAAATACACCAAAAACTAAGTATAGAACCTAATAAAATTTAAATTTGAAACAGTACTAACCTATAGGATGCAGACAAATCTGTACTCAGGTGTAAATTAATGGATTTAAATTATTCCATAAGAGAATTTAGAGCCTGAGAGAGGGAATAAATGTGCTAACTATGCAATTCTCAGCCTTAGCTGCACATTAACCAAAACATCAAACCCATTGTTGTAGACTAGATTCTGACTCAGAAGCTTTAAAAAAAAAAAAAAAAATCAAGCCCTGGACCTTCAGCTTGGCGCCTGGGAGGGAAGAGGGTGTGAGCACAAGTTGGCACGCTATAGGCCTTGAAAAAAAAACCAAACCAAACCTACCGTCGTCAAATCAATTCCCACTCATAGGGACCCTGTAGGACAGAACAGAACTGCCCCAGAGGGTTTCTAAGGAGCAGATAGTGGATTTGAACTGCTGACCTCTTGGTTAGTAGCCAAGCTCTTTACCACTGTGCCACCAGGGATCTTGAAGACAGGGAGAATTCATGGCACTGAGAAATCAGAACATCCCATGTCAGTAACTCAGTGATGTACCATGTGTTGGTTCTTTTAATTCTCAGGACAATCCTATGAGATGGGCACTCTTATTGTCAGCATTTGTGAGTGAGGAGGTGGTGGCAGGGGATGGGGGACCCCTGCTGGCATAGCAGGCAAGGTCTGGATTCTAGCTCAGCAGGCTGGCCCCAACCCTAAATAAATTAAATCAGAATTGTGTAGGGATGCAGGGGACATTAGTATTTTTTTTTAAAAGCTCCTCAGGTAATTCTAAAATGCAGCCAGAGTTGAGAACCAGTAAGCAATGGATAAAAGCACAAAGAGATGAATTTGAAAGGAGAGAAACAACTGCAATAAAGAAATCCAAGAGCATTTTTAACAAAATAGATGATTCTAGCAAAGCTAATCAAGAAAAAATATAAATAAAATCAGAAATGAGACAGTGCATGACAGAGTTAATAAACTGATATAAATGTATTTATTGCCATAAATTATGAAAATTGTATGAAAAATGTCAAATCAGAATTAAATAAGTGATTTTTCTGTAAGAACTGTGAGTTATTAAAACCCAATGAATAAAGTCATAACTAAGAAAGTGAAAGGTTTACCAAAGAATTGCCCCAACAAAGTCTCCAACCAGGAGAAATTATTAATGAATTCTTTCAAATTTTCAAGGAAAATTCCCACATTATATAACTCACCCCAAACCCCATTGCCGTTGAGTCGATTCCAACTCCTAGCAACCCTATAAGACAGAGTAGAGCTGCCCATAGGGTTTCCAAGGCTACAAATCTTTAGGGAAGCAGACTGCCACATCTTCCTCTGTGGAGCAGCTGGTGGGTTCAAATAGCTGACCTCTTGGTTAGCAGCTTAGCGCTTAACCACTGCGCCACCAGGGCTCCTATAACTCCCCCAGAATACCAAAAAATATGGCAAGGTGCAAAGCTAAATGCCAATACCCAATAGAGATACCAGAAAACAGGTAAACTATAGACCAATAGTTCTCACTCTGGCTGCACAATAGAATCACCCGTGGAACTCTTTAAACTCCTGATGCTTCCAACCCACCCCAGACCAATCAAATCAGAATCTCTCCAGGCTGACCTCAGGCATCAGTCAGTGATTTCTAAAGCTCCCCAGGTGATTACAATGTGCAAGCCCAGGTTGAAAACTACTGCTACAGAGCAATTTTACTATTTATGATTTATAGAGGAAAGATCCTTACTAAAATACCAGCCAAAACAATTCAATAGTCCACAACAGTTACAATCCACCTCCACAAAAAGCAGCATTTTCCTCACAAATGCAAAAATGATTCCAAATTAGGATATAAGAGCAAATCTATAAGGATCTCAGTATAACCTTTCCTATCACATACATTTTAAAACAGGACTACAGGGTAATTTCTTAAGATAAAATGCATCTACTTTATTTTTTTAATTTTTTATTGTGCATTAGGTGAAAGTTTACAGAGCAAATTAGTTTCCCATTCAATAGTTTGTACATAAAGTGTTCCAAGACATTGGTTGCAGTTCTCACAATATGTCAGCTTTCTCCCCATTTCTGTCCTAGGTTCCCTGTCCTGATTTTCTACCCCTTCCAGCTTTCCCATCTTTGCTTTTGGGGGACTGTTGTCCTTTTGATCTCACATAATTGATTGTTCTAAGGAGTACATTCCTCTTGGGTGTTATTGTTTATTTTAAGGGTCTGTCTATGGTTTCACTGAAAGGTGGTCTCCCAGAATGGCTTCAGTTCCAGGTCAGAAGGGTGTCTTAGGGGCAGTCACAGGGGTTCCTCAAGTCTCTGTCAGACCAGTAAATCTGGTCTTTTTTGTGAATTTGATTTTTTGTTCTACAATTTTTCTCCTGCTCTGTCCAGGATCCTCTGTTGTGATCCCAGTCAGAGCTGTATGTAGTGGAAGCAGAGCAGCATGTAGTTCTTCTGGTTTTGGGGTCATGTAGGCTGTGGTTCATGTGGTCCATGCATTAGTCCTTTGGACTAATTGCTCCCTTGAGTCTTTGGTTTTCTTCACTCTCCTTTGCTCCAGATGGGAAGAGACCAATACTTGTATCTTAGATGGCCGCTCGCAAGCTTTTAAGACCCCAGACGCTACTCACCAAAATAAGATGTAGAACTTTGTCTTTATAAACTATGTTGTGCTAATTGACGTAGCTGTCCCCCGAATCTATGGTCCTTTGCCTTCAAGCCTAGGAACTTCATCCCATGAGGTGTTTGGTTATGTCTAAGAAGTTGCCCTGACTGTGACCCTTTTGTGCTCTATTGTCTATATTAATATACAAGCAGCACCTACGGTTACGTATGTAGAAATATCTACCACCAAACCTATATCTGCAGGTTCGTGTGCTCCCTTACACCTTCCCACACTTCTTGGCATATCTATCTACTTATGTATCCATTCGTAAATTAGTGTTTGCTAATACTATTGTCTATGCTATAGTAATTAGCATTGTTGCCCTCTGTTCTTGCATTCCTCTCACTGCCCTCCTGCATCTACTTTAAAACGACAGCTTAAACATCCAGTTTAAATTATGTGACTGTTACAATCAGGAAGAGAAAAATAATGCCCCTACATCATCATTATTTTAATATTGTTTTTAGAAGTTCTGAATGATGTAAAAAGATATGAAGTAAAAATATTAGCAAGCAAGAGACAAAAGTATCATTTTGGGCAAATAAAATAATGGCATAGGCAAAGGCTAAAGAAACTAAGAATAAAATAAAAATATTCTTATGTATTCACAATAGCCATTTAGAAAACACAGTAGAGAAAAAAAAGCATGTCCACAATAGAACAAAAAACTGCAAAACACTTAAACAATAATTTTAATAAAAACTCTGTGACCCAGATAAAAATCTAAAAATATTTACTGGAAGATATAGAAGAATTCAATTAAAAGAAGAGGTGAAATATATTCTGAATGAACAGCCTAAAATAATATATTTCAAATGGATATTTCAATGGTGTTCTAGAGGGACTTGGAAAAAAAGTCATTCTAAGTCCACTTGATAAAATAAACTGGTCAGCCTATTATTAAAGGTAATTATGTTAATTATGAGTAATGAAGGAGATCTAACTTTCCTAGATTTTATACTTTAACATAATGCTTTGAATATTAAAATAGTACAAGACCAGAAAAACAAGAGACAAATTAGTCTGGAAAAGAATACATGGTCTAGAAATAGACTCCATTAAATACAGGAATTTAACACATGATAAAAGAGGAGTCACATATCAATAAGTGAAAAAAATACTAACTTGGAAAAGTATCAATATATATCCCCAACTAAAATAAATTATAACCCCAAATAAATACCAGATGGATTAGGGACTTAAATGTTAACAAATCAGCCCCTTTCATTCCCCCTATTCCTCCCAAAAAGAATTAAATATGTGTTAAAGCCTTGGAAGGGAAAAAAGAGAAAAATAATGAAAGAAAAAAATTAATATTTGACAACAAAAACAAGTTATAGTTTCGATATACTAAAATGTAAATAAAAAACATACTAATTAAAATGTTTTTAGGAAACATGACAAAAGTTTAATGTTTTTATAAAAATTTTTACAAATTAAGTTTTTAAAGATTCTAAATGAGAAAAGAGCATACACAAAATTCACAAGAGTGTCAACAAAATGTTCACTCTAAGAAATTATCAGCTAATTGCAAATTAAAATAGCAGTGAGGCACCCGGTTGTTTGTTAGTTTCTCCTGTTAAATTAGAGGGGAAGGATTTAACCGTGCAATGGACCTGGCAGGATTAATCATCACGGATGGGATTTTAAATTAGTACAATTATTCTGGGAAACATTGTGGTACCATGAGGACCCATTTTAAAATCCCTACACTTCCCCTCAGGAACTCCATTTCTGGGCACGTAGCCAAAAGAAACAAAAGAAAATACGGAAAAACTTATATGTGCAAACATGTTCTTTGCAGTATTACTTTTTTATTATTAAAAAAGATTGGAGTGAGGGGACCTGAATAGCTAACAGAGGGAACAGTCTGGTGAATGATGGCACATCTATGAACTCAATGGAATATTATGAAGGCACTAGTATGATGTTTTTGAAAACTATGCAGCAATAAGAAAAATATTTAGGATCTGAAAAATACAGAGCTGAAAAAGTGGTATACACCACAATTATAACTATGTTTTTAAAAGCGTGTATATTTAAACTGGAGTCCCTGGGTGGCACAAACAATTAAGCACCTGACTAGTAGCCTAGAAGTTTGCAGTTCGAACTCACCCAAAGGCACCTAAGGAGACAAGCCTGGCAATCTGCTTCCAAAAGGTCACAGCCTTGAAAACTATATGGAGCAGTTCTACTTTGCACACATGGGGTTGTTATGAGTCAGGATCGACTCGACAGCAACTAACAACAACAACAATATTTAAACTATGGTTTTAAAACTATGACTATGTTTTTAAAAAAGACCAGAAGAAAAAGAAACAAAAAGCAAGTAGTGGTGAATTATAAAGATGAGCTAGGTGAATTTTTTTCTATTTAGTCCTAAAATGTATTTACTGTTATTATATGAATTCTATAATAAAGAGATCCATTTTTAAATAGGTTCATAAATTCAGCGAGTATTCAACTTGCAATTTCTTATTTCTAAAGATAAACCAATACTATCATTTCATCCATAAGGAAATTAGATAAATAAAAATTAATGGTCATAATGTGCCAAAGGGGCTATAGAGGAGCTTGGAGTGATGGAAGCCAAATCAGTTGAGTCTTAAAACATCAATGTACTGAATCTGAACTAAACTCCCCAATACCTGTGTGACTCTAAACTCTTCGAACAACCACTGTATAATAGCAATTGTCCATTCAAATTGCTGTGGTTCTTAATGATGCCCAAACGTATACCACTTAGAGACTATTCTCCAGAAGGGAGATCAACAGGACCAAAACAGAGAAGAGCCTCAGCTACCCACTTGGCAAAAAAGGAGTCCCCCCTGAGAAATTAAAATGAACCCACATTTTAGGGAAATACTTGAGTTATGAGATTTCACACTGCTATCCAAAGCACACACCTAAATCTTGGAGTCTCAACGTTAGGGGAGGAATTCCATTTTAAAAATGAAAATATCTTTTACCTTGAAATTTAAATCAATGAAAATAGGCCCAGAATATTCTACACTTCTCTAGGTTCCTTAGTGCCCATTTATCTGGATCTAGAAAAATCAGCTGGCTCCTCACCATTTCACTCTTAGCTCAAATGCCACCTCCACAGAGGAGCCCCCCTTGACCACCAACCTATAGTAGTCACCTCAACTAGGATAAAAAAAAATTGGCACATCCTGTTTTATTTATAGCACTCAGCACTGTCTGAAATTATGTTTTAAATTTATTTATACGTTCGTTGGTTGTCTTCTCCCACTAAATTCTAAGTTTACAAACTTTTCAGTCTCATTCATCACTATATTCCTGATGTTAAAACAGTGCCTGGAACAAGGAGGCACTCAGCAAAGATTTCCTGAATTAATCTATGAATGAATAACTGACTTGACTGACACCTAACAGAGAGTTAAAGACAATACTGGGGGTGGGGGGAACAGATATTAGGAAGAGACTAGGGGAAAAACCCATCATATTTCTAGTGTCCTCTTTTAAAGTCAAGGCAAGGATTAAAGGCTACCTATATTCTGCAGTTATATGTCATCCATAATAAAATAAAGACAAGCCCTACCAGGAACTTGACAGTTCATATTTCCTACAAATAACACTCCGAGTCTATCATAGATTTTCCTTTGCTGAGAATCCAGTCTTTTGAGAAGAAGAAAGTCTAAGTGTAAGAAAGCAGTAGCTGAAGTGCTTCATTTTCCTTTAGCAAAACAAAAATCTTCTTTTACTTATTCCATGAATGAAGTAAAGAACACTTCCCTATTCATATTACTGGTAAAACATCTCAAGATCAAGATGTGCAAATTTGGGGCACTTTATAAATACACTTTCCTACTAAGGTGATAATCTGTTGAACCTCAAGAAATCATTAGTTAGCATTCACTTCACTTCATAATTAGCATAAGCTGTACATTTTCCTTCCTTTGAATTTGTGATTTAAGTACATTATTTTGTCTATTTTTGTTTGCTTTCCTGAGTGAACAAGGTAGAGGTTTGTTAATTCTATTGTTTGTTTTAAAGAATCAACTCTTAAACTTCTTGTTCAAATCTATTCTGTTTACTGATTTATAAGATTCTGCTTTTATATTTTTTTTCCTTCTGCTCTTTAATGTCTGTTTTATTGTGCATTTTCTAATGTCTTGAATTAAATGTGTAGTTTATTTTTAACTTTGGGGGAAAGAACAAAGCAGTCAATACCATAAGTTTGCCTGTAATTATAACTTTGCTACAACCATAAGTATTTTTTATTTCAATAAACTACTTTTCCCACTGCAATAATATACACGCATTATAAAAATATGAAAACACAGAGGAATAGAAAGAAATATGGGGTGATTATCCATATTTTTACAACATAGAACGCACTGTTGTTGGTGTCTCTCCTTAACATAATTGTGATCAAATACACATGTAAAACTGCATATAATAACTTTTTAAATAATTCATATATTTTTTTCTGATTATAAAAGTAATTCATGCCCATACTCACTGAAGATTACTATACTGTAAAATTCCACCTCCAATTGGTAGACGAGGTGAAAAACCCCTGGGAACTTGCTAGAAATGCAAATTCTCAGTAGGGGTTCAAAGCCCTGCTCTACTGACCACATTTCAACATTATTTACATTTCTTGCTACATAAGCTCCATGAAAGTGCATGGACAATGTCATTTATCTTGCCTAGCAAAGAGGCATTACCGAATGGCCATTTCAAAGATGTGTGTAAATGAACAATTGTACTTACATGTACACATTCAACAAGATAAACAGGTTATACCCCTATTATTAATTTTTATTTCCAAATAAGTAAAATTGTCTTTTTATATGAAGAGAATAATTTCCTAACCTGCTCCTCTCTCCCTACATTTTTTATGGCAAATGCATGTGCTGCACTCTGCAGTTTTTGTAATAGGCTGGAGAGAGCCTCGCCGTAACTCAACTTTATTTCTTCAGGAATGGGAGTGAGCAATGTAGTCCTTTCTGAGGGTAGTATATCAAGAATGGGCTAAATCAAAAATCACTATCTTCTTTTACTTATTCCATGAATGAAGTAAAGAACACTTCCCTATTCATATTACTGGTAAAACATCTCAAGATCGAGATGTGCAAAATTTGGGGCACTTTATAAATACACTATCCTACTAAAGTGATAATCTATTGAACCTCAAGAAATCATTAGTTAGTATTCATATGTTTGTATGGCACTTTGTGTGTCTACTCTCCTGTTTGGGGGGCATCAGAGAGCCATGAAGGCAGCTGGTGATCTAGAAATTCAATTTGCCGTTAGTGGTCCCCAGTCCATCAGTCAGCCCAGAGTCACAAGGCCTCTCAGGAACATTAACCGGCTCCCCTGAACCCTGGCAGTCCTTTCACAGCATGTTGATATTTCGCTTCACTTATATTTTAGAAAGGCAGCTATTTCTACCTTCAAAACTCAGAAGGAACAAACTGCCCACTTTGCCTTGGAGAGGGGGGCAGGGTTGGAGGGGCTGTTTCTTTGGTCTTTATTCATACCTAACTTCAAAATTAGTACCTTCTTATTGCAGATTTTTGAGAGTACTGAAGAGCACAAAGAGGGAAAAAAATTGCCCATAATCCTGTCAGTTAGAGACAATCACTTTTAACCTTTGAAGTAGCTCTTTGGCAATTTTCCCTAATATTTACATAGTTAGTAGCCAATTCCAGCTTTGTACTCCTTGAGTCAATTTTGTTAATTAATATTTACTGTAACATTCACTTCACTTCATAATTAGCATAAGCTGTACATTTTCCTTCCTTTGAATTTGTGATTTAAGTACATTATTTTGTCTATTTTTGTTTGCTTT
>NW_004443982.1:9640850-9662809 GCF_000243295.1 Trichechus manatus latirostris | reverse complement strand
ATAATAACTTTTTAAATAATTCATATATTTTTTTCTGATTATAAAAGTAATTCATGCCCATACTCACTGAAGATTACTATACTGTAAAATTCCACATCCAATTGGTAGACGAGGTGAATGTTCTCGTGTATTTTTACTTAGAGTCTTTTTTAAAAAACATAGTTAAAAGCACAAGGTATATATATTTATTAAGCAGAGTTAAGCAAAGAACATTCACAGATCCTAGAAAAAGATAATATATACAAGTTTTTTTTATCTCTTGATTGAGAGAGATTTTAACTCTATTAATTTTTATTTTTAATTTTTAAAGCAATATTTCAAGTATTAATGCCAAAAACTAACATCTACTAAAACTCACCTAAATAAAGTAACATATTTTTCTTTATATCCCTATCTTGCATTTGAAACTCATTGTTATCAATTTTTTATTATTCTTTTATCTTCCAATAAATATTTATATTTACATTCTCCTTTGAACTTTATATTTTATAATTAATTACATGTTTGTTTCCATTGCTCACCACTAATCCTTTTATTTCATGACTTCACCATGGTTGAATTGCTTAATTTGCTTCATCTCTTAATTGGCTGGAGTACATCTTCAAGCAACTTTCTCAGGTAAAGTATGTGGATGGCAGATTTATGAGAAATTATGTATCTGAGAACATCTTTCCACTGTTTTCATTAATGAATGACAACTTCACTGAGTCTAGAATTCATGGGTCACAAACATCTTCCCCTAAAAGTTACAGACATCACTTCCCTGTCTTCTGGCATTTATGTTGCAGAGAATTCTAATGTCAATTTCTCCTTCTTTGGGAGTTAAACTAATTATACTGTCAAGATGCTTGGTGGCATCCACAAAATTAAAATTAAAATTGCTGGATGTGTCTAATTTTTGGTCTTTGTTATTTTCTCTGGTATCTAGTAAACATTTGATCTAAAGATTTATGTTTTTCTATAGTCCAGAACCACCACCCATCTGTCAGCTTATCATACTGTGGTGGTTTGCATGTTAATGTGATGTTGGAAGCTATGCCAATAGTATTTCAAGTACCAGCAGGGTCACCCATGGGGGACAGGTTTCAGTGGAGCTTCCAGACTAAGACAGACTAGGAAGAAAGGCCTCACGATCTACTTTCAAAAATTAGCCAATGAAAACATTACAGATCACAACAAAACACTGTCTCAAAACACTGACTCAACTGCTTTGGACACATCATTAAGATGGATCAATCACTGGAGGAGGACATCATGTTTCATGAAGTAGAGGGCCGGCAAAGGTGAGGGAGACCCTCAGTGAGATGGACTGGCACAACAGACACAATGATGGACTCAAACAAGCCAGTGATCTTGAGGACGGATGATGCAGGACCAGGCAACAAGTCATGGGGTCACCATGACTCAAAGTCAACTCAACAGCAGCTATTTATCTCTCTATCCACAGTTCAGAAAGTTGGTTTTTGTTGTAATTGTTTTCTCATAGTATGCTTAATTGATTTATTTCTTTAGGAAACACATTTTTTAGAAACAAATGTCTGTATATTAGCTCTATTCTCCACCCAACCTATTATTAGCTATCTCATGGCTTTTCCATCTGTCTTTTTCCTCTGCATTTTGGGAGAATTTTACCAGATTGCCATTTCCATCACTCATCACCCCATTTTCTCCATTTTCCTATTTGTCCTTTACTACACAGAATACTTGTTTTGTTTTGTTTTTTTAATTCTGCAATACTACTTTAGTTTTATCACTGTCTTAGTTAATCTACTGCTGCTATAACAGAAATACCACAAGTGAGTTGCTTTAAGGAACAGAAATTTATTTTTCTCATAGCTTAAAAACCCATTGCCGTCGATTCCGACTCATAGTGACCCCATAAGACAAAGTAGAACTGCCCCAATGAGTTTCCAAGGAGCACCTGGTGGATCGAACTGCCAACCTTTTGGTTAGCAGCTGTAGCTCTTAACCACTTTGCCACCAGGATAGACATTTGAATTCAGGGGGCTGGCTCTAGGGGCAGGCGCTCTCTCTCTTTTGGCTATGGGGGAAGGTCCTTGTCTCTTTTCAGTTTCTATTCCTAGGTTCCTTGGCGATCACGTGGCATGTATCTTCCCCTCCATTTTGTGCTTGCTTTCTTGCTTAATGTGCTCTTTTATATCTCCAAAGAGACTGATTTAAAACACACCCTACACTGACACTGCCTCATTAACATAACAAAGAAAACATACTTCCAAATGGGATTATAATCACAGGTACAAGGGTTAGGATTTACAACGCATATTTTGGGGGGACACAATTCAATCCATAACACATTTCTCTTTTCTTCATTGAGCTCCCTTTGCATTTCTGCCTACAGTCTCATTCAGTAATATTTTTAACTTATTCTCTTGTTCTATTTTCTCCTTCTAGCTCTCGCTTCAAAGAGTTTGCTTTAGCTCCTTACTTTCTGTTTTGTTTACTTTCCTTGCATTCAATACAGAGCACAAAGCAAATGTTATCTAAAATATCCTTTTTTTTCCTATAGAAAATATGTTCCAAAAGTATTTTTCTTCCTCTGCCTCTTAAATACCATGTTCTCCTCCATTTATGTTGCACAGCCTTCTCAGAAATCTTATGTTGGATTTCTTTGTTCATTCTTGAAAAAACAGAAATATATCTAGGCTGGTGTTTTCCCCAAAATAGGGTGGGTGGGTTCTCTTTCATGCCCTTCACCAGCTATTCTGATGTTCTTAGATTCCTCCTCTCAGTGGAGGGCAGGCTGATATAAATTCATATACAGCATGTTAAGAGAAGTTGGGAAGGAGCTGGGACCATGGGTATTCCCCAGCAGGAAAACCTTCCTATTTTTCCATATGAAACTTTCATATTTGGCTTGGCCTCCATTCCAGAAATAGAGCATGTATGTCCAGTTCTTCATGGTGCCAATGTCTGCCACATCAGAGAAAAGCCCTAATGCAAGGCCTGCTTTGCACCAAGTGTGACTATTTCTGGGCCTCCTAGTGACACTCATAATTCATCAATAGCTGTGAAAGTAAGCCAAGTGGAAGCCACACTCCAGGTTGCCCTGACCCCCAACTCAATTCTCCTGAGTTTCTCAAGAAGTGAAATTACTAATTGGGTTTGTATATTCCTTTGATACGATCCCATCTGCACTATATCTAATGGAAAGTCTATAGAGTTTGCAGTATGAAGATGGAAACTCTTCCTGACCTCCAACACAGGTTTCTCCATACTTTAAAATTTTGCAGTCACTTCAGTTGGGATTGTGGAGGTGGGAGGGGGGTTGCATCTAAACAGCAATGCTCAAGTTGTAATCTCACTCAAAATTCTCACTTTTTCTCTCACTTCATTTGTTAATAGATTTAAATCAGCACATCTTATTTTTAGAAAAGTCAGGTTATGCAAACCTGATCTCATTTCAGCTTGCTGAACAAACATAAAGAGAGAGTCAATAAAGGTAAGCTGAATAAATGAATGACAAAAAAGACAAACTATAGAAGGATTATCCCAAAGAAGTTTTTGTATTACAAAAATATTACCATCATAAACCTATTTTATAACTTATGCTCAGCTTAAGAGGAAATTCACCTGTATGAACAGTGTAAGCATTCATCACATTTATCTTTACTTGTCTGCTTCTTCTTAAGACCTGACTTTATCATGCATAAAAGGAAATGTGGCTAGAATGCTAGAATATTCTTCTTGTACTTTATCACTAATTAACCGTATAACTGGTGCAAACCACTTAAACTCTGTTCACTGGTCAACCTTTCAGCAAAAATCAGAAAACTGACACTTGCTAACTCCAGGATACTGTAGCACTATTTAAAGGATTAATAAAATTGTGTACATATTACAGAGCTTTGGAGAGAAAATTAATGTATAAAAATACTGAATAATATATAAATCAGTGTAGGATGCAAAGCTGGAAGCTTAAAAATACTGTCAAAACTACATCTGAAATAGTCTTTTTCACATCCTTGAGGAGTCTATTGAGCAAGGCAATTAAAAAACATTTCACATTACTAAGAGAAAAGGCTCAGATTCACTGCTTAAAATCAGACTTCCTAGAAAAATGATACTAGGACTAGGAAAAGGGTCACCCTATCCAACAGAAACCACATTGC
Source organism: Trichechus manatus latirostris (assembly GCF_000243295.1). Lineage (NCBI taxonomy): Eukaryota > Metazoa > Chordata > Mammalia > Sirenia > Trichechidae > Trichechus > Trichechus manatus. Next base: position 9,658,679 of record NW_004443982.1, on the reverse strand, counting down.
TAATCATGGAGTTGTGTAAACTGAATACAGAAATTGACATATTCAATATGGAAGATTCAAAAGGAAAATAGCATCTATAACATAAGAAATAAAGGGTAAACATTTGGTAAACTACATCCAAAATACATATATATGTATTTATATATATATATCATATTTCTATGTACATATATATACATATATATATATATCAGAGTGAATAATATGAAAACCAAGGAAAAGCACTCCTTCATGTGATGATTTTGAGATATTATTATTTATTTTCAAAAAGGTAGATTCTACCTGAAAGAGACAGAAGAAAGATGCTTGAATAAAATACCCTTTATGTTCTCCTCCAATCCAAAGATTCTACTCTATCATTCCAGTAACTATTTAATAAACTGGACCCCTTCTATAGTACATGGGATCCTACTGGTCCCAAAGTATATTATTTACTTCCCACAAGTGCATCAACAGGTGAGATAAAAAAACAGATAACTTGATACTGAAAGTCTCCTTTTATCAAGGCAAAGTAACACAAACCAACCCAGTTATAGAGCATCTTCAAAGTTCAAAGCTCTATGTAGCGGGTACAACACTCAATAAGACAATCTCTCCAGCTACAGGGATTGTACAGTCAGGTAAGGGGGATAAGACTATATGCAAATAATTGTACAACAGGGTATGATACTTCCAAATAATCATAATGCATTAGAGATAAAGCTGAAAGCCATTAAGAGAGACTCAATATTATTTCTTAAAACCAACTCCATATACACTGCAGAGTGCCTGTTACATGTCAGGCACTGTGCCAGGCTCCGAGAATTCAAAGATAACTAAAAATAGTCAACATTGATTAAGTACTTATAATGGGTCAAGCAACATATTAAGTGCTTTTACACCCTTTATCTCATTTATTCCTCACAACTCACCTATAAATTAGGTAATACCGTGATCCTCAATTTACAGAAGAAGAAATCAAGGTTTAGGAGCTTAAAGCATTTACCTAAGGTCTGAAGGGAATAGAATGAGACAGCTGCCTAGTTTCAGAGGCCACAAGCTTAACCAATATCCCCTGAGCTGCCACAAAATCCCCACCATACTCCAGATCAGTGGAGGAGACAGAGAAAGGGTAAAGCAGCTACTCTAATAGGGGTATAAAAATGCTCCAGGAGGAGAGGGAGTGCCAGACCCATCTGAAATAATCAAGAAGAAGGTGTCACAGCAGAGGTGACATCTGAAATGGGTCTTCAAGGCTGAGAGACTGAGGAAGAACCATATACGTAGACAGGTGGGGAAGGGCATTCTCAGCAGAGAGAACAGCATGTGCAAAGTTACAGGAGCATACAGTCTGTGAGACTCTACAAATCTTTCTGTGTGGCTGAGGGCTGAGTGGGGAGGGGAGAGCAGAGGAAAATTAGACTGTAAAGGTGCTAAGAGCCAAAAGATAATGTGGTTACTTGGGCCATGCAGAGGAGTCAAAGATTCTAAATACTTTCAAAAGTTAACTCTGTGGCAGAGTGGGCAGTCTAGAAAAGAAATCAGACTGAAGGCAGGGATGCCATCTAAGAGGCCGGTGAAAGAGGATGAACTAGGACAGCAGATGAGCGGAAGTGAGATTTTAGAGGGAGACGAGAGAGGACTTAGGTCAACTGATTGGTGATGGTGAGGGGGTGATGGTGGTTCTCTCATCTGTTTAAACATGAACAAAAATAATTTCATGTGTTACATGTAACTCAAATAAAAGCCAGTGTGGCCCAGTCTCAGCATGGGAATATATTCAAAGAAATGGCCCAGCAATGAATAGCAAATGAAAAGTCGTCTCATCTTGACTAACGAGGTACAGGAGTCCAGTGACGAGGGCCAGAAAGCAGAAGGGGACAAGGAAGCTGGTGATAGGGAACCCAAGGTTGAGTAAGGATATTGTTGATGTGTTGTGAGATTGTTAACCATTGTCATAGGGCAACATTTGTAGTAACTGTTAAATGAGAAACTATTTTGTTCTGTAAGCCTTCACCTTAAGTGAGAATAACAGCACAATTCGAAGAGCGTAGTCAATGTCACTGAACTGTGCATGTAGAAATTTTTGAAATGGTATATCTTTGGCTACGTGTATTTTCACCAAAAAAAAGTTTGAGAAGTTAGAGGGTTGATATGTTGTGGGGTTGTTAACCAATGTCATAAAACAACATGTGTACCTCTGTTTCATGAGAAACTATTTGTTCTGTAAGCCTTTACCTGAAGTACCATAAAATAAAGAAAGAAAGAAAGAAAGTCGTCTCATCTTTATTTACACCTCTGAAGAAACTCTAAACGTGATCCAGTTTATGCTCAACATCTACACTCCCCAAAAAGGCCTTCCCTTGTTTTTCTACTTCTCATAAATCTCGTACTTCCTCACCCTCAGCTTCCATCTATGAATCTCTCCCAGACGCTGTACATACACTCTCTTTATTATGACATCAATTTGGCATCATTCCTTTTTAATTTCCTTTCTGCTCTGCTCTTTGCCTGGATTCAACAAAACAAAAGAATGGAAGGCCCAGGAACAACTGTCCCAGTGACCATTTCCCTCCTTCTCCCTCTCTCTCTTATTACCCTCTCTCTCTCTTTCCCATTTCTCTTTCTCTCCTCCAGCATCCCTACATCCCCAAAAGCCTGAGAATCCTACTGAAAAATTAGAAGTGTCCTTAGAGGATGGATGAGGGGGAAAAGTGAGTGAGCAGACAAAATTTTGTTCAGGGGTAAGGCATGGGGAAGAGGAGAAAGTTGGGAACACACATCAATAATACTATCCCCATTACACACCAGTGAGAACCTATGCTTCAATTACTAAAGCTGACTGTAAAAGTCAAGTAGACCAAAATTGAAAATACAGTTTTGACTTATTCTTGATACTCAAACATAAAGGCAAAAATAACTGCTCTGAAATACTAGATGAAAAAATTGACAAGTAGAACCAAAGAGAAACAGAATAAAATACAATCAAAAGTGATTTCATGTTTTAAGCCAAAAAGAGGGAAAGAATATGGTAGATTGCAAAGAAAGTAGAATTTTGATTAAACATAAAAGGAACTACATGAAGTTTCTAGAACCTAGATGATCATGGTGTAAAATCTACCAGCATGAGTTTCTGAATAAGAGGAATGTAAACACAATTTTAGTAGCCTATTACTGACTGTTCAGAATAATGAAAAATAATAATAATAACACATGGTAGCTATTTATCACCTGAAAGACCATTAAGTGAATTTGTTAAAATGAAAGAGACATCATAAATCTCTTGTTTAAATAATAGATGACTTTTTTTTAAACTCACAGCATAAATAGTATACTGGGAACAACTGGGGAGAGCAATGCATTGATAGCTTAACGGCTGCTTTCTAGAACTCACTGGTTTCAGTGGTGGCATCTCCAAACTTATTCTTCCAGAATATGCCAGAATCCATGGTCCCAAAGAAGCAAGAATCTTGAAGCACAGCTGTGATGACTGGAACAGTCCCAGCTGAGGCTTAGCTTGCCCTGGGAACACTGCCCCTCCCTCACCCATCTCACTTAAGGAAATGAGCCAAGATTTGGGCAAAGGATGAGAATTAACTTTTCATAATTATGAATTGGGCACTCAACATGCATTGTCCATGTGATGCTCTGGGCAACTCTAAGTGTGTTTTGTTATTCCTATTTTACAGATGACAGAACTGAGACCAAGAGAGGTTAAAAACATGGCCAAGATGAAATAAGTAATAAAGGGTATTTTAGGTTTTGAACCCCAGTCTGTCTGACTAAAAAGCCTTGCTCTCTCTACTATACCAAAGAGCCTCCCATCAGGGTGTGTTGCAGGAGGGCCATGTTCTGCAAAGGACACCTAAGCCACAGAGTTAATTTCAAACAATGCCCCATTTGGGGAGACATATGCAACCTGGGTTCAACCCTAGGGCTAAACGGAAGGGAAAAGATCCTGGCAATAATAATGATAATAATGATGATGATGATGCTTATACTCTCCTAAGAAGAGAAATCAGCAACTCCAAGGTCTGAAACAGAGGAAAACCAAGTAGGGAAAGGAAAGAAAGTTAAAGAAGGCACTCATGATGGAAGATGAATAAAAATGAATGAGAGGGAATAAGGATGAAGAGACAGAAATCCAAAAAAAGAGAAAAGGAAATAGAAAAATGGTCAAAAGAATGGAATGGGAAGGGACAAGGAGGTTGACAGAGATGGGATGGAAGAAAAGAAAATGGGACAACATTGAAAAAAGAATGACGGTAAAGCATTTCTGCCCGCCCTGCCACCTCCCCATTCCTGATGTCCTGGAATGATCAACCATGCTTCCTAAATTACTTATACCTCTGATAAAAGGTTTATGATAATGACATGTGTCCCTGGAGCATACTCTTTATTAAAAGAACTATTACCAGACTAAATAGCACAATGAATACAACACTCAGAACTGGTATTTAAATATAAGAGAATAATTAATATAAGTAGAAAGGTACGGACAATTCTAACATCTTGAAGTATTTAAAAACTTCTAAAAATGGTCAGAAGAATAATTTTTAGGAAAAATAGAACCAGCATCTTTAAAAACAAAGGGATATGAATTCAGGAGACTAAAAACAATTATACAAATACCCAGAAATCTGCCACGGTGGATTATTATATGAATTGGCTAAATTTTGTTTATATACATATCATCAAAGATGTGCCTCAAATCTTGAATCTCAAATAATAACCCAGATCCAGAGAGGAAACACTGTAAGATTCTATTTCTATGAAGCTCAAGAACAGGCAAAACTAATCTTTCTGATATATATCTGATATTCTACATTATGTTTAGGATGGTGGTTACATAAATGCATACATTTTCAGAATTCATCCCAGTGTATGCCTGAAATTGATACATATGTAAATTATACCTCAATAAAGTTAATTAAAAAACAAAGTTTACCTCAATTAAGTTGATTAAAATAAAGACTCAACAACTCCCTTAAAAATTAGGCAAAGGACTTAGTTTTTCAAAGAAGATGCACAAATGGACAACAAGCACATGAAACTATGCTCAACATCATTAGTCATTAGGGAAATGCAAATCAAAGGCACAGTGAGATACCACTTAACACCCACTAGGAGGGCTATAATAAAAAAAAACAGAAAATAACAAGTGTTAGCAAGGATGTGGAGAAATTGGAACCCTGTACATTGCTGCTAGGAATGTAAAACAGTGCAGCCACTGTGGAAAAGTTTGGTGGTTCCTCAAAAAGTTAAAAACATAGAATGACCATGTTGTCGTTGTTGCTAGTTGCTGTCGATAACCCAGCAATTCCACTCCTAGGAATATACCCAAAAGTACTGAAAACAAAGACTCAAATACTAGTACTCAAATGTTCATAGCAGCCCTATTCGCAATAGCCAAAGGGTAGAAACAACCCATATGTCCATAAAGGAATGAATGAATAAACAATGTGGTATACACATATGACGGAATATTATTCAGCCATAAAAAAGAATGAATTACTGAAACATGCTACAATGTGAATGAATCTCCAAAATATTTTGCCAAGAAGTCATACACAAAAGGTCACATATTATATGATTCCATTTATATGAAATATCCAGAATAGGTAAATCCATAGAAAATGTTTTGGAGCAAGACAGAGGTAGTGGTTGCACAATACTGTGAATGTACTAAATGTCACTGAGTTGTATATTTAAAAATGGTGAATTTTACGTGAATTTCACTTCAATTAAAAAAAAAAAGAAGGCTCAAACAGTAAAATCCTAAAAAAATACAGCTATTCTGTATCCCGTTTGTGGTGGTGGCTACACAAATCTATACATGTGATAAAATTTCATAGACCTACAAACTAAGAAAAAAAATGACTGCATATAAAAACTGGTGAAATCCAAATAAGGTCTATAATTAATAGTATTGTATCAATGCGGATTTCCTGGTTTTGATAATTAACTATGGTTATGTAATATGCTATTGGAAGAAGCTCAGTGAAGGGTACATAGGACCTCTCTGTACTATCTTTGCAATGTCTTGTGAGTCCAAAATTATTTCAAAAATAAAATGTTAAAAAAAAAGGAAAAGAAAAAGAACATAGATTACATGGCTAGTATTTGTACTATCACCCACCATCAGTGTTACAAAGAGGTGAGTTTACCATAGAGCAGAATTCTGCAAATACAAACTCAAAGAAGGCAAATAATTTTTTTTAATGTTTCAAATAAATATGTAGCTGGTTTGAATTCAGAGGGGGAAAGAGCATAAATAACTATGGCTCCGCAGATTAAAAGTTCAGAACAAAATCAACCTAAAATTTAAGTCAACAAATCAAACAGCAAATATCAGTTCCTAATTTATTAACTAAAATGTTCCAAATGACAAGGATTTTATCTTAAAAATCCATACCAAAAAAAATCAAGGTGACCCAAGAGACAAAATTATTTTTGAAAAATTTAGTTTTATATTGTTCAAAGCATAGAGATTTATACAGTACTACATAATCAGTTCACCACAAAATCAATGTCAATTAATGCAAAGCCATTAAGATTCTAATTCCATGGTCAGTAGTTTTGATCATAATTATTACGTTTACAATAGATGGAAAAAATGAAATAATATTTTTAAATGCATGCACCCCCATAAAATCAACCTTTATCCTGCCACTTACTATAATGAGTCACTTGCAAAATGGCAAACAAATTAGGCTAACTAGGAGCTATTGACAAATGAAATGAGAGCGTAATTGTAGTGTCTATGTAAATGGTGCTTAACATCCAGATAAAGTCATACAAAAACATTCAGTTATCTGTGTATTTCTAAATATTCTGACTTTTTATAAAAGCAGCTAATGATAGTTCATATACAGTAGCAACAGCAGCATACCAAAAACTGCTAAACGCCAAATTTAAATTAATAATGAAGCAGTCAGTGCCTAGTGCAATTAGATAGAGCCCCAGGCCAGGAGTTCCAGAGCGTGGGCTCAGTTCTGGGATGAGCAATGTGAATCTGACTGTAGTCAAGTCTCAGGTGTAGATTACTAGAGGTAAAAGGGTGTTAGAGATGAGCTAGCCATGCCCCACATTATAATCAAGAAAACTGAGGCTCTGAGAGGTGACATGACTAAGCCACAGTCACAGATAGTTAGTGGCAGGACCAAGACCAGAACCAGTGCTTCCAACACCCAGTCACAGAACCCTTGCCCCTGTTCCACTTCTCCTTACAAATAATTCCTCATTTATAGAGGACAATTGCACATGTTTGCTTCTTCCTCACAGAGGTGCTGGGAAGACAACTGGAAATAATTGGTGTGAGTGACTATGTGCCTGCTCTTATTTGAATAAATTCAGTGAGATAACCAGTGTTTGTGGGGTGAGTGCTGTTTCAGGCAAAATTATGTCTGGCTGTCTGTATACATCCCCCCAATGCCCGGGGTTTTAAGCAAGTAGGACTGGAGTTTCTCAATGGGGGCATTATTAGCATTTTAGGGAGAACAATTCTTGCCAGTATGGGGTTGCCCTCCCCCACTGCAGAATGCACAATACACACTTCAGCCTGATTTAGGAAATAATATGGGAGTTATTATTCCCTCTCCTTGAGCATAGAGACTGTGACCCAGCTGGAGCTGGGCTCACAAGGACTCACAAGGACACATCAACTGGGCCCTGAGGTATAAAGACAATGGCTAAGATAATCTTGGAAAATATCTTTTAGGGAAACTTTCACATAAAGCCAATCAAACAGAACACGAAAGACTTTCCACTCTTATCTTTTGCTATTAGCATTTAGTGAATAGAAATTTGTTGGACCAATGAAGACCCTCCTGACTCTCGTTACTTAAACCTGTACCAATGATTGTTAAGAAAGACAATTGAAAATGTAGGATCACAGTTTCTAGCCAATCTGTGAACAGGTGAAGCTTTCAATGGTTTTGCCCACTTGTAATGTTAATATACACTGATGGCTCTGTAATATTCTTTGGACTCGGGCAGACATGGCTGTGGTAGTATGTTTGTCCATTTTCCCATTCTTGCCTATTCTGTAATATTCTTTGGACTTGGACAGACATGGCTGTGGCTGCATGTTTGTTGGTTTTCCCACTTTTGTCTGTTCTGTGATATTTCCTTGGACTTGGACAGACATGGCTCTGGCAGCATGGTTGTCTGTTTCCCACTTCTGCCCTTTTGAATATATGCCGAATAAAACTTTCTTTTGCTTTACTAAACTTTATGATGTTTTTCCCCTACAACAGGCCCCAGGTACTCAATAGCAGTAGCACCTCCCAGTCAGGGCTCACCCTAGCGTGAGGCAGTTTAAAAAATCAAAATTAATGCAAAAATATCCAGGATGAACAAAATACCAACATTTTAATAAAGACAGGATCAGTATTACTGATTTTTCCTTTTGCCTCAGGCTCCAATATGACTCTGGCGGCTCAGTTACTGATCTCATCTTTATTTAAAATGTTGCAATTTTGTTCATCCTGGATTTTTTGCATTAATTTTGATTTTGTAAAGACATTGCATTAAAATATTATCTTGATTACTGAGCTTTTTGGCACCCCTTAAATTTTGCACTCAAAGCGAGTGCCTCACTTGCCTCACCCTAGTCTGGCCCTGCTCCCAGTCATCACAACAACCAAAACACCTCCACACATTTCTGAATGCCCCCCCAGGTTGAGAACCTCTTAAATAGGGGCTGCTATTTCTCATACAACAGGAAGTCCAGATAGAGAGGCAGCCAGGGGCTGGAATACTGGCTCCCTGATGCCTTGGTCCCTTTATCTCTGCGTTGTGCTCACAAGATGGCTACTGCACCCCGAGGAACGGTGTCCTAGTTCCAGGCAGGAAAACAATGGTAGGTCAAAGGGCAGGAAAAGAGTACCAGCTAATCCTCTTTTTACTAGACAAACAATAATTTTCCCAGGAGACTCACCCAATAAACCTTAACTCATATATCACTAGCCAGAACTCAGTACTATGGCCAGCCCTAGCTGTAAGGAGCCTGGGGAAGTGAACATTTTTAAGTGGGCACATTTCCAGCCAGAATAAAACTGGAGTTTTGTCTGTAAGAATGAAAGGGAGAATGAATAAAGGAAAAACAGCTAGAAGTATCCGCCATGGGGGCCAGGCAGGATAATCAACCGTGGCTCTTTTTGGTGCTTGCAAATAGTATCTTCTCTGCTTACAATTTGATGGGCTGCCTGAGCAGAGCATTTTGATGGTGACTGTTAGAATTATGGCTAAAACCTGGAATGTGGTCTTATGTTGGGTTCCACAGAAGCATAGCCTGAAACAGGGATTTAGATGCATGTGATTTATTAAAGGTGCACTCTTGGGAGAAACCTGTACAGGAGTGAGGGAAGTGGAAATGAGCTACACAAGGAAGTGTTTTTAGGTGAAGCTGAGCTTGGCCTGATGCCCACGGGGCTATGGAGCCTAAATCATCCAGAAAGGCCCTGCCTGGAGGCAAGAAGCTGAACTTTGCACCCTTGACTCATCAGTCATTGGCTGCACCCGCTCTGCCCCACCCCAACCCCAGCTTGGAAGGACGGGGCAAGTGTAATCTCCCAGGCGTCTCTGGGAGATGCAACTCCCATCAGCCAAGAGCAATTCTCCAGAGGGCTGCAGGTGTGAGCTGTTTCTCAAAGCACTTGCAGCAGCTGGGGGAATGGACACATTGCCCCTCATGTGGGTCTGGGAGGGCACCAGCAGCATCTACTACAAATATTTTTGATACACTTTCCAAAGAATTATCTTTATTTTTACTTAGTATTGTTTGAAGAGTGTTTATTCTAGATATATTGCTATGATTAAAAGCCATTGCAAAAACTCGCATTGAGTTGAAAATGTCTCATTTTTAAGAAAAATGATTAACAGGTGTTGACTTGTTTTGTTGAACCACAAATGTAGAAAGTGCTTTATAATTTGCTCTGGGTATTAACTGGGATCCGGTCTGTAGTTCACAATCTCATCAGAGCACGTAAATATTTCATAGTCTTAGTGTCTCATTTAAAGCTCAATGAATATTTAATTATAGCTGACCAATAAAATAACTGAAAGAATTGTTACATTTAGTTAAGACCTGAAATGAGCAAGCTCTTCATTTTCTCAAGCAGTTTGAAACTAAAATTATTACAACTTCATGAAATATTCCATATAATTTTATAAGTAATTAAAAGGCTGCAAAACAGGCTTGAAAGGCACATATTAAATATCGAGAAAAACATTAAATATAATGAATTTTCAACTTTAAATGCAAGAAAATAGTTTAATGCATTGTGGTCTACGACATTACTTATTCAGCAGTGGATTAGGTTAAGATATTGTCAATACCCTCTTTTTGAGACAAGAAGTAAAAACAGAATCTTTTATTTGGCCCTTGAAAATTTAAATATTCTAGAATAATGATTGAGAGTAACAGAAAACTATGTATAATCCATCCAAGTAAGTCAGCCAAGAAATAATTTCTGAACTCTGGGTCCAGTACTGAACCGGTACTGAAAATAATCAAAGAAAAAGAAATATTGGCCCATGTCTTAAGTACATGGTTTCCCAGGAAAGAAGCTTCCCAGTGGTCTGTCAGAATTCCACAAGTGTCAGACATGAGCTTCAAAACACATGTGTGCTCTAACCAATCTACCTGGACACAGATGACATGGGATATGTCATTTCTACCACATCTGAGGACATTTTAAATGGAATCAAAGCATTGCCAACCAATCCATGTTAAGGCTGCTAAATCACACTTAGTAAATTTAGTATCATATGATAAAGGTTTGAATTCTTGATCTATCTAGTCCTGAATTATTTTTTTAATTATGGCATCTAAAATAATCTAATAACACAGGTCATTTTTGGAGAGTGATAGAGGGTTTTCTGATAAACACAGCATATCTGTATAGCTGGCTTAAGGGAAACAACTGGTTGTCATGGTTTTTTTCTTTGATCTTAGTCCCTTTTCAAGATATTCAAATGAATTACCTTTTTCACCTGTCAAGATCTCTGTATATATGTGTGTGTGTGTTATGTGTACAGACATATATATTACAAAAGTCAAAGTCTTGTCTAATAATGGTGCCTTCTTCCCTTCACTTTTATAATTCTTGCCACTGCACCCTTCAGTCCATACGGATGGGGAATCAGTTAATATGGAGAAAACAAGGCATCTTTCGTTCCTACTTAATGCCACATTTAGAGTCAAATAAAATTAATTAATGGCAACTCACTAAGCAACAGTGACAGCCTGACCAGACTCTCAGTGTCTACAGAAGGGCAGAATATCCTATCCAGAGAAGGAGATGAAAGAAAGGCTGGTGAGCATTAGCCAAGGAAGATGAATATTGGGTATCCTTCAATCAATATGCCTGGTTAGAAACAGCATAGCAGTGACCATTTTCTCTTTGTTTAGGGTATTTTTGTTCTTGAATTTGTCTTTTCAGAAGACATAGCCTTAACATTTACATCAAGGATTCCTATCTTCTCAAATCTATTTAGTATTTAGTACACGTAAAATTTTAAGATTGCATTTCTCTCAATGTCATGTGACTTACCTGTTTGTCAAAAGCTACCCATGATGGTACATCAGATTCTGTTCCTTTAGGATACATACTATATTTAGGCTTCAGCTTTTGCCCGAAAAGCGGTTCTCCACCTATTCCAGGTTTCTCGTCACTCACCAGCATCCTAACATTGTTGCAAAAGCCCCAATGTTGAGATTTGTGGAACTTCTCCTTTCCTACCTGTGAACCAAGAGACAACATAAAATGGTGGAAGTTACGCTTCATGATTTTTCTTCTTTGTTTTAAAATGTAAACACATTTTCCCATCACTTATTTTTCCCACTGTAAAAATATAAAGTGGCAAATAATTATGATCAATCTTTATACATAATGCTGTTTCACATTTTAAATTCAATTCATCTTAACAAATTCAAAACTTTGAAAAGCAGTAAGAATAAATCCAATACTTTGTGCTATTTGAAACATTTAAAAATAAGTATTACTGCAAGTGAACATTTAGAACATTAGCTTGCTAATTGGTCTTTTCTGCTTATTTGCCAAGAATGCACACAGAAAGGAAAAAAAATCCTCTACTTCAGAGTAAAAAATGTAACAGTTTTTCCACAGAAGTCTAAACATTATTTTCACCAAAACAGAGAATAAAATCTTTTCCTCATTAAAATAAATGTAACAATAGGAAATTTCCTCAGAACTGACTTTCTCCTCATAATTGTAAAACCTCGCTCCCCTCTTCCCTACTCCCCTCCTGCCTTTTCTGGTGATCTGGATAAAGAGTGGAAAATGTACAGATAATAACACTAAGGGTTTGGTAAGAATGTACACCCACATCAACTCTTATACACTGCTAGTGGGAAAGGGAATTAGAAGCAGCCACTCTGAGGAGAGATTTGACAATGACCTATATGACCGAGCAATTCCGTTCCTAAAAATCTCTTGCACCTGTGCATAAGGAGCTACGTATCAGATTATTTACATGTTACATCAGTGTTTGTAAAAATGGCAAATAGGAAACAATCTAAATGTCTATCAATAGCAGAAAAGATACATTAATTGTGCTGTCTTTATAAAATGGAATATTAATACAGAGGCCTAAAACTACATGTATCAATATGGACAGATCTCAAAAATGTCAAGCAAAAAAAAAAAATAGTAGTACAAGGGCACATAAAATTTGGTAATTCCACATATATAAAACTTGAAAACACTAAAAGATATATAGTATTATTTATGGATAATACATCCATGGAAATAATAAGCATCAAATTCAAGATAATATAACAATATATCATATCATTTATATATTATAGCATTATATTATCAAATATCTATATAACTACACATAAAAAATAAAATATTTCAGATATAATTGAAGCCCTGTGCATCCGCTCTCTGAGTTCATGCCCCTGCCTCTCTCTCCAGAGGTAATCATTATCTTGAATTTGCTGTTTACCATTTCCATGGATGTATTATCCATAAATAACACTGTATATTTGAGTATTTTCAAGCTTGATATGTGTGGAATTATCAAATTTTAAGTGTCGTTCCACTAGCTTATTATTTTTTTTGCTCATTTATTTTTTAGTTTGTCCTTATTGATACATGTAATTTTAGACCTCCATAGTAATATTCCATTTTATAAAGCGAGCATAATTGATGTGTCTTTTCTGCTATTTGATTACCTCTGGAAAGGGAGACAGGAACGTGAACTCAGGGAGAGGGTACACACACCAGGCCTTCAATTTATCTGAAACTTTTACTGTTTATGTAGAGTTGCTGGTATATAAATGTCCCTTATGTTATTAGCTATGGTTTTAAATGTGAAGACACCAAAATACATGAATATATAAATAAAAGCCCATAGCTTCTGGTGCCAGCCAGACCTGCACTGCATCCTGGCTTCACCACTTACTGAGATCTGGGAGAGGCAGTTAACTTCTCTGGGTCCCCATCTCCTTGGTAAAGAGGGAACAGTAATCACCAGGGGGTGGAGGTGCTGGGAGATAAAACGTTTATAAAGCCCCTTGCACTCACAGTGCCTGATGGGGGAGTGTGATGGGGGTGGGGGGGTGAATATGTGGCAAACTGAGCACTCTGCCCTCTTCCTTGGGTTTTCTGTATAGGAAAGTTTCAGATCATCTTGTGTTTCTCAAAGGAGATGCTTTTCACATTTAGGAAAAGACAATGCTTCATTTTTCACGACTGCCCTGCTCCACTGCCGAAAGTATAGCATGCTTGGCTCCAACTCAGTAAATGCCAATAACGCACTACAGTAACTGTCGCAAAAACAGTAACCATGATTCTATGGCACTATAAAAATGTAAGAACACTTTGCCAGGACTGTATACAGCCAGGGTAGTAGCCTCTTTTGCAAAGTCATAAACAAAAAACCAAACCCACTGCCGGTGAGTCGATTCAGACTCATAGTAACCCTACAGAACAGAGTAGAGCTACCCCGAAGGGTTTCCAAGGAGCGGCTGGTGGATTTGAACTGCTGACCTTTTGGGTAGCAGCCGAGCTCTTAACCACTGTGCCACCAGGGCAAAGCCACAGCAGAGTCGAAAAGACCTTATTTCCTTTTGTGGTAGAGGCAGCCGAAGAATGGGGAAGGGCCTGAGCAGCCCTGCTCAGGAGAGCCAGGACCACGACAGCAGCTGTGGGCAGATAAACAGCCCAGCTCTAAGGCTGGGAGGAGGAAAGCTAGAAGTAATGGATGGGATGGTGTGCTGTGGCCTGGCTCTGTCGTTTAGGGAATCAGTTGCCACCACTTCCAACTCTCCTCCTCCCCGTCACACAGTCACACATAATACTCCAGTTACCACAAGGAAGTCCCAAATCACCAAAGAGCAAGGCAAAGGTATTCATTAAAGTTGGCTTTGTCAAAATGAATGGTGGAATGATTTAGAATTTTTTAACAATGCTCCCTCTTCTAAAGCAAGTAATTTCTGGTAATCATAAACTCACCTAAGGTCAAATCAACAAGCGTTTCTTAAATATTTACTACATGCTGAGCTTTGTACTAGTTAAAATCAGCATAAGACTCAGCCCCTGTCCTGAAGAAAAAACCCACAATCTTGCTGATGAGGTAAGATTTAAATATAGAAAACAGTACAGCTACCACTTTTTGACCACTTACTATGAGCTGGATCCTTTGCTAAGGGCTTTCTATACATTATCTCATTTCATTGTCACAAAACTATTTGATAGGTATTATTACTGCCATTTTACCAATGAGGAAACTGAGGCAGAGAGAGGCAGACCCGCACACCCAAGGTTACACAGAAACTAGTGGAACTTTCATTTGAACCTAAGTTTATGTGACCCCAGGCTCTAGTAAGTTCAACCAACCAGGACCATACACTATTGGCTGAGGTAGTAGTGCTTGAGGTTTAGTGGATAACTGGACACTGTCTTGGGCCTGGAGGGATGGGTTGAATTAGACAGGAGAGGAGAGGCAAGGGTGTTCCAGACAGGGTTATGAGTGATGCACTGCAGCTGGGCTGACGCCACCTAGTGGGAGGGGCATTAGACCAGCCAGTCTGATAAAAAGGACAAGTTTAAGTTTGGAAGGAGGGAAAGATGGAATAGAATATGGAAGGAGGTCAATGTTATGGAGAGCCTCACATTTAAATATCTTAGACATCTCCTTCATCAGGCCACTGGAATATCAATGGAGGCCTAGCACCAGCAGGAGCCCCACAAGATTTTATTTGATTGGGCCAGGCAGTGCTGGATTGAATGATGATAGTACAGAAAAGAAGTCCAAGACTGAGCCCTAAGAAATTCCAAGGTTAGATCAGGGAGATGTGGTAGAACTAAAAAAGGAGACTGAAAAAAAGTAGCCGGTGACACAGGAAGAAAACCAGGAGACTTTAGTATCATGGAAACTATGTAAAGAAAGCATCTGAAGAAGGGGGCATGATTAACTGTGTCAAATGAGATGAGGTTTGAGACTTGACCCTTGAATTGGCAACATGGTGATCTTGACGAGAATGGTTTCACAGAGTCATAGGGACAAAAATAACCTTGTGAATTGTACAGCTCTTTAAATAACTGTGTAAGGTATTTAAAATCAAAACTATTGTGTTTCTAATATTTCTTTGTCCACATTGCCTGGCTTAAAAAAAAAAAAACCATTGCTGTCAAGTCGATTCCACCCTATAGCGATCCTATAGGACAGAGGAGAACTGCCCCACAGGGTTTCCAAGGAGCAGCTGGTGGATTCGAACTGCCAACCTTTTGGTTAGCAGTCATATAGCTCTTAACCACTGCACTACCAGGGCTCTAGTACTGCCCAGCTTAGTCTCCCTTAAATCTACTGATTAAACACTGGGATTCTGGGAAATCAAGAAAAGAACTAGGGAGTAGTGGTATAAACTTGACACCAGAAAGGATAGAGCAGGAGATTAGCAGCCTGGTGTTCACATTCCAGCTTTGCCACTTATGGTCCATGTGATTCTGGACCATTCACTTCACTTCTCTAGAGGCCTCTAACATTGCCATCTCTAACGTGAGAATAATAATACTTGCCTCACGGGACAGTGGTTAGGACTGAGAGAATATCTGTGACTGTGCCTGCCTGTTAACATTTATTGTCTCCTCAAGGGGAAGCACTTGATACTGGCTTTTAGAGATAGCTGGGTTAGAACTCCAGTAAAAAAAGGTGCAAGTATTATTCCCTAAGTAACCAATCTGAAAGCTAATACCTTCTTTTCCACAAATATATTTTATAGAATATTTTTATAATTAATATATAATGAATATTTTATAGGACTTAGAACTTAATTTTCTGTATTTGATTACATAATTTTATAGATTTATATCTACTTTTATGATATTATTGGTCACAGTGTTTGTTTCATGAATCACCTAGGTAATTCACACATGTTCATGAAACAAATACATGACCAATATCATTTAAAAAATTTATACATGTTCATGAAACAAGTATTATTTTATTTTTTTCAATGTTTTTTATTGTACTTTAGATGAAGTTTTATAGACCAAATAGTTTCTCATTAAACAGTCAGTACACATAGTGTTTTATGACATTGGTTAACAACCCCAAGACATGTCAACACTCTCCCTTCTTGACTTTGGAGGACCTTTTTTTTTGGTAAAAATATACATAGCCGAAGTTACACCACTTCAAAAGTTTCTACATGTACAATTCAGTGACATCGATTACATTCTTCAGTTGTGCTGCTATTCTCACTATCCTTTTCCAAATTATTCCATCACCATTATCTTCAACTCACTGCCCCCTAGGCTTCCATTAAACCTGTTGAGTTGCTGTTGTCAATTTGATCTCACATAGATAATTTTTTTTGTACCTTAGATGAAGGTTTGCAGAACAAATAGTTTCTCATAAACAGTTAGTACACATATTGCACTATGACAATGGTTAACAACCCCACGACATATCAACACTGTCCCTTTTCAACCTTGGGTTCCCTATCACCAGCTTTCCTGTCCCCTCCTGTCTTGAGTCCTTGTCCCTGGACTGCTGTACCTCATTAGTCCCGTTTTGTTTTATGAGGCTGTCCAATCCCTGGCTGAATGGTGAATTTTGGGAGAGACTTCACCACTGAGCCAAAAGGGTGTCCAGGGGCCATACTCAGGGTTTCTCCAGTCTGTCAGGCCAGTAAATCTGGTCTTTTTTTTTGTGAGTTAGAATTTTGTTCTACATCCTTTTCCAACTCTGTCCAGGACCCTCTATTGTGATCCTGGTCAGAGCAGTCAGTGGTGGTAGCTGGGCACCATCTAGTTATACTGGACTCAGTCCGGTGGAGGCCATGGTAGCTGCGGTCCATTACTCCTCTGGACTAATCTTTTCCTTGTATCTTGTCCTCTTCATTCTCCCTTGCTGCCAAAGGGGTGAGACCAGTGGAGTATCTTACATGGCTGCTCATAGGCGATTAAGACCCCAGACGCTACTCACCAAAGTAGAATATACAACATTGTCTTTATAAACTGTGTTATGCTAACTGAGCTAGATGTTCCCTGAGACCACGGTCCCCACAGTCCTCCACCCAGCAATTCAGTCCTTCAGGGAGTTTGGAAGTGTCTATGGAGCTTCCATGACCTTTCCTTGTACAAGGTGTGCTGGCTTTCCCCATGTTGTGTACTATCTTAAGGTTCGCCAAAGTTACCACTTATCTATTATCTATTTAGTTCCCCCCCCCCATCCCTCATAACCAACAAGGATTGTTTCTTTTTGTGGGTAAACTTTTACATGAGTTTTTACAATAGAGGTCTCATACAATATTTGTCCTTTTGTGATTGACTTATTTCACTCAGCATAATGTCCTCCAGTTTCATCCAT
>NW_004443982.1:9632600-9639305 GCF_000243295.1 Trichechus manatus latirostris | reverse complement strand
AGATTTGAATTCCCTATCAGTTAGATCTAGTGCCTTTTCTTCTACTGGAAGGTCATCCAGTGTTTTATTTTGGACACCTACTGGAACCATCCTGTCCTGTTTTTGTAAATGTTTTGATATTGTCTGCTGTCTTCGGGGCATTCAGTGGTTATTTTCCTCGTTTATTGATTGTAGATTTGTTTGTTTCATCCTGCTTTTTTGTTTTGTTTGGTTATGTCTGAGCAGGTGGGATCTGCATTCTTTGTTGTTT
Organism: Trichechus manatus latirostris; assembly: GCF_000243295.1. Lineage (NCBI taxonomy): Eukaryota > Metazoa > Chordata > Mammalia > Sirenia > Trichechidae > Trichechus > Trichechus manatus. The sequence continues at coordinate 9,639,055 of NW_004443982.1, read as the reverse complement.
GCTTGACTGTAGGCATGATACTTTTCACCTCCTTCTCCAATGGGCAGGGTCAGTCACTCAGGTATGGTACAGCAGGACAGGTCCAGCTGACAGGGAGTTGCCGGGATGGGTTGTTTGTGGCACGTACCAGGACTGACAGTACGGACCAGGAATCAGTGCAGGGCAGGTTCCGGTAGGCCGTGCCTGTGCTGCTTGGAAGTGTGATGTTCAGTGCATGGTACAGGTAGGCAGGAAGGAGGGGGTAGATTGTGATGTGTGGATTTAAGATGGGTATGGGAAAGATGAGAGAGAGGAGAGAGGAACAGGAGCCAAAAACATACACACAAACAAAAAAGAGTGCTAAGGGAGCTTGCTCTTGGGTGGAGAGATGTGAGACTGGGAAATGGGGAAAAACAAAAATGAAAAAAAAAGAAAAAGGGTAAAAGAAAAAAATGAAGAAATTGACAAACTGGAAATGAAGAAGGACAAAAAGGGAATAAGAGAAGAAAACAAAACAAAGAAACAAAAAAAAAACAAGAAAAAATAAATGTCCCCAGGGATGTCCAGTGCATTGCACAGGGTAAGGGAGTAGCTTCCATGCCGTGAGGTACTGCCTGGATAGAAGGGGCTCCCAAGCTGAGAAAAGAAATAGAAAACAAAGAAACAAATCAGAGAAAACAAACAAAAAAAAAAGCCCCGGGGGTCCCACCAGCATGGCAGCCTGGGCTGGGAAGCAGTTTCACAGTCAAGCGGTGTTTCGCAGCCTTTCAGGAAGAAGCAAAGATGGCGCACAGAGCCCGGTATTTGAGAGAAAGGAGGGGGAGGCAGTGAGCGGTAAGGAAGAAATCTAAAGAAGCAGAAAAAAGCAACACCAGCAGCCAACAAGGCACTCGGGGAGCCAGCCAGTGCACGCGGGTAGAATCCAAGTGACACCAGGGTGAAGCTGGTGCTTCCCGGCCAAGAGACTGTGGCTGCAGGAAGCAGAGGAGGCTGAATGGGGGTGAAGAAGGGTAGGGGGTGGGAAAGCATATATCGCTGGTTACCAGTTGTTCTGTCTCCTGCTGGAAGCTCCATGTAGCTGCTTTCTCATACCCCCTGTTCACTGATCTGCGATAGGAGTCCAAGATGGCGGATCTGTGCTGCGGTAGCTGATAGGGGACCTCTGCATGTATCTCTCCTCGCTCTCTGTTCTCGGTCAGTTTCTTATTTCATTCGGTGCTTGGCTGAGTTCTTTATCTCTTCATTTGATGCTTAGGGTTTCAGGATTGATGTGTGACTCTGTTTGACTTAGTTTTTCTGATCTTTGCTGTGGAGGGATGGCGTGGTACTTCTGACTATAGCACCATGTTGCCCGGAAGTTTCACAAGTATTATTTTAGATCCTTGGTCAAGAGTCCCTTTTAACACTGTTTCTCTTAGTCCAAGAAAGCAGGCCACAGTCTGCCTTATTCCTCATTCAGCATCTAAACCTGGGCTTGACAGGTACTCAGTCAAAAGTCGTTGAATGAAAATATACTATCCATTTTTAGGATATAATTTTTGGCAACCCACTGTCGCTAATTGCAAACCCTATGCATATAGAATAGGGCTATAAGAATTCAAAAGATTACACTGGAAAATGGTAACAGCCAGCGGCAAATTCATGTAAGGTATAGGTCTTACAGTGACCCCTGAAGCATGCACTGGATTTGACTGGGCCGAGCATGACCAAAGTTGCTAGAGTATATTGAATGGCAGGGACTGGCCCCAGCTAGATTCAGGAGCATTTCCTACAGTAGCAGGAAATAAAGTTTGAAAAACTGATGTGGACATCAATCCATAGAGAGCCATGAATGCCAAAATCAGATACTTAGATTTCATCTCATGGGATATGAGAGGACAGTGAAGGCTCCTGAGCAAGGACGAAATATAATGAAAGACTGTTTTGGGTGGCAATGTTCTAAATGGACTAAATACCATTTTATAGGCATCAGAATAGCAAGAATTAGAAAGCAGGATAATATCAAAGGTTAGAGAGGATGTGGAGAAACAGGGACCCTGTTTTGCTTTGCTGATGGGAGAGTTAATGGATTGTCATTCTGGAAAGCAGTGTTAGCAAAATTAGGGACGTATATTCCCCATGATTCAACAATCTCACTTCTGGATATTTATCTCATAGAAATTCTCACAACAGCCAATAAAGGGATATGTATGAGAATGTATCATAGTATTTGGGGGAAGTTGGAAGCAACTTAGACTGTGGGGAAATAGATAAGAATATATGGTTTAATGATAAGCACACTATGCTTAGAAACAATGAACCAGATATATATATATATATATATAGCAACACAGATAGATACTTTAAACATACTGCTGGATGAAATATTAATTTCTATAGCACAATATAATATAATCATAACAATAATATATCATATCCCAAAAATGCTACATATTTTACAGAGACACATACAGATTCAAGAATGAATATCAAAAATATTTGTATGGAAGTCTGTATAAAGTAGTGAGGGAATGAGATTAGGGATAAGGAATGATGGGGACTAAAAATACACAAAGCAAGAGAGAGACCTTGCACAGATCAATGATGATATTGTGCCAGGAATGGGGGAGTATAATTAATTCATCTCTCTGCACTTGGCGTTAAAAAGAAAATGATGGGTTGGAATGAAAGGTGAGAGGCAGACAGACTGGGCAAGTAGCTATGGCAGCTGAGCAGGCACAAGGTGAGAAAGGCCTGCATGAATGTGAAGACAATGGGAATGGGAAGGAAGAGATATCCTGTAGGACAGTGCTCCTCAAACCATCTCAGGAGAAAGAAGTTTATTTTTTTCCCCAAACCATTTCAGACTGATACTTACGCAAAATACTATAAAATTAATTACAAGAAAACTGAAATAAAAACAAAGACATAAAAAATACACACCACTGATCACGCCCTTGGATACTGCAGCAATGTCAAGTTCCTATATAAATTTCTAAAGATTCCTGATATTGCAGACAAATACACACCACCCCTTGAGTATAGCAGACATTAGACAAAGGAGCCAACACCTGTTTGGTGACTGGATGTTGAAAAAGGAAGAATGATGGAAGGTGATGCTAAAGTTTCATGCCAGTCTCACCTCCACTTTGGAAGAGAGGAAGACAGGAGGAGAAGCAATAAGGAGGACAAGGTATTCCCCTCACCTGGCTCCTTAGCCTACATATTGCCACAGCCCCCAAGCCTGGCTGCAGCAGCACAGGCTGAGTTTCTCATTTCTATTATCTCCAAAGGAGAACAAAGTGGTGGTTTGAGCCTGAAGAGCCCTCAATAAGTCTAGTCCTTCCTTCTCTGGTCACTACTGCAGCAACAAGGCAGAGAGGGGACTGGAAAACTCAAGGGGCAAAGGAAATGTACCTCATACACACATACACAACTGCTATGAACTCTCCTCAGCACATTTTTGTCCAGCTAGTGACAATGACTAAGGACACCATACAACAGGACCTTTTTATTTTAAACACAAGAACCACCAGTATTGTGAAAATTAAGGAAAAACCACAATATATGAAACTAAGAATGTAGTTCAATTGAGTCCCTGCTATCTGCAAAAAAAAATCTGTTGTTTTCTGAGTTTCTTAATCCCAAATTGATGAGCAAATTCTCTACTCAAAGGATATTAGCCAGTTACTTGTTAATAAAATCAGCCAGACCCAATCCTTTAAAAGAATGCTTTTAGCATGAACAGGAACTATTACTAAAATCTCTCCCAAACTCTTGGCTTGTGAATTGTGAATTCACACATTCAAACCAAAAACAAAACAAAAAAAAAATGCACACACTTTTCTTCAAAGTTCAGTAATACCAGTTTCAATCGTTATTCTAATCAGAATAGCATACAAAATTCCATTTCTGCACTGTCAGAGTACTAACTATAAATTTCAATTCAGAATTCTATACCTTAGAAATATTGCTTGGGGATTTGTTTGGGATAATGTAGAAGTCCATAGGGCACCTGTTTCAAATGTTTGCCATCCCTACACACACACACACACACACACACACACACATGCTTGAGATTTACCGTTATAACATGCAGGATGGTACATCAACCTACCCTTTGCCTCAGTGACTCTGACATAGTGTTCATTCACAACTCACAAGCCAAGAGTTTTGGAGAGATTTTAGTAATAGTTCCTGTTTACGCTAAAGAAAATTAGGCATATATCTTAGCAAACAATAAAGTCAGGGACATACTATCCACAGATCCAGTGCTCCTTAGTATCTCAATTCCCTGGTTCCTACCCTACTTGTGACACCACTGATGTAAAGACAGCAGCCAAATCCAGACTCTCTTGCTGTTTTATATCAAATTAATAGCTGATATCACCACTCCTTCTTTGTTGCTAAAGAATGGAAGAACAATTTTATCACATGCTTGGACTGATTAATGAATAAGTGGGCAGGGTGACTGTAGAAACTATAAAACTAACCCAAACTGAGAAGCAAGCTACAGTCATCAGCATCTGGGACTGTTGATTCCTTTGTAATCTCTCCAGCACATTAGCGTCTTTGTTTCTTTCTCAGCTATACTCCAAAGCCCAAATGCTTGACAACTATATGGCAAAAGCAAGGAAGAAAGAGGTGTACCGTAAGAATCTGACAGCTCACCATGGTCACCATGAGCTAGAAGCCTATCTTTGCAGATGTGAATATCATTCATGGTTCCATAATAGCTAACATTTATAGCACTGTTCTGAGCCCTGGTGGCACAATGGTTAAGAGCTCGGCTGCTAACCAAAAAGCCAGCAGTTCAAAGCCACCAGCCAATCATGGAAACCCTGTAAGGCAGTTCTACTCTGTCCTATAGGGTCGCTACTGGATGCAAACCCAGAGCCTTAACAACTAGGCCTCACATTGTTTGTGCCCTCTTACATAAAAGCAATAGTAGTACTCCCCTTGTATAAGTGATGGGGGTTGAATTGTGATTTTTGTTCTTAGTAAACCTAATAGTCGTGACCACCATTACCTGGAGGAGAGGTGAAGAGATCAGATAATTGGATCCAGAACCAATTCCTTAAAAGCAGCACAGGGGCAGAGAGGCCAAGATGGTGGAGAAGCTGGACACCTCCTGTGGTCCCTCTTGCAACAAAACCCAAAACAACAAGTGAATTGATTATATATCACGATCTAGGAACCCTGAACATCAAAGGCAAAGTTGAGGAATCGGACTGAGTGGCAGGGGGAGGGACAGTTCGTAAGCAGCAAGGAGTTGCCAGACCTGACCCGGAGGGAACCGGCATGCTGCAGGCCGGACTGGCTGGTGTGCAGGTGAGGCAAGCAGTGGCGCTCAGGACACTTTTTCCACATCAGGCAAGACCAAGCAGTGGAGAGTCTACTCAAGCCTCCAGAACCAGTGAAGAGCAGCATTCAATCAGCAAAAGATAAGTACATGCATCTAATCCACCGCATGGATTGAAAAACACCCGGTTTGGGAAGAATCTCTCTCCCATTAACCTGACTCCTCTGCGCTCTGGACTGGGTCCCGGGCCAGCTTCAGCAATAGCTGCGTCCCATGGGCCAGAAGTCGGTCCCGTTACACGTCCTGAGCCATTCTCCTGACCTTGGAGAGGGAACAAATTAACAAACAGGAAAAAATAATCTGCCAGCTCCCCTAAGCCAGTAACTCAGGAGAAGCGCAGCCCCTTTGCCTAGGCACAGGCATAAGGGATCCATGGACTCTGAATGCTTTTTGCCCCTGCATAGACCTGTGTGAGCCCATTTCAACAGCGTAGGCCCTCAGTAGCACAATACAACAGGGTATATACCTGAAGCCTAACTTCAACTGTATCAGCCATATGGTGGAGTGGCAGGTTCATGACATTTCACACCACTCTGCCCATTAAGCAGGGTCCTCACCTACCCACGTAAGGGGCCTGAGGACTGGTGGCTCCCTCTACACCACTTAGCCAACCATGACAGGGGTCCAAGAATAAGTGGTGCCTCCAAGTCCTAACAGCCAACATCACTGAGTACCCATAATCGGGCTGCAAAACTTACCCACCTACCCACCCTAGGGAACAGGGACACGCCTTCTTCCCAGACATTCAGGGGCAGCTGTCAGCCTCCTGTCTTGCTGTGTGCATGACCTCCGACTGCAGCCAGATACCTGTGCCTACTCCAATCACCTGCACCACATAGTTACTGACTGACTACCTGTACACCTGAGCTAAATCCATACAAGAAAAGTAAATGGACTCCTGGGCTCATATACCTAGTAACAGATATAACCATCTGGTGTCAGAACACTGGAAGTTCCAAGGTGTCAATAATCAAATGAGTTCACACGAGCAGCCTATTTGGCCATATCAAAACAAAACAAGAAGCTAGGACACAATAAGCAAACATAAAATAAATAAATATAATAACTTATTGATGGCTCAGAGACAACAGTCAATATCAAATCACATACCAAGTAATAAGGTACTGGTTCAAAC
>NW_004443982.1:9626393-9630700 GCF_000243295.1 Trichechus manatus latirostris | reverse complement strand
GAAGTCAAAAAATAAATCAAAGCTAAAACACTGTAAATAGGGAAACAGAGATGGAAAAGATGACAACATCAAGACAAAAAAGAGGGACTAAAAATGTGGTGACAGATCTTTCATATGGAGAGGAACACAAGCTGATATAAAGAAATAAAAGACTGGTTTAAACTTAGAAAAATATGGGAAAATATTCTGGTAACCACAAAGGAAACTAACAATCCTACACATCAAAATAAAAAACAAGAAAAACATTAAGACTCAGCAAATACAAAATCAACCACAGTGAAGAAGATGAAAAGAAAATACATAAAGAAAAATGGCTCAGCACAAAAAATTAAGTGGAACAAAGAAACTGCCAACACAGAAAAAAAAGGCATCAAAATCACAGCACTAAACACATACCTATCAATAAGTACATTGAATGTAAATGGAATAACTGCACCAATAAAGACAAAGAGAGTGGCAGAATGGATTAAAAAATGCGATCCGGCTATATGCTGACTACAAGAGACACATCTTAAACGTAAAGAGACACAAACAAACTAAAACTCAAAGAATGGGAAAAAAATGTATCAAGCAAACAACACTCAAAAAACAGCAGGAGTGGCCATATTAATCTCTGACAAAATATACATTAAAGTAAAATCCACCACAAAGGATAAGGAAGGACACTACACAATGATTAAAGGGTCAATACACCAGGAGGACATGATCATAATATTTACACACTCAATGACTGGGCTCCAAAATACATTAAAAAAAAACCTCTAACAGCATTGAAAACAGAGACAGATAGCTCCATAATAATAATAATAGGAGACTTCAACACACCACTTTTGGTGAAGGACAGAACATCCAGAAAGAAGTTCAGCAAAGACATGGAAGATCTCAATGCCACAATGAACCAACTTGATCTCATACACATACACCGAACACTCCACCCAGCAGCAGCCAAGTATTTTCTTCTCCAATGCACATGGAACATTCTCCAGAATAGACCACATATTAGGCCATAAAGCAAGCCTTAACAAAATCCAAAGCATTGAAATATTACAAAGCATCTTTTGTGACCGTAAAGCCATAAAAATAGAAATCAACAACAGAAAAAGCAAGGAAAAAATAGCAAACACATGGAAACTGAACAACTCCTTGCTCGAGAACTGCTGGGTTATAGAAGAAGTTAAGGACGAAATAAAGAAATTCACAGAATCAAATGAGAATGAAAATACATTCTACCAGAACCTTTGAGACATAGCAAAGGCAGTGCTCAGAGGTCAATTTATACCAACAAATGCACAAATCCCAAGAGAAGAAAGGGCCAAAATCAAAACATTAACTCTACAACTCAAACAAATAGAAAAAGAGCAGCAAAAGAAGCCCTCAGGGACCAGAAAAAAGCAAACAATAAAAATTAGAGTAGAATTAGATAGAAAATAGAAAAACAATTGAAAGAGTTAACAAGATTAAAAGCTGGTTCTTTGAAAAGATCAACAAAATTGATAAACCACTGCCAAACTGACAAAAGAAAAACAGGAGCAGCAGCAAATAACCCAAATAAGACAGGAGATGGGCGATATCACAACAGACCCAACTGAAATTAAAAGAATCATAACAGGATACTATGAAAATTGCACTCTAACATATTGGATAACCTAGAGGAAATGGACAAATTTCTAGAAACACACTACCTACCTAAACTAAAACAAACAGAGGCAGAACAATTAAACAAACCTATAACAAAAGAAGAGATTGAGGAAGTAATTAAAAAACTTCCAACAAAAACAAGCCCTGGCCCTGACAGTTTCACTGGAGAATTCTACCAAACTTTCAGAGAAGAGTTAACATCACTACTACTAAAGGTATTTCAGAGCAAAGAAAAGGATGGAATACTCCCAAACTCATTCTATGAAACCAGAATAAGCTTGATAGCAAAACCAGGAAAAGACACCACAAAAAAAGAAAATTACAAACCAATATCACTCATGAACATTGATGCAAAAATCCTCAACAAAATTCTAACCAATAAAATGCAACAACATATCAAAATTAATTCACCATGACTGTCTTAGTCATCTAGTGCTGCTACAACAGAAATACCACAAGTGGATGGCTTTAACAAACAGAAATTTATTTCCTCACAGTAAAGTAGGCTAAAAGTCCAAATCCAGGGTGTCAGCTTCAGGGGAAGGCTTTTTCTCTCCGTCGGCCTTCTTCTCTTTGGTGTTCCCCCAAACTAGGAGCTTCTCTGCACAGGGACCCCAGTCCAAAGGACACGCTCTGCTCCCAGCACTGCTTTCTTGATGGTATGAGGTCCCCCAACTCTTTGCTTGCTTCCCTTTCATCTCTTGAGAGATAAAAGGTGGTGCAGGCCACACCCCAGGGAAACTCCCTTTACACTGGATGTGACCTGGGTAAAGGTAGTGTTACAATCCCACCCTAATCGTCTTTAACATAAAATTACAATCACAAAATGGAGGCCAACCACACAATTCTGGGGATCATGGCCCAGCCAAACTGAAACACACATTTTTGGGGGGACATAATTCAAACCCTGACAATGACCAACTGCGATTTATACCAGATATACAGGAATGGTTCAACAACAGAAAAACAATCAACGTAATCCATCACATTAATAAAGCAGAAGACAAGAACCACGTGATCTTATCAACGGCTGCAGAAAAGGCATTTGACAAAGTCCAACACTCATTCATGATAAAAACTCTCAGCAAAATAGGAACAGAAGGGAAATTCTGCAAAATAACAAAGGGCATTTATACAAAGTCAACAGCCAACATCACCCTAAATGGAGACAGTCTGAAAGCATTCTCCCTGAGAACGGGAACCAGACAAGGATGCCCTTTATCACCACTCTTATTCAACAATGTGCTGGAAGTCCTAACCAGAGCAATTAGGCTAGAAAAAGAAATAAAGGGCATCCAAACTGATAAGGAAGAAGTAAAAGTATCTCTATTTGCAGATGATATGATCTTATACACAAAAAACCCCAAAGAATGCACAAGAAAACTACTGGAACTAATAGAAGATTTCAGAAAAGTATCAGGATACAAGATCGACACACAAAAATCAGTGGATTCATCTACACCAACAAAGATAACTTCGAAGAGGAAATCACCAAATCAATACCATTTACAAGAGCCCCCAAGAAGATAAAATTTTTTTTACTTTTTATTTTTTCCTATACAAAAATTTAAACATACATTGTTATGTGACTCTAATTGCTCTCCCTATACTGTGACAGAACACTCCTTCTTTCCGATTCCCCATGTCCACTCAACCAGCTCCTAACCCTCTCTGCCTTCCCATCTCACCTCCAGACAGAAGTTGCCCGTTTAGTCTCTTGTATCTACTTAAGCTAAGAGGCACACTCCTCACGAGTATCACTTTATGTCTCACAGTCCAGTCCAATCCCTCTCTGAAGAGTTGGCCTCAGAAACTGTTTTAGTTCTGGGCTGATAGAGAATCCAGGGGCCATGCTTTCTGGGGTACCTCCAAGTCTCAGTCAGACCATTAAGTCTGGTCTTCTTACAGAATTTCAGTTCAGCACCCCACCTTTCTCCTGCTCCATCAGGGACTCTCTGTTGTGTTCCCTGTCAGGGCAGTCATTGGTGGTAGCCAGGCACCATCTAGTTTTTCTGGTCTCAGGCTGATGAAGTCTCTGGTTTATGTGGCCCTTTCTGTCTCTTGGGGTACTACTTTCCTGTGTCTTTGGTGTTCTTCATTCTTCTTTACTACAGGTGGTTGGGACCAACTGATGCATCCTAGATGGCCACCTGCAAGCTTTTAAGACCCCAGACACCACTCACCAAAGTAAGATGCAGAACATTTTCTTAATAAGCTTTGTTATGCCAATTAACCTAGATTTACCCTGAAGGCATGGTCCCCAGACCCCTACCCCTGCTGCTCTGTCCCTCAAAGTGTCTGATTGTATTTAGGAAAACTCTTAGCTTTGGTTTAGTCCTGTTGTGCTGAATTCTCCTGTAGTGAGCGCTGTCCTTCCCTTCACCTAAGATAATTCTTATCTACTATCTAGTTAGTAAATAACCCTCCCACCACCACCCTCGTAACCATCAAAGAATGTTTTCTTCTCTGTTTAAACCTTTTCTTGAGTTTTTATGATAGTGGAATAATACAATATTTGTCCTTCTGTGACTGACTAAATTCACTCAGCATAATGACCTCCAGCTTCCTCCATGTTATAAGATGTTTCAAGGCTTCATCGTTGTTCTTTATTGTTGTGTAGTATTCCATTGTGTGGATATACCACAATTCGTTTGTCCATTCGTCCGACG
>NW_004443982.1:9622700-9623821 GCF_000243295.1 Trichechus manatus latirostris | reverse complement strand
CTTCCCTATCTGTGTTGATATCTGGTTACTCTGTCCTGTGTTCTAGTCTTGGGTTGTTATCTGATGTTACTGATTTTCTAACCAGAGAACTCCCTTTAGTATTTCTTGTAATTTTGGTTTGGTTTTTGAAAATTCCCTAAACTTATGTTTATATAGAAATGCCCTAATTTCACCATCATATTTGAGAGACAGTTTTTCTGGATATATAATTGTTGGCTGGCAATTTTTTCCTTCAAGGCTTTATATATGTCATCCCATTGCCTTCTTGCTTGCATAGTTTCTGCAGAGTAGTCCAAGCTTATTCTTATTGACTCTCCTTTGTAGATGACTTTTGGTTTATCCCAAGCTGCTCTTAAAATTCTCCCTTTATCTTTGGTTTTGGCAAGTTTGATTAAAATATATCTTGGTGACTTTCTTTTGGGATCTACCTTATGCGCAGTTCAATAAGCATCTTGGATAAATATCTTGTCATCTTTCACAATATCAGGGAAGATTTCTGCAAACAATTCTCTCTGTATTTTCTGTTATCAACCCTTTCTGGTACTCCAGTTACTCATAGGTTATTCCTCTTGACAGAATCTGACATAATTCTTAGGGTTTCTTCACTTTTTAAAATCTTGTTATCTGATTTCTCCTCAAATAAATTGGTGTCAAGATCTTTAATTTCAGTCTCACTAATTCTGACTTCCATTGCCTCAATTCTACTCCTATGACTTTCCATTGAGTTGTCTAATTCTGAAATTTTACTGTTAATCTTCTGGATTTCTGACTGCTGACTCTCTATGGATTCTTGCAGCCTATTAATTTGTCATTATGCACTTCTCTAATCTTTTTAATTTCCTCTATTGCACGTTCTGAGTTTTGCTTAATTTCCTTCCTAATTTCTTGAAGAGTTGTGTATACTAATCTTTTGTATTCTGCCTCCGGTAATTCCAAGGTATTTTCCTCCTCTGGAAAATTTCTAGATTCTTTATTTTGGGAGCTTCCTGAAGCCATCATGGATTGCCTCTTTATGTGATTTGATATTGACTGTTGTCTCCGAGCCATCAATATTATATTTATTTATTTTGTGTTTGCTTACTGTGTCCTAGCTTAGTGTTTTGTTTTGATATGCCCAAATA
>NW_004443982.1:9613591-9622600 GCF_000243295.1 Trichechus manatus latirostris | reverse complement strand
ATGTGAGCTCAGGAGTCCGCCTACTCCTCCTGTATGGATTCAGCTCAGGTGCCCAGGTAGATAGCCACCAAGTATGTGGTGTAGGCTCTCACTTACAGTCCTAGACAGGCATGGGTGATTGGTGTAGGCATAGGCATCTGGCTGCAGCAGGGGGACACACTCTGAGCAAGGCAGGGGGTTGAAAGTTGCCCCCAAGTGTCCAGAAGAAAGGCGTGTCCCTGTTCCCTAGACCGCGTAGGTGGGTGGGTTTTGCAGCCGGACTATAAGCACCTAATGCTGTTGGTTGTAAGGACTGGGGGGGCACTTCTTAGTTATGGGCCCCTCTCATAGGGGGCTAGGTGGTGTGGGTGGAGCCACCAGTCCTCAGGCCCCTGATGTGGGTAAGTGAAGACCCTGCTTAATGGACAGAGTAGTGTCAAATGTCAACAACCTGTCACTTCACAGCTGAAACAGTTGAAGTTAGAATTCGGTATATACCCTGTTGTACTGTGGTAATGAGGGCCTTTGCTGTTGAGATGGGCCCACACAAGTGTATGCAGGGGGAAAGGCACTCAAAGTCCATGGATCCCTTATGCCTGTGCCTAGACAAAGGAGCTGTGCCTACCCTGGGTTTCTGGCTTAGGGGAGCTGGCAGTTTATTTTTTCCCTGGTTTGTTAATTTGTTCACTCTCCAAGGCAGGGGGAATGGCTCTGGGCATGTGACGGATCCTACTTCCGGCCCAGGGGACTGGGCAATTGCTGAGGCCGGTCCGGGACCCAGGGCTGAGCAGGGAGCGGGGAGGTAAATGGGAGAGAGGTTTTTCCCTAAGGGGGGTGTTTTTGATCCACACGGTAAGCCGTACTCAAGTACTTATCTTTCATGGAGGGCTGCTTCTCACTGGTTCATGGTGGCCATGTAGAGTTTCCAGTGCTGGCTCTCTCCCAGTGTAGAAAACGCGCCTCCTGAGCACAGTTGCTTTCCTGTCTCACCACTCACCCCGGAGCTGATCAGGCCTGAAGGGCTCAGGCTCTTGCCAGGTCAGGTCTGGCAACTCCTTACTGCTTCCGAACTGTCTCTCCCTCCCCCTGCCACTCAGTCTGGTTGCTCAACTCTGCCTTTCATGTTCAGGGCTCCCAGATTGCCATATATAATCAAATCACCTGTTTTTTTTGGGTCTTTGTTGTAAGAGGGTCCACCTGAAGCATCTGACTAGCCCACCCATCTTGGTTCCACCTCCGATAAAATTCTTATGAATAAATCTAACGAGAGACATACAAGACCTGTAACATGAAAACTACAAGACACTACTTCAAGAAACCAAAAGAGACCTGCATAAGTGGAAAAACATACCTTGCTCATGGATAGGAAGACTCAACATAGTGAAAATGTCAGTTCTACCCAAAGCATCTACAGATAATGCAATCCCAATCCAAATTTCAACAGCATTTTCTAATGAGATGGAAAAACAAATCAGCAACTTCATATGGAAAGAGAAGAGGCCTTGGATAAGAAGGGCATTACTCAAGAAGAAGAACAAAGTGGGAGACCTCACACTACCTGATCTTAGAACCTATTATACTGCCACAGTAGTCAAAACAGCCTGGTAGTGGTACAACAACAGATACATAGACCAATGTAATAGAATTGAGAATCCAGATGTAAACTCATCCACCCATGAGCAGCTGATATCTGACAAAGGCCCAGAGTCCATTAATTGGGGAAAAGACAGTCTCTTTTACAAACGGTGCTGGCATAACCAGATATACATCTGCAAAAAAATGAAACAAGACCCATACCTCACACCATGTACAAAAACTTACTCAAAATGGATCAAAGACCTAAATATAAAATCTAAAACGATGAAGACTATGGAAGAAACAATAGGGACAACACTAGGAGCCCTAATACACGGCATAAACACAATACGAACCATAAGTAACAATGCACAAACACCAGAAGAGACACTAGATAACTGGGAGCTCCTAAAAATCAAACACTTATGTTCATCAAAAGACTTCACCAAAAGAGTAAAAAGACAACCTACAGACTGGGAAAAAATTTTTGGCTATGACAAATCCGATCAGCGTCTAATCTCTAAAATCTACAAGGTACTGCAAAACCTCAACAACAAAAAGACAAATAACCCAGTTAAAAATGGGCAAAGGATATGAAGAGACACTTCACCAAAGAAGACATTCAGGCAGCTAACAGATACATGAGGAAATGCTCACGATCATTAGCCATTAGAGAAATGCCAATCAAAACTACAATGAGATACCATCTCACCCCAACAAGGTTAGCATTAATCCAAACAACACAAAACAATAAATGTTAGAGAAGTTGTGGAGAGACTGGAACACTTATACAATGCTTGTGGGAATGTAAAATGGTACCACCACTTTGGAAATCAATTTGGCGCTTCTTTTAAAATCTAGAAATAGAAGTACCATACGATCCAGCAATCCCGCTCCTTGGAATGTATCTTAGAGAAATAAGAGCCGTCACAGGGATAGATATATGTACACCCATGTTCACTGCAGCACTGTTCACAATAGCAAAAAGATGGAAACAACCTATACCCATCAACGGATGAATGGATAAACAATTTATGTTACATTCAAACAATGGAATACTATGCAACAATAAAGAACAACAATGAATCCGTGAAAATACCTCATAACACTGATGAATCTGGAAGGCATGCTGAGTGAAATTAGTCAGACACAAAAGGACAAATACTGTATGAGACCACTATTATAAGAACTCAAGAAAAAGTTTAAACACAGAAGAAAACATTCTTTGATGGTTACGAGGGTGAGGAGGGAGGGAGAGGGGTATTCACTAACTAGATAGTAGACAAGAATTATCTTAGGTGCAGGGAAGGACAATACACACTACAGGGGAAGTCAGCACAACTGGACTAAACCAAAAGCTAAGAAGTTTCCTGAATACAACCAAACACTTCGAGGGACAGAGTAGCAGGGGTGGGGCTCTGGGGACCATGGTTTCAGGGGACACCTAGGTCAACTGGCATAACAAAGTTTATTAAGAAAATGTTCTGCATCCCACTTTGGTGAGTGGTGTCTGGGGTCTTAAAAGCTAGCAAGAAGCCATCTAAGATGCATCAATTGGTCCCAACCTACTTGGAGCAAAGGAGAATGAAGAACAACAAAGATACAAGGAAAATATTAGCCCAAGAGACAGAAAAGGCCACATAAACCAGAGACTCCATCAGCCTGAGACCAGAAGAACCAGGAGGTACCCAGCTACCACCAATGACTGCCCTGACAGGGAACACAACAGAGAGTCCCTGACGGAGCAGGATAAAAGTGGGGTGCAGAACTCAAATTCTAGTAAAAAGACCAGACTTAATGGTCTGCGGACTCTCTGCTAGCTCAGAACTGAAACCATTCCCGAAGCCAACTCTTCAGACGCAGACTGGACTGGACTATAAGACATAAAATGATACTCATGAAGAGAGTGCTTCTTAGCTCAAGTAGATAAATTAGACTAAATTGGCAGCTCCTGTCCAGAGGTGAGATAAGAAGGCAAAAAGGGACAGGAGCTGGTTCCATGGACATGGGAAATTCAGGGTAGAAAGGAGGAGTGTGCTGTCACATTATAGGGAGAGCAACTAGGGTCACATAACAATGTGTGTATAAATTTTTGTCTGAGAAACTAACTTGAACTGTAAACTTTTGCTTAAAGCACAATTTAAAAAAATTTTAAAAAGCAGCACAGTTATTAGAAGAGAATGCTGTAAAAACCCCTCTAAAGCCACCAGCAGTTACTGTGAATTAGGAGACTGAAGACAGTAAGTTAATATTTAATATATCAGTGAACATTAACACTTATTTTTCTAACTACTTTTTGAGGTTAGTAGTAAATTCAATATAAAATTATCTAAAACTGTCATTCTTAGACATTCCTTCCTGATTAGGTTTTGGTCTACTTTACTTCTGTTACATGAATAGTTATTTTTTTTCCCTTCGTATCACATTTATTTTAGAAATTCGTTTGCTCTATTCTTCTTTTCTGTATTGTTGTAGGGAAGAAGTCATTCAAAATCGCCTCAGGTACAGCGGGATCTTAGAGCTTAAGACTACAAGAGCATGAAAGCTATCATTATTTATTAATAAAGCTAAATCACTCAAAAAGTACCCTCAAATGTGCAAATAAAAAATCTTTGTCAAAAATAAAAGCCTCAATCAAATATTTTTAAGCTAATTTTCCTCTCTTTCCAAACCCAGTTTGGAAAAGTGTTGTTCTCATGATTATTTGCCATCAACTCAATGTAACAATAAGATCAATCTATATATTTACTAATGCATTTAAATCAGTAGAATGGAAAACAAAATTTAAGGCAATAAGATCTAGAGAGATGTTAGGCCTCTTCCTCAGAAGACTATGATTTTTTTTCTCTAAATAATTCAACTCAAAACCTCAATTAATAAGGAGAATTCTAAAGACTTCCCCCAATGTCAGTTAAAATCACTGGCTCATTGTAGCTGACTAGCAGATCCACGCTGAAATTTCTTCTCCCTTGCTGGTCTTAATCTGGAGGCCAGAAAAAGCTAAACACTACACTTGTTTCCTCAGCCTCCTTCTAGAAAGTCTCTTTTGGGATTCTAGAAAAGGCTTTTGCTCTCTTGAGCAAAGGGACAGATGCAGGTGGCGCTGTCCTTGCTCATCTCTTCTTACTTTGAGATGTACAGATGATGCCTGAAGCTGCAGTGGCCATCTTGGGACCATGGGCAGGAAGATGTTAGGACTACAGAGATGCTGGCTGAGACACAGTCGAGCCTCAAAGCATATGCCAGTGGCCACCTACTTCTACATTTCCTGTTTCGTAAGAAAAATAAACTCCTGCTTGTTTATGCCTCTATTGGTCAGAGAGTCCATTATTTGCAGTAGAAAGGCATTACGAACTGATACGTTCAGTCTCTAAAATCTGCCCTTTGTTACTGTTACCCTTGAGTTGGTTCTGAATTATGGTGACCCCATGTGTGCAGAGTAGAACTGCTCCATAGGATTTTCTTGGCTGTAATCTTAATGGAAGCAGATTGCTAAATCTTTTCCTCAGCGGTACCACTAGGTAGGTTCGAACTGCCAACCTTTAGGTTAACAGTGGAGTGCAAACCATTTGTGCCACGTAGGGACCAAAAGCTGTCTTTTAATGCCATTTTTTAACAGAATAAAATGATTAAGTGATCTAAAGAGTAATTTTCTCTATATATTGGAAAAAATAAATCTCAAATTTTGAGCAGAACAATTATTACTATAATCTACCACCTTCGGTGACTTAAGGTATCTATCTGAGATTTAATTTTAGAATTTATGAAGAGTGGCAACTGGTTCCACTGATAAGACTAGAAGAATAGAAAAGCTAAATGCAGTTGTGAGTGTGTGCACATGGGCAGTGCATCTGGAAACTGAAATCAGGAGATCACCATCTGGCCCAGTACCTTCCTTATCGATATTACAGAGGGAAAGTCTACCTGAAGGTAAAACAAGGAAGGAGTTGTTCATGGGAGGGACGCTCATAGACTGTGTGTCTGTGTCTGTGTGAGTGTGTGTGTGTGTGTGTGTGTGTGTGTGTAGGTGGGAGATGATGTGTATGTTCTTCCTAACACCCAAGTTCAGTTATAACAGCATATTGGCTGTAGCAGCATCTGATGCAAGAAGAGGAGAAAGAGAGTAAGGTTGAAAGAGTATTTGAAGAAATAATGGCTGAAAACTTCCTAAATTTGTTGAAAGACACACAGATTTTTACCTGAGTGAGTCCCCTACAGGATAAACCCAAAAAAAATCCACACCAAGACACATCATAATTAAACTTCTGAAAACTAAAGACAAAGAAAAAAAGTTTTGAAAGCAGCAAGAGGGAAATAATGCATCATTTATACAGGAACACCAATTCAAATGTCAGAGGATTACTCACCTAAAACCTGGATGCTTGAAGGAAACAACAGAACATTTTTCAAGTGCTGAAAGAAAAGAACTGTCAACTGTGAAGTCTATACCTGGCAACACTATCCTTCAGGATGAAGAGATAAAGACATTCTCAGATGAATAAAAACAAAAAGAATTTTTTGCTAGCAGACCTACCCTAAGACTGGCTAAAGGAAGTTTTCGAACAGAAAGGAAATAATAGAAGAAAGAATCTTGGAGCATGAGGAAGAAAGGAACAACTCGACAGCACCTAAAAACAACAATATAGCCTAGCCAAGCTGACATGTAAAGTTAACCATCACACTGCTTGTAATATTATACTACAGTTTTGCAAAGTGCTACCATCGGAAGGTATCTTAGGCAGAGTTGTCTAGAGAAGAAAAATCAGTAAAAAGTGTATATATATATATATATATATATATATATATAAATTAAATCTCTCTTTCTGTATATATGAAAATGCCCACCTCCCACTTCACTTTGCTTTGGAGAATTCCCCCCAAGAAGTTGCCTCTGCTCTTTCTGAAACTATAGGAACAGAGCAAACTCCCTAGGAAATGACCTGAGATCCCTTTACATGTGCACTATTAAGGTGTCTAGAATCCTATTGCTGGAAGACTGGTCTCCTAAGGAGTCCTGACTGATGAACGCTCACAGAAAAATCTGCCGCTTCCAGAAAAAGCCAGACTGGATGCCAACAAGCAAGAGAGAAACGTCCCCCAGCCCTGGCACAATAAGCCACAGAGAAGCTTTGAGTCACACCTTGCACAGTGACATCTTCATGCCACCCTGGATGCTTAGGATGAGCCACACATCCTGAGAGACTTATAACCTATTTAAGCCACAAAACAAATGACTTCTTTCTTCTTCCTTTATATTCACTGTTGCTAAAATAAGAATTATTTTGTCCCACCACAGCAGTATCAAGACATACCCAAAAACGAAACCCACTGCCGTCTAGTCAATTCCAACTCATAGTGACCCTATAGGACAGAGTAGAACTGCTCCAGAGGGTTTTCAAGGCTGTAATCTTTACAGAAGCAGACTGCCACATCTTTCTCCCGCTCCACAGAGCAAATGGCAGGTTCGAACCATCGGCCTTCTGGTTGGCAGCTGAGCACTTTAACCACTGAGCCACCAGGGCTTCTATCAAGACATAAACAAGCTAATTCCAGGGATGATTCTCCCCAGCTGTGTTTATTCCTCTCCTGTTTTTAACTGTTGGTGCTACAGGTAGAGAGGGGCAATGGACAAACGTCTATAAAGGGTCTGCCCTGTGTAAGGAAGGCACTGAGCTCTGCATGGCGGGCAGCCCAGAGAGCAATCAGTTTCTTGGCTGAGTACTGCCACGATCCCACATAAAGAACGCAAAATGCAGCACGGGAAATAAGGCAGTGAGTGGCCTGAACAAGATGAGTGGTCAGGGTTATGCAGACAGAGATATGGTTACTGCTGAAAAGATCAGGGAAGACTTTAATGAGGAGGCGGGGATTAGAGCCAAGTTTCGAGGGAAGGCTAGGATATAGATGGGAAGAGAAAGCAGCATGAGGATGCTGTCAGGGAAGGGAACAAATAACACCAGTAATTGAGTGGAACAGTCCAAATATATTCAAAGGGCAAACAGTGTGCATGGTGGTTTGACTGGAGTTTCCATAATGGAAAATAGGGTTGTTAAGGAAGAATGATATAGTTTGAGTCTTTTACAATCATGATTTACTCATGTGTTAGTTGTATAATTAGAAAAAGCAAACAAAATTTTTTAAAAGTATGCTAAGGCTGAGAAGAGCCTCCAGACTCAGATATGAGTCTCTGGCTGGTGTGGCAGACAGCTTGTTGGCTCCCAACAGCCATTATTAACCCCCTTTTCCCATTCTCATCTCCAAAAATAGAAGATAACTTCCTGGCACCCCTTATACCAAAAGGTAGCCATGTGAATCAGTTTGGGCTAATAAGACATAAGGGTAAAACTACTGGGGGGCTCCTAAGAAACACTTTGTTTTCTGATATAAGAGACTTTTTCCCTCCCTCTCCTTCCTGCTTGTCCTGAACACAGTTCTGAGAAGTTATTACTGGAACTGAGGCAGCCATCTTGCACCCATGAGGTCACAAGTCTAAGCATGAAAAGCCAACATTCTGAAGATGACAGAATGAAGACATAAAAAGAGCCTGAGTCCTTTACGACATTCATGAGCCACTGCCTAAACCTGAAACTGCAACCCCTCGAGAGTTCTTGTGATATGAGTCAAAAGTATCCTAATGAATTTGTGTATGTTTTGCTGTGTATATTCCCAACAACAAAAATAAATAAAATTTAGGGGAAAAAAAGTATCCTAATGACACAGATATACAGTTTAGGACACAATGCAAAAGTAACAAAACTCAAGTGTTTGATCCTTCAATAGCTAAAGTGATCCTAATTTCTGAACTCCAAAATATGAACGGCAGCTTCAAGAAGTGGCCCAGTCTGAAATAATGTGATTTCAAGGATATTTTAATAGTTACTGGGAACAAAGTGACAGAATACTTTAAATCAAAATGATCCTGTGATCTGGCATGTTGTTGTTCAGTGCCATCCAGTTGGTTCCAACTGATAGCGACACTATGTACAACAGAATGAAACAGTGCCCAGTTCTGCACCATCCTCACAATCGCTGTTATGCTTGAGCCCATTACTGTGGCCACTGTGTCAATCCATCTCGTCAGGGGTCTTCCTCATTCTCACTGACCATCTACTTTCTTTTGTTTGTTTATTGTACTTCAGGTGAAGGCTTACAAAACAAATAGTTTCCCATGAAACAGTAGTACACATATTGTTTTATGACATTGGTTAACAACCCCACAACATGTCAACCCTCTAAATTCTCAACCCTTTTTTTTTGGTGAAAATACACATAGCCAAAGATACACCATTTCAAAAATTTCTACATACACAATTCAATGACATTAACTATGCTCTTCCAATTATGCTGCTATTCGTACTTAAGATGAAGGCTTACAGAACAAAATAGTTTCTCATTTAACAGTTACTACAAATGTTGCCCTATGACAATGGTTAACAATCTCACAACACATCAACA
>NW_004443982.1:9580785-9607003 GCF_000243295.1 Trichechus manatus latirostris | reverse complement strand
AAAAAGAAATGCCCTCAGGGATCCCTCTGCATGTCTGTGAAAGCCGAGTGGGAAGTCTCCTTGCCACGCAGCACCGCCTGGGTAGAAAGGGCTCCCAACTCAAGAAAAGGAAAAGAAAACAAAGGAACAATTCCAAACTAACGAACGAACAAAAGCCCCAGGATCCAACCAGTATGGCAGCCCAGACCGGGAAGCAGCTCTACAATCGAACGGAACTCCACAGCCCCTCAGGAAGAAGCAAAGATGGTGTATGGAGCCAGGTATTTGAGCAAAAGGAGGGGGAGGTGGCAAGAGATAAGGAAGAAATCCAAAGAAGCAGAAAAAAAAGCAACACTAGCAGCCAACAAATGGCACTCAGAGAGCCAGCTAGTGCAGGCTGGTGTTTCTCGGACAAGAGACTCTGTCCACGGGAAGCAGAGGGGGCTGAGTGTGGTTGAAGAAGGGTAGGGAGTGGGAAAGCGTATATCACAAATTACCGGAGCTCTGCAGCCCCTCAGGAAGAAGCAAAGATGGCGCATGGAGCCAGGTATTTGAGTGAAATAAGGGGGAGGTGGTGAGAGGTAAGGAAGAAATCAAAAGAAACAGAAAAAAAGCAAAACCAGCAGCCAACAAATGGCACTCAGAGAGCCAGCCCGTTCGGGTGGGTGGAATCCAAGCAGCCGGTGTTTCCTGGTCAAGAGACTGTAACCGCGGGAAGCAGAGCAGGCCGAGTCGGGGTGAAGAAGGGTGGGGGGTGCGAAAGCGTATATCGCAAATTACCGGTTGTTTTGTCTCCCGCTGGACGCTCGTGAGGCTGCTTTCTCATACCCCCTGTTTGCTGGTCTCCGATAGGAGTCCAAGATGGTGGATCCGCGCTGCATTAGCTGGTAGGGGACCTCTGCATTAATCTCTCCTCGCTCTCCATTCTCTGTCAGTTTTCTCACTCCATTTGGTGCTTGGCTGAGTTCTTTATCTCTTCATCTGATGTTTTAGGGTTTCAGGATTGTTGTATTCTCTGTTCGGCTTAGTTTTTCGGATCTTTGCTGTGGAGGGACGGTGTGGTGCTTCTGCCTAGAACGCCATTTTGCTGGAACCCCACTGACCATCTACTTTACCAAGCATGATGTTCTTCTCCAGGGACTGGTTCCCTCCTGATAACATGTCCAAAGTACATAAGACGAAGTCTCACCATCCTCGCTTCCAAGGAGCACTCTGGCTGTATTTCTTCCAAGACAGACTTGCTCGTTCTTCTGGCAG
Source organism: Trichechus manatus latirostris (assembly GCF_000243295.1). Classification (NCBI taxonomy): domain Eukaryota; kingdom Metazoa; phylum Chordata; class Mammalia; order Sirenia; family Trichechidae; genus Trichechus; species Trichechus manatus. Next base: position 9,605,767 of record NW_004443982.1, on the reverse strand, counting down.
TCCATGGTATATTCAATATTCTTCAATCTAGCATAGACAGAATACTTAATGTTCTGTCTGCCCAGCAACGCCTCAACACCAATCCCTTTCTTTAGGTATTTATTTATTTAACAACTTTATTGAGGTATAATTTATATCATAAAGTTCACCCATTTAAAAATGTACAATCCGTTTGGTTTTTAGTATATTTACAGAGCTGGGCAATCATCACCACAATCTAATTTTAGAATATTTTCATCATCTCAAAAAGAAACTCCATACCCATTAAGAGTTACTCTCCATTTCCTCCCTTCCCCCACCTACTCTAAGCAACCACTAATCTAGTGTCACTTTAGATTTGCCTATTCTGCACACTTCATATAAATGGGATCATACAATATGTGTTCTTTTGCATATTGTTTTTAGCAGAATGTTTTTGGGATTCATCCATATTATCGCATTTATTGGTACTTCATTCTTTTTTATTGCTGAATATTATTCCATCATATAGATATACTACAATTTGTTAATCCATCAGTTAATGGACATTTGTGCTGTTTCCTCTTTTGGGGTTGTGTCCTCATTTCCTCAAAATGAATAAACTGCTATGAACATTCATGTCATATTTTTGTGCAGACATAGGTTTTCTTTTCTCTTGGGTATATACCTAGGGATAGAATTGCTAGGTAATATGGTAACTCCGTGTTTAACATTTTGAGAAACTGCCAAACTTCTCCAAAACAGCAGCACCATTTTACATTCCCACAAGCAATGTATGAGGGTTCTAATTTCTCCACATCCTTGCCAATACTTGTTATTGTCTGTCTCTTTAATTCTAGCCATCATAGTGGGTGTGAAATTGTATGTTATTATCGTTTTGATTTGCATTTCTCTAATGACTAAGGTAGGAGAAAGATGTGGCAGTCTGCTTCCATAAAGATTGTAGCCTTGGAAACCCCATGGGACAATTCTACCTGGTCCTATAGGGTCGCTATGACTCAGAATTCAACTCGACAGCAATGGAGTTTTTTGGGGAATGACTAATGATGCTGAGTACCATTTCATGCGCTTATTGGTCATCTGTATACTCTCTTTAGAGAAGGTCTTCAGATCCTTTTCATATTTTAAATTTGATGATTTGTCTTTTTATTGTTGAGTTGTAAGGATTCTTTATATATTCTAGATACAAGTCCCTTATCAGATATGTGATTTTCAAATATTTTATCCCATTATGTGGGTTGCCTTTTTACTTTCTTGATGGTGACTTTTGAAGCAAAACTTTGGATACTTATTGCAGCATTATTTGTAATAGCAAAAGACTGGAGATAACACAACTATACATCCAAAGGGAATAGGCTGAATAAACTATAGTATGTCCACACAGTAGAGCACTGTGTAGCTGTAAAAAGGAATGATGAACAGTTCTATATACTAGTATTAATGTGATCTCCAATATATGCTCCTTAAAAAAAAAAAAAGCAAGGTGCAAAGGAATGTGTTGAGTATGCTACGCTTTATTTAATAAGGGGGAGCATGAGAATATATTTAAGCATTGAGTGTTTAAAAAAAGGAAGGAAGACTAACTCAAAACTAACTAAATAAAGAAGAAAAAAGTGGGTAAAAAGTTACTTACGAAAGGAGGGCAGGAACAAGGTTGAGGCGGTCTTGCTTTGTAAATGTGACTTTGAAATCACATAAATGTTTTATATAATAATAAAATACAAATTTTTAAAAAATTAAAAATCAAAAGCAAACTGAAATGAATTAACCTAACTAGGTACTGAGTTGGCGATTTAACCATACTGTCAGGAATCAACTAAAGTGAAACTAAAACCCAGTAATTTGACAGTGCATTCCTAGTAGGATATACCCTAAAAACAAAAAGAACTACAAAGAAATCTTAAACTATTTTTAAAAAATCATACTTTTAATAATAATGTCATTACTAATCAAAAACTATTTTATGGATATATTTTTATTTATAGTAGGATAAAGCAAGTAAGGAATTATGCTAACATCCTTATGAATCAAGATTTTCAATGTAGGATACAAATTTAAAATCAAAGAAGCTAAATAAAAACTCTGCAATCCTTAATTTGAATTGGAAATACCAGTTTGAACTTGTATTTTAGCTTTAAAAATATACATATATTTTCTAGCCTTGCTTTAAGAGAATGAAAATGTAAGCCACAGATTGGAAGAAAATATGTGGGAGGCCACATATCCAACAGTGGACTTGTAGCCAGAGTATATTAACAACTCTCAAACCTAAACATTAAAAAAAAACCAGACAATCCAATTAAAAATGGGCAAAGACAATGAACAGACATCTCACCAAAGAGGATATAAGGATGGCAAAGAAGCAGAAGCACATGAATGTTCAATATCACTATATTCAACATCATTAGCCATTAGGGAAATGAAAAGTAAAATCTGAATGAGATATCATTGCACATCTAATAGAATGATTAAAAAAGAGACGAAGAAACTGGAACTCTCATACATTGCTGGTGGAAATGCACAACACTACAGCTACACTGGAAAACAGTTTGGCAGTTTCTTATGACGTTAACCATACACCTACCATATGGCCAGTTCTGAATTTATGTGAAGTATCCTGCCACTCATAGGAAAGCAATGACCATTTTGCTGCTGTTTTCAACTTCCTACATGTGTAAACAAACCTTTCCTTGTTTAACAGGTATCAAGAGGAAGGCCAGAAATCTTCTTATTTCTGCTCGAAATGAAATATATGTGTACTTACCTCAAGTTTGACCCAGAATTGAGTTATTTGTGCAGCAAGATATAAGCACAGGTTTTCCATTGAAGAGGTAAATTGTATTCTTTATTTTTAGTTTTAAAAAAATAACACTTATGTATATATAGGTCTACAAAGAGATCAAGAGATAAAATAATTTTTAACTGCCTATATTTGAGCATGTCATGTCAGTCAGTTGAAAAAAATATCTGTCTCATATAAAATTGTCTCAGACTGTATTTTTACTCATATTGATTTGTCCTATGGTTTTTAGCAGCTTTACTATTTAATACTGTCAATATATTTTCACATTGTAAATAGCATTAATTAAAATGAATTTACAACCTTTATTTAAATTAAATCCATGAGCCTACTTTTAGAAAAAATAAATAAATCCCATCTTGGATTAAAACATTTATTTAACAAAAATTTATTATGTTGCCTTATGAGTTTTTAAAATGTATAAAAAGGGGAAAAAAAGGAAGCTATGCTTAACTATCTGAGTTTCCCCCCACCCCCAAAAAAAGATAGCTAAAAAGTCATTTATAGTTTTAAATAGGGAAGAAAACTACTCTTGCTCCTACTATATACTACATATACTTCATTAGCATCCTCTATAGTAGAAACTATAATACTTTTTGGCCTACTTGGATAAGGTAAAATGAAAACAAAGTCAAGTAAGAAATTTTACAGTAAGAAAAGAAAGCCTAAAGTTTCCTGTACTCTACTTCTCACTTGGATTAGAGTTATATCCTTTGTGGCAAAGGGAACCCACACAGAAAGAGTAGGTGAATAAATTCCCCAAAATAAACAGATCCACAGAAAACTACCACTTTACACTCAAAAGAGACAATTACTATTGGATTATTACATCTACAACTCACTGATCATGCTAATGTACCATGAGCTATAGATATAATTTTGAAATAAGAGTTCCCTTACACCTGAAAATCATTTCAAAGATTGCTCCAGGGGAAAAAAAAATTTAGAAGTCTAACTTGTGGAGGCTTTCTGAAGGGTGAGAGACTGAATCTTGAAGGAAGTTGAAAATCTGAATTTAAAACACTGAGGGAAGAATTGGATAGTGTTTTTAAAACTTTTTTACTACAACCACAGTAACAAATATATTTTAGCTCTCTCTCTCTCTCCCTCCTTCCCTCTCTTTCACTCTCTCTCTCTCTGTCACACACACACACAACACACACACACACACACACACACACACACAGAAACAAAAGCTCGTGAAATAATACTTATTCTTTCCAAGCATAATATACTCTGACTTTTTATTCTAGTCTACTCTGTTTCTTCTTTAAAAAAAAAAATGCTGGTCATGACTCATTAAACTGATCTCACAAAGTGAGTAATAAACTCCCAAATATATGTGGAGAAAGTGGAAGGCACATTGAATAAGTACTTCAACGTTCTCCAGTGTCAGGTTAGGGGTTTGGACCTGATGCAGGCAAGTTGAAGTCAATACAATTGACCACTAGGAACATAACCTGGAATCTAAAAGCAGAATTTTAGAGCAGGATAATCCCCCACTATGTGAGTAAAGCAACTGTTTTACAATTTATCACTGAGCCAAATTTAAATTGACTTATCTAACATCACATGATGAGGTCCACATGTGTACTATGTATTACTCATAGTGTTTTTCTGTTTCAGTTGTTTATCATTTAAATTGCTGGAATATTTCCCAAAGAGCAATTTTCCACCATTAATGTATTTTTCCCTAGATGTTAGTATGTAGGTTTATATTAGTCTACATGAAAATTAATTCCAAGGTATTACCCTCACCTTTTTATGCAACAAGGAGATTCTGAATTCCTATTTTATTTTACTGTTATGAATTCAAATAATATTTCTTTCCTCCTAAGAAAACACTTGCTTCACTCTAAATCTGATGATGGACTCTTTAAACCAAACCCTCCTAAGACTGTGGCAAGGTAAAGTCATAAAAAGCAGAGAAGAGAGTGGGCTCCTCATTATTCATTAGAGGCATTCAGGATGAGCTACACAACCATCTGTCCAAGATGCTGCAGAAAGGATTTTCAGCTTTGGCTGGAAACATCCCTTCTAACTTTAATATTCTATCATTTTGACAATATGCCTGAGATTCTCTTAGCTCAATACAAATCCAACATTTAAACTGTTGGGAAATGATACTGTGCATCTTCAAGATTTCCAATTAATTCACAACAAAATAATTTTAATGTCATCAGTGGTACAAATACTCATGTTTTAGAGAACACAACAGACCCATTGCCATCAAGCCCGTTCTGACTCATAGCGACCCAATATGACAGAGTATAAATGCCCCCATAGGGATTCCAAGGCTATAAATCTTTATGGAAGCAGACTGCCACATCTTTCTCCCGTGAAGCGGCTGGTGGGTTCCAACCAACAACCTTTCGCTTAGTAGCCGAGCCCTTAACTAGTGCGCCACCAGGGCTCCTAGAAAACATAATACTTACTGTATTTCAGAGATATATGTATAGGTTGCCCACCACCTAGGTATGTACAGAAATCAATCTACGGCTCATGACTGAATATCAGCAGCTAAGTAAGGGATGAAACCAGTTCCTTTTTAATTTCTAAGAAAAAGTAGTAAAAGTTTACTTATAATTTTAAACCCAAGCAGCCAAGTAATCATGCTATCTACAGGAGGCCTAGGCTTTTCCATTGATGACAGTTTAAGTCAGCAAGCAAGGCACGGTAATAGGTATTGCTGGGCATAAAAAGGACACGATGTGGCATTACTGATTTTCTGACCATTCTCTGTCAGAGTGCATCCAATCCTTTAACTACGTTGTAAAATATTACTTCTTTTGGCAATACATAGCACTCTTAGTACCACGGCTAGTGCAACAATTTTTAAAATGCAGTCACCTGACTTGGGCACATACTAGGACATTCAATGAATAAATACTGATTTGTTTAATGACAGCCCAAGGTATCTAATAAGTATACTCTTATTCTCTAGTAACACACACACACACACACACATTCCTATTGGTCTCAGGCATAAAGTAAATAATTCTATTTTTTTTAATACACTCATGAGTCTAGAAACAGACCCATGCATATATGGACACTTGATGTATAACAAAGGTGGCTCTGCAGAGGAGTGGAAAAAGGGTACCCTTTTCCAAAAGTGACTCTAAGTCAACTGAATATTCATATGGGAAAAAAATACAACTTGATCCCTACCCCTCTTTTATACGCACAAATAATTTATTCTAGGTAGACTGTAGATCTAAATGTGAAAGATAAAAACAACACAATTTCCAGAAGATAACATGGGGAAATATCTTCATGACTGTGGTGTAAAGAATGTTTTCTTAAATCGGAAATAGAAAGCACTAACCTAAAGGAAAAAAACTATTCATCAAGAACACCATTAAGAGAGTGAAAAGGCCAACCACAGACTAGAAGATATTTGCAATGCATATATCTGGCAAAGAAGTTATATCCAAAATATGTATAGAACCCTTACAAATTACTAAAAAAGACAGCCCAAAAGAAAATTAGATAAGAGACAGACACTTCCCAAAAGAGAATACCCAAATAACCAATAAATGGATTAAAATGTGCTCACCCTCATTAGGAATCTGTGAAATGCAGATTAAAACTACCAACAGTTACACTACACTCACCCACTGAAATAACTAAAATTTAACAGACTAGCAATATCAAGTGTTAGAATGTGGAGCAATAGGAACATAAAATGATGGTGGGAATTTAAATTGGTATAACCACTTTGATAATGTCTACTAAGCCGAATATATGAATACCATATGATCTAAGAATTGTACCAAAAGGGGTAAACAATAATAGTCATAGCAAAACTATTCTTAATAGCCCCAAACAAGCCAAATATCTATCAGGAGTAAAATGTATATATAACTGATATCATATTCATACAATGGAATACTATACAGCAATGAAAATGGACAGCTACCTCTACAGAGAGCCACATGAACAAATCTCACAAACATAATGTTGAATTGAAAAAGCCAGTCACAAAAGAATAAACATTAGATGTTCCACTTATAATTAAGTTCAAAAGTAGGTAAACCTAACTATAGTGATAGAAGCCAGGAGAGTGGTTACCTTTGGAGAGAGTCAGGAAGGAGTAGTGAACAGGAAGGGTCATAGGTAGAGTTGCCAGATATAATACAAGACTCATAGTTAAATTTAAATTTTTCAAATAAACAGATAATTTGTTAGTATAAGTATGCCCCATGCAATATTTGGGGCATGTATTTTTATTCACTAAATCTGGCAACCCTAGTCATGTGGGACCCTTTAGGAATACTGGGAATGTTCCATTTCTTGACATTCATTTTATAATCATCCATTGTGCATTTTCGTATACATTGTGCTTCACAGTAAAACAAAAGGGTAAAAAAAAATAGAGCAAAAGTATAATCAGGACAACCTTGCAGAATTTAAAATATCTCCTCCAACCACTGTTTTTCCTTCCTACCCTTAATCATTGCATGTGTGAGCTGTGATACCTCTGCAAGAGGTGGGCATCAGTAATCACAACTGTTGCGGGCCAAAAACTGTGGGCTCAACTTTTTAACTTTTATTAAAATTACTTTTACACAGCATGCTTCTTTACTTCTGGAATCTTCTTTCATGCCCTGCCTCTCTGGGCCCATTCTTATTTGGACAGCTGGCTTAATCTTACCAAAGGGCAATGCTATGCTGGAAGGCCAGCATCTACCCACCAGGCAAGAAATGCAAAAACCAATATTTTGGACTAAACAGACACGTGGGGGGTCAGAATCCTGTGTACTGAGGCTGCAAAGCTGACCAGTACTTTAAAGTCAGCAACTTGGATACGGACATGTTCGGAATTCATAAAGTCGAATGCTTAAGCTTAGGAAGTTTACGAGTTGCTGTTGTTAGCTGCCTTTGAGTTGATACGGATCATGGCGACCTCACGTGTGCAGAGAAGAACTGCTCCATAGAGTTTTCAAGGCTGTGACTTTCCAGAGGCAGATCACCAGGCCTGTCTTCCAAGGTGCCTTTGGGTGGGTTCCAACCGCCAACCCTTCTGCTAGTAGACCAGCGCTTAACAGTTTGCAACACCCAGTAGCTCCATCTAGTTCCTTCCCATTGGTTTATTATTTACCTTCTCCTGCAGACACGACTGGCAAATCCAAGTAAAGAGTACTGACCAGTGCAAATGAAAGCCTGAATCGCTTTTCTGCTGTTGTTTAAGTAAGGTGCTATTTATTGACAAAAGTTCTTCAATGTTCAAAAGAGTATTTTGTTGTTTTGTTTTGTACCTTCATCTTGTTTTGAAATTAATCCCTCCTGATTCAAAAAAAAATTAAAAAATTCCTCCATGTTTGGGTGCTGATCGGCCCCCACCCCCCTTGAGAGTGCCAGGTTTCTTTGCTTTACTAATGGAAAACCATATTTATCCCTTTCACACAATGTACTGAGGATAAATGATTAGGCTCGTGGGCTGTGGAGACAGGTTGCCTGGTAGAAATACAGATCCACCGAGATTGTGTAGCTATGGGTCAGTAAATGACTCTGTGCCTCAGTTTCCTCAAATGTAAAATGGGAGTAAAAATTGTACCTAATTCAAAGGGCTATTGAGAGCATCAAATGCCCTATAAAGCCATTAAAACAGAGTTCCTGGCACACCTTAAACGCTCAACATTTATTAAGTATTATTGTCATTATTATCATCATTTATTTTCAAGGGTCCTGCCACCTATAAGAACACTACTTGCGCTTCTAATGTAGGAAAAGCACCCAGATGCAGTTGGGGAGGGAGGGGAGGGAGAGGTCAGAGGAGGCAGAAAAATAAGGGTTCCACCAGCGTATAAAGTTTGGTCCAAGATGCGCCCAACCCGCAGGAGGAGAACCAGCGATTGGAGGCCGCCAGCTAAGTCGGTGACTACACCCAACCCTGCAGGGCCCCCAGACTCCTGCCAGGACCTCTGACCTCGGGCGTCCTCACTACTCACATTGCGGTTGAAGCTGTTGCCAGGCAGCAGGGGCAAGGCCATGGCTCTGAGAGTCCAAGGGCAGAGAGTCTGAAAGTAGAAAGTAGAGGGGCAGGCTGGCAGCGGCCGCCTCCTGGCCAAGTCGTTAGGCCTCTTGTTACCTGGAGACCGGAGGCGGTGTAACGGAAGGGGGAGGGGCCGGGCCGGACCGGGGCTCGGGGCGGGGCTCGGGCTGAGGGGAGGGGCGGAGTTCGGGCGGGAATCTTGTCCATCTTCCTCCCGGAGCTAGAGTGGGGGGAGGGGAAGAGGCGGGGTCGGGGGGGCCCTTCTCTGCGCCCACTGCCTCCCCCGCCCACCCACAGACACTCAGCCGCGTACAAGTCTCCGGAGTCTTCTCTCTACACGCATTGTGCACGCACAAAGACTTGACAATCCCACCATTCCCCGCCCCTGCTGCTTTTGGTTTAACCCCTTTATAGATCTCACAGCCTTTCATTTGCCTAAACTCCTCCAATCCTCATCACAACATTTTTGGCCATTTGGTTATTAAATGTGGTTATTAAATAGTTCAAACATACAGAAAAATGCAGGAAATAATACGACATCCATGTGCTCACTGAGATTTAACACAAGTTAATGTTTTCCTATGCTGCATTTGCATCAGCTTTATTTTTTCAATTAAAACGTTCTAGACGAATCTAATGCCACAAATATCCCACCCATCCCCCAGACGAAAACCCATTCCAGTGGTAACCATCATCCCCAGTCCTTCCCTTGTACATTTTTATACTTCAACTAAACGTGTGTAAGGTGCTGATAATCATGGGATGGCCAGGAGAGGGGTCAGGTGGCACAACGAGCAGCGCCTGTCACTCCATCAACCATCCAACAGGCCACTCCATCATCCATACAAGATGCCCAGGCCAGGAACCTCCTCTATTCTTCTCCCCACACCTACAGCTAATCCTTCTCTGCATTCTACTGTTTAGACACGCTGGTATCTGGCAGTCACCACTTCATCTATTTCAGCTGAGACCCCATTATTTCATGCCTAGTTTTCCTCTTTAAAAAAAGAATGAAAGAAAAGAAAAAAAACACTGACTCCAGAGCTATCCTTTTATAATGCATGATGCACTTGTTACTTTGCTGCTTAAACAATCTTCTATCTTTCCTTCAGGAGGCAGGAGGCAGTTGGACTCCTTACCCTATTCTAAAGAGCCTTTGCCAGGGTCACCTGCCAACACCCTCTGTCCCTTTCTTTGCCATGCCTCTTCTATTCCAGCTCTGAAAAGCCACTGGCAGTTTCCAAACCAGGCCCTGAGGTTTCTTTCTCCTTTCTGGGGTTTTGCAAATGACGTTATCTACTAGAAACACCCTTCCCTCCTTTCACCTGGGTAAGTCCTCTTATCTCTCAGGACTTGGTTCAGTGTGGGAGAGAGGCATGGAAAGCTTTGCCATTTCTGGGAAATGTTTCTTCACCTTCTCCCAGCCCACTCCCACCCCCATCTGTATTAGGTGCCCATTCTAATTGTGGCTTTCATCTTCCTATATTGTAATGACATGTTTACTTGACTCTCTTTAAATGGATTCCTCCAGATTCCTCCAGGGCGGGGACTGTATCTCCTTTTTTGTTTTGTTTTTTGGTTGGGTTGGGTTGGGTTTGTTTTAAATGAACATTAAGGTACAGAGAGTCATTTAACAAACATACAGATATCCACTACACAGATTAAACATTTGCTAGCATTTTGCCATATTTGCTTCAAATCCTTCTGTTTTTAAAGAAATAAAATGTTATAGACTCCATTGAAGCTCCATTTATACTCCTACCCAATCCCACTCCCCACTCTTGCTCCAGAGGTAACCATCTCAATAATGCTGTTTTGTATACTTCCTCCGAACCATGCTATTATACTAATACTACATATGTATTTATTCACAAAAAATATACGTTGTTTTCTGTGTTTATAAACTTTACACTATAAATTTCTGCTACCTGCTTTTTTCACCTAAGATTTTGTTTTTCAGATTTCTACATGCTGACATATTCATTTTGAATGCATGGTATGACTATACTACAAATTATCTATTCTCTGTTGATGACAGTTAGGTGTTCCCAATTTTTCACCGTTATCAACTATGATGCAATGAACACTCCAGTATATGTCCCTTTGGCACAGAAGGTAGAGATTATCTAGGGTATGTTTAAGATCAAAAGGTCGGCTTTTCGAATCCACCAGCTACTCCTTGGAAACCCTATGGGGCAGTTCTACTCTGTCCTATAGAGCCGCAATGAGTCGAAATCAACTTGACAGCAAGGGGTTTGGTTTTGTTCGGTTTATACCTAAAAATGCAATTGCTGGGTTATAGGAATACACACCTTCAACTTTACTAGATCTTGTTAAATCATCTCTACAATCATTGAACCAATTAAGAAAGTTTAAAAAAAAGTTCTCTTTTGTCTTTATCCTTTCCAACAATGGGTATTATAAAATTTTATAATTTTGGACAATCATCTGAATAAAAGTGAAATAGTATACCATTGTTATCTTAATTTATCTTTACCTCATTACAAGTGCAGTTGGTCATCTTTTCATATGCTTATTTCCGTTAATTACATATTCATACCCTTTGCTGATTTTTCTATTGGATCATTTATGATTTTCTCACTGATTTGTAGTTATGTGTGTATATATCTATTAGACACTAATCCTAGCCATAGCAAATATCTTCTCATCACTTGTGCTTTACCTTTTGATTCCATTTATGGAGTTCTTTATTGTACAAAAATTTGTCATTTTCCTACTCAAGTGTATCACCCTTTCCCATTATGGTTTGTGCTTTGTATACTTTTCCAAAAGGATAAAGGTACTCTTCTACTTTTATTACAAACATTTTAAAATAGTTTTACTTCTTAAAATGAAATAATTTCAAACTTATTTTAAAAAGATACAAGATAGTACAAAGAACTCCTTCACCCAGGTTCCTTCAAATTTTTTTATATTTTATCGTATTTGTTCTGTTATTCTCTCTATATATACACATATTTTTTTCTATTTGAGAGTAAATTGCAGACATCATGTCCCTTTACCCCTAAATACTTCACTGTATATTTCCAAAGAATATTCTCTTATAGAGCTGAAGTAGAATTATCAAAATCAGAAAATGATCATTAAGTATGGTCGTTCCTTAAAAAACTAGAAATAGAAATACCATATGATCCAGCAATCCCAGTCCTAGGTATATACCCTAAAGAAATAAGAGCTGTGACACGAATAGACGTATGCACACCCAGGTTCACTGCAGCATTATTTATAACAGCAAAAAGATGGAAATCACCTAAGTGCCCATCAATGGATGAATGAATAAATAAACTGTGGTACATACACACAATGGAATATTACCCTACGATAAAGAATAACGACTAATCCACAAAACATCTCACAGCATGAATGAATTTGGAGGAAATTATGTTGAGTGAAATAAGTCAATCACAAAAGGACAAATATTGTATGAGACTACTATCATAAAAAAAAAACAAGAAAAAGTTTACACACAGAAAAAAAAAAGAAAAGAAACCATTCTTTGATAATTACCAGGGATGGAAGGGGGAGGGAAGGAAAATTACTAACTAGATAGAAGGCACGTGTTAACACTGGTGAAGGGAAAGGCAACATACAATATGGGGGCAGTCAGCACAACATAACTAAGGCAAAGGAAGACACTGACAGAAATGTAAGAATAAAGGGCAACTACGTATTCACTATAACGTAGACAATACTGCAACAATAACATTAGCAAAGAATAATTTACCAATGGATACATAGGTATGCTAAGGAAGTGTGGGAGGGTGTAAGGGAACACACATTCCTGCAGATATAGGTTTGGTTGTGGATATTTCTACATACATAATTGTAGGTGCTGCATGTATATTAATATAGACAATAGAGCACACAAGGGGCACAGTCATGGAAACCTCTTAGACATAACCAAACACCTCTAGGGAAAAAGTACCTAGGCTTGAAGGCGAAGGACTAGACTTGGGGTACATCTACGTCATTTGGCACAACATAGTTCATAAAGTCAGTGTTCTACACCCTACTTTGGTGAGTAGCATCTGGAGTCTTAAAAGCTTGCAAGTGGCCATCTAAGATACAACTATTGGTCTCTTCCCATACAAAGCAAAGGAGACAGAACAGAACCAAAGACTCAAGGGAGCAAATAGTCTAAAGGGCCAGTGGACCACATGAACCACTGCCTACACAACCCAAAGACCAGAAGAACTAGATGGTGCCCTGTTATCACTACACACTGCTCTGACTGGGATCATGAAAGAGGGTCCAGGACAGAGCAGGAGAAAAATTGTAAACAAAAGATCAAATCCACACACACACACAAAAAAAAAACAGACCTACTGGTCTGACAGAGACTGGAGGAATTCCCAAGACTATGGCCCTAAGATATCCTTCTGACGTGGAACTGAAGCCATTCCTTGAGACCACCATTCAGTCAAACAATAGACAGGCCCATAAAATAAATTACACCTGAGAGGAACGTGTTCCTTAGAAAAATCAATTATACAAGATCAAAAGGACAACATCTGCCCAAAAGCAAAGATGAGAAACCAGGAAGGGGTAGAAAATCTGGATGAAAGGAAACGGGGAAACCAGAGGAGAAATGGGGAGAGTGCTGACACATTGGGGGGATTGCAACCAATGTCATAGAACACTTTATGTATAAACTATCGAATGGAAAAATAATTTGCTCTGTAAACTTACACCTAAAGCACAATAAAAACATTTAAAAAATTTTTATTAATACAATACTATTTTCTAATCTAAAAACTTATTTAAATTTTGCCAATTGTCCCAATAGTGTCCTTTTTGGCAAAAAAAAAAAATTAAAAATCTGACCCAGAATTTGATCCAACATTACATTACACTTTGCACTTAGTTGTCATGTCTCTTTATCCTCCTTTAATCCAGAACAGTTTTTCAATCCTTCTTTGTCTTTCATGACTTTGATATTTTTGAAGAGAATAGGCTAGATATCTGGTAGAATGTTCTTCACTTTAGGTTTGAGTAGATTCAAGTTATGGATTTTTGGCAAGAATACCACAAAAGAAATGTTACGTACTTCTGTTTTATCATAAGAGGAGGAACATAATGTGTATTTGTCCCGTCAATGATGATGTTAACTTTCATCACTTGGTTAGGGTGGTGTTTGCCAATTTTCTTCACTGTAAAGTTTCTATTTTTTCCTTTCCAGTTCATAAGAATTTTGTGAGGAGATACTTTGAGACTCTGTAAATACCAAGTTCTTCATTGACTACTCATATCAATTGATGATTTTGCCCAAATCATTTGTCATTATGATGGTTGTCAGATGGTGAGTTCCTAACTCCATCATTCCATCTACATATACTAGTTGGCATTTTACTATAAGTAAGAGCTTTCCCTTCTCCTCTGTTTATTTATTTTTTTCATTCATTTATATCAGAATAGTCTTACAGATTCTTATTTTATTCAGTGGATTACAATCAATTATTATTATTTATTTTGATGCCAAAGTTATCCCAGATGTGGTCAGTGGTAGTCTCTTCAAGCTGACTTATGTGTTCGTTTGGTTTTCCCCACCATATTTCTAGCACTTCCTTGCTTTTTGGCATTACAAGGTGTTTTAGGCTCATTTTGTAGTTTCCCTGCCCCAGCCCTGGAATGAGCCATTTCTCCAAAGAACGTTGGTTCCTTTTAGTGGACAATGGTAATTAAAAAACAAAATCTGGACTCTAAGCATTCCAACCGCTACTCGTGTGTCATTGCTTCTAGGCCTCCTGTGGCAGCCATGGAGGGGCACCATTCAGGTCTCCCTTCAACAGACCTTGTTGGGGGAGCAGAGTTGACTTACAACTTTCAGCTGCTGCACTTTCAGATACACCGTATGCCAAGGCCACGCTTCCTCCATCAGTGGTGTATCTGGGACATTGCACCGGCTGGGGGCACTTGACGCCACTGAGCAGTTTCTATTAACCCTGTACGGCCCAATGTCCTTCCTCAAGTACGGTAACGTTAATTAAAAGATTAATGAGCTTGACTTATATTTTTGAGCTGATATTATGGTAACCTTATCTAAAAGAGAGGTGTCAGATACTTGGACAGGAACACAATTTCAGTGCTTACCATAAGCACCATTTTCCGTAGCTACACTGCTGGCTCAGTAGCGCCACATGCCCAGGGTTGGTGCAATACCTGCCATACCCTAGTTACGCCTCTGCTCCTCAGTCTAGTCCCAGCCAATGACTGATCAGGGTTCGGGTACCAGAGTTGGGCCATTCTTACCCAACATGAGACTCTTCTAATGGTCAACCTTTTCTCTGGGGCTCCCCATCGGCCTGGCTGAGACAGTCTTAGAGCTGCACTGCAGTCTGAAAATTCCTGCACAGTTCTTTTTCCTTCTTCTTCTCCTTTCACAGGGGTCAGACCTGCAGTGCAGTCTGAGGGCTCTCCCTGCCTGCTCATGCTCCCTCTCTTTTGTCCTTCACGAGTGTTTCCTGTAATAAATCTCTTTCACACCTAATCCCATCTTGATATCTGTTTCAGAGAGGGTATAAATTGGCACATCTCAGTAGACAGAGTTAGGAATAATATGTGTGTAGATAGATAGATAGATAGGTAGATAGAAAGATAGATAGATATGCATAGCTATATCTCTGTACTTCTGCTTATATGTAGACAGATACAGATATAAGTATACAGTTGGTATGTGTTGTTTAACGTCCATGACACATTCTGTGAAATAGGATGTTATATGATTTGGACATTGTGCAAACATGCCTAAATCGCAAGCAATAGCATTCACTGATTTTCTACCTTTGTGTTGTTTAATAACTTTTTTCTTTTACTTCCAAATTGATATTTCTCCTTTGCCTCTTGCTGCTGCTATCACCAGCACTGGTTCTGCTGCATTTGGGAGCCATGATACACTTCACAGGAATGTTTTCAAAAGAAAATTAAACAGAGAGATAACGCTACAACATTCAAGAGATGCGCGATACTCAAGATTGGATGCTGCTGCCTACAAGCTGAAGCATACACTGTTACATGGTAAATTTTTTACTTGTAAGTAGGGAAAGTTCGCATTAAAATAACGATATCAAGTACAGTTACATATGTAAGCCAGTAGCATAGACATTTATTATGACTATCAAGACATATGTATTATAGATTATATACGTATTGTACTATTATACTCCTGGTAACACAAATGCTTTGTATACAAGAGACATGAGATACACATGTTGCTTGTGGGAAGCTGTTGCATTCGATATGTCCGTTTACATCCACTACATCTTGTTCTCCGATCAGGATTTCTGAAATCTATTATAACCTTATGGGACAACAAACATATATGCGGTTGGATGTTGCCTGAATGGACATTATGCAGCGCATGACTGTACACATAAATGTTGTTGTTATTGTCGTTAGGTGCCGTTGAGTCGATTCTGATTCATATCGACCCTATGTACAACAGAACGAAAGGTGGCACAGTCCTGCATCATCCTACAAAATTGTTGCTATGTTTGAGCCCATTGTTGCAGTCACTGTATCAATCAATCTCGTTGAGGGGCTTCCCCTTTTTTGCTGACCTTCTGCTTTACCAAGCATGATGTCCTTCTCCAGGGACTGGTCTCTCCTGATAATATGTCCAAAGCACGCAGGATGAAGTCTTAACCATCCTCCTTTCTAAAGAGCATCATGGCTGTACTTCCAAGACAGATTTGTTCATTCTTCTTGCAGTCCATGGAATATTCAATATTCTTCGCCAACACCATAATTCAAAGGCATCAATTCTTCTTCGGTCTTCCTTTCACATGCATATGAAGTGATTGAAAATACCACCGCTTGGGCCAGGTGCACCTTAGTCCTCAAAGTGACATCTTTGCTTTTCAATACCTTAAAAAAGTCTTTTGCAGCAAATTTGCCTAATGCAATATGTCGTTTGATTTTTTTTTAACATTTTATTGTGCTTGAGGTGAAAGTTTACACAGCACATTAATTTCCCATTCAACAATTCACACATAATTTGTTTCATGACACTGGTTGCTATACCTGCAATGTGTCAGCACTTTCCCCATTTCCACACTGTTTCCTTCTCTCCAGTTTCCTTGCCCCTCTTTGCCGTCTCATCTTTGCTTTTGGGCAAATGTTGTCCATTTGGTCTCGTATAGTTGATTGTTCTAATAAGCACAGTCTTTACGGGTGTTGTTGTATATTTTATAGGCCAATCTATTATTTGGCTGAAAGGTGACCTCCAGGAGTGGCTTCACTTCTAGTTTAAAAGGGCAATAGTCTCGGGGCTTCCCCCAATCTCTATCATTCCAGTAAGCCTGGTCTTTTTTATGGATTTGAGATTTTTTTCTACATTTTCTCCCATTCTAACTGGGACCTTCTATTGTGTCCTTGGTTAGAGCAGTCTGTAGTGGTACCCAGGCACCATCTAGTTCTTGTGTTCTCAGGCTAGAGGAGGCTATAGTTTGTGTGGGCCATTATTCTTTTGGACAAATTGCTTCCTTAAGTCTTTGGTTTCCTTCACTCTCCTTTGCTCCAGATGGGAAGAGACCAATAGTTGTATCTTAGACAGCCACTTGCAAGCTTTTAAGACCCCAGACACTGCTGGCCATACTAGGATAGCGACCCTATAAGACAGAGCAGAACTGCCCCATTGGGTTTCCAAGGAGTGGCTGGTGAACTTGAACTGCTGACCTTTTGGTTAGCAGCCGTAGCTCTTAATCACTGCACCACCGGGTCTCCCTCTATGAACTATGTTATGTCAATTGACCTAGATGTCCCCTGAGACTATGGTCCTGAGCCTTCGAACCCAGTAACTCAGTCCCACGAGGTGTTTAGATATGTCTCAGAAGATTCCATAGCTGTGCCCCCATATGTTCTATTACATATATGAACATACATGCAGCACATACAAATAATGTATATACAGATACTCACTACTATACTCATACATGCACTCGCATGCCCTCCCGTACTCTCTCCCGGCTCTTCATAGCATACATATCTACCTATGTAACCACTCACAAATTTTTGGTTGTTATTACTGTTGTTGCACAATTGTATATGGTATAGTAGTTACTGTAGTTATCCTTTCAATTCTTGCGTATGTCTGTATCTTCATTTGCCTTGGTCACATTGTGCTGACTTCCCTCATATTGTGTTTTGCCTTTTCCTTCGCCAGAATTATCACGTCTACTATCTAGTAAGTAATTCTCCCTCCCTCCCCCTCCCATCCCAGGTAACCATCAAAGAATGTTGCTTTGTGTGTGTAAACCTATTCTTAATTTTTTATAAAAGTGGTATCCTATAGTATTTGTCTTTTCGTGATTGACTTATTTCACTTAGCATAGTATCCTCCAGATTCATCCATGTTATAACGTGTTTTGTGGACTCATCATTATTCTTTATCATTGCAGAGTATTCCATTGTATGTGTGCACCACAATTTGTTTATCCATTCGTTCATTGATAGACAGGTTGTTTCCATCTTTTTGCTATTGTGAATAATGCTGCAATGAACATGGGTATACACATGTCTATTCATGTCACTGCTCTTATTTCTCTAGGACATACATCTAATAGTGGGATTGCTGGATTATATGATATTTCTAGATTTTTGAGGAAGCACCCTACCGTTTTCCATAGTGATTGTACCATTTTACAATTCACTAGTAGTGTATGACAGTTCCAATCTCCCCACAACCTCTCCAGCATTTGTTGTTTTCTGTTTTTTTGATCAGTGCTCTTTTTGCAGGGGTGAGATGATATCTCATCATAGTTTTGATTTGCATCTCTCTAACGGCTAGTGATTGTGAACATCTCTTCATGTGTTTGTTAGCTGCCTGAATGTCTTCTTTGGTGAAGTGTCGGTTCATGTCCTTTGCCCATTTTTTGATTGAATTTTTTGTCTTTTTGTTGTTGAGGTGGTGAAGTTTTCTATATATTTTAGAGATTAGACCCTTGTCAGATATGCCATTGCCAAAAATTTTTCCCCATCTGTAAGTTCTCTTTTTACTCTTTTGGTGAAGTCTTGATGAGTATAAGTGTTTAATTTTTAGGAGGTCCCAGTTACCTAGTTTATCTTCTGTTGTTTGTGCATTTTTAGTTATGCTTGATAGTCTATTTATGCCATAAGTTATGAACCCTAGCTTTGTCCCTATGGTATCTTCTAAGAACTTTATAATTGTAGGTTTAACATTTAGATCTTTGATCCATTTTGTGTTAGTTTTTGTGTATGGTGTCAGGTGTGGACACTGCTTCATTTTTCTGCAAATAGATATCCGGTTTTTCCAGCACTATTTGTTAAAGAGACTATTTTCCCACATTGAATGGACTTTGACCTTTTGTTGAAGATCAGCTGTCCATAGCTGGATGGATTTGCTTCTGGGTTCTCAATTCTGTTCCATTGGTCTGTGTGCGTGTCATTGTACTAGCACCAGGCTGTTTTGACTACCGTGGCTGTATAGTAAGTTCTGAGACTGGCAAGTATGAGGTCTCCTACTTTGTTCTTCTTCAGAATGCTTTAGCTATTTGGGACCTCTTTCCTTTCCATATAAAATTGGAGATTTGCTTTTCCATTTAATTAACGAATGTTGTTGGGATTTGGATTGGGATTGCATTATATCTACAGATGGCTTTGGATAGTATAGACATTTTCACAATGTTAGGTTTTCCAACCCATGAGTATGGTATGTTTTCCCATTTATGTAGATTCCTTTTGTTTTCTTGTAGTAATGTTTTATAGTTTTCTTTGTAAAAGCCTTTTATGTCCCTGGTTAGATTTATTCCTAGGTATTTTATCTTTTGGGGGGCTATTGTAAATGGTATTGTTTTCTTGATTTCCTTTTCGGAGTTCTCCTTGCTAGTGTAGAGGGATCCAAGTGATTTTTGTATGTTGATCTTGTACCCTGCCACTTTGCTACACCCTTCTATTAATTCCAGTAAATTTCATGTGGAGTCTCTGGAATTTTCCATGTATAGCATCATATCGTCTCTAAGTAGGATACTTTTACTTCTTCATTACCAATTTTAATGTTCTTTATTTCCCTTTCTTGCCTTATTGCTGTAGCTAGAAATGCCAGTACAATATTGAATAGCAGTGGTGATAATGGGCATCCTTGTCTAGTTCCCATTCTCAAGGGGAATGCTTTCAATCTCTCTCCACTGAGAATAATGTTGACTGTTAGTTTTGTATACATGCCCTTAATTATGTTGAAGAATTTTCCTTCTATTCCCAGTTTGATGAGAGTTTTTATCAGGAAAGGTTATATTTTATCAAGTGCTTTTCTGCGTTGATAGAGATGATCATGTGATTTTTTTCCTTTTTTTATTTATGTGGTGAATTACATTGATTGTTTTTCTAATGTTAAACTACACTTGCTTCCCTGGTATAAATTCAACCTAATCGTGATGTATTATTTTTTTGATATTCTGCTGGCTAGAATTTTGTTGAGAATTTTTGCGTCAAAATTCATGAGGGATATTGGTCTGTAATTTTCTTTTCTTTTTTTTTTTTTTTGCCTGGCTTTGGTATCAGGGTTATGCTGGCTTCATAGAATGAATTCAGGAGTATGTCCTCCTTTTCTATATTCTGGAGTAGTTTGAGTAGAAGTGATGTCAACTCTTCACTACATGTTTGGTAGAACTCTCCAGTGAAGCCATCTGGTCTGGAGACTTTTTGTTGTTGTTGTTATGGGGATTTTTTTTTTAATAACTTCTTCAATTTCTTCTTTTTTATGAATTTATTTAGGTTTTCTACCTCTGCTTGTGTTAGTTTAGGTAGATAGTGTGCTTCTAGAAATTTGTCCATTTTTTTCTAGGTTTTTAAATTTGTTAAAATACAATTTTTCATAATATTCTGTAATAATTATCTTTATCTCCATTGGTTCTGTTGTAATGTAGTCCATTTCATTTCTTTCTTTAAATTTTATTGTGCTTTAGGTCAAAGTTTACAGTTGAAGTTAATTTCTCATTCAAAAATTTATACACATATTGGTTTGTGACATTGATTGCAATCCCCACAGTGTGACAGCACACTCCCTCTTTCCACCCTGGATTCCCTGTGTCCATTCTTCCAGTTCCTGTTCCTTCCTGTTTTCTTGTGTTGCTTTTGGGCAGGAGTTGCCCATTTGGGATCGGATATTTGATTGATTTAAGAAGCACATTCGTCACGTGTTATTTTTTGTTTTATAGGTGTGTCTAAGCTTTGTCTGAAAAGTGGGCTTCAGTTCTGAGTTAGCAGAGTGTCTGGGGGCCATAGTCTTGAAAGTTCCTCCAGTCTCTGTCAGACGAGTTAGTCTGGTCTTTTTTCATGAATTTGAATTCTGTTCTACATTTTTCTCCCATTCTGTCTGGGACCCTTGTGTTGTGATCCCTGTCAGAGCGGTTGGTGGTAGTAGCCGGGCACCATCTTGTTCTTCTGGGCTTAGGTTGGTGGAGGTTCATGTGCTCCTTTAGGCCTTTGGGCTAGTACTTTCCTTGTATCTCTGGTTTTCTTCATTCGCCTTTGCACTGGACCAGGTGAGACCAATAGATGTATCTTAGATTACCACTCGAAAGCTTTTAAGACCACATTTACTACTCACCAAAGTGGGATGTAGAACACTTTCTTTATGAAGTATGTCATGCCAATTGACCTAGATGTCCCCCTAGACTATGATCCCCACCCCCCAGCCCCAGTAACTTGATCCTTCAATGTATTTGGATGTGTTTAGGAAACATCTATGCCTTTGCTTTGGTCATGTGTTGACTTCCCCAATATTGTGTGTAGTCTTTTCCTTCACCAAAGTTGACACTTGTCTACTATCTAATTAGTGATTTTCCCTCCCCCTCCCTCCCCACCCTCATAAATATCAAAAAATGTTTTTTTTTTTTCTGTCTGTAAACCTTTTCTTGAGTTTTTATAATAGTGGTCTCATGCAGTATTTGCCCTTTTGTGACTGATTTATTTCACTCAGCATAATACCAGATTCATCAATATTCTGAGATGTTTCACAGATTCATCATTGTTCTTTATCATTGCATAGTATTCCACTGTGTGTATATACCATAATTTGTTATCCATTCATCTGTTGATGGGCACATATGTTGTTTTTATCTTTTTGCTATTGTGAATAGTGCTGCAGTGAACATGGGTGTGCATATGTCTATTCATGTGATGGCTCTTATTTCTCTAGGGTATATTCCTAGGAGTGAGATTGCTAGATTGTATGGTATTTCTTTTTTTTCTTTATTTTTTTAAATTGTACTTTAGATGAAAGTTTACAGAACAAATAGTTTCTCATTAAACAGTTAGTACACATATTGTTTTATGACAATGGTTAACAACTCCACTACATGTCAACACTGTTCCTTCTCAAACCTGGGTTCCCTATTACCAGCTTTCCTCTCCCCTCCTGCCTTCTAGTCCTTGTCCCTGGACTGTTGGGCCCCATTAGTCTTGTTTTGCTTTATGGGGCTGTCTAAACATTGACTGAATGGTGAACCTCGGAGAGACTTCATTACTGAGCTAAAAGAGTGTCAGGGGGTCATACTGTCAGGGTTTCTCCAGTCTCTGTCAGATCAGTAAGTCTGGTCTTTTTTTGTGTGTTAGAATTTCATTCTACATTTTTCTCCAGCTCTGTCTAGGACCCTCTGCTGTGATCCCGGTCAGAGCAGTCAGTGTTGGTAGCCAGGCACCATCTAGTTGTACTGGACTCAGTCTGGAGTATGGTATTTCTATTTCTAGCTTTTTAAGGAAGGGCCATATAATTTTCCTAAGTGGCTGTACCTTTTTATGTTCCCACCAGGTTTGCATAAGAGTTCCAATCTCCCTGCAAACTCTCTAACATTTGTTATTTTGTGTTTTTTGGATTAGTTTCAGTATTGCCCAGGTGAGATGGTATCTCATTGTAGTTTTGATTTGCATTTCTCTAATGGCTAGTGATCAAACATGCAATCAAGATGCATTGATAAATACTGGTGATTGCAATGCAAAAGTTAGAAACAAAGAAGGATCGCTGGTTGGAAAATACGGCCTTGGTAGTAGAAACGACTCTGAAGATTGCATGATAGAATTTTGCAAGACCAACGGCTTCATCATTGCAAATACCTTTTTCCAGCAACATAAACGGTGACCAACACATGGATCTCGCCAGATGGAATACATAAGAATCAAATCGACTACATCTGTGGAAAGAAAGGATGGAGAAGCTCAATATCATAACAAGTCAGAAAAATGCCAGGGGCTGACTTCGGAACAAATCGTCAATTGCTCCTATGCAAATTCAAGTTGATGCTGAAGAACATTAGCGCAAGTCCATGACAGCCAAAATACAACCTTGAGTATATCCCACCTGAATTTAAAGACCATCAGTTATGGATTGAATTGTGTCCTACAAAAATATATATCAATTTGGTTAGGCCATGATTACCAGTATTGTGTGGTTGTCCTTCATTTCATGATTGATGTAATTTTCCTGTGCCAGGAGAATAGCGTGTCCTTTGGACACGGGATTCTGCACTGAGAAGTTCCTCAACCAGGGGAAGATTGAAGACAAGGACTTTCCTCCAAAGCAGACAGAGAAAAAAGACTTCCCCTGGAGCTGAAGCCCTAAATTTTGACTTGTAGCCTACTAGATTGTGAGAGAATAAAATTCTGTTTGTTGAGCTATCCACTTGTGCTATTTCTATTATAGCAGCACTAGATAACTAAGACACTGTATCAGGAATAGATTTGATGCATTGAACACTAATGACCGAAGACCAGATGAGTTGAGGAAGGACATCATACATGAAGAGAGCAAAACTTCATTAAAAAGACGGGAAAGAAAGAAAAGATCACTTCCGGGCAACATGGCGCTATAGTCAGAAGTACCATGCCGTCCCTCTGCAGCAAAGATCAGAAAAACTAAGTCAAACAGAGTCACATGTCAATCCTGAAACCCTAAGCATCAAATCAAGAGATGAAGAAGTCAGCCAAGCACCAAATGAAATAAGAAACTGACCAAGAACAGAGAGCGAGGAGAAATACATGCAGAGGTCCCCTATCAGCTACCGCAGCATGGTTCCGCCATCTTGGACTCTTATCCGAGATCAGCAAACAGGGGATATGAGAAAGCAGCTTCACAGAGCTTCCAGAAGGAGACAGAACAACCAGTAACCATCAATATGTGCTTTCCCACCCCCTACCCTTCTTCACCCCCATTCAGCCTCTTCTGCTTCCTGCAGCCACAGTGTCTTGGACAGGAAGCACCAGCTTCACCCTGGTGTTGCTTGGATTCCACCCACACACACTCGCTGGCTCCCTGAGTGCCTTTTGTTGGCTGTTGGTGTTGCTTTTTTCTGCTTCTTTAGATTTCTTCCTTACCTGTCACCACCTCTCCCTCCTTTATCTCAAATACCTGGCTCAGTGTGTCATCTTTGCTTCTCCCTGAAAGGCTGTGAAATACCACTCAACAGTGAAACTGCTTCCCGGCTTGCTGCCATTCTGGTGGGACCCCTGGGGCTTTTTTTTTTTTTATTTTTGGCTTGCTCTGATGTGTTCTGTATTGATTTGTTTGTTTTCTTTTTCTTTTCTCAGCTTGGGAGCCCCTTCTAGCCAAGCAGTACTGCTCAGCTTGGAAGCTAATCCCTTACTCTGCACAGACACACAGGGACATCCCTGGGGGCATTTCTTTTTTCTTGTTTTTTTCTTTTCTTTGTTTTGTTTTCTTCTCTCTCTTATTCCCTTTTTGTCTTTTTTCACTTCCAGTCTCTAGATTTATTCATTTTT
Source organism: Trichechus manatus latirostris (assembly GCF_000243295.1). Classification (NCBI taxonomy): domain Eukaryota; kingdom Metazoa; phylum Chordata; class Mammalia; order Sirenia; family Trichechidae; genus Trichechus; species Trichechus manatus. The sequence goes on along the minus strand of NW_004443982.1, from coordinate 9,581,240 downwards.
TTTCTTTTACCCTTTTTCTTTCATTTTTGTTTTTCCCCATTTTTCAGTCTCTCATCTCTCCACTCCAATTGCAAGCTCCCTTAGCACTCTCTTTTGTTTGTGTGTATGTTTTTGGCTCCTGTTCCTCTCTCCTCTCTCTCATCTTTCTTATACCCATCTTAGCTCCACACATCACATTCTACCCCCTCCTTCATGACTACCTACACCATGTGCTGAACATCACACTCCCAAGCAGCACAGGCATGGCCTACTGGAACCTGCCCTGCACTGATTCCTGGTCCACACTGTCAGCCCTGGTACATGCCACAAACAACCCATCCCAGCAACTCCCCTTCAGCTGGACCTGTCCTGCTGTACCATACCGGAGTGACTGACCCTGCCCATTGGAGAAGGAATTGAAAAGTACCATGCCCACAGAGGAGCAAACAACAAAGAACGCACAGCCTGCCTGCTCA
>NW_004443982.1:9515157-9578586 GCF_000243295.1 Trichechus manatus latirostris | reverse complement strand
GGACTAATGGGCCACAGCTACCATGGCCTCCACCAGACTGAGTCCAGTACAGCTAGATGGTGCCCGGCTACCACCACTGACTGTTCTGACCGGGATCACAACAGAGGGTTCTGGACAGAGCTGGAGAAGGATGTAGAATAAAATTCTAACCAAAAAAAAAAAGGACCAGATTTACTGGCCTGACAGAGACTGGAGAAACCCTGAGAATAGGGCCCCTGGACACCCTTTTAGCTCAGCGGTGAAGTCACTCCTGAGGTTCACCGTTCAGCCAGGGACTGGACGGTCCCATAAAACAAAATGGGACTAATGAGGCATAGCATTCCAGAGACAAGGACTAGAAGGCAGAAGGGGACAGGAAAGTTGGTGATAAGGAACCCAAGGTTGAGTAAGGACACTCTTGACATGTAGTGGGGTTCTTAACCATTGTCATAAGGGAATATGTGTACTAACTATTTAATGAGAAACTACTTTGTTCTGTAAACCTTCATCTAAAGTGAGAATAGCAACACAACTGGAAGAACTTAATCGATGTCCCTGAATTGTACATGTAGAAATTTTTGAAATGGTGTATCTTTGGCTATGTATATTTTCACCAAAAAAAAAGAAAGAAAAAAGCTCCTCCAAGGCTGAGAAGGGAAAGTGTTGACATGTTGTGGGGTTGTTAACCAATGCATAAAACAATATGTCTACCGACTGTTTAATGAGAAAATATTTGTTCTGTAAACCTTCACCTAAAGTACAATAAAAAAAAGATTATATATATTAAAAAAAATTGACAACAGCAACCCAAAAGGTTTGATGGGAAGCCTAGGGTGCAGTGAGTTGAAGACAATGGTGATGGAATAATTTGGAAAAGGATAGAAAGAACAGCAGCACAACTGGAAGAAGGCAATCGATGTCACTGAATTGTACATGTAGAAACTTTTGAAATGATGTAACTCTGGCTATGTATATTTTCACCAAAAAAAGTGTCCCCCAAGGTCAAGAAGGGAGAGTGTTGACATGTCGTGGGGTTATTAACCAATGTCATAAAACAATATGTGTACCGACTGTTTATTGAGAAACTATTTGTTCTGTAAACCTTCATCTAAAGTACAGTAAAGAAAAAAAGAATAGATAACAGTGGATGTCAGAAGAGACTGAAATTTACTCTTGAACATAGAGTAGTTAAAGCAAAAGGAAGAAATGATGAAGTAAAGAGCTGAACAGAAAATTTCAAAGGGTGGCTCGAGTAAACAAAGTGAAGTATTATATTGAAATGTGCAAATGCCTGGAGTTAGAAAACCAACGGGTACAACACACTCAGGACTTCTCAAGCTAAAAGAAGTGAAGAAAATATTCAAGCCTCGAGTTGCAATATTGAAGGAATCTTCGCAGGAAGGAATCTTCGCAGGAAGCATCAAAAGAAGATGGGAGGAATACGCAGAATCACTGTACCAAAAAGAATTGGTTGATGTTCAACCATTTCAGGAGGTAGCATATGATTAAGAACCAATGGTACTGAACAAAGAAGTCCAAGCTGCACTGAAAGCATTGGCGAAAAGCAATGCTCCAGGAATTGATGGAATACCAATTGAGATGTTTCAACAAACGGATGCATCGCTGGATGTGCTCACTCTGGTCTCTGCCAAGAAATTTGGAAGACAACTGCCTGGCCAACTGACTGGAAGAAATCCATATTTGTGCCCATTGCAAAGAAAGGTGATCCAACAGAATGTGGAAATTATCGAACAATATCATTAAAATCACATACAATTAAGATTATGCTGAAAATCATTCAAAAGCGGTTACTGAAGTACATCGACAGGAAACTTTCAGAAATTCAAGCCAAATTCAGAAGAGGACATGGAATGACGGATATCATTGATGATATCAGATGGAACGTGGCTCTAAGAAGAGATTACCAGAAAGATGTTTTGTTGTTGTCGTTAGGTGCCATCAAGTCAGTTTTGACTCATAGCGACCCTATCTACAACAGAAAGAAACATTGTCCGGTCCTGCGCCATTCTCACAATTGTTATGCTTGAGCCCATTGTTGCAGCCACTGTGTCAATCCATCTAATCGAGGGTCTTCCTCTTTTTCACTAACCCTCTACTTTACCAAGCATGATGTCCTTCTGCAGGGACTGGGCCCTCCTGATAACATGTCCAAAGTATGTGAGATGAAGTCTTGCCATTCTTACTGTGATTTCTTCCAGGACAGACTTGTTCGTTCTTCTGGCAGTCCATGGTATATTTAATATTCTTTGCTAACACCATAATACAAAGGCATCAATTCTTCGGTCTTCCTTATTCATTGTCCAGCTTTCACACGCATATTAGGTGACTGAAAATATCACGGCTTGGGTCAGGCACACCTTAGCCCCCAAAATGACGTCTTTGCTTTTTAACACTTTCAAGAAGCCTTTTGCAACAGATTTGCCCAATGCACTATGTCGTTTGATTTCCTGACTGCTGCTTCCATGAGTCTTGACTGTGGTTCCAAGTAAAATGAAATCCTTGACAAAGTCACTCTTTTCTCCATTTATTGTGTTGTTGCTTATTGGTCCAATTGTAAGGATTTTTGTTTTCTTTATGTTGAGATGTAATCCATACTTTATCAGTGAGTGCTTCGAGTCCTTTTCACTTTCAGCAAGAAAGGTTGTGTCATTTGCACATGGAAGGTTGTTAATGAGTCTTCCACCAATCCTGATGCCGCTTTCTTCTTCATATAGTCCAGCTTCTTGGATCATTTGCTCAGCATACAGATTGAAGAAGTATGGTGAAAGGATGCAACCCTGATGCACACCTTTCTTGATTTTAAACCATGCAATATCCCCTTGCTCTGTTTGAAACTACTGCTTCTTGTTCTATGTACAGGTTCCCCATGAGCACAATTAAGTGTTCTGGAATTCCAATTTTTCCCAATGTTATCCATAATTTGTTATGATCCACACAGTCAAATGCCTTTGCATAATCAATAAAACACACATAAACATCTTTCTGGTATTCTCTGCTTTCAGCCGAGATCCATCTGACATCAGCAATAATATTCCTTGTTCCATGTCCTCTGCTGAATCTGGCTTGAATTTCTGGCAGTTCCCTGTCAATGTACTGCTGCAACTGCTTTTGAATGATCTTGAGCAAAATTTTACAAGCATGTGATATTAATGATATAGTTTGATAATCTCCACATTCTGTTGATCAATTTTCTTTGGAATTGGCACAAATATGGATCTCTTCCAGTTGGTTGGTCAGGTAGCTGTCTTCCAAATTTCTTGGCATAGACAGGAGTGAGCACCTCCAGCGCTGCACCTGTTTCTTCTAACATCTCAATTGGTATTCCATCAATTCCTGGAGACTTTTTTTTTCAACAATGCTTTCAGTGCAGCTTGGACCTCTTCTTTCAGTACCATTGGTTCTTGATCTTATGCTACCTCCTAAAATGTTTGAAGGTCTATCAATTCTTTTTGGTACAGTGACTCTGTGCATTCTTTCCATCTTCTTTTGATGCTCCTGATCATTTAATATTTTCCCGATTGAATCCTTCAAAATTGCAACTAGAGGCTTGAATATTTTCTTCAATTCTTTCAGCTTGAGAAACGTAGATTTTAGAGATTAGACCCTCGTCAGATATCTTGTGGCAAAAAATTTTTTGTCAATCTGTGGGTTCTCTTTTTATTCTTTTGGTGAAGTCTTTTGATGAGCATAAGTGTTTAATTTTTAGGAACTCCTAGTTATCTAGTTTATCTTCTGATGTTTGTGCACTGTTAGTTATGATTTATACACTATTTATGCTATGTATTGAGACCCTAGTGTTGTCCCTATTTTTTGTTCCATGATTTTTATCATTTTAGATTTTAGATTTTGGTCTTTGATCTATTTTGAGTTAGTTTTTGTGTATTATGTGAGGTATGGATCTTGTTTCATTTTTTTTTTTACAGATGGACATCCTGTTATGCCAGCACCATTTGTTAAAGAGACAATCTTTTCCCTATTTAACAGACTTTGACCCTTTGTCAAATATCAACTGCTCATGGATGGATGGATTTACATCTGGGTTCTCAATTCTGTTCCATTGGTCTATGCGTCTGTTGTTGTACCAGTACCAGGCTGTTTTGACTACCGTGGCTGTATAATAGGTTCTAAAGTCAGGTAATGTGAGGCTTCCCACTTTGTTCTTCTTCTTTAGTAATTCTTTACTTCTCCGGGGCTTCTTCTTTATCCATATAAAATCGGTGATTTGTTTCTCCATCTTGTTAAAGAATGCTGTTGAAATTTGGATTGGGATAGCCTTGTATCTGTAGATCGCTTGGGGTAGAATTGACTTTCTTTTGGGATCTATCCTGCATGGGGTTTGTTGAGCTTCTTGGATGGTTATCTTCTCATCTTTCATGATATTAGGGAAGTTTTCTGCTGGCAAATCTTCAAAAATTCTCTCTGTGTTTTCTGTTATCTCCCTGTGTTCTGGTACTCCAATCACAGGTAGGTTTTTCCTCTTGATAGTGTCACATAATTCTTAGGCTTTTTTCATTTTTCTTCATTCTTTTTTCTGATTTTTACTCAAACAAATTGATGTCAAGGGATTTATCTTCAATTTCACTAATTCTGACTTCCATTGTCTCAATTCAGCTCCTATGACCTTCTATTGAGTTGTCTAATTTTGAAATTTTATTGTTAATCTTTTGGATTTCTAGTTGCTGTTTTTGTATGGTTTCTAGTAGCCTGTTTATTCTGTTGTTTTGTTCTTGTATTGTTTTCTTGAATTCTTCTATTGCTTTGCCTGTGTTCCTTGGTTTGGTCTGATCTCCTTCTTGATCTGTTGAAGAGCTTTGTATATTAGTCTTTTGAATTCTCTATCAGCTAGTTCCATTGCATTATCTTCCTCTGGAGGGTTTTCTGATTCTTTATTTTGGTCATTTGTTGAAGCCATCTTGTCCTGATTCTTTATGTGATTTGATATGGACTGTTGTCTCCAAGGCATCAGTAAGTTATTATATTTATTTATTGTATTATTGTTTACTTTGTCCTGAATTTTTGTTTTGTTTTGATATGTCTAAGTAGACTGGGCACGTGTGCTACTCTGGTCATTATTCTGGCCTCATTGAATCTCTCATCTCCTGTCTCCAGGTGGTTGGAGTAGCTACTGGGTGTGTAAGCCTGGGAGTGTGTTCACTTTCCTTGATGGACTGCTGAAGATGTCGGTAACGTTTTTGTTGAGGTGATGAATCTGTCCTGCTGGTCACCTGGCAGTGGGTACAGGGGGTGTTCTCCCTGGTCATTGGTTTGGGTGTTGTGTGTGTTGTGGTCAGGGCACAGGTGCCCAGGTCATCAATCACTGAATGTGTGGTATAGAGATTCTCACCTACTGTCCCGGGCAGGCAGGGCTGCATGGGAGTGTTTGGAACAGGCACAAGTTTCTGGTTGCAGTGGTGGGTGACGTGCAGGGCAAGGCAGGCAGTTGTCAGCTACCCCTGGGTGCCCAGATGGAGGGCGTGCCCCTGTCCATTACGGCACATGGTGGGGGGGGGTAGTGCAGCTGGTTCTTGGGTGCCTGGTGCTGTTGGCTGTAGGGATTGGGGTGCCACTGGTTCTCAGGCCCCTGTCATGGGCAGCTAGATGGAGTGGGTGGTACGTCCAGCCCTCAGGCCCCTGGCATGGGTGGGTGAGTCCCCTTCTTAGGGCATGAGGAGGTGTCGAATGCCACAAATCTGCAGCTTCCACTTGGCTGCAGTAGGTGAAAGAAGGCTTCAACTGGAAGCCCTATCTGTTTTGTCCTCATGAGGGTGTGCTGTGCCAGGTCGACCAGCAAGGCACTGGTGTGAGTGATCAGTGGGGCTGATCGGCAAGTCTGTGGACCCCCTGCACCAGTGGCTGGGGAAGGGGCGGGGTCCTCTGGACCAGGCCATGAGTTCCTGGCTTAGGTGGTGTGGCGGTGTTGAATGCCACAGGACTGGTGTCAGAGCAGGGAGAGGGATGAATGAGGAGAAGGGGGTGCTCCTCAGCTGTGGAGCTCTGGTGGGGGACAGGGAATGGTGCATGCAGTCAATTGGGAGCTTGCACTTAACTTTTAAAGGTCTGGTGTCACTCCTGTATGGTTCTGGAGGTGTGTGCAGAGCTGCTGCTGCTTAGCTGCACCAGGTGGAGTGGGTTTTAGCTTGGGATGCTGCTGTTTGCCTCAATATATCTGTGCTGTGCAGATTCACCCAGCAGGACACTGGTGATCCTAAGATCCATAATTTTCCATTTCCACTGTTTGTGAATTTTCTCTCCTTCCACCTGTCACTCAGTCTGATTCTTCAGCTTTGTCTTTGATGCTTAGGGTTCCTAGATTGTCATATATATCTGATTCACTTGATTTTCGGGTCTTTGCTGTAAGAGGGACGATACAAAATGTCTAACTATTCCACCATCTAGGCCTCTCTATCTCTTATTTTGTTTATCTGTGTCTTCTAATTTTTTCCTTTATTAATTTGGACAGTGGTCTGTCAATTTTATTGATCCTCTTGAAGAACCAACTTCTAGTTTTGTTGATTCTTTCTATTGTTTTTCTGTATTCTATTTCATTTATTCCTGCTCTGATCTTCATTATTTCCTTTCTTCTGGTGACTGTGGACTTCTTTTGCTGTTTCTTTTCTATTTGTTCTAGTTGTTGTGTTAAGTGATAGATTTTGGATGTTTTTTCTTTTTTGACGTAAGCATTTATTGCTTTAAATTTTCCTCTAAGCACCACTTTTGCTACATCCTAGAGATTTTGGTATGTTGTGTCTTCATTTTCATTTGATCCTAAGATTTTTTTAATTTCATGTTTTATTTCTTCTATGACACAGTAGCTTTTAAGTAAGTTGTAATTTAGTTTCCCTGTATTTAATTTTTCGTTTGCTCTTACTGTTATTGCTAGTTTTATAGCATCATGTTCAGAGAAGATGCTTTGTATTATGTTGATGTTTTTGTATTTATTGTTGCTTGCTTTGTGGCCTAGAATATGATCTGTTCTGGAGAGTGATCCATGTGCATTGGAGAAGAATGTGTACTGTGCTGCTGTTGGTTGGTGTGTTCTATATACATCTATGAGGTCAAGTTGGTTGATTGTGTTATTTAGATCTTTTGTGTCTTTACTGAGTTTCTTACTAGTTCTGTCCATCATCGAAAGTGGTGTGTTAAAATCTCCTACTATTAATGTTGTTGTTAGGTCCCATTGAGTTGGTTCCAACTCATAGCGACCCTATAGGACAGAGTAGAACTGCCCCATAGGATTTCCAAACAGTGGCTGGTGGATTTGAACTGCCGATCTTTTGGTTAGCAGCCGAGTTCTTAACCACTATGATAACCAGGTCTCCACTATTATTGTAGAACAGTCTATTTCTCTTTTCAATTCTGTTAGAGTTTGTTTTTTGTATTTTGGAGCTTTGTCACTGGGTGCAAAGATATTTATTATTGTTATTTCTTCTTGGTGGATTGACCCTTTAATCAGTATATAATGCCTTTCTTTGTCTCTTATAATGGATTTTATAAGATTTTATACATCTATTTTATCCAAAATTAATATTGCTATTCCTGGTCTTTTTTGGATACTGTTTGCTTGATATGTTTTTTTTTCCATCCTTTGATTTTTAACTTATGTATGTCTTTGTGTCTAAGGTGAGCCCTTGTAGGCAACATATTGATGGCTCATGTATTTTTTTTATCCATTCTGCTACTCTCTGTCTCTTGAGTGGTGCATTTAATCCATTTATATTCAGTGTGATTATCAATAAATATAGATTAATCGCTGTCATTTTATTATACTTTTTTGTGGTGTTAATGACTTCTTTGTTCCTCTTAATTTTCTACGCTGAATTCTTTCTGTATATGGATTTTTTTTTTCCTATCAATCGTTGTTGCTGTTTTTGTGTTTACTGAGTCTTTTTGGTTTTCTTCTTCATTTTGGTAAGTAGATTTATTACTTTTCCTTGTGGTTACCCTGAAATTTACATTCATCCTCTTAAAATTAAAACAGTCTGCTATGCCTTGAAATTGTCCTGACTTCCTCCTCATATAGAAATTCTATAACTGCATCTTTTATTCCTCCTTTCTGTTTTGAAGTTGTCGCTGTTTACAGCTTAATTCCTCTGGTTCCATTCCCTGTAGTCAGTTTTTAAGCTTTATTTTGCTTTTGTGAAGTCTTTATCTGGGTTGGTGTCTGGGTGATGTTGTTGTGTGTCTTTATCTCAGGTTGTTGTCTGATGTTGTTGTTTCTCTATCTGAAGGACTCCCTTTAATATTTCTTGTAAGGCTGGTCTGGTTTTTACAAATTCCCTTAGTTTCTGGTATCTGGGAATGTCTCAATTTCATTGTCATTTTTGAAACACAATTTTGCTGGATATATGATTCCTTGTTGGCAATTCTTTTCCTTCAGGATTTTATGTATGTCATCCCATTGACTTCTTGTCTACATGGTTTTTGATAAGAAATCAACACTTAGTCTTATTGGTGCCCCTTTATAAGTGATATTTCGTTTTTCATGGGCTGCTTTCAGAATTTTTTCTTTGTCTTTGGTTTTGAAAAGTTTGATTATGTTATGTCTTGGTGATTTTTTTTTGGGGGGGGTCTACCCTGTATGGGGATCGTGGAGCTTCTCGGGTGGTAAACTTCTTGTCTTTCATGATATTTGGGGAGGGTTCAACCAATATATCTTCAAAAACTATGTACTTTTCTTTTTTTTCTCCTCTTCTGGAATTCCTATTACATTCAAATTATTCCTCTTGATGGTGTCCCACATAACTCTTAGGATTTCTTTATTTTTTTTTCATTATTTTTTCTGATTGTTCCTCAAACAAGTTAGCATCAAGGGATTTGTCATCTATTTAGCTGATTTTTTTCTTCTATTGATTCAATTCTACTTCTATGTCCTTCCATTGAGTTATGTATTTCTGATACTTTATTGTTAATCTTCTGGATTTCTAGTTGTTTTTGTATGCTTTCTAATTATCTATTTATTTTGTCATTTAGTTCTTGTATTGTTTTCCTGAATTATTCTAGAGTTTTGTCTGTGTTTTCCTTGATCTCCTTGAGGACCCTGTATATAAGTCTTTTGAATTTTTTATCAAGTACTTCTATTATCATTTCTTCCTCAAGAAGGTTTCCTGTCCCTTTTTTTCGTTATTTATTTTAGCCATCTTAACCTGTTTCTTCATATAATTTGTTATTGTCTGTTGTCTCTGAGGCATTAATGTGTTATTTATTTATTGTATGTTTATTTCATCCTGATTTTTTGTTTGTTTTGCTTTGATATATCAGGTGGGAAGGTCAGGGGGGCTTCACTGATAGCTTGTCTGGCAGCATGGGAGTACTCACTACCTGTCTCCGGGTGAGTGGCACAGTGGCAGGCATTGCTGTTTACCGGACATGCAAAACAGCTGAGAGAGGACTGGGTGAGTACTGGCTGCCAACTGTCATCAGTCTAGCCGCATGGGAGAGCTCACAGCTGCTCACCAGGTAGGTGGGGCAGTGGCTGGGGGTGTGGCCGGTGGCTGGGAGCACAGGAGGGCTCTCCTTCCTCTGTTCACTGGATGGGTGGGTTGGAGGCTGGGGGTGGGGTGGGCAGCTGGGATCACAGGAGCTCTCTCTTGACCTTTGCCAGGTGGGCAGGGGTGGTGGCGGATCGAGCTGGATGGGGGAGAAAAGGTGGGGCTCATACTGTGGTCCCCTGTCTTCGGGGCTGCAGGGATAAGGGAGTTCACACTGCTAATCACCAGGAGAGTGAGGGGAGGGTGAATGTGCACCTCAGGTCGCTGGGTGAGGGTGCCTGGGCACTTCCCAGTGGCTGCAGCCAGCAATCGGGAACTAGCTCCAACCAAGAGTAAGGGAGGTGGGCTGTCCATAGTCCAGTTGGGTGGGGTACCTCCTACTTACACTATGGACCTTTTACTCCGTGTGTGACACCCACCCCAATGGTCAAGGACTGCCACTAGTAAGTAGCCTTGTCTCTGGTTCTTGGCTTTCTCCCTGCTAGGTGGACGTCAGTATCCCTGGAGTTCTCACCCTTCTTCCTGTACTTTCCCTCGTTAGGTCTAGTTCATATCCTGCTCACCTTGCTTCATTCTGGGTATGTCTACATAATTTCTCTGTCTCCTGTGGGGAATACTGTGAAGTTGCCTTCCTGTGCTCCTCTCCTGGGATCGCTGCTGGCTTTGCCTCAAGATGGCCACACTGTGCAGGGATGGCACCTCTGCTCTGTATCTCTCCTCATTCACTGTTTTCAGTCAGTTTCTTCTTCCGATCGGCGTTCGATCTAATTCTTTATCCTTTCATTTGATGCTTAGGGTTCCAGGATTGTCATCTGAATCTTTTTCACTTGGTTTCTTGGATCTTTGCTGTAGAAGGATGGCATGGGGTGTCTGACTAAGCCACCATCTTGGCTGTTCCTCCATGTCATTTGATTTCTTGACTGCTGCTTACATGGATGTTGATTGTGGATCCAAGTAAAATGAAATCCTTGACAACTTCAATCTTTTATCCACTTATCATGATGCTGTTTATTGGTACAGTTGTGAGGATTTTTGTTTTCTTTATGTTGCTGTGTAATCCATACTGAAGGCTGTGGTCTTTGATCTTCATCAGTAAGTGCTTCAAGTCCTCTTCACTTTCAGCAAGCAAGGTTGTGTCATCTGCATATCAAAGGTTGTTAAAGAGTCTTCCTCCTATCCTGATGCTCTGTTCTCCTTCATATAGTCCAGTTTCTTGGATTATTTGCTCAGCACACAGATTTGAATAAATATGGTGAAAGGATACAACGCTGACATACACCTTTTCTGATTTTAAACCATGCAGCATCTCCTTGTTCTGTTTGAATGACTGTACAGATTCCTCATAAGCACAAGTAAGTGTTCTAGAATTCCCATTCTTTGCAGTGTAGAAATAGATACATTAAAAACCTCCAATTCTGGTCTAACACAACAGGGTTCATGCTAGAGTTCCCCTTTCTGCATTTGTAATGCCCTCTCTTAAACTCCAATTATCTTCAAAATATTTACTTATTTGCTCAATAGTAAAAGACCTATAAATCACTTTGAAAGAAAACATAGGGATAAATCTTCATGACCTATGATTTGGCAATGGATTCTTAGATACGACACCAAAAGCACATGCATAAAAAGGAAAGATAGATACAGTAGACCTCATCAAAATTAAAAACTTCTGTGTTTCAAAGGACACTGTCAAGAAAGTGAAAAGATAACTCACAGAATGGAAGAAAATATTTGTAATCATATATCTAATAAGGGACTTGAATCTAGAACATATAAAGAACTCATACAACTCAGTAATAAAAAAACAGATAACCCAATTAAAAATGGGCAAAGGAGCTGAATAGTCATTTATCTAAGAGAGATATACAAATGATCAAAAAACACATGAAAAGATGCTTGACATCATTAGTTATCAGGGAAATGCAAATCAATACCACAGTGAGATACTGCTTCACACACATTATTAAGGTTAGATAAAAAATTCAGATAATAAGTTTTAGCGAGGATGTAGAGAAATTGGAACCCTCACACTGCTGATGGGAATGTAAAATGGTGCAGCTACTTTGGAAATAGTCTGACATTTCCTCAAAAACATAGTTGCCATGTTGTTGTTGTTAGGTGTTGTCGAGTTTGTTCCGACTCATAGCGACCCTATATACAACAGAACGAAACACTGCCTGGTCCTGCACCATCCTCACAATCCTTGTTATGCTTGAGCCCATTGTTGCAGCCACTGTGTCTATCCATTTCTTCCAGGGTCTTCCTTTTTTTGGCTGACCTTCTACTTTACCAAGCATGATGTCCTTCTCCAGGGACTGATCCCTCCTGATAACATGTCCAAAGTATGTAAGACATAGTCTCACCATCCTTGCTTCTAAGGCGCATTCTGCTTGTATTTCTTCCAAGACAGATTTGTTTGTTCTTTTAGCAGTCCATGGTATAATCAATATTCTTCACCAACACCACAATTCAAAGGCATCAATTCTTCTTTGGTCTTCCTTATTCATTGTCTAGCTTTCCCATGGGTATGAGGCGATTGAAAACACCATGGCTCGAGTCAGGCGCATCTTAGTCTTTAAGGTGACATCTTTGCTTTTCAACACTTTGAAGACGTCTTTTGCAGCAGATTTACCCAGTGCAATGAGTCTTTTGATTTCTTGACAGCTGCTTCCATGGGTGTTGTCATGGATTGAATTATCTCACTCAGTATAATGTCTTCAATCTCCATTCATACTGTAGCATTATCAAGACTTCATTTTTCTTACTGGCTGAGGAGTGTTCCTTCGTATATATGAACCACATTTTGTTTATCCATACATTTGTTGATGGGCATTTAGGTTGTTTCCACCTTTTGGCTATTGTGAATAGTGCTGCAATGAACATTGGTGTACCAGTGTCTGTTTGAGTCTCTGCTTTCAAGTCTTTTGGGTATGTACCTAGGAGTGGAATTGCTGGGTCATATGGTAGTTCTATCTTTAGTTTTTTGAGTAACTGCCACACTGCTTCCTGTAACAGCTGTACCATTCTACATTCTCACTAGCAGTGGATAAGGGTTACAACTGTCACTTATCCTCACCAACGTTTGTTATTTTCTGTGTTTTTTTTTTGTTTGTTTGTTTGTTTGCTTGTTTTGTTTTGTTTTTATCTTAGCCATCTGTCATGGATTGAATTATGTCCCCCCAAAAATGTGTGTGTCAATTTGGCTGGGCCACGATTCCTGGTACTGTGTGATTTTCTTACAGGTTGTAATTCCTGCCTCTATGATGTTAATGAGGGAAGATAGGTGGCAGTTGTGTTAGTAAGGCAGGGCTCAATCTACAAGATTGGATTGTGTCCTGAGGCAATCTCTTGAGATATGAAAAAGAGAAGTGAGCAGAGAGACAGGGGGACCTCCTACCACCAAGAAAGCAGTGCCGGGAGCAGAGCGCGTCGTTTGGACCTGGGGTCCCTGCACGGAGAAGCTCCTAGTCCGGGGGAACATTGATGAGAAGGTCGACAGAGAGAGAAAGCCTTCCCCTGGAGCTGAAGCCCTGAATTTGGGCTTTTAGCCTACTTTACTGTGAAGAAATAAATTTCTCTTTGTTAAAGCCATCCACTTGTGGTATTCTTTTATAGCAGCACTATATGACTAAGACAAGTGTTGACTGTGGACCCAAGTAAAAGGAAATTCTTTACAACTTCAATCTTTTCTCCATTTATCATGATGTTGTTTATTGGTTCAGTTGTGAGGATTTTTGTTTTCTTTATGTTGACGTGTAATCCATACTGAAAGCTGTGGCCTTTGATCTTCATTACTAAATGCTTCAAGTCCTCTTCACTTTCAGCAAGAAAGGTTGTGTCATCAGCATAACGCAGGTTGTTAAAGAGTCTTCCTTCAATCTTGATGCTGCATTCTTCTTCATACAGTCCAGATTCTCGGATTGTTTGCTCAGCATAAAGATTGAATAGGTATGGCGAAAGGACACAACGTTGACACACACCTTTCCTGACTTTAAACTACACAGTATCTCCTTGTTCTGTTCAAACAACTGCCTCTTGATCTATGTACGTGTTCCTCATGAGCACAATTAAGTGTTCTGGAATTTCCATTCTTCCCAATGTTATCCATAATTTGTCATGATCCACACAGTCGAATGCCTTTGCATAGTCAATAAAACACAGGTAAACATCTTTCTGGTACTCTTTGCTTTCATCCAGGATCCATCTGACATCAGCAATGATATCCTTGGTTTCACATCCTCTTCTGAATCCAGCTTGAAATTCTGGCAACTCCCTGTAGATATACCACTGCAGTATATCTAAAAAAAAAAAATCATTAAAAAAATGATCTTCAGTAAAATTTTACTTGGGTGTGATATTAATTTCCGCATTTGGTTGAATCACCATTCTTGAGAATAGGCATAAATATAGATCTCTTCCAGTCCTTTGGCCATGTAGCTGTCTTCCAGATTTCTTGGCATAGACGACTGAGCACTTCCAGTGTTGCATCCGTTTGTCGAAACATCTCAGTTGATATTCTGTCAGTTCCTGGAGCCTTGTTTTGCACCAATGCCTTCAGTGCAGCTTGGACTTCTTCCTTCAGTATCATCAGTTCCTGATCATATGCTACCTCTTGAAATGGTTGAATGTCCACCAATTCTTTTTGGTATAATGACTGTGTATTCCTTCCAACTTCTTTTGATGTTTCCTGTGTCGCTTACTATTTTCCCAGTAGAATCCTTCACTATTGCAACTTGAATCTTGAATTTTTTCTTCAGTTCTTTCAGCTTGAGAAATGTCGAGCATGTTCTTCCTTTTTTGTTTTCTATCTCCAGCTCTTTGCACATGTCATCATAATACTTTACATCGTCTTCTCGAGCTGCCCTTTGAAATCTTCCGTTCACCTCTTTTACTTCATCATTTCTTCCTTTTGCTTTAACTACTCGACGTTCAACAGCAAGTTTCAGAGTCTCTTCTGACATCCATTTTGATCCTTTCTTTCTTTCCTGTCTTTTTAATGACCTCTTGCTTTCTTCTTGTCTGATGTCCTTGATGTCATTCCACAACTCATCTGGTCTTGAGTCATTAGTGTTTAATGCATCAAATCTATCCTTGAGATGGTCTCTAAATTCAGGTGGGATATACTTAAGGTATCAGGGACTTGTTCTAATTTCTTCAGTTTCAACTTGAACTTGCATATGAGCAATTGATGATCTGTTCCACAGTTGGCCCCTGGCCTTGTTCTGACTGAGATATTGAGCTTCTTTGTTTCCAACTTTTGCATTCCAATCACCAGTAATTATAAAGGCATCCTGATTGCATGTTCAATCAATTTCAGACTGCAGAAGTTGGCAAAAATCTTCAATTTCTTTATCTTTGGCCTTAGTGGTTGGTGCATAAATTTGAATAATGGTCGTATTAACTGGTCTTCCTTGTAGGCAGGCATATGGATATTATCCTATCACTGACAGCGTTGTACTTCAGGATAGATCTTGAAATGTTCTTTTTGACGATGAATGCAATGCCATTTATCTTCAAGTTGTCATTCCTGGCATAGTAGACCACATGATTGTCCCATTCAGAATGGCCAATACCAGTTCATTTCAGCTCACTAATGCCTAGGATATTGATGTTTTTGCATTCCATTTCATTTTTGACGATTTCCAATTTTCCTAGATTCATACTTTGTACATTCCACATTCCGATTATTAATGGATGTTTGCAACTGTTTCTTCTCATTTTGAGTCATGCCACATCAGCAAATGAAGTTCCTGAAAGCTTGACTCCATCCACATCATTAAGGTCAACTCTATTTTGAGGAGGCAGCTCTTCCCCAGTCGTATTTTGAGTGTCTTCAACCTGGGGGCTCATCTTCCGGTACTATATCAGACGGTGTTCTGCGGCTATTCATAAGGTTTTCACTATCTGTCATGGATTGAATTCTGTCCCCCAGAAATATCTGTCAACTTGGCTAGGTCATGATTTCCAATATTGTATGACTGTCTACCATTTTATCATGTGATGTGACTTCCCTATGTGTTGTAAACTCTATCACTATGATGTAATAAGATGGATTAGCGGCAGTTATATTGTTGAGGTCTACAAGATTAGGTAGTGTCTTAAGCCAATCTCTTTTGAGATATAAAAGAGAGAAACCAGCAGAGAGACATGGGAACTTCATACCACCAAGAAATCAGTGCTGGGAGCAGAGCGCATCCTTTGGACCTGAGGTTTCTGCCCAGAGAAGTTCCCAGACCAAGGGAAGATTGATGACAGGGACCTCCCTCCAGAGCCAACAGAGAAAGTGTTCCCTTGGAGCTGACGCCCTGAATTTGGATTTGTAGTCTACTGGACTGTGAGAGAATGAACTTCTCTTTGTTAAAGCTATCCACTTCTGGTGTTTCTGTTATAGCAGCACTAGATGACTAAGACACTGTTTAATTCTTTTCAGAAGTAGACTTCCAGGTCCTTCTTCCTACTCTGTCTTAGTCTGGAAGCTTAGCTGAAACCTGTCTGCCATGGGTGACCCTGCTGGTATTTGAATACCGGTGGCATAGCTACCTGCATCACTGCAACACGCAAGCCCCCCTCAGTACAACAAATTGACAGACATGTGAGGTAGAGTTGCCATATGACCCAGCAATTCCATTCCTAGGTATAGACACAAGAGAAATTAAAACATATGTCTCCACAAAAATTTGTACATTAACGTACATAACCGCAAAAAAGTATAAAAAACCCACATGTCCATCAAGTGATGAATGATAAAATGTGGTACATACATTCAATGGAATATTATTGAGCCATAGAAAGAAGTACTTATACATGCTGCAACACGGATGATCCTTGAAAACTTTATTCTGAGTGAAATAAATTAGACACAAGAGGATACATATTATATGATCTGACTTACATGAAATATATAGACTAGCCAAATCCATAGAGACAGAAAGCCAGTTAGTGGTTGCCAGGGGATGGTGGTCTGGGAGAATAAGAGAGTGACAGCTAATGGATATAGACTTTCTTTCTGAGATGATAAAAATATTCTAAAATTGACTGTGGTGATGGTTGTGCATATCTGTGAATATATTAAAATGCATTGAATTGTGCACTTTAAGTGGATGAATTGTATGGTATGTGAATTGTATCTCAATAAATCTGTTAAAAACAAACAACAACAACAAAAATAACACACCAGAATTGTGGAATGCTCAATATTGTGCACTTAGGAAAAGGAATAATGCACCAATCATCATGTTTAGTATATGTGCTAAACAGTATTTTCTGTCATATAAATCTGTTAAAAGCAACAATCGCAACAAAAAGCAGCTTCTGAATGTCTAACTCATATCACTACGAAAAACAAACTAACTAGGGTTCAGTATTTGTTTTTTTCCCCCCTTTAGTCTTAATGTATATAGTCAAAATATTGTGTTCAAAAATCACTTAGGTTAGTTTCTCCCTCTTCCTCAATCCTGTTCAGAGTGTTTATGTTATTCATTTGATAAGCAGTTTGGTTATTTCTATTTGTATTCCATGTTAAAGTCTTTTTTTCCCCTCCATCATTATCTATTCCTTCATTGTCTTTTTTATTTGTATTTCTCTCCTTTTGGTTTGATTAATTTATCTAGTGGTTTTATATATTTTGTTACTTTTTTCAAAGAAGTAGAAATTCTATTTATTAATTTGATCTACTGTTTTCTATTCTTAATCCTCACTATTTCTGCTTTTACCTTCATTGTTTTCTCCCTTGTGCTTTATTTTGTTTCATTTGTTCTTTTTCTTGCTTTTTAAGTTGAAATATAATTCATTCATTTTCATTATTTTATTTTTGTTGATATAAGTGACTTTTCCTCTGATTCCTACTACATGCCACAGAGACTCTCATATGTAGTGTTTTACCTTACTTTTTTTTTTTAGATATTCTGTAATTTTGGTTTATATTTTCCCTTTCACCCAAGAGTTGTTTAGTAGAAGATTTTAAATTTCTAGTTGGAAGAGCTTTTTGTTTTTTATTTTATTTTTAATTCTGATTTTGTGGCACTTTGATAAGAAAGTATTCCTTTTTTTTGTATTTATATTTTGTAGAACTTACAGATACTTTCCTCCTGACCTAATATTTGATCAGTTTTTGGAACTATGCATGTGTGGTTGAGAAGAAAGCTGTATTCTCTATGATTAGGTTCTAAAGTTCAGTGTATATCAATAAAATCTATTTTATTGATTGTGTTGTTTAGTTCTTCTTCTATATCTTTACTTATATTTCTGCCACTTGCTATGTTTTGCAGGGAGTGATGTGTTAAGGTTTCCTGTTATTAGTGTGTTTTTATCTGTATCTCCTTGCTCCTGTAGTTTCTCCTTTTTAAAGATGGTCGCTCAATTATTTGGTAAATAGATTTTTGTAACTATTATAGCTACATTGTGAAATTGGCTTTTAGCATTATAAAGTATCTTTTTTATCATGTTTAATTATTTTTTGTCCTGAATTCTACTTTACCAGATATCAGGATTACAACCCTCACTTTCTTAATGTTTCCATTTGCCTGGTTCATTTTGCCCATTCCTTTATTTTTAGCCTGTCTGAATCCTTTTAATTTAGATGTATCTCCTATATGCTGCATATAAAAACAAACAAACAAACCAGTTGCAATCCAGTTGACTCTGACTCATTGTGACCCTATGTGTGCCAGAGTAGAACTGCGTTCCATAGAGTTTTTATTGACTGATTTTTTGAAAGTAGATCACCAGGCATTTCTTCTGAGGCAACTCTGGGTAGACTCAAATCTCCAATTTTTCAATTAATAGCTGTGTGCATTAACCGTTTGCACCACCCAGGGTCTTTGTACATCACATATAGTCTGGTCTTACTTTACAAGCCACTCTGAAAATCTTATTCTTTTGGTAGATAATTTAAGTCCATTCACATATTATGGATAGATATGACTGGTATTTTTGGTCTCTACTCTTGACATATTATTTTATGTTGGTAACACCATGTATATTATATTTGTTGTCTTTCTTTTTCTTCATGATGTGTTCTCTTTGCTTTTATAATTTTTAAATTTATTTTGTTATTTAGGAAGGTTTCTATTTTGTTTGGTGATTGCCTTTGTACTTATAACTTTTTTTAAAGCCTTATTTCCCTGTTTTTTTAACAGCTTTATTGAGGTTTAACTGACATACAATAAACTGCACATATTTAAAGTGTCAATTTGATATGTTTTGACATATGTATATACTCGCAAACCTATCACATCAAACAAGATAGTGAACAAATCAAACACCTCCAAAAGTTTCTCATTCTCCTTTGTAGTGCCTTCCTCTTGCTCCTCTCTACATCCTATCATCCCCAAGCAACAACTGTTCTGCTTTCTGTCAATATAGATAAGTTTACATTTTCTAGAATTTTATATAAATGAAATCATACAGAATGTACTTTTTTGAAGGGGGATCTGGCTTCTTTCACTCAATATAATTATTTTGAAATTCATCCAGGTTGTTGCATGCTTCAGTAGTTCATTCTCTTTTATTGCTGGGTTGTATTCCATTGTATGGACACATCACAATTTGTTTAGTCATTCACCTGCAGCTGAACATTTGGGTTGTTTCCAGTTTTTAGCTGTTACCAATAAAGCTGCTTTGAACATTCACGTACAAGTCTTTATATGAACGTATGTTTTCATTTCACACTCAAGTTTCTGAGGCCGCCAAACGTTGACAGTGTCTTTATGAAGAAATGAGAACGACACCAAGGTCTGTCCATTTATAGCTACTTTGCTTTTCTTGCTAACTAAAATGATGTTGGAAACTTAGCCAAACCTGATCACATTCTCTCATTCTTGCCAATACTCAAACTTGGACCAACTTTTGTGGTCTATCCTAGAACAATTGGACTGATCAAATTCTCTTTATTTCCTTTCCTCCTCTCCACATGTTTGAAAAAGTAGACATCCTATTTCTGTTGTTCTTTTAGTGGTTTCCCTTAAGAATTTTAATTGCATTCCTGATTCAATAAAATCAAGAGTTAATCAATATATCTAACCTCCTTCCAAATAGTAGTGTGGTCTAGAATACTAGTTCCACTTTGTTCTTATGCCTCAGATTGGTCTTTAATAGTGTTTTTTTATTTTATAGTCAAAGCTTACTTAGATTTGCTCACATTTACCCATTTTTCTGCTCACCATTACCTTTTGCATATCATTCCTCCCTTTTAGCTTCAAATTCATTCTGACTGATGTACATCCTTTTATAGTTCTTTCAGTAAGTGTCTATGAGTATTAAATTTTCTTTAGCCTCATTCATTTGAAAATGTCTTTATTTTGCTCTCAATCTTGTATAATAATTTAACTGGAAATAAAAATATTTTTAAGAAAACCAATTGCCATAGAGTCAATTCCAACTCACGGCAACCCCATGTGTGTCAGAGTAGAAACATGTTCCATAATGTTTTCAATGGCTGATTTATTTAGAAAAAGATTGTCAGGCCTTTCTTCTGAGGTGCCTCTGTGTAGATTGAACCTGCAACCTTTTGGTTAGCAGCTGAGCATTTAACCATTTGAACCATCCATCCTCAGCACTTTAAAGAGTTCCTTTGTGTGGCCTTTTGCCTTGGTTCTTTGGAAAAACAGTTTGAGACATTTTCCCCCTAAGCCCTGAGAAGTTACCTTTGCCCTAGTTTTCTACCCCAGAGAGTTTATTACTTTTATCCAGGGTGATTGACATTTCTTGGGTAAGCTGTAAACAACTTGTTTGATACTTTTTGTCTGGTCCTGGCCTGTAGCCTGCCCTGTGATTCTATGCACCTTGCAGGGATTGGTTAATTGACCATGCAAGTGAAATGTCTGTACCTACTATGCAAATGAAGTGTCTGTGGCCTACTGAGAGGGGATTGGTTAGTTTGTGACCCTGGTGGGAGAGCCATGCCTTAAAATTGAGTTTGTATATATATGCAGCCAACACCACAGAGGTTTTTCAGACCGAAAGAAGCGGAAGAGAATCAGCAGGAAGAAGCATAAGGAAGAAAGAAGAGATAAAAAACAGAGAGAGAAAGGAGTCAGGGAACCTCCTAAAAGAGTTGTAACATGGGTCAAGGGCTGTATCACTGAAGACAGAGAGCAGTCCGGAAGGGGCCCAGCAGCGGAGCTGGTGGCAGCAGTCCTGGAAGGGGCCCTGTGGCAGAGTTGGCAGTGATAGACATCAGGGTCAAGAGGAGCCTGTCCTGAGGGGGCATAGGAGAGCCCTGTCCTCAGGGGGCCGAGAGGAGGCCTACACAGTAGAGAAGAGCTGAGAGAGCTGTCCTGCACTGAAGAAGGGAGACTTTGCCTACATGATTCCTGATCCTGATTCTGAGGTGTAAACTGTTTCTTAATAAACCACTTAACTGTAAGTATGGTCTGTGAGTTCTGTGTGGCCATTGCAACAGATTATCAAACCCAAAAGAGAAGTAGAGAGTGCCGTGGGAGGGGTGGCTGGTGTCAAAATTGGTAAAAGGTTGAAGAGTGGAGGTATGTCTGACCTCCACCTCATGGGAAACAGCTATGGACAGATCCTGGTCATTATCCCCCTGAAGTTAGTCTGGTTCTGATGTTATTACTACTCCTACCATTTTATAGCTGTGTCCTTGTCTTAGGCTGGGTTCTCTAGAGAAGCAAAACCAGTAAAGTGTATAAATATATATATAGAGAGAGATTATATCAAGGAAACAGCTCACGTGATTGTAGAGGCTAGAATGTCCCAAATCCGTGGATCAGGGTACAGGCCTCTCCCAAGTCACACAGCTGCAGAAGCTGGCAAGCCCAAGATCGGAAGGTCAGAGAGCAGGGCTCCCACTCACAGGCTGTGCAGATCGACGAATCCCAGGTTTGGCAGATAAGCTGACAGCTCAAGTCCCAAGAACGGGAGATGAGACGACAGGAAGCAGCCGCAGGATCCAGAGAGAGCAAAACGCCAGAACGTCTGCTTATATACAGATGTGGGCCACACCCTCAAGGAGACTCCCTTTCATCTGATTGGCTACTCACAGTATATTCAATCATGGGAGTGATTACATTAAAACACGGAGAATCATGGCCCAGCCAAGTTGACACATAATAATCTTCACCATCACAGTCCTCTATGAGAAGTCTGCTGTCAATCTACATATTGTTCTTTTATGGATAATTCATCTTTTCTCTGTGATTGCTGTTAAAATTTTCTACTTGAGTTTGATAATCTTCAGTTCACTACTATGAACTTAGGTGTGGAATTTTTTTTTCTTTATTCTAGTCAGTGTTGGTGCTCTTCAATCTTATGGAATATTCTCAGGCATTATCTTGGACTATTATTTCCTCTTTCCCATTCTCTCTTCTACATCTCCTATTAGACATACCCTGGACTTTCTCATTATCCTCACTGTTATTTAACCTCTCTTTCCTTCTGTCCACCTCTTCATCTCTCTGTGCTACATTCTGGTTAGGTTCCTAGATCTCTTTTGCAAATTGCTAATTATGTTTTCAACATCTAAAATGTTATTTAACCCATCCATTGAGTTTTTAAATCTTTTTTATTAAGTACATTATAAATAAAAATATTGTTGCGTTAACAATAATCAACATAAGGCTAATTCCCCAAATGTGAAGATAACTCATATCTCCACTTTCCCACTTCTCCATTATCCTGACAACAGCCACCCACATGGCACTTTCTCATTCTGCTCCTGGTGGGTGTAATAATTTCCTGGAATGACTCACAGAACTCACAGAGATTGCATACACTTACAGTTTCCCACTTATTATAATCATAAAGGATACAAGTGAAGAGATGAATCAGACAAGGTCTGGAAGAGGTCATGTCACAAGACTTCCATTGTCCTCAGGGACATGCCACACCCTCTCCTGTACATAGATGTTCTTGACAATCCAGGAAGCCCAACTGCTTCCATGTTCAGGGCCTCTTATAACAATTCACATGCATGATTAGGACCTCAATGCATATGCATTATTGATGGAATCCATAAATATGCATGACTTCATCATGTACCCCTCCCATACTGAAGCCAGTTGCTAGGTGTAGTTTGGGGGCTCCCACTACATTTGTACATGTTTAAGTACTGCTTGTCTGTTTTAGAAAAACAAAGGCACCTTAATTGCTTGAGAATTCCAAGGACTTTTTTCGGGAACCAGAGACAAAAGGCCAAATCAAGTTCTTTGTCCCACAATTATGTATAATGTGTATGTGCATTGAAGAATACTAATAAAATGAACACTCTTGTGCCTACATCCAATTTTAAGAATTGTAATATTACCAGTAACTTTGAACCTTTTGCATGTCCCTCACAATTATATACCTCGTGAATTTGTGGTAATAATTCTCTTGTTTTTCTTCATAGTTTAACCATGTATACATATGTATTATTAACCCTATGGAACACAGTTCTACTCTTAACACACATAGAGTCGCTATCAGTAGTTGACTCAGTTGCAACTTTTTTTTTTTAATATGTATTATTACACAATGTATTGTTTTGGTTCGCCCATTTTGACCTTAATATAAATGGAATTCATTGTATGGATTCTTCCTTGACCAGGTTTTTCACTCAATATTGTTTTTGAGATTCATCTACACTGAGCATCCATATGTAGGTCATTCATTTGCATATATGATTCTGTTGTATGTATCATCTATTCTACTCTTTATTTGTACAGTTTACTCTTGTTTGACTTTTGGGTTTTTTTTTCAGTTTTTTCCTATTATGAACATACTGTAATGAACATTCTTGTCCATGTCTCCTTTTGCATACATTACGGGAGAATTTCTCTAGAGTGTATCTTTAAAAGTGAAATTTCTAAGAGATAGACTATGCATATCTTCAATTTTACCAAGCACTGTTAAATTATTTTAAAAGTGATTGTAGCCAATACATTACATTTTAAATTTCTATAAGTATTTGCTCTTAATTTCTAGAACTCTAATTTGCTGTTTTAAAATCTGAATGTTCATCCCTTTAAACGGGATCCTGCTCTTTACATGTAATTTCTCTGCCTTATTTTATCTCTTTAATCATTTTAAACATACTTAGAGTCCTCAATCAGCACTTCTAATCTCTTATAGTCACAGGGTGCCACTTCTCTTTATTGTGTTGGCTAACTCTCCTGCATGATGGATTGATTCCTCATGTGTTTTATAAATGTTTGTAGTGATCCTGCCTATGTGGTAAATGGTAGAGCTGAAACTCACATCTTTTGATTCTGAGTTTGGTGTTCTCTCTAATATTTCATAGCTGACAAATGCTGACTCTTGCTCAGTCACAGCCCCACTCCACACACAAGAGGACTCTGCCTTCCATGGTGAGGATATTTTTCAAGCAAAAAATCGGTTCTAATAAGAATGATTTTCTTATGGAAGTAATGGAACAAAAAATCTTAAATTAGAGCTGTCTGAAAAATCTAGGGCCTGAGGCTGCCACCCACATCCATATATTGCCCTGCATCTTCACACATGCCACCTCCTTTGAGTACACTGATCTTCAACCCCAGATCCCTCTACCTCTGTACTTCTTTAGCTAATTCTCCACATACTGTCTGCTCTCCCATACACAGTCTTACATTCATTGATTCAACAGTTTTTCATTTGACAAATATTTATTGAGCATCTACTATGATTTGCCAGGACCTCTTTCAGACACTGGGACAAATCAGTGATTAAGACACACTGAACACCCCAGATCAGAGGTTCTCAGTCTTTCATAACTTGGAACTTTTCTTCTTACTTTGTTTTTCTTCCATGACACATATCTTCCCATTCTACCTCCCCTAAC
Source organism: Trichechus manatus latirostris (assembly GCF_000243295.1). Lineage (NCBI taxonomy): Eukaryota > Metazoa > Chordata > Mammalia > Sirenia > Trichechidae > Trichechus > Trichechus manatus. The sequence goes on along the minus strand of NW_004443982.1, from coordinate 9,554,325 downwards.
ACATCTACCACAAAGGAACATCTGGAATGGCATATATCTCTTTTCAAAATAAATTGAAAATAAACTAGTTCTGAGAATTACAAGACACCCCTGAAATAACTGAAGATGCCTTGGAACATGTCAAAATCAGAGCAAGGAAGCACTGTTACTGATGTTCAAAGAGTCTCTGTAACACACCCATGAATGAAGAAAGCCCAGAGGAGGCTGACAGAGCTAACACTTCTGAGCAAGTTCAAACTAGCCTCTGAGCAAGGATATATTTGCCCAGTGGGAGAATTTTTTTTGAGAAATGAGGTCATCCTGCAATCTAGAGCCTTTCTACAAGATGCAAGAGCCCTTCACAGCAGGAGGGAGTGCCTTTAAGCTTATTTCTGTGAAAACTTCCTTTTCTCCTACAACACAGCCTTGCCTGTCAATTCTTCCTTTCCCTGTTATCCTCCTAAATATCACTGTCTCATTCCTCTGAGCTCCTGAAAGTTGACATGCTTCTTCATTATTTTGTGCTCACCTGGGTTACATCCACATTTTAAGTTCTCATCCTTAGCAGGTGGATGATAGCCCAGAAGTAGCAATAGAATTAAGTTGAAGTTCTTAAAGTTAGCATTCTAAGTCACCTTGCTTGTTCTTCCTGTATAGCTGTTCTTAGTTTTTTAATAATTACAGTGGCAGCAGCTCTGCTCTGGAGGAGTTAAGCCTCAGCCCCATTACTTTCATGGGACAAGTCACTTAATCTCTCTGAATCTCATTTCCCACACCTGCAAAGTTAGGTTCATAATACCTATTTATCTCATGGGTTGTTGTAAAATTAAAATGAAATAATGTAAAGTTGTTGTTGCTGTTGGGTGCTGTCAAGTCAGTTCCAACTCATAGCGACCCTATGTATGACAGAACCAAACACTGCTCAGTCCTGCAATATCCTTACAATCGTTGTTGTGCTTGGGCTCATTGTTGCAGCCACTGTGTCAGTCCATCTTGTTGAGGGTCTTCCTCTTTTCCGCTGACCTTCCACTTTACCAAGCATGATGTTCTTCGCCAGGGACTGGTCGCTCCTGATACCACGTCCAAAGTATGTGAGACGAAGTCTCACCATCCTTGCTTTGGAGCATTCTGGCTGTGCTTCTTCCAAGACAGATTTATTTGTTCTTCTGGCAGTCCATGGTATATTCAATATTCCTCTCCAATGCCATAATTCAAAAGTATCAATTGTTCTTTGGTCTTCCTTATTCATTGTCCAGCTTTCACATGCATATGAGGCAGTTGAAAACACCATGGCTTGGGTCAGGCACACCTTTGACCTTAAAGTGCCATCTTTGCTTTTTAACACTTGAAAGAGAGCTTCTGAAGCAGATTTGCCCAATGCAATGCATCCTTTGATTTCTAGACCGCTGCTTCCATTGGTGTTGATTGTGGATCCAAGTAAAATGAAATCCTTGACAACTTCAATCTTTTCTCCATTTATCATGATGTTGCTTATTGGTGCAGTTGTGAAGACTTGTTTTCTTTATGTTGAGTGTATTCCATACTGAAGGCTGTGGTCTTCGATCTTCATCAGTAAGTGCTTCAAGTCCTCTTCACTTTCAACAAGCAAGGTTGTGTCATCTGCATATCACAGGTTGTTAATGAGCCTTCCTCCAGTTCTAATGCTCCGTTCTTCTTCATATAGTCCAGCTTTTCAGATTATTTGCTCAGCATACAGACTGAATAGGTATGGTGAAAGGATACAACCCTGACGCACACCTTTCCTGACTTTAAACCACCAAGTACCCCTTGATCTATATACAGGTTCGTAATGAGCACAATTAAGTGTTCTGGAATTCTCATTCTTCACAATGTTATCCATAATTTGTTATGATCTACACAGTCGAATGCCTTTGCATAGTCAATAAAACACAGGTAAACATCTTTCTGGTATTCTTTGCTTTCAGACAGGATCCATCTGACATCAATGATATCCCTGGTTCTACTTCCTCTTCTGAATCTGGCCTGAATTTCTGACAGTTCCCTGTTGATACAATGCTGCAATCACTTTTGAATGATCTTCAGCACAATTTTACTTGCATGTGATGTTAATGATACTGTTTGATAATTTCTGCATTCATTTGGATCGCCTTTCTTGGGAATAGGCATAAACATGGATCTCTTCCAGTCAGTTGGCCAGGTAGCTGTCTTCAAATTTCTTGGCATAGACAAGTGAGCACTCCCAGCGCTGCAACCCTTTGTTGAAACATCTCTATTGATATTCCGTCAATTCCTGGAGCTTTGTTTCTCACCGATGCCTTCAGTGCAACTTGGACATCTTCCTTCAGTACCATCGGTTCTTGATCATATGCTACCTCTTGAAATGGTTGAATGTCAACGAATTCTTTTTGGTATAATGACTCTGTGTATTCCTTCCATCTTCTTTTGATGTTTCCTGCATCGTTTAATATTTTCCCAGAAGAATCCTTCACTATTGCAACTTGAGTCTTGAATTTTTTCTTCAGTTCTTTCAGATTGAGAAATGCCAAGTATGTTCTTCCCTTTTCGTTTTCTATCTCCAGCTCTTCGCACAGGTCGTTATAATACTTTACTTTGTCTTCTCCAGCCACCCTTTGAAATCTTCTATTCAGTTCTTTTACTTCATCATTTCTTCCTTTTGCTTTAGCTGCTCGATGTTCAAGAGCAAGTTTCAGAGTCTCTTCTGACATCCATTTTAGTCTTTTCTTTCTTTCCTGTCTTTTTAATGGCCTCTTGCTTTCTTCATGTACAATGTCTATGATGTCATTCCACAACTCATCTGGTCTTCGGTCATTAGTGTTTAACGCATCAAATCTATTCTTGAGATGGTCTCTAAATTCAGGTGGGATGTACTCAAGGCTCTCGTGGACTTGTTTTAATCTTCTTCAGTTTCAATTTGAACTTGCATAGGAGCAATTGATGGTCTGTTCTGCAGTCGGGCGTTGTCCTTGTTCTGACTGATGATATTGAGCTTTTCCACCGTCTCTTTCCACAGATGTAGTCGATTTGATTCCTGTGTATTCCATCTGGCGAGGTCCACGTGTATAGATGCCATTTATGTTGGTGAAAAAGGTATTTGCAATGAAGAAGTCGTTGGTCTTGCAAAATTCTATCATGCGATCTCCAGCATCATTTCTATCACCAAGGCCATATTTTCCAACTACCAATTCTTCGTTTTTGTTTCCAACTTTCACATTCCAATCACCAGTAATTATCAATGAATCTTGATTGCATGTTTAATCCATTTCAGACTGTAGAAGCTGGTAAAAATCTTCAATTTCTTCATCTTTGGTCTTAGTGGTTGGTATGTAACTTTGAATAATAGTCGTATTAACTGGTCTTCCTTGTAGGCAGGCATATGGATATTATCCTATCACTGACAGCATTGTACTTCAGGATAGATCTTCAAATGTTCTTTTTGACAAAGAATGCAAAGCCATTCCTTTTAAAGTTGTCATTCCCGGCATAGTAGACCACATGATTGTCTGATTCAGAATTGCCAATACCAGTCCATTTCATCTCACTAATGTCTAGGATATCGATGTTTATGCATTCCATTTCATTTTTGACGATTTCCAATTTTCCTAGATTCATACTTTGTACTTTCCACATTCCGATTATTAATGGATGTTTGCAGTTCTTTCTTCTCATTTTGGTTCATGCCACATCAGCAAATGAAGGTCCTAAAAGCTTGACTTCATGCACATCATTAAAGTCGACTCTACTTCGAGGAGGCAGCTCTTCCCCAGTCATATTTTGAGTGCCTTCCAACCTGGGGACTCATCTTCTGGCACTATATCAGACAATGTTCTGTTGCTATTCATAAGGTTTTCACTGTCTAATTCTTTTCAGAAGTAGGCTGCCGGGTCCTTCTTCCTACTCTGTGTTAGTCTGGAAGCTCAGCTGAAACCTGTCCGCCATGGGTAACCCTGCTGGTATCTGAATACCAGTGGCATAGCTTCCAGCATCACAACAACAAGCAAGTCCGCACAGTACGACGACAAACTGACAGACACGTGGCGGTCACTCCCTATTAAAAAAGTATTAAATATCTAAGAATGAATTCAAGAAAAGATGTATAATTACTTCTACACAAAAACAACTGTAAAACTTTAATGAAAGAAATTTTAGAAATCTTGATAAAATGAAGGGATATTACATATTGATGGATTACAACACAAAATATTTTTAAATTTTCAATTCTCTGCCAAATTATATACGGATTTGATTCAATTCCAATCAAAATCCAGCAGGGTTCTGTTTATAGAAATTGACAAACTGATACTAAAATACATATGGAAATGCAAAGAGCCAAAAAAACTTGAAGAAGAATTGAACTGAAGACTTTCACTACAAGATATAAATAATTATTTCAAAGCTACAGTAATTAAAAGAGTGTGTTATGGCCACAATAATAGACGAATCAATGAAAAAAACAAAACAGAGCTCAGAAACAGATTCACACATACATGAACACACAAAGTAGTGAGGAAAGCATGGTCTTTTCAGTAAATAGGTCTAGGTCAATTGGATATCTATAAAGAAAAAAATGAATGTTGATCTCTATTGTATACCATTCACAAAAATAACTTCCAGATGAGAGGTAAAACAAGTTTCCAGAAGTGACATAGGAGAATATCTTCATGACCATGGAGTAGGCAAAGATTTCTTTAATATGACACAAAAAGCACTAACCGTAAAAGAAAGACTTACAAATTTGACTACATTAAAATGAACAACTTCCATTAATCAAAAGAGATAATTAAGTAAAAAAACAAGCTACAAAGTGGGAAAATATATTTGCAACAAAATTAGCTGACAAAACACTTCGGCGTTGTTGTTGTGTACAGTTGAGTCGATTCCAACTCATAGGGACCTTATAAAACACTTTATGTATTGAATTTCTACAAATCAGAGATGTGCAAAGGAATAAGAGTAATAAAATCTGTAAATATGTGGATAAATCTAAATGAATATTGACTACAAAATAATAAAATTCAAAGAGACTCAGAATAGCTAAAACAATCTTGAAAAAAAAAACACAAAGTTGAAAGACTTACTCTTTCCCATTTCAAAACTTATTACAAAGCTACTCAGTGTTAGAATTCTCACCTTCCATGCAGGAGACTTGGATTTGACTCCTGGCCAATGCCCCGCATGCACAGCCACCATCAGTGGAGGCTTGCATGTTCCTGTGATGCTGAACAGGTTTCAGCAGAGCTTCCAGACTAAGATGGACTAGGAAGAAAGGCCTGGCCATCTACCTCTGAAAATCAGCCAGTGAACACCCTATGGATCACAACAGCCCAATCTGCAACTGATCATGGGGATGGCACAGGACTAGGCAGCATTCTGTTCCATTGTGCATGGGGCTGCCATGAGTCAGAGGCTAACAACAACAACCAGTGTAGTACTGGCATAAGGATAGGCATATATATCAATGGAATGGAATTAAGAGCCCAAAAATAAACCCTTATATTTATGGTCAATTGATTTTGACAAGGATGCTAAAACAATTAGATGGGGAAAGAAAAACCTTTCACCAAATGGTGCTGTGGCAATTGGATACTGACACAAAAGAATGAAGTCGGACCCTTAGTTCACACTATGTATAAAAATTAACTCACAATGGATCAGGGACCATATAAGGGCTAAAGCTATAAAAGTCTTAGAAGAAAACACATGAGTAAATCTTCATGACTTCGGTTTAAACAATGACTTTTTTAGAAATGACGTCAAAAGCTCAAGTAACCAAAAAAAATAGGTATATTAGACTTCATCAAAATTACAGCCTTTTGTGCTTCAGAGGACATCATAACAAAGGGAAAAGACAACTCAGAATGGGAGAAAATATTTGTAAACCATATGTCTGATAAGGGGCTTATATCCAGAAAACGTAAAGAATTCTAACAACTCAACAACAGAAAGACAAATAACTCAATAAAAAAAAAAAATAGGTGAAGGATTTGAATAGACATTTGATCAAAAAAGATCTACAAATAAACAGTAAGCCCATGAAAAGCTGGTTGACATCATTCATCATTAGGGAAATGCAAATCAAAACCATAATGGGATACCACTTCACACTCAGTAGGTTGGTTATACTCAGAAAGACAGGCAATAACAAGTGTTCAGCGAAGATGTGGAGAAATTAAAACCCTCATACATTGCTGGTGGGAATGGCAGTTCCTCAAAAAGTTAAACATAAAGTTAGCAAATGCTCCAATGTTTCCACTTCTACCCAAGAGAACTGAAAATATATTTTTACAGAAAAACTTGTACACAATGATCATAGCACCATTATTCATAATAGTCAAAAAGTGGGAAAACCCAAATATTCAATCCATGAAGGGATAAACAAAATTTGGTACATCCACACAATGGAATACTATTTGGCAATAAAAAGGAATTAAGTACTGATGCATACTACAGTATGGATGAACCTTGAAAATATTATGCTAAGTGAAAGAAGCCAGACACAAAAAAGCATTGTATTATTACATTTATGTGAAATGTCTAGAATAGGCAAATCTATGGAGGTAGAAAGTAGATTAGTGGTTGCTAGGGGCTAAGGGATGAGGGAAATGAGGAGTGACTGCTAATGGGTATGGGATTTGTTTTTGAGGTGATAAAAATATCTGGCATAGATGATGATCAATGTAAATTCTGTAAATATACTAAAAACCTCTGAATTGTACAGATTAAAAGGTGAATTATATCTCAATAAATTATTATTAAAATTATTTTAATTAATAAAATTTAGAATTCATTTCCTCAGTTGCACTAGCCACGTTTCTAAGTGCTCAATAAGGAATTATTGTTAAATTGTTTAGGTGTGACAATAATGTGGTTATTTTTTTAAGTACTTATCTTTCATAGATAAACGCTGAAATACTTATGGATGAAATGATTTTGTGTTTGGGATTTGCTTCAAAATAATCCAGAGGTCAGGAAAATGGGAAAAATAGATTCAAGAAAATTGAATTTCAGTTATGGGGATCTGGGGGCTCCTTGTACTCTTCTCTCTATTTTTGAAAATGTTTGAAATTGTTCATAATAAATAGTTAAAAAGCAAACAAGCAATTACTACTTACATTACACAGCAGTTGTAGAGTCGATTCCAGCTCATGGCAGCCCTGTATGTGTCAGAGTAGAACTGCACTCCATAGGGTTTTCAATGGCTGATTTTGCAGAAGTAAATTACCAGGCCTTTCTTCCGAGGCGACTCTGGATGGACTCGAACTGCCAACCATGGGTTAGCAGTCGAGCACATTAACTGTTTGTGCCACCCAGGGACTCAGCCACTACTTACTCACCCAGTCACTACTTACTTGTATCTACCTAACTGTTATCATGTATTTTCAGATTTTCTAATTTTTAAGAGAATTAAGAAATTCATATTCTAACGTAAAATCTTTGGTGTTTGCTTAGCCATAGGACACAGAAAAACAATCACATCTGGAACTTGGAGTGAGTGTACAGCCCTTACTTTGCAACTTCCAGATGAGAATGATAGATGGACAATCTGAAGGAATGATGGATTCTGAGGCCATCCATCCTAAAGGTGATTTATCCTGAGCATATAGTTAACATTGTGTATTTCATTTTAAAAATTATGACCTACTTCCCATGGAAGCTCCATAGACACATCCAAACTCCCTGAGGGACTGAATTGCCGGGTGGAGGGCTGTGGGGACCATGGTCTGGGGAGCATCTAGCTCAGTTGGCATAACACAGTTTATAAAGACAATGTTCTACATTCTACCTTGGTGAGTAGCGTCTGGGGTCTTAAAAGCCTGTGAGCAGCCATCTAAGATACTCCACTGGTCTCATCCCTTTGGGAGAAAGGGAGAATGAAGAGAACAGGATACAAGGAAAAGATTAGTCCGAAGGCCTAATGGACCACAGCTACCAAGGTCTCCACCGGACTGAGTCCAGTACAGCTAGATGGTGCCTGGCTACCACCACTGACTACTCTGACCAGGATCACAATAGAGGGTTCTGGACAGAGCTGGAGAAGGATGTAGAACAAAATTCTAACTCAAAAAAAAAAAAAAGACCAGATTTATTGGCCTAAAGGAGACTGGGGAAACCCTGAGAGTATGGCCCCCAGACACCCTTTTAGCTCAGTGGTGAAGTCATTTCTGAGGTTCACCATTCAGCCGGGGTGTGGACAGCCCCATAAAACCAAATGGGACTAATGAGGTACAGCAGTCCACAGACAAGGGCTAGAAGGCAGAAGGGGACAAGGAAGCTGGTGATAGGGAACCCAAGGTTGAGTAAGGACAGTGTTGATGTGTTGTGAGGTTGTTAACCATTGTCACAGGGCAACATGTGTACTGTTAAATGAGAAACTATTTTGTTCTGTAAGCTTTCATCTAAAGTGAGAATAGCAGCACAATTGGAAGAGCATAATCGATGTCACTGAACTGTGCATGTAGAAATTTTTGAAATGGTGTATCTTTGGCTATGTATATTTTCCCCAAAAAAAAAAAAAGTCAAGAACGGAGAGGGTTGACATGCTGTGGGGTTGTTAACCAATGTCATAAAACAATATGCGTACTACTGTTTCATGAGAAACTATTTGTTCTGTAAGCCTTCTCCTGAAGTAAAATAAAAAAAAAATTATGACCTACTTCCAAAAATTATAAAGAATAGTGAAACAATTGCTCATGTCTCTGCTCTACAGCCTTAGCAAATCTTAACATTTTGCCACATTTGCTTCAGAAAAACATATGCTCTATACACCATTAATGTCATCTTTGTGTCTCTGTTTGATCCCATTTCTTCTGCCTCTCCAAATAACACTATCCTGAAGTTTGTGCCCCTCTTTCCCATCCACATTTATAGAATTTCACTACAGATGTATGTATCCATAAACAATAAATATTTATATCCTGTTTCTAGATTTTAAATAAATGGTTTCATGCAGTCAAAAAAGTCAATTGCATTTCTGCCAACAACAAAAAGCTAGAAAATTAACTTTTTAGAAGACCACTTAAAATAACATCAAAAATAATATGTATCTAAGAATAAACCTAGCAGAAGATGGGCAAGACATTTAGGGAGAAAATGATAAACTATATTGAAAAGCATTAAAGAAGACCTCGATAAATGGAACCATATATATTACATTTATGGATTGGAAGACTTAAGATCATGAAAATATCTATTCTCCTCAATGTCATACCAATCACAATCCCAAAAGAGACATAAAATGGAGAGGAAAAAAATCAAGTTGCAGAAAACAATGTACAGAATGATTGATTTATATAAATTTCAACAACATGCAAAAGCAAAAATGTATTGTTGACTTATATAAACATACATGCAGACTATAAAGAAAAGCAAGAAAACAATAAATGGAAATGCATGATAGTGGCTACATTTTAGCGGGAAGGGAACAAGAATGCAAGGTACTGATAATGCTCTATGTCAAACAGGGCAGTGTGAACCTAGATGGTTATTGTATTACAATTCACTATATCTTATGCATACTTCATAAATTTTCTTTCATGGTCAATCAATTTTTAACAAAACGAATTTTTAAAAAAATGAGAACTATGTCAACAACATATATGCTAAGTGATAAAAGTTGAAAAATCTTATGTATAATATTAAATAAAATATGCACCAAAATTTTAATAGTAGTTACATAAAAGATTGTATAGAATACGTATAAATTGTTAATATGCACAAAATGTTAATAGTGGTTATTTATAATATTAAATTGAATATGCACCTAATTTTAACAATGATTATACATAATATTAAATAGAATGTTCACTGAATTGCTAACAGTAGTTATGTCCTGGGGAGAGGTTTGGCAGAGGCTTTAATTTTCTCTGTTCTATAACCATTGGATGTTTTATGGTTCACCAGGAAAAATAAAAAAGAAAGAAAGAAAGAGAGAAAAAGATAACAAAGAATTATAGACATGTAGGAAGTATTCAAACTATATTATATGGAAAAGAGACTGGATGAATTAAAAGAGAAAATTCCTGAAAGCAGAGAAAAAAAAGATCTTAAATTAATCCAGGCATGGGATTAAGCGTGGTGGCAGACGAATTGGAAAGAAACAGTCAAAACACTTGATGGAAAGGCTCTAGGGTTGATGAGGCAAATCCAATGGAGGAGGGGGATAGAAGGAGGAAAAATGGAAAGACATGCTTTTAGGGGGAGGTTGAGAGGGAAGATGGAAAGACATGCTTTTAAGGGGAGGTTGAAGAGATCAGTTTTATTTATTCTCTTTTTTATAAAAGTGAATATTAGCACAGAGAAGTTCAACAACTTTCCCAAGTTACTCAGCTAGTAAGTGATAGAAGCTGGATTCGTCCAGTTTTCCAGTCCCTTCTTGTGCCTTCTCTTCTTTGCTTTTGGGCAGGTGTTGCCCATTTGGTCTCGTATACTTGACTGAACAAAGAAGCTCATTCCTCACTTGTGTTATTGATTGTCTAATTTTTGGCTGATAGGTGGACTTCAGGAGTGGCTTCAGTTCTTAGTTAGCAGGGTGTCCACGAGCCATAGTGTCAGGGATTCCTCCAGTCTATATCAGACCAGTAAATCTGGTCTTTTTTGGTGAATTTGAATTTTGTTCTACATTTTTCTCCTGCTCTGTCCGGGACCCTCTATTGTGAATCTTGTCAGAGCAGTCAATGGTGATAGCTGGGCGTCATATAATTCTTCTGGGCTCAAGCTGGTGGAAGCTGTGGTTCATGTGGTCCGTTAGTCTTTAGACTGATATTTTCCTTGAGTCTTTGGTTTTCTTCATTCTCCTTTACTCCAGACATGATGGGACCAACAGATGTACTTTAGATGGCTACTGGCAAGCTTATAAGACCTGAGACTCGACTCACCAAAGTAGAATGTAGAATATTTTCATTATGAACTATGTTATGCCAGCTGAACTAGATGTTCCTTGAGACCATGGTCCCCAGCCTTCAGCCCCAGTAACTTCATCCTTCAAGGTGTTTGGATGTGTCTAGGAAGCTTGTAAAACAGACTAGGAAGAAGGACCTGACAGTCTACTTCTGAAAAAAATTAGTCAGTGAAAACCTTATGAATAGCAGCAGAACATTGTCTAATATATTGCCGGAAGATGATTCCCTCAGGTTGGAACCAAAAAAAACAAAAACAAAAACAAAAACCCACTGCAGTTGAGTCATAGCAACCCTATAGGACAGAGTAGAACTGCCCCATAGAGTTTCCAAGGAGCACCTGGTGTATTTGAACTGCCAACCCGTTGGTTAGCAGCCGTAGCACTTAACCACTACGCCACCCGGAAGGCACCCAAAATATGACTGGGGAAGAGCTGCTTCCTCAAAGTAGAGTCGACCTTAATGACAAGGATGGAGTCAAGCATTCAGGACATTCATTTGCTGATGTGGCATGACTCAAAATAAGAAGAAACAGCTGCAAGCATCCACTAATAATAGGAACGTGGAATGTAGAAAGTATGAAAATAGGAAAATTGGAAGCTGTCAAAACTAAAATGGAACACATAAACATCAATATCCTAGGCATTCGTGAGCTGAAATGGACTGGTATTGGCCATTTTGAATCTGAAAAATCACATGGTCTACTATGGTGGGAATGACAAATTGAAGAGGAATGGCTTGCATTCATCAGCAAAAAGAACATTTCAAGATCAATCCTGAAGTACAACTCTGTCAGTGATAGGATAATATCCATACACCTACAAGAAAGACCAGTTAATACGACTATTATTAAAATTTACGCACCAATCACTAAGGCCAAAGATGAAGAAATTGAAGATATTTACCACCTTCTGCAGTCTGAAATTGATCAAACATTCAATCAGGATGCATTGATAATTACCGGTAATTGGAATGCCAAACTTGGAAACAAGAAGAAGGATCGGTAATTGGAAAATATGGCCTTGGTGATAGAAACGATGCTGGATATGGCGTGATAGAATTTTGCAAGACCAATGACTTCTTCATTGCAAATACCTTTCTTCAACAACATAAATGGAGAATATACACGTGGATCTCGCCAGATGGAATACACAGGAGTCAAATCAACTAAGTCTGTGGAAAAAGACAAAGGAAAAGCTTAGGATCATCAGTCAGAACAAGGACAGGGGCTGACTATGGAACAGATCATCAATTATTCATCTGAAAGTTCAAGTTGAAGCTGAAAAAAATTATAACAAGTCCACGAGAGCCGAAGTACAACCTTGAGTATATCCCACCTGAATTTAGAGACCATCTGAAGAATAAATTTGATGCTTTGAACACTAATGACTGAAGACCAGACGAGCTATGGAATGACATCAAGGACATCATACAAGCCGAAAACAAGAGGTCATTAAAAAGAAAGGAAAGAAAAAAAGACCAAAATGTATGTCAGAAGAGACTCTGAAACTTGCTCTTGAAAGTAGAGTAGCTAAAGCAAACGGAAGAAACGATGAAGTAAAAGAGCTGATACAGAAGATTTCAAAGGGCGGCTTGAGAAGACAAAGTAAAGTATTAAAAAGCCATGGTAGGCGTTCAGTCCTTTCAGGCAGTAGCATATGATCAAGAACGAATGGTACTGAAGGAAGAAGTCCAAGCGGCACTGAAGACATTGGTGAAAAACAAGGCTCCAGGAATTGACAGAATACCAATTGAAATGTTTCAACAAATGGATGCAGCACTGGAGGTGCTCACTTGTCTATGCCAAGAAATTTGAAGACAGCTACCTGGCCAACCATTCCAAAGAAAAGTGACGGAAAGGAATGCAGAAATTATCCAATAACGTCATTAATATCACACGCACGTAAAATTTTCCTGAAGATCATTCAAAAGCAGTTGCAGCAGTATATCGACAGGTAACTGCCAGAAGTTCAAGCTTGATTCAGAAAAGGACGCGGAATAAGAGATATCATTGCTGATGTCAGATGGACCCTGGCTGAAAGCAGAGAATACCAGAAATTTGTTTACCTGTGCTTCATGGACTATGCAAAGGCATTCGACTGCGTAGATCACAACAAATTATGGATAACATTGCAAAGAATGGGAATTCCGGAACAGTTGATGGTGCTCATGAGGAACCTGTACATAGATCAAGAGGCATTCGATCTGATACAACAAAGGAATATTGTGTGGTTTAAAGTCAAGAAAGGTGTGTGTCAGGGCTGTATCCTTTCATCATACTTATTCAATCTGTATGCTGAGCAAATAATCCAAGTAGCTGGACTACATGAAGAAGAATGGGGCATCAGGATTGGAGGAAGACTCATTAACAACCTGTGTTCTGCAGATGATACAACCTTGCTTGTTGAAAGTGAAGAGGACTTGAAGCACTTACTGATGAAGATCAAGGACTACAGCCTTCAGTATGGATTACACCTCAACATAAAGAAAGCAAAAATTCTCACAACTGGACCAATAAGCAACATCATGATGAACTGAGAAAAAGATTGAAGTTGTCAAGAATTTCATGTATCCACAATCAACGCCCATGGAAGCAGCAGTCAAGAAATCAAAGGACACATTGCATTGGGCAAATCTACTGCAAAAGACCTCCTTAAAGTGTTAAAAAGCAAAGATGTCATCTTGAAGACTAAAGTGCACCTGACCAAGCCATGGTGTTTTCAATAGCCTTATATGCATGTAAAAACTGGACAATGAATAAGGAAGACGGAAGAAGAATTGACACCTTTGTATTATGGTGTTGGCGAAGAATATTGAATATACCATGGACTACCAAAAGAATGAACAAATCTTGGAAGAAGTATAGCCATAATGCTCCTTGGAAGCAAGAATGGCAAGACTTCGTCTCACATACTTTGGACATGTTATCAGGAGGGACCAGTCTCTGGACAAGGACATCATGACTGGTAAAGTAGAGGGTCAGCAAAATAGAGGAAGACCCTCAATAAGATGGACTGACACAGTGGCTGCAACAATGGGCTCAAGCATAACAACGATTATGAGGATGGCGCAGGAATGGGCAGTGTTTCTTTCTGTTAGGGTCACTATGAGTTGGAACCGAGTCGATGGCACCTGACAACAGGAAGCTTCTATAACTTTTCCTTGGTCAAGTTGCGCTGACTTTCCCTGTATTGTGTGTTGTCTTTCCTTTCACCAAAATTAACACTGTCTACTATCTAGTTAGTGATTTCCCCTCCCCACCACTCTCCTCCCTCATGATCATCAAAGACTGTTTTTTTCTGTGTGTAAAACTTTTCCTGAGTTTTTATAATAGTGATCTCATACAGCATTCATCCTTTTGTGATTGACTTGTTTCACTCAGCATAGTGCCCTCCAGGATCATCCATGTTGGGTGTTTTACAGATTCAACATTGTTCTTTATCCTTAGGTAGTATTCCACTGTGTGTATGTACCATAATTTGTTTATCCATTTATCTGTTGGTGGGCATTTAGGTTGTTTCCATCTTTTTGCTACTGTGAATAATGATGCAATGAACATGAGTGTGCATATGTCTATTCATGTGATGGCTCTTATTTCTCTAGGCTGTATTCCTAGGAGTGAGATCGCTGGATTGTATGGTATATACATTTCTAGCTTTTTAAGGAGGTCCCATATTATTTTCCCTAGTTGTTGTACCATTTTACATTCCCCACTAGCAGTGCTTAAGAATCCCAACCTTTCCAACATTAGTTATTTTCTGTTTTTTTGATTTGTGTCAGTAATGTTGGGATGAGATGGTATCTTGTTGTAGTTTTGATTTGCATTTCTCTAATCGCTAGTGATCACTAGCATTTCCTCATGTGTCTGCTAGCTGCCTGAATGTCTTCTTTGGTGAAGTGTGTGTTCATATCCTTAGACCATTTTTAAATTGTATTATTTGTCTTTTTTGTTATTGAGGTGTTTAAGTATCCTATAGATTTTAGAGATTAGACCCTTGTCAGATATGTCATAGTCAAAAATTTTTCCCCAATCTGTATGTAGGTCCTGTTTTTACTCTTTTGGTGAAGTGCTTTGATGAGCATAAGTGTTTAATTTTTAGGGACTCCCAGTTATCTAGTTTCTCTTCTGGTGTTTGTGCATTGTTAGTTATGGTTTGTATAATATTTATGCCATGTATTAGGACCCCTCACTTTGTCCCTATTTTTTCTTCCATGATCTTTATCGTTTTCGATTTTATATTTAGGTCTTTGATCTATTTTGTGTTAGTTTTTGTGTATGGTGTGAGGTATGGGTCCTGTTTCATTTTCTTACAGATGGACATCGAGTTTTGCCAGCACCATTTGTTAAAGAGACTGTCTTTTCCCCCATTTAATGGACTTTGGTCCTTTGTCAAATATCAGCTGACCATAGGTGGATGATTTACATCTGGGTTTTCGATTCTGTTCCATTGGTTTATGTGTCTGTCGTTGTACCAGTACTGGGCTGTTTTGACTACTGGACTGTATAGTAGGTTCTAAGATCAGGTAGTGTGAGGCCTCCCACTGTATTATTTTTCTTTGATAATATTTTGCTAACCCAGGGACTCTTTCACTTCCATACAAAACTGGTGATTTGTTTCTCCATCTCATTAAAGAATGCTGTTGCTATCTGGATTGAGATTGCATTATACCTATAGATTGCTTTGGGTAGGATTGACATTTTCAGAATATTGAGTCTTCCTATTTATGAGCATGGTATGTGTCATGTATTGAATTGTGTCTCCCAAAAATGTATGTCAACTTGGCTAGGCCAGGATTCCCATTATTGTGTGTTTGTCCACCATTTTGTCATCTGATGTGATTTTCCTATGTGTTGTAAATCCTACCGCTATGATGTTAATGAGGCAGGAGTACAGGCAGTTATGTTAATAAGGCAGAACTCAATCTACAGGATTAAGTTGTATCTTGAGTCGATCCCTTTTGAGATATAAAAGAGAAAATTAGAGCAGAGAGGAGGGGAACCTCATTACCACCAAGCAAGAAGAGCCAGGAGTGGAGTGCATCCTTTGTACCAGGGGTCCTTGTGCTAAGAAGATCCTAGACCAGGGAAAGACTGAAGACAAGGACCTTCCCCCAGAGCTGACAAAGAGAGAAAGCCTTCCGCCTGGAACTGGCACCCTGAATTCGGACTTCTAGGCTCCTAGACGGTGAGAGAATAAATTTCTCTTTGTTAAAGCCATCCACTTGTGGTATTTCTGTTATAGCAGCACTAGATAACTAGGACAATATGTCTTTCCATTTATGTAGGTCTCTTTTGGTTTCTTGCAATAGTGTTTCATAGTTTTCTATGTATAGGTCTTTTACTTCCTGGTAAGATTTAGTCCTAAGTATTTTATCTTTTTAGGGGTTATTATAAATGGTATTGTTTTCCTGATTTCCTTTTCAAACTTTGTTAGCGTATCCAGCTGATTTTTGTATGTTGATCTTATATCTTGCTACTCTGCTGCATCTTTCTATTAGTACCAGTAGTTTTCTTGTGGAATCTTTGGGGTTCTCGATGTATAGGACCATATCATCTGCTAATAGAGATATTTTTACTTCTTCCTTTCCAATTTGTATGCCCTTTCTTTCTTTCTTTTTCTTTTTTTTTTTTTTGCCTTGCTGCTCTAGCTAGGACTTCCAGCACAATGTTATATAGAAGTGATGATGAAGGGCATCCTTGTCTTGTTCCTGTTCTCAGAGGGTTTCAGTCTCTCTCCATTGAGAATGATGTTGGCTGTTGGTTTTGTATAGATGCCCTTTATTATGTTGAGCAATTTCCCTTCTATTCTTATTTTATTGAGAGTTTTTATCAGGAATGGGTGTTGGTCTTTATCAAATGCCTTTTCTGCATCGATTGAGATGATCGTGTGATTCTTTTGTTTTATTTATGTGGTGGATTAAATTGATTGATTTTCTAAAGTTGAACCATCTTTTCATATGTGGTATGAACCCCACTTGGTTGCGGTGTTTTGTTTTGTTTTTTTAATAGGATGCGGAATTTTATTGGCTATTATTGTTGAGAACTTTTCATCTATATTCATGAGAGATACTGGTCTGTAATTTTCTCTTTTTGTGGTATCTTTGTCTGGCTTTGCTGTCAGGGTTTTGCTGGCTTCATAGAATGAATTCAGAAGTATTCCTTTTCTATGCTCTGAAATAGTTTGAGTAGTACTGGTGTGAGCTTTTCTCTGATTGTTTGGTAGAATTCTCCAGTGAAGCTGTCTGGGTCAGGACTTTTTTTTGTCATTGGGAATTTTTTTGTTACTTGTTCAGTCTTTTCTCTTGTTATGGGTCTGTTCAGACTTTTATCTCACAAATTTTCTGTGTTAGTTTAAGTAGGTAATGTGTTTCTAGAAATTTGTCCATTTCCTCTAGGTTCTCAAATTTGTTGGAGCATAATTTTTCATAGTGCTTTGTTATGGTCCTTTTTATTTCCATTGGGTCTGTTGTAATGTCCCCATCTCATTTTTTATTTGGGTTATTTGCTTCCTCTCCTGTTTTTCTTTTGTCAATTTAGCAGTGGTTTCTTAATTTTGTTGATCTTTACAGAGAACCAACTTTTGGTCTTGTTGATTCTATTGTTTTTCTGTTCTCTATATCATTTATCTCTGCTCTAATTTTTATTATTTCCTTTCATCTGTTGGCTGTGGGCTTCTTTTGCTGTTCTCTTTCTATTTGTTGAAGTTGTAGGGCTAACATTTTGATTTTGGTCCATTTTTCTTTTTTGATGTGTACATTTATTTCTGTAAATTGACCTCTCAGTACTAACTTTGCTTGTCCCAAAGGTTTAGATATGATGTTTTTCATTGTCATTTGATTCTAGGAATTTTTTTATTCCCTCTTTGATTTCTTCTATTACTCAGTTGTTTTTAAGCAAGGTATTATTCAGTTACCATGTATTTGATTTTTTTCCTTGCTCTTCCTGGTTATTGATTTCTACTTTTATGACGTTGTGATCAGACAGAATGCTTTGTATTATTTCGATGTTTTGGATTTTATTGAGGGTCACTGTGAGTCAGAATTGACTCAACGGCAACAGGTTTCAATGGGTTCATGGCCTAAAATGTGGTCTATTCTGGAGAATGTTCCATGTGCATTGGAAAAGAATATATAATTTGCTGCTGTTGGGTGGAGTATTTTATATATGTTATGAGGTCAAGATGACTGATTTTGGCCTTTAGATCTTCTGTATCTTTGTTGAGTTTCTTTCTAGATGTTCTGTCCATTACCAAGAGTGGTGTGTTGAAGTCTCCTACTATTATTGTGGAACTAGTTCTCTTTTCAGTGTTGTTAGAGCTTGTTTTATGTATTTTGGAGCCCTGTCCTTGGGTGCATAGGTATTTATTATGGTTATGTTTTCTTGGTGGATTGTACCTTTAGTCATTATATAATGTCCTTCTTTGTCTTCTATGGTTCATTTGGCCTTAAAGTCTATTTTATCTGAGATTAGTATTGCCACTCCTGCCCTTTTTTGGTTACTGTTTGCTTGATATATTTTTTCCATTGTTTGATTTTTAATATATTTATATCTTTGTGTCTAAGGTGTGTCTCTTGTAGACAGCATATTGATGGTCAAGTTTTTTATCCATTTTGCCACTCTCTGTCTATTTACAGGCACATTTAAACCATTTACATTCAGTGTGATTATCAATTGGTATCCGTTTATTGCTGTCATATTGTTGTGGTTTTTTTGGTGGTACTGACGTTTTCTTTGTTCCTCTTACTTTCCTGTGCTGAGTACCTTTTGTTTGTGGATTTTCTTTTCTTTTGTTTTCTTTTTATAGATTTTGTGTTTACTGAGTCTTTATGTTTTTCTTCCTTTCTATTCTGATGAGTAGGTTTGTTAGCTTTCTTTGTGGTTACCTTGAAATTTACCCTTATCTTCCTAAGTTTGAACCAGTTTTTTTATTACTTGATATCACCTTAACTTCCTCTCCATTTGAAAATTCTATACCTACACCTTTTATTCCCCTTTTTATTGGTTTCACTTTGGCATCATTTATAGATTGACTTCTCTGATTCCTTATTGAGAGTTTTTTTTTTTTTTAACCTAAGTTGGTATCTGGCTGATGTTCCCCTGTGTCATAGACTCTGGTTGTTGTCTGATGTTGTTGGTTCTCTAACTTAAGGACTCCTTTTAATATTTCTTGTATGTTTGGCTTTTACGAATTCCCTTAATTTCTGTTTATCAAGAAATGTCTTAATTTCACCATCGTGTTAAAGAGAGAGTTTTGCAGGATATATTATTCTTGGTTGGCAGTTTTTTTCTTTCAAGGTTTTATATATGTCATCCCATTGCCTTCTTGCCTGCATAGTTTCTGCTGAGTAATCGGAGCTTAGTCTTATTGTTTCCCCTTTGTAAGTGACTTTTCGTTTTTCTTGAGCTGCTCTCAGGATTCATTATTTGTCTTTGGTTTTGGCAAGTGTGATTATGATATGTCTTAGTGACTTTCTTTTGATGTCTATCTTATATGGGGTTTTTTGAGCTTCTTGAATGGTCAGCTTTTCTTCTTTCATAATATTTGGGAAGTTTTCTGCCAGTATATCTTCAACAATCTTTTCTGTGTTTTCCATTTTCTCCCTTTGTTCTGGAACTCCGATCACATGCAAATTTTTGCTCTTGATTGCGTCCCACATAATTCTTATGTTTTCTTCATTCTTTTCTCTGATTTTTCCTCAAACAACTGGCATCCATGGATTTGTCTTCAATCTCACTGATTCTGTCTTCCATTGTTTCAAATCTGCTCCTAAAACCTTCTATTGAGTTGTCCATTTGTTGTTTATCTTTTGGATTTCTAATTGCTGTTTTTGTATGATTTTTAATTGTTTATTTATTTTGGTGTTTTGTTCTTGTTATTATTTCCCTGAATTCTTCTATTGCTTTGTCTGTGTTTTTCTTGATTTTGGCTATATTTTCGTTGGTTTTGTCTACGTTTTCCATGATTTCGTCTATTTTTTCCCTGCTTTTGTCGGTGTTTTCCTTGGTCTCTTTCCTAATCTCTTGGAGAGCCCTAAATATTAGTCTTTTGAAGTCTAGATTAGGTAGTTCCACAGTTTTTTCTTCTACCAGAAGATTATTTGATTTTTTATTTTGGTCACTTGCTGGAGCCACCTTGTCCTGCTTTTTTATGTTTTGATATTGTCTGCTATCTCTGAGACATTAAGGGTTTTTTTCTGTATTTATTGATTGTATGTTTGTTTCATCCTGCTTCTTTGTTTTGTTTTGATATGTCTGGGTGGGCAGGGCAGGCATGCTTTGCTGCCTGCTCATCTGTGGGCACAATAACTCTCACCACCTTGTCTGAGTGGGCAGGGCAGCAGCAGATGGGGTGAGCCCATATCGCTGTACACTGGTTTGGTAAAGTGGCTGAGGGAGGACTGGGTGGGCGCTGTCTGCCTCCTGATGTTGGTCCAGTGGTATGGGAGCCTTCATAGCTTCTCGCCAGATAGGCGGGGGTTTTGGTCAGTGTGTGGTATGGGCTCACTTTTATACATTCAGCAGCTGATCAAGTGGTGAGAAGGGAGGGGCAGTGCATGCCCAGTGCAGCAGCAGGACTGAGTTGGGGGCACTATAGCCACGGCAGCACAGTGAGGGCCAACGTGAAGAGCAGGTGGCGTATGGGGATAGGTGGGGGGAACAAAGAAAAGAAAGAGAAAAGAAAAAAAAAATGTAGCTGATGGGTGGGGGTGGAGCAGACCTGGGGGCTGGCAGGAAGGGGTAGAGGTGATATATAGGGCTGGGGGGGAGGGAGAAAGAAAAGGAAGAAAGGAGAAAAAAATGGAACAGTAGGAGCTGGTGGGTGGGGGTGGGGTGATAGCAGGCTGATAGCTCTCTAGCTGAGTGGCCCAGCGTGGCCCGTCTGGAAGGGGTCGGGGAAGTGTAATTCACTAGGTGGAAGGGAGAAAGAAAAAGAAGAAAGGGGAAAACAATGGCTTGGCAGGAGCTGGCGGGTGGGGGTGGGGTAGACCTGGGTGACAGCAGGCTGGTGTCTCTCTAGCCAAGCAGCATGGCGTGGCCCGTCAGGAAGGGGTAGGGGTGGTGTACGAGGAAGAAGGATGAGGGGTAGGAAAGCATGTTTCTCTAGTTACTGGGCACTCTATCTCCTGTTGGGAGCTCTGTGAAGTTGCTTTCTCATACTCCCTGTCTGGAGTCATTGCTGACTGTGCTCCAAGACAGGGACACTGTGTTGTGTTAGTTGACAGGAGACCTCCACTCTGTATCTCTCCTCATTCTCTGTTTTTCTTCAGTTTCTTCTTTCATTCAGTGTTTGATCTAGTTCTTTATCCCTTCATTTGATGCTTAGGGTTCCAGGATTGATGTTTGTTTCTGTTTTACTTAGTTTTTCGGGTCTTTGATGCAGAGTGATGGCATGATGCATCTGTCTAGGGTGCCATGTTAGCTCTGCTTCCTCCTTTTTTCTTTATGTATGTATGTAGGCATGCATGCATGCGTTTATTTCCTAACTCTGTCCACTGAAGGGCCTAAAAGCAATAACACCCTCTCACAGTGAGCACAGCTAGTCCCTAGAGCTTGGTTTCAAAATACTAGTTCCTGATAAAAGAAACTATGGCTTCTTGAGGAAATGATTAAATCCAGGGCTGGAGCAGGAACAGCACAAGATGAGCCTGGCACACCTTGATATGCCAGAAAGTAAGGAAATACTCAAAAATAAATGAGGGCTGGCATGCCAAAAGGCCACAAGAGCTAGCCTGAAGGGGCCCCCAGTGGCCAAACTGGGATAATTTGAACATCAAAACAATAATAGATGATAACACATTGAATAAAATAGGAATCTATGAGTCCATATTAATAATCCATAAACAAACAAATAAAGTACAAGAAAGGAGAAGTCTGCCTTACGGTAAAATGCTGACTGAAAAATGTGGAGGGAATAATGAAGCTGGGGGAAAGAAAATCACCATTTTGCAGCTCTCATAGAAAAGATTGGTTTGGGCTATAATCATTGGTAGATGCTAAATCTAGGACAGAACATTGAATGTGGAGCAGATATTTGCATAGACTCTAAGTGTCGTCCCTCAGATTGCTTATCAATGGCAAGGGGGCAAGATAGTAACTATACATGGAGAGACTGGACAACACGTTGACTGTGTGATCAAAATTAACATCACCAAATGAGGGACAGATGGACTTTGTGTGCTTCCAGATGGGATATCCTTAGAAGGGTATGACATCCTATGCAGTATTCCAGCCAGAGATGCATCGAATTATGAGGAAATATCTGATAAATGCAAACTGAGGGCCATTCTACAAAATAATTGGTCTGTGTTGTTGTTAGGTGCCATTGAGTTGATTTCGACTCATAGTGACCCCATGTGACAGAGGAGAACCCATAGAGTTTTCTTGGCTGCAATCTTTATGGAAGCAGATCTCCATGTCTATCTCCCAAAGAGCCACTGGGTGGGTTTGAACTGCTAACCTTTTGGTTAGCAGCCGAGTGCTTAGCCATTGTGCCACCAATTGGCCTGTACTTTTTAAAAATGGAGGCCTGGTGGCACAGTGGTTAAGAAGTTGGCTGCTAACCAAAAGGTTGGCAGTTTAAATCCAACAACCACTCTTTGGAAATCCTATGGGACAGTTCTACTCTGTCCATAGGGTTGCTATGAGTTGGAATCGACTTGACGGCAGTGGGTTTTTTTTTCTTTTTTTTAATGGTAAGGTCATAAAAGACGAAAAAATTCTGAGGAACTAGTCCAGATTAAAGGAGACTAAAGAGAGAAGAAGGAGCCTTGGTTGCTCAGTGGTTAAGCACTTGGCTGCTAACCAAAAGGTTGGTGGTTCAAACCCACCCTAGTGGCTCCCAGGGAGAAAGACCTGGTGATCTGCTCCTGTAAAGATTATAACCTAGAAAACCCTATGGGCAGTTCTACTCTGTCACATGGGGTTGCTATGAGTCAAAATCAACTCCTCAGCACCTAACAACAGCAACAAATAGAGAAGGGTGTGATGAAGGCAACATACTCTCATGTATTCAAGAAAAAAATGAGTAACATGTATACACGCAGATGTATAAATTGGAGAGCTTTCTATCTTTCTACGTGGTATAGAAAAGAGCCCTGGAGGTACAATGTTTAAGCACTCGGCTGCTAACAGAAAGGTTGGCAGTTAGAACCCACCTAGTGGTTTTGCAGGAGAAAAGACCTGGTGATCTTCTCCCATAAAGATTAAAAAACAAAACAAAACAAACAAACAAAAAAACCCATTGCTGTCGAGGTGATTCTGTAAATCTTTACGGAAGCAGACTGTCCCATCTTTCTCTTGTGTAGCCACTGTTGGTTTCAAACAGCCAACTTTTCAGTTAGCAGTCAAGCACTTTAACCACTGCACCACCAGGGCTCCTTAAAGATTACAAACTAGGAAACCTTGTGGGGCTGTTCTACTCCATCATATAGGGTCACTATGTGTCGGAATCGACTCGACAGCACACAACAACACAACATACACTATAGAAGAGTTTCATAAACCTAGGACTTGGAGGTAGGTAGACAGAGAGATAGAACTCAAGATTAAAAACATCTTGTCCTAGTGCCTTTTTTGATAACAGATCTTTCTTTTCTTATGTCATCTATAGTTATTAGTTTGCTCATGTTTTCAATGTCTTCTTAGGTCATTTTCAGTAATTCAAATTTTCCTAAGAAATGTTCTATTTTTGCTAGATTTTCATGTCAATTGGCATAGAGCTGCACATGTTATTGTCTTATAATTTCAAAATCACCTTTTATGTTCAGTAATGTGCTTTCTCATTATTCATCTTACTTGTTTAGTCTCCCCTTCCCACTTTTTTCCCTTGGAAAGACTAACCATTTGTCTATTTTACTGTTTTCCCCAGAAACATGCAATTCAATTTATGAATTCTAATTACTTTATTGTATTCTATTTCATAAGTTCAAGCCTGTGATTTTAATTCTCACCTCCTACTTTTTTTTATTTTGTTTTTTCAGTAATTTCTTATATTGAATAAGAAGGACACAGCATCCTATGCAGTATTCACCCAGAGAGGCATTGATTTATTTTCAGTCTTTCTTTTTTAATAATAAAAGCATTTAAGGTCACATATTTTCCTCTGTGAACAGTTTTAACTGTGACCCAGAGGTTACCATTAAAGTGCTCAACTTTTCGTTACAACCTAAAGAGTTTGTAAATTCAGTCTTGATTTTCAACTTGATTCAGAAATTATTTAGTCATTTTTCCTAATTTCTAAACATTAAGGGTTTTGGTCATTTTTTTAATTGCTAAATTCTATTTAAATTATGATCAGAAAATGTAGCCCGAAAAGCTCTATGCTTTTTATAATTTATTAAGATTTTCATGTGGGATATGAAAATTTCAAATAACACTATTAAAAACTTAATTCAGCAGCTATATGTAGCAAATACTGTTAATTTCTATTTCTCCTTTCTTCCTTGAAAGCAAAAACCCACTTTGATCAGATTTACTTGCTCTTCTGTGAAGGGCCCAGCTCCAGGGACTGAATCCTGATTAATCTAAACCAGTGGTTCTCAAATTTTTTGGTCTTAGGCCCCATTTACATCTTAAGAATTTATTGAGGACCCCAAAAATCTTATTAGTTATATTGATAATAAACTCATTCCTTGTTCACATATTTTTATGAAAAAAATAACTATTTTCTAAAACAAACAAAAATAGTGTGAGGAATGGCATTGTTTTACATTTTTGAAAATCTCTTTACTGTCTACCTTAATTGAAGACAACTAGATTCTCATATCTGCTTATGCATTCAGTCTGTCGCATTCTGTTTTTTTGGTTGTGGTATGTGAAGAAAACCCAGCCCCATGCAGATATGTAGTTGAAAAAGAGAGAAATATTTTAATAGTCTTTTCAGATTCTTGCTTGATAGTACACCAAAACTCAAGTGGTAGTTTCTTAAAGTTAGTTGCAATGTGGAATCTGAAATTGTATCAATGAACTTTTCACACTGTGTTATAATGAAATCCATTGATCTGTCTTGCACTTTAAGTGGATCTTTTACCAGTTCATGATTTTGTAAAATCATGCATTGGTTGTTTGGAAAATATTGGTTCACTGAGTTATGCAGATTTTCCAAATGTTCACACATTTCATTATACAATATTTTAAAAATCAGATTCACTAATATCACCACCACTCTCATAAAAAACGTATTTTAAACATTGGGAAGTTGTCAGGTTCACATTTTCCAAAGTTTTAATTTTCTCTTGAAAGCTGTAATTTTGTCTTTGGCAACAAACACTGCCAGTTGTTTCCCTTGAAGTGACAAGCTTAGTTTATTATTTTCAAGAAAGTGAATGTGAAATATCCAAGTCTTAATAACCATAATTTGCGTAATATAGTTTTTTTTCCCTTAAAATGCTGTCTTGACCCAGTTTTGAGGCCCTAGCTGGAGGCCAGTCAGTTCCCTTTCTTGAGTTGCTGATTAAGTCTACACTCCAACTACTCCACCTCCCTTATCCAGCTCTCACTTTGGACTGCTTTGTCAGCCCAGGTACCTAACAGCTAGGGACAGCCCCTACGCCGGGGAGTCTGGGGGATTATTCAAAATATCCAATCCCCAGGAAGCCTTTGACACCTAGCTAACCAACCTAGCTAACCCCATCCCACTTGCCATACATTAACCATCTCCTACAACTCCAGCTTGCTGTTACCCTGTCCCTGGGTGCAACCTCCTGTGTGGCCCTCTGGTAGCCTTCTCTCCTTTGGAGCTGTAAGTAACAATGAGTTGGCCTTTCATCTATGCGAGTGTCTTTGTGTTGTATCCTGCCATCCAAAGAATCTATAACCATACTGTCATTGATTGAATTGCATCCCCCAAAAATATGTGTCAGCTTGGGTTAGACCATGATTCCCAGTATTGTGTGGTTGTCCTCCATTTTGTGATTGATGTAATTTTCCTGTGTAGTAAATCCTAATCTCTGCCTGTGGTTAATGAGGCAAAATTAGTTTATGTTAAAGAGGAATAGGGTGGGATGTAACACACTTGCTCAGGTCACATCCCTGATCCAATGTAAAGGGAGTTTCCCTGGGGTGTGGCCTGCATCACTTTTTATCTTACAAGAGATGAAAGGAAAGGAAAGCGAGCAGAGAGTGGGGGACTTCATACCACCAAGAAAGCAGCACCGGGAGCAGAGCGCGTCCTTTGGACCTGGGGTCCCTGCACCTGAGAAGTTCCTCGACCAGGGGAAGATTGATGACCAGGACTTTTTTTCCAGAACTGACAGAGAGAGAAAGCCCTTCTCTGAAGTTGACGCCCTGAATTTGGATTTGTAGCCTACTAGACTGTGAGAGAATAAATTTCTCTTTATTAAAGCCATCCACTTGTGGTATTTCTGCTATAGCAGCACTAGATCACCAAGACATGTGCCTAGTAACATATGATTATAAAAGTTTGTCTGCCAGTTGTTATTTCAAATAAAAATGGTCTTTCATGAAAAAAGTGGTTACTTCAAGTCACAATTCAACCACAAATGTGTTTGCCTAGAGACAACCATTATAAAAGCAGAAGTAAAAAGAAGTAGAAGTGCTTTATGCACACTTTCCATCTTGTCATAAACCAAAAAAAAAAAAAAACTCATTGCCTTCGAGTCGATTCTGACTCATAGCAAACCCTATAGGATACAGTAGACCTGGCCCATAGGGTTTCCAAGGAACTGGTGGTGGATTCGAACTGCTGACCTTTGGTTAGGAGCCGGCATATAAACTATTAGAAAGACATGTACACAAGTGTCAAAATTTAATGAAATTAATACTTTCTAATAATTAAGAATGAAGGCCATTCTTTTTTTTTATTGTTGTAGTTTAATGGAAAGTTTACAATTCAAGTTAGTCTCTCATACAAAAATTTATACATACATTGTTACATGACCCTAATTTCTCTCCCTATACTGTGACGGCAAACTCCTTTCCACCCCTGATTTCCCGTGTCCATTCAACCAGCTCCTAACCCTCTCTACCTTCTCGTCTTGCCTCTGGACAGAAGCTGCCCATTTAGTCTCATGCATCTACTTGAGCTAAGAAACACACTCTTCATGAGTATCACTTTATGTCCCAGAGTCCAGTCCAATCTTTGTCTGAAGAGTTGGCCTCGGGAATCGTTTTAGTTCTGGGTTGACAGAGATTCCAGGGGCCATGCTTTCTGGGGTTCCTCCAGTCTCAGTCAGACCATTAAATCTGGTCTTTTTACTAGAGTTTGAGTTCTGTACCCCACCCTTCCCCCGCTCCATCAGGGACTCTCTGTTGTGTTCCCTGTCAGGGCAGTCATTGGTGGTAGCCAGGCACCATCTAGTTCTTCTGGTCTCAGGCGGATGAAATCTCTGGTCTATGCGGCCTTTTCTGTCTCTTGGGCTAATACTTTCCTTGTGTCTTTGGTGTTCTTCATTGTCCATTACTCCAGGTGACTGGGACCAATTAATACATCTTAGATGGCCGCTTGCTAGCTTTTAAGACCCCAGAAGCCACTCATCAAAGTGGGATGCAGAACATTTTCTTAATAAGCTTTGTTACGCCAATTGACCTAGATGTCCCCTGAAAGCATGGTCCACAGACTACCTCCCCTGTTACTCTGTCCCTTAAAGTGTTTGATTCAGGTAAGTTCTTAAATCTGGTTTAGTCCCTTTGTGCCAACTTCCCCTGTAGTGTGTGCTGTCCTTCCCTTCACCTAAGATAATTCTTGTCTACTTTCTAGTTAGTGAATAACCCTCACCCTCCCTCCCCACCCTCATAACATCAAAGAATGTTTTCTTCTCTATTTAAACCTTTTCTTGAATTCTTATAATAGTGGTCTTATACAATATTTGTCCTGAGTAAATTCACTCAGCATAATGACCTCTAGCTTCCTCCGTGTTATGTTTCATGGCTTCATTGTTGTTCTTTATCATTGCATAGTACTCCATTGTGTGAGTATACCATAATTTGTCCATTCGTCTGTTGATGGGCACCTAGGTTGTTTCCATCTTTTTGCTATTGTGAACAGTGCTACAATGAACATGAGTGAGCATATAACTATTTTTGTTTAATGGCTCTTATTTCTCTAAGATATATTCCAAGGAGCAGGATTGCTGGATCATATGGTACTTCTATTTCTAGCTTTTTAAGGAAGGGCCAAATTGATTTCCAAAGTGGTTGTACCATTTTAGATTCCCACCAGTGGTGTATAGGTGTTCCAGTCTCTCCACAACCTCTCCAACATTTGCTATTTTGTGTTTTTTGGATTAATGCTAGCCTTGTTGGGGTGAGATGGTATCTCATTGTACTTTCGATTTGAATTTCTCTAATGGCTAATGATTGTGAGCATTTCTTCATGTGTCTGTTAGCCGCCTGAATGTCTTCTTTGGTGAAGTGTCTGTTCATATCCTTAGCCCAATTTTTAATTGGGTTATTTGTCTTTTTGTTGTTGAGGTTTTGCAGTACCTTGAAGATTTTAGAGATTAGATGCTGATCAGATTTGTCGTAGCCAAAAATTTTTTCCCAGTCTTTAGGTTGTCTTTTGACTCTTTTGATGAGTCTTTTGATGAGCATAAGTGTTTGATTTTTAGGAGCTCCCAGTTATCTAGTTTCTCTTCTGGTGCTTGTGCATTGTTACTTATGGTTCATATTCTGTTTATGCCATGTATTAGGCCTCCTAGTGTTGTCCCTATTTTTTCTTCCACGATCTTTACCGTTTTTGATTTTATAATTAGGTCTTTGATCAATTTTGAGTTAGTTTTTGTGCATGGTGTGAGGTATGAGTCTTGTTTCAGTTTTTTGCAGATGGCTATCCAGTTATGCCAGCACCATTTGTTAAAGAGACTGTCTTTTCCCCAATTAATGGACTTTGGGCCTTTGTCAAATATCAGGTGCTCATAGGTGGATGAATTTATGTCTGGATTCTCCATTCTGTTCCATTGGTCTATGTATCTATTGTTGTACCAGTACCACTACCTTAGTGGTATAATATGTTTTGAAATCAGGCAGTGTGAGGCCACCCACTTTGTTCTTCTTCTTAAGTAATGCTTTACTTATCCGGGTCCTCTTCCCTTTCCATATGAAGTTGGTGATTTGTTTCTCCATCTCATTAAAAAATGCTGTTGGAAATTGGATCGGGATTGCATTGTATCTGTAGATTGCTTTGGGTAGAATTGACATTTTCACAATGTTGTGTCTTCCTATCCACGAGCAAGGTTATGTTTTTCCACTTATGCAGGTTTCTTGCAGTAGTGTCTTGCAGTTTTCATTGTATCGGTCTTTGCATCTCTGGTTAGATTTATTTCTAAGTATTTTATCTCCTTGGGGCTATTGTAAATGGTATTGATTTGGTGATTTCCTCTTCGAGGTTCTCTTTGCTGGTGTAAAGGAATCCAACTGATTTTTGTATGTTTATCTTCTATCCTGAAACTTTGCTGAAATCTTCTATTAGTTCCAGTAGTTTTCTTGTAGATTCTTTGGGGTTTTCTATGTGTAAGATCATATCATATGCAAATAGAGATACTTTTACTTCTTCCTTAGCAATCTGGATGTCCTTTATTTCTTTTTCTAGCCTGATTGTTCTGGCTAGGACTTCCAGCACAAGGTTGAATACAAGTGGTGATAAAGAGCATCTGCAAAGCCATTCTTAAGTAATACTGGCTCTTTTAAGTTTTATTTTAACTAGTAAGTGTGACAGTGAAGAAATAATGACTACTAGTCCAGTGTGGTGCTGCCAATTTGATTCTTGATAAGGCATTATCAGTTTTACCTACCATTGTTTTTGCACCATCATTGCAAAAGTTAACATAGTGAAAAAGAAAAATAATGTTTTAATATTATTATAAAATAGGTTTGACCTTGTGGACACTCTGAAACTGTCTCAGGGAACCCCAAGGATCTGAGGAACCACACTTTGAGAATCACTGAATTAACACCAGAACTGCCTTGCCCTGAAAGATTTTCTATTATGAGATAATACATTTTCCTTATTTATTAAATGACTTTCAGTAAGTTTTTCCTCCCCTTGCATTTATTCAACACATTTTAATTGAATTCCAGTATATGCTAACATTGAGGATACAGCAGTGAACAAAACAGAGAATGTTCCTGTCTTCAGGTGATTTATATTCTCAAAGGAGAGGAGAAGAATATGGAAAGTCAACAAACAACTAAATACATAGTATTTCAGGGAGTGATGAGAGCTTTGAAGCAAAACAAAGTAGGGAGAAGGAGATAAAGTGATGATAGAGTGCCATTTTAAAGGGAGTGGTCAGGGAAGTCTTCTCTGACTAGGTGACCACTGAGCAAAGACTTGAGGAACATGAGGAGCAAGCCATGAGTATGTCTGGTGGAGGACACTCCAGTCGGTAAGAACAGCCAAGTGCAAAGCCTCAAGGAGGGAACATGGCCACCATGTTGCAGGAACCACACAGAGGCAGTGTGGCTGGAGTAGAGTGGGCAAAAGGAAGAGGAACAGGAGTCAAGGTTACAGAGGTAATGGCAGATCAGATGGGGACCCTGTAAGGATTTTCTTTTATTCTAGTTAGTATGGAAAGACATTGAAAGGTTTTGAGAAGAGAAGTGATATGATTTAGCATGCATTATTTAAAATGATCACTTTGGCTGCTACGTGGAGAATACCAAGGAGTAGGGGTGATGGCTGGGCATGAGTGGAAGCAGGGAGATCAGTTAGTAGGCCATCGCAATGGTCCAGGTGAGAGATGACAGTGGCATGGACCACAGTGACAGCAGTGAACATGATGAGAAGCAGCTGTATTCTGGATATATTTCCAAGGAAGTATTGACAGAATTTTTTTTTTAGAAGGTGATTGAAGTATACTTAATATACAATTTGGAAATTGGGACAACATTTTCGACTAGAGTCAAAAATATTCCATAGAAGAAAGAGATTTCAAAGAATCTTATACCTCAGCTTATCACTAGTAATTATACTTGCCGTGGAAACAGGGCCAGAACAGAGTTTAAAAAACAACTTGTGGTCATGCAGAATTCCATACAGCATTTTCTTGAAGAACAATTTAAATAATTACTGATCAACCTTAAAACATAGATTATAGTCTGACCTTTGGAATTGCTGTTTGTTGAAACTGACTTTACATATAATTTTATAAAGAGCACAATGCTCAAGGCAAACATTCTTTACTAATTAAGCTAACCTATTGTTTGACTTAAGGATCCCTGGTAGGGCAGTGGTTAAGCACTGGGCTGCTAACCAAAAGGTCAGCATTTTGAACCCACCTAGTGGCTCCATGGGAGAAGGATGTGGCAATCTACTTCCATAAACATTACAACCTTGGAAACCCTATGGGGCAGTTCTACTATTCTGCATGGTCGCAATGAGTTGGAATCCACTCCACAGAAACATTTTTTGTTAAATTATTGTTTGGCTTAAAGATGACTTTCAGGAAACCAGTTTAAGGTTTAAAGACTATCTTAGGGTGATAGTTTGGGTGGGTCATTTCAACCTCCATGGCATCCAGAAATCTGGATTCCATGAGAATTAAAAATTCTGTTCCTCAAATGTTACCAACTCAGAGAGGCCGTGCTGTCCCTGACCCCAAATCTAAAGTAGCCATGGGATCACTCTCTATTGCACCACTCTGTTTCAGTTCTCTGCATGCAGCACTTCATCTATTTCCTTTTTTTAAAAAAAATGTTTTATTGTGTTTTCAGTGAGGGTTTACATAGCAGTTTAGGCTCCCATTTAACAATTTCTACACAAATTGTTCAGTGACATTCTTCACAATGTGTGAACTTTCTCGTTTTTTCCATTCTGGTTGTTCCATTTCCATTAATCTAGTTTCCCTGCCCCCTTACTTTCTCATCTTTGTTTTAAAGTAATTGTTAACTGTTTAGTCTCATATAGATTTTTTTTAAAAGAGCACAATGCTCATAGGTGATATTCTTTATTTTGTGAGCTAATCTGTTATTTAGGTAAAAGGTGACCTCAGGAGCTAGTTTCGGCTCAAGGTTTAAAGAGTATCTCAGGGCAATAATCTCAGAGAGTCCTCCAGTCTCAACTGGCCCAGTAAGTCTAGATTTTTAAGAATCTGAGGTTCTGGTCCACATTTTTCTCCCATTCTATCAGGATCCAACTACTGTGGCCCTGCTAAGAACATTTGGTAGTGGTAGCCAGACACCATCTAGTTCTTCTGGTCTCAGGGTAGATGAGGCCATGGTTTTTTGTAGACTATTAGTCCCCTGGCCTAGTTTCTTCTTTGAGTCTTTGGTTTCCTTCTTTTTCTTCTGCTCTGGATGAGTAGAGACCAATAGTTGTATCTTAGATAGCTGTTCACAAGCTGTTAAGACTGCAGACACTACTCACCAAACTAGGATGTAGAACATAAATTGCACGAACTATATTATGCCAATTGGCTCAGTTGTCCCACAAGACACACCCAGAAAACCAATCCCATAAGGTGTTTAGTTATGTCTAAGAAGTATCTGTAACTGTGCCCCCTATGTGTTTTATTATAAGTATGCATACATATATATATATGGATGTATAATATGGTGGTGCAATGGTTAAGAGAACAGCAGCTAACCAAAAGGTAGGCAGTTTGAATCCACCAGCCGCTCTTTGGAAATCTTACGGGACAGTTCTACTCTGTCCTATAAGGTCACTATAAGTGGGAATCAACTTGATGGCAATGGGTTTGGGTTTTTTTTTTTAATACACATAGACAGCATTTTCAGAGTGATTGGATATGTGTGTGAACAAAATGAGTCAATGATGATTCCAGGTTTGTTTTAACTTCAGCAGATTAAAAAAAAAAAGGAAGTGCCATTTACCCATGGGGTCACCATGAGATGGAATCAACTACTCTGAAAATGATTTACCCTAAGTTGGATAGATTCTCATTCTCGGTTAAGTCCTAGCATCTATGGCCTACAAGACCAGAAGCGAGGCCTGGGACCCAAACAAGGCTGGAGCTCATTCACTGTGGCTACACCCTCAGTGAAAAGGCAGACTAGAAAACAATCCTCTTACCAGCAATTAAGATACAAAGAAGCTTGATTCACTTGGACTGGCTTACGATGGGAAAAAAAAAAAAAAAAGCCTTCCTTCACACAGGTCAGTGTTAGAATATCCACTATCTGCAGTGCACTTTCTCACCCTGTCTCCTCCACTGAAACTGCTCCGACAAAGGTTACAAATGACCCTCTAATTGCCAAACCCAATAGACATTTTCCTATCTCTATCTTCTGGATTCTCCTGAGGCATTTGACACTGTGGCCTAGTAGTTCTTTCTAGAAAGTCTAATTCACCAGCTTCAATAGCATTGCACTCTCCTCATCCTCTTTTCAAACCCCCGCCTCTAAGTTATTTCTCTATCTCCTTCATGATCTTTTCTCACTCTGATTGTTTCTAAGGTGCCATCCTCAGTCTGTAACTCTGTACATGCTCTTTCTGCTTGATTTTATCTGACCTCATGGATTTAACCATGAATGCTTCCTAATTTATGTTCTAGCCCAGACCTCTCTCTTGAGCTTTAGAATACTATATTCAGATTCTTGCTGCATGAGCCCTCTTGGTTGTCTCACAGGTGCCTGTAACTCAAAAAGCCCAAAATGGGACTGGTCATCCTTTCCCCTGAAATCTCTTTCCCCTCTGTCTTCCATCTCACCAAAGGGCACACAGTCACCCAAGCCAGAAACCTGGGGATAATCCCAGAGTCCTACTCTCATCTTCTATAGGCAATCAAACACCAAACCCTGGTGCTTTTGTTTATTAAAAGGCAGTGGGTTTTTCAGTGGTAGAATTCTCACCTTCCATGTGGGAGACCTGTGTTCAGTTTCTGGCCAATGCACCTCATGCTCAGCCATCACCTGTCTGGCAGTGTAGGCTTGCATGTTGTTATGATGTATGATGCTGAGCAGGTTTCAGTGAAGCTTCCAGACTGACAGACAAGGAAGAAAGTCTTGGTGATCATCATGATCCGATCTGCAACCAGTCATGAGGATGTCCCAGGGCCTGGCAGCGTTTCATTCTGTCATGCATGGGGTCATCATAAGTTGGCAACAGCTAACAACAACAAAAAATATACTTCAAACCCAACACCGGGTGTGTCCACTGCTTTAGTTCAAGGCCTCATCATCTTTTTAATGGATCATTGCAAACACCTCCTAACTGGACTGTTATGGATTGAATTGTGTCCCCCAAAAATGTATGTCAACTTAGCTAGGCCATAATTCCCAGTTTTGTGTGATTGTCCACCATTTTGTCATCCGATATGATTTTCCTATGTGTTGTAAATCCTACCTCTATGATATTAATGAGGCAGGATTAGAGGCAGTTATGTTAACAAAGCAGGGCTCAATCTACAAGATTAGGTTGTATCTTGTGTCAATCTCTTTTGAGATATAAAAGATAGAAGTGAGCAGAGAGGACGGGGGTGGGTAGAGAGGGGAATCATACCACCAAGAAAAGTAGTGCCAGGAGCAGAACATGTCCTTTGGACCCGGGGTCCCTGCACTGAGAAGCTCCTAGACCAGGGGTTTTATGACAGGACCTTCCCCCAGATCCAACACAGAGAGAAAGCCTTCCCCCAGAGCTGGCACCCTGAATTCGGACATTTTGCCTCCTAGACTGTGAGAGAATTAATTTGTTTGTCAAAGCCATCCACTTGTGGTGTTTCTGTTATAGCAGCACTAGATGACTAAGACATGGTCTCTGCTTCTTGTCTTGCCAGCCTTGCATCCACACCCAGTTCCACCTGAGATATTTATCTAAATTGCACATCTGACTTTGCCACTTTCTTTTTAAAAACCCTTCCATGGTGCCTCATTTTCTACCAAACTCTATAGCATGGCATAGCTGCTTTGGAATAGCAAGGAAGCCATTCTTGAGCTAGTCTTTGGATACCTCTCTGGTTTCTTTCTGTACCGACTATGCCCGACACGCTAACTACAAACAATCCTAGCAAGGCTTGCAACTATCCACACAACTTACGATTTCTTATCTCCAGGCCTTTGCTCATGCTTTGCCTCTGCCTTCCCTGCCCTCAGCCTCCTGGTCAGTTACTATTTGTCCTTCAAGACTCATCCCAACTCATCTCTTCCAAGAGAATGCCTCCTCTGTCCCCATAGTTCCCTGCACAGATCTCCAGCACACATGCTTTTGTCCTTGTATGTCTTTTTCTCCAACTCGGCTGAAAAGTCCTTGTGGGAAAAGACCCCATATTATTCAATGTTGCATCTTAGCATACAGTAGAAGCTCAATAGGTATTTATTGCCTGAACTGAATCTGAAACATAGAAAGTAAATCTTTAAATGCAAGTAATGACATATTGATGTCATAAAAATGAAAAAATGACATTTATTTTTTTAAAAAAATCCAAGGAACACAGCAAAGCACAAAGAAAGCCACAAATTCCTCCAGAGTCTCGCCATGTGGAAATAGCCAGCATCAACAGATCTAATGATGGAGACAGAGAATGTAATGATCCAGATCCCTAGAAATAATTTCATAAGAACAGAGTTGGACTATATGCATGCTATATCTAATAAAACATATGAAACTTAATAATACTTTCATTTAACTTGAGAAAAAAACTAGAAGTGGATCTGCAGGAATTTTCTGAACCTTAGATGAACTCTTTTTTCACCACAAGCAATATTAGTGAGCTTTTAAAAGTGATTCAAACTCCCAGGCAAATGATCTGCATTTGGCAAAGTAGTTAACAACTTCAATTATTGTGTAACTTTGTGATTGGTTAGGGAGTTCCCAAGAGTAAATAAAAGTTTTAGTCAGAAACAGAATGTATTGAGTTACAATGGGGAGTTCAAAAAACAATTATTATTAGGAGTCTCACTGTTTTTTTTTTTTAACTTCCAAAATTGGTTTTCATTACTTTCACCCTTGATTCAATAAAAAGGCTTTTACACTGGTTCTTTTTAGAATTTAATAAGCTCCTTAAAAGCAAATATTTCTTAAATCCTGAAATAAGCTTTCCACTGCACTCAGATGGGCCCATCTCAAAAGTTGATTCCAATCAATGGAATTTAACAGATGCAACTAATTGAAGAATTACTTAGAGGGTATCTCACAGAATACAAGGCAGGAGAGCCACTGCCCTGTTTTTCAGGAACTTACACTCTGGTGGAAATGTGTTCATTCATTAGGTAACTCTTCTTCAGCACAAGATGACAATTCTCCAGGCACTGTGCAACACAGAGTGGTCAGGATGAGTACATTACACCAAGAATAAATGGAGAGTTAAAAGGTCACTTTGGACTGATATAGTCATGGAACTCAAATATCTCCTTATTTGTAAAGCCTCCATCATTATCCCTCCTGCCTCTTTTCCCTTCAGAAGAGTTAGCTGATCTGTTCTCTCTCCTCCCATAGCACCATGTACCTGTATGGATTGTAGCACACCCTATGTTACCCATCTGTCTTACCTATGGTACTATAGGTATCTGAAGGGCAAAGCTAAGTCTTGGCCATCTTTGCATTAATGACATCTAGAGCAGTGTCTGACATGAAATATTTGACCAATGAAAAGAGTCAGTGAGTGAATGAATGAGTGAGTGGAGTCAACATTCGAGAATGGCTTTAAAGGATGAGTGAACTTCCAATCAGTGGAGACGGTGGAAAGAACATTTTAGGTGTAAGGAGAAATATGGTAGGAGAAAAGCTCCCAACAACTAGCAGGTAGAATAGTTTGACTAGAGTCAAGGAACAGAATGGGCTAAGGCTAAGAATGTGAATTGGCACCAGATACAAAAGAGGTTAATAAGTGAGGCTAACACATAAGGTCTCCATGAGTCGGGGGCCAAATCAACGGCAGCTAAGAACAACAACAAGGAGTGAGGATGTTATTTATTAGCCAGTGGAGCTCTAACCTATAGAACGATAGGAGGAAGCAAGTGGGGTAGGTAGACAGGTTGAAGATTATTTCCATAGAACCAAAAAGAAGTAACAAGGATCTTCACTAGGATATTGGAAGTAAATATGATAGAGGAAAAAAAGAGATTATGAACAAGAATCTTCAGGCCTTGGCAACTAATTGGATTCGTAAAATGAAGGAGAAAGACTTAAAGATAACTCAAATTTAGTGTCTTAGGACAGCATCAAAAACAGAGACAAGAAAGTCATAAGGGGAACTAGTTTGGAGTCAGTATTAGCAATATTTTTTAGTTGCCTGGTCTCACAACTTCAGAGTAAATGCTGATTTCTGTTTTAAGTAAACTGATTTTAAGATACCTTCAAGAAATTCACACACACTAGACTTCCGCCAACATGGTGCTCTAGGCAGAAGCATCACGCCATCCCTCCACAGCAAAGATCTGCGAAACTAAGCCAAACAGAGAAAACAGCAATCCTGAAACCCTAAAACATCAAATGAAGAGATAAAGAACTCAGCCAAGCACCAAATTGAGTGAGAAAACTGACAGAGAATGGTGAGGGAGGAGAGGTTCACGCAGAGGTCCTCTATCAGCTAACGCAGCGCAGATCCACCATCCTGGACTCCTATCAGAGACAAGCAAATAGGGGGTATGAGAAAGCAGCTTCACGGAGATTCAAGCAGGAGACAGAACAACTGGTAATTTGCGATATATGCTTTCCCACCCCCCACCCTTCTTCATCCCCACTCAGCCTCCTCTGCTTCCCGTGGCCACAGACTCTTGGCCGGGAAGCACCACCTGCTTGGATTCCATCTGCCCACACTGGCCGACTCCCTGAGTGCCATTCGTTGGCTGCTGCTGTTGCTTTTTTCCACTTCTTTTGATTTCTTCCTTACCTCTCACCACCTCCGCCTCCTTTCGCTCAAATACCTGGCTCCGTGCACCATCTTTGCTTCTTCCTAAGGAGCTGTGAAGCTCAATTCGAGTGTGGAACTGTTTACCAGTCTGGGCTGCCATGCTGGTGGGATCCCGGGGCTTTTGTTTGTTTGTTTGCTTTGAATTGTTCACTTGTTTTCTTTTCCTTTTCTCGAGTTGGGAGCCCGTTCTGGCCGGGCAGTGCTATGTGGCTTGGGACCTACCCCCTCAGCTTGCACAGACATGCAGAGGGATCCCTGAGGGCATTACTTTTTTTGTGGGTTTTTTTCTGTTTTTTGGGGGGCCTTTATTGTTCTTTTTTTTTAAATTTGTTTTGTTTTCTTTTCCCTCTTTTTCCCTTTGTGTCTTTCTTCATTACTCAGTTTCTCATCTCTCTATACCTTCCTTCTCTTCCTGTCCCCTGAATACCTGGCACTGAATATCTCTATGCCTTCTAGCCAGGCTGTACTGCAGCTGGGAAGAACTTCCCCAGACCTTCTAGCTGCACCAGTGGGATCCCTTGGAGTTTTACTGTTCTTTTTTCTTTCTAATTTTTATTTATTCATTCTTTACTCTTTTTTCTTCTTCTTCCCCTTTTTGCTTTTCTCTATTTCATAGTCTCTCATCTCTCTACTCCAACAGCAAGCTCCCCTAGCACTCTATTTTGTTTGTATGTTTTTGGCTCCTGTTCCTCTCACCTCTCTCCCATATCCATCTTAGCTCCACACATCACAATCTCCCCCCTCCAACCTGCCTACTTGCACCGTGCACTTAACATCACACCACCAAGCAGCACAGGCATAGCCTACCGGAACTTGCCCTGCATTGATTACTGACCTGCCCTGGTGGCTGTAGTAAGTGCCACAAACAACCCATCCCAGCAACTCCTCTTCAGTTAGACCTGCCCTGCTGTACCATATCTGAGTGACTGACCCTGCCATTTGGAGAAGGAGGTGAAAAGTATCATACCCAAGACGAGCAAACAATAAAGAACACACAGCCACCTGCTCAGACATAGCCGACTAAAAAAAAAAAAGGATGAAACAAACAAATCTATAATCAATAAATGAGAAAAATAACTACCGAATGCCCCGAAGACAGCAAACAATATCAAAACATTTACAAAAACAGGACAGGATGGTTCCAGTAGGCCTCCAAAATAAAACACCAGATGACTTTCCAGTGGAAGAAAAGTCACTAGAACTACCTGATAGGGAATTCAAATCGCTAATATTCAAGCTATCCAAGAGTTGAATCAAAAGTAGACAAAAATGAGGAAAAAATAGACAAATTCATGGAAAAGGCAGAAAAATTCATGGAAAATACAGACAAAAAAATGGAAGAAATCAGGAAAAAAATGCTAAAATAAATTCACAACTAGAAATTACACAAAAACAACAATTAGAAATCCAAAAGATAAACAACAAGATTTAAGGAATGGACAGTGTCATAGAAGGGCTGAGGAGTAGATTTGAAATGGTGGAAGACAGGATTAGTGGAATTGAAGACAAACACTTGGATACAACTCTG
>NW_004443982.1:9507233-9515057 GCF_000243295.1 Trichechus manatus latirostris | reverse complement strand
AATCCTGATACAAACACCAACAACATTCTTCAAAGAGATGGAAAAACTAATCATTAACTTTATATGGAAACGGAAGAAGCCCCAAATAAGTAAAGCACTACTGAAGAAGAAGAATAAAGTAGGAGGACTCACACTACCTGACCTCAGAACCTACTATACAGCTACGGTAGTCAAAACAGCCTGGTACTGGTATAATGACAGATACATTGACCAACAGAACAGAATTGAGAATCCAAATGTAAATCCATCCACCTCCGGTCACCTGATCTTCAACAAGGGCCCAAAGTCCATCAAATGCAGAAAACACAGTCTTTTTAGGAAATGGTGCTGGCAAAACTGGATATCCATCTGCAAAAAAATGAAACAGGACCCATACCTCTCGCCGTATACAAAAACTAATTCAAAATGGATCAAAGACCTGAATATAAAGCCAAAAACTATA
Source organism: Trichechus manatus latirostris (assembly GCF_000243295.1). NCBI lineage: Eukaryota > Metazoa > Chordata > Mammalia > Sirenia > Trichechidae > Trichechus > Trichechus manatus. The sequence continues at coordinate 9,514,615 of NW_004443982.1, read as the reverse complement.
AAGTTCATAGAAGAAAAAATAGGACCAACACTACAGGCCCTAATACACAGCATTAACAGGATACAAACCATAACCATCAACACACAAACCCTAGAAGATAAGTTAGATAACTGGGATCTTCTAAAAATCAAACACCTATGCTCTTCAAAAGACTTCACCAAAAGTGTAAAAAGAGAACCTACATGCTGGGAAAAAATTTTTGGACAGTACAAGTCAGGCAAAGGTCTAATATCCATAATTTACAACAAAATTCAACACATCTACAAGAAAAAGACAAATAATCCTATTAAAGAATGGGCAAAGGAAATGAACAGACACTTCACCAAAGAAGACATTCAAGAGGCCAACAGACACATGAGGAATTGTGGGGAGATCGGAACTCTTATGCACTGCTGGTGGGAATGCAAAATGATACAACTATTTTGGAAAATGATATGGCACTTCCTTAGAAAAATAGAAATAGAAGTACCATACGATCCAGAAATCCCACTCCTAGGAACATACCCTAGAGAAATAAGAGTCGTCACTTGAATAGCAATATGCACACCTATGTTTATGGCAGCATTGTTCACAATAGCGAAATGATGGAAACAACCTAGATGCCCATCAACAGATGAATGGATAAACAAACTATGGTACATACACACAATGGAGTACTATGCAATAAGAAAGAATTACAACGAATCTGTGAAGCATCTCATAACATGGATGAAACTGGAGGACATTATGCTGAGTGAAATCAGTCAATCACAAAAGGACAAATATTGTATGAGACCTCTATTGTAAAAACCCATGAAAAAGTTTACACACAAAAAGTAACAATCTTTGTTGGTTACCAGTGATGGGAGGGGTGGGGGGGAATACTAAATAGGCAATAGATAAGTGGTATCTTGGGTGAAGGGTGAGACACTACACAATACTAGGGAAACCAGCACAACTTCTACAAGGACAGGTCATGGAAGCTCAATAGACACATCCAAACTCCCTGAGGGACTGAATTGCTGGGCGGAGGCCTGTGGGGACTATGGTCTCGGGGAACATCTAGCTCAATTGGCATAACACAGTTTATAAAGACGATGTTCTACATTCTACCCTGGTGAGTAGTGTCTGGGGTCTTAAAAGCCTGTGAGTAGTCATCTAAGATACTCCACTGGTCTCATCCCTTCGTGAGCGAGGGAAAATGAAGAGAACAGGATACAAGGAAAGGATTAGTTCAAAGGACTATTGGACTACAGCTACCAAGGCCTCCACCAGACTGAGTCCAGTATAGCTAGATGGTGTCCAGCTGCCACCACTGACTGCTCTGACCCGGATCACAACAAAGGGTTCTGGACAGAGCTGGAGAAGAATGTAGAGCAAAATTGTAACACGCATAGAAAGACCAGATTTACTGACCTAAAAGAGACTGAAGAAACCCTGAGAGTATGGCCGTCAGACACCCTTTTATCTTAGTGGTGAAGTGACTTCCGAGGTTCACCGTTCTGCCAGGGATTGGACAGCCCCGAAAAACAAAATGGGACTAACGAGGCACAGCAGTCCAGGGACAAGGACTAGAAGGCAGAAGGGGACAGGAAAGCTGGTGATAGGGAACCCAAGGTTGAGTAAGGACAGTGTTGACATGTAGTGGGATTTTTAAGCATTGTCATAGGGCAACATGTGTACTGTTTAATGAGAAACTATTTTTTCTGTAAACCTTCATCTAAAGTGAGAATAACAGCACAATTGGAAGAGTGTAGTCGATGTTACTGAACTGTGCATGTAGAAATTTTCAAAATGGTGCATCTTTGGCTGTGTACATTTTAACCAAAAAAAAAAAAAAGGTTGAGAAGGGAGAGTGTTGACATGTCATGGGGTTGTTAACCAATGTCATAAACAGTATGTGTACTACTGTTTAATGAGAAACTATTTGTTCTGTAAACCTTCACCTGAAGAACAACTTAAAAAAGTAAAAAAAAAAAAAATTCACACACACGAAAGCCTCAGCTAATTCTTAGTTCTTCCAGACTCTTCACTCTTTTGCAATTGGTTTCTAGACTCTGAATAAAGGGTCCTGCCTTGTAGATGCTTTCCAGAAAGAACGAAGGAATGCTTAAGAGTGTGAACCCTGTAGCCAGGCCGAGTTTCAATCCCAGCCTCTCCCCTTAGAAACTACGTGATCTTAGACTACTTACGTAACCTCTTTGTGCCTCAGTTTCTTCATCTTTCAAATGGGATAATAATAATACCTATGCACTGCTAAGGTGCCCTGGTGGCACAGTGGTTAAGAGTTCGGCTGCCTACGAAAAGGTCGGCAGTTCAAATCCATCAGCCACTCCTTGGAAACCCTATGGGGTAGTTCCACTCTGTTCTATAGGGTTGCTATGAGTGGGAATTGACTTGATGGCAACGGTTTTTATGTTTGTTGTTTTTTTAATGCACCGCTAAAGGGGCAAGGTGGGAAAATCCCACCTTCATTGCTAACTGTGTGGCAAGAATCAGCATGAGTCTAATTTCTACCTGGAAATGGATCCAGGTTTCACCTTTCCACATCTCCATGATCCTCATTTCACTTCATGTAGCACTCTCTGTCTGATGCTAACCACCCAGAGCTAGGTCAGACCTCATCCCTGGCCACCCTGAGCGAGGCCAAAACATACCTTGCCACCTTGGGCCAGGCCATCAGGTACCAACGTAGGCTCAGAGGTTCACACAACTCCCTGCACTTCAGACCATCCAACCCCCCTCTTTCTGTCTAGCCACCTGGGGCTAGGTGAACAGGTTAGAAAGATTTTGTCCTTCAGGTCAACTGCCAAATAGGCAGATGTCAGTCTCAGCTTATTCTCACTGCTCCTTGTGTGTTTACTAATTCTCTAGAACAGATCACAAAATTCACGGAGACTATTACCTACAGTTACAGTTACCCATTTATTATGACCAGAAAGGATACAAGCAAAGAGATATATCAGGCAAAGTCTGGGAGAGGTCCTGGAATGAGGCCTCCTTTGTCCCCAGCGATGTGCCACCCTCTCCCATTCATGGATGTTCTCACCAATCCTGTAAGCCCCTGTAACTTCCACAATCAGGGATTTTTATGGCTCATTAATAGTCAATGATTGGGGACTCATTGCCAGTCAATTATTGACTGAATCATTGGATATGCAAGACTGATTCCATCATGCCCTTGTCTCTTCCTGAGGTTTGCTGCCAGGGTGAAGCCTGTGTAGCTGCCACTCATTTTCACATGTTTAAGTGTTGCCTGGCGATTTTAGAAAACAAAAGGCACCTTGATTTCTGGCAAATTCCAAGGGTTATTTTCATGAGCCAGAGAAAAAGTCCAAATTGATTTGTCCCACAATCTATCTAATAGTTTTAGGATTAAATAGTAAATGCTCAGTAATTGTTAACTCTTTTATATTTCTAAGAGAGGGAATAGAAAGAAAAGAGGTCCATGGGTAGAATATGAGTGAATGAGTACACTAAAGGAAGTAAAGTCAGAGAAGAAAGTGAAGAAGATGCAAGAGAACTAAAAGGGGGAACACAGAATGTGGTGTCCCAGAAAGGAAGGAAAGAGAGAGTTTCAGGAAGCAGGAAAGCAACAGCTTCAGACTAGGCAGAGAGTTTAAGGAGAAAAGGCCAGTGTATTTGGAAAGTAGAGGTCTTTGCTGATCTTTAAGAGATCAACACCACTGGCATGTTGGGATCCCAAGCCAATATTTCTTTCTTGTTATCTGGCTTGCTTTGAAGTGATGTAACTATTAGCCGTTTGCAACTTCCTCTGTAGTCATGTTTGGTAAGCTTCTAAAAAGGTAAATTATTGGGAGATGGGGCCAAAATGGCAGAGTAGTCAGACACTTCGTGTGGTCCCTCTTACAACAAAGACCCAGAAAAACAAGTGAATCAATTATATATGATAATATAGGAGCCCTGAACATCAAAGACAAAGTTGAGGAATAGGACTGAGTGGCAGGGGGAGGGAGAGATGGTTAGGAAACTGTGAGGAGTTGCCAGAACTGACCTGGTTGTAGTCAGAGCCCTTCAGGTCGGATGAGCTCATGGTGCAAGGTGAGGCAAGCAGTGGCATTCAGGAGGCATTTTCCACATCGGGAGAGACCCAGCAGCAGAGAGTCTACCTGGCCATCCAGAACCAGAGAGAAGGAGCCCTCGATCGGTGAAAGATAAGTACTTGTGTCTGGCCTACTGTGCGGATCAAAAACAACTCCCTGTGGTAAAAAACTTCTCTCCCATTTACCTCCCTGCTCCTTGCTCTGTACTGGGTCCAGGGCGGCTTCAGTGATTGCTGAGTCCCCTGGGCCAGAAGTAGGACCTGTCAAGTGCCCTGAGCCATTGTCCCAGCCTTGGAGAGGGAACAAATTAACAAACGGGAAAAAATAATCTACCGGCTCCCCTAAGCCAGGAAATCAGGGTAAGCACAGCTCCTTTGCCTAGGCACGGGCATAAGGGATCCATTGACTTTGAGTGGCTTTCCCCCTGCATAGACTTGTGTGGGCCCATTTCAACAGTGTAGGCCATCATTACCACAGTACAACAGGGTATATACCGGAAGACTAACTTCAACTCTTTCAGCTGTGAAGTGGCAGGTTCGTGGCATTTGACACTGTTATGCCCATTAAACAAGGTCCTAACCTACCCACATCAGGGTCCTGAGTACTGGTGGCTCCACACATGCCACCTAGCCACCGGTGTCATGGGACGAAGAAAAAGTGGTGCCCCCCAGTCCTTACAGCCAGCAGCATTGGCTGCTCATAGTCTAGCTGCAAAACCACCCACCTACACACTCTAGGGAACGGGGACACACTTTCTGCCCAGACACTTAGGCAAGGCTGTTGGCTCCTGTCTTGCTCAGTATGTGACCCCCTTCTGCAGCCAGATGCCTGTGCCTACACCAATCACGTATGCCTGTCTAGGACTTTACATGAGAGCCTGCACCATACACTTGGTGGCTGACTACCTGAACACCAGAGCTGAATCCATACAGGAGGAGTAGGAGGACTCCTGGGCTCACACACTTAGTGGCAGTTCTGGCCACCAGGTGGCAGGACGTTGGAGCTTCAGGGGTGCTGGTAACTGGGCTAGCTCACACAAGCAGCCTATTTGGGCATTTCAAAACTAAACAAAACAAGAAGCTAGGACACAGAAAGCAAACATAAAATAAGTAAATATAATAACTTACTGATGGCTCAGAGACAACAGCCAATATCAAATCACATAAACAGGCAGACCATGATGGATTCAGCAAGCTTCCAAAATGAAGAATCAAGAAATTTTCCAGAGAAAGATAATATCTTGGAATTACCAGAGGCAGAATACAAAAGATTAATACACAGAACTCTTCAAGAGATTAGGAAGGAAATTAAGCAAAACACAGAACACGCAGTAGAGGAAATTCAAAAGATTAAAGAAGAGCATAATGACAAATTTAACAGGCTGCAAGAATCCATAGAGAGACAGCAATCAGAAATCCAGAAGATTAACAATAAAATTTCAGAATTAGACAACTCAATAGAAAGTCACAGGAGCAGAACTGAGGCAATGGAAGTCAGAATTAGTGAGACTGAAGATAACGCACTTGACACTAACTTATTTGAGGAAAAATCAGATAAAACAATTTAAAAAAAATTAAGAAACCCTAAGAATTATGTGGGACTATATCAAGAGGAATAACTTACGAGTGATTGGAGTACCAGAAATCCGGGGACAGGGGTAACAGAAAATACAGAGAGAATTGTAGAAGATTTGTTGGCAGAAAACTTCCCTGATATCGTGAAAGATGAGAAGATATCTATCTAAGATGTTCATCAAAACCCACATAAGGTAGATCCGAAAAGAAAGTCACCAAGACGTATTATAATCAAACATGCCAAAACCAAAGATAAAGAGAGAATTTTAAGAGTGGCAAGGGATAAACAAAAAGCCATCTACAAAGGAGAGTCAATAAGACTAAGCTGGGACTAGGCCGCAGAAACTAGGCAGGCAAGAAGGCAGTGGGATGACATATATAAAGCTTTGAAGGAAAAAATAGCCAGCCAGGAAGTATATATCCAGCAACACTGTCTCTCAAATATGATGCTGAAATTAGGACATTTCCAGATCAACAAAAGTTTAGGGAATTTGCAAAACCAAGCCAAAATTACAAGAAATGCTAAAGGGAGTCCGCAGGTTAGAAAAATTGATACCATCAGATAACAACCCAAGACTAGAACACAGGACAGAGCAACCAGATATCAACCCAGATAGGGAAGTGAAAAAAATAAATCAAAGCTAAAACACTGAAAATAGGGAAACAGAGATGTCAATGTATAAAAGATTACAACATTAAAACAAAAAAGAGGGACTAAAAAATGTAGACACAGATTTTTCATACGAAGAGGAAGTCAAGGAGATAGAAAGAAATAAAAGACTGGTTTAAACTTAGAAAAACAGAGGTAAATATTAAGGTAACCACAAAGGAAACTAACAATCCTACACATCAAAATAAAAAACAAGAAAAATATAAAGACTCAGAAAATTCAAAATCAACAACAATGAAAAAGATGAAAAGAAAATACACAAAGAAAAACAACTCAGCACTGAAAATTAAGTGGAACAAAGAAACTGTCAACAACACACAAAAAAAGACATCAAAATGACAGCACTAAACTCATACCTATCAATAATTATGCTGAATGTAAATGGACTAAAAGTAACTAAATGCACCAATAAAGAGACAGAGAGTGGTAGAATGGATTAAAAAACACGATCAGTCTGTATGCTGCCTATGAGACACACATTAAAGACACAAACAAACTAAAAGTCAAAGGATGGAAAAAAATATATCAAGCAATAACAATCAAAACCGAGCATGAATGGCAATATTAATCTCCGACAAAACAGACTTTAGAGTAAAATCCACCACAAAGGATAAGGAAAGACACTACATAATGATTAAACGGTCAATACACCAGGAGGACATAACTATAATAAATATTTACACACCCAACGACAGGGCTCCAAAATGCATAAAACAAAGTCTAACAGCATTGAAAAGAGAGACAGATAACTACACAATAATAGTAGGAGTCTGAACAATACACCACTTTCGGTGAAGGACAGAACATCCAGAAAGAAGCTCAATAAACACACAGAAGATCTAGATGCCACAATCAACCAACTTGATCTCATGGACATATACCCAACACACATGGAACTTTCTCCAGAATAGACCACATATTAGGCCATAAAGGAAGCCTTAACAGAATCCAAAGCATCGAAATATTACAAAGCATATTTTCTGACCATAAAGCCATAAAAGTAGAAATCAATAACAGAAAAAGCAAGGAAAAAAAATCAAACACATGGAACTGAACAACATCTTGCTCAAAAACTACTGGGTTATAGAAGAAATT
>NW_004443982.1:9488568-9506467 GCF_000243295.1 Trichechus manatus latirostris | reverse complement strand
AAGACATTTAGGCGGCTAACAGACACATGAAGAAATGCTCACGATCATTAACCATTAGAGAAATTCAAATCAAAACTACAATGAGATACCATCTCACCCCAAGAAGGCTAGCATTAATCCAAAAAACACAAAATAATAAATGTTGGAGAGGTTGTGAAGAGACTGGAACACTTATACACTGTTGGTGGGACTGTAAAATGGTACAACCACTTTGGAAATCAGTTTGGCACTTCCTTAAAAAGCTAGGAATAGAAGTACCATATGATCCAGCAATCCTAGAAAAATAACAGCTGTCACATGAATAGATATATGCACACCCATGTTCACTGCAGCAGTGTTCACAATAGCAAAAAGATGGAAACATCCTAAGTGTCCATCAATGGATGAATGGATAAACAAATTATGGTGTATTCACACAATGGACTACTACACAATGATAAAGAATAACAATGAATCCGTGAAACATAACATGGAGGAAACTGGAACACATTATGCTGAGTGAATTTAGTCAGCCACAAAAGGACAAATATTGTATGAGACTACTATTATAAGAACTCAAGACAATGTTTAAACACAGAAGAAAACATTCTTTGATAGTTACAAGAGTGGGGAGGGAGGGAAAGAGGTATTCACTAACTAGATAGTAGATAAGAATTATCTTAAGTGATGGGAAGGACAGCACACACTACAGAGGAAGTCAGAACAATGGGACTAAACCAAAGCTAAGAAGTTCCCTGAATAAAATCGAACACTTCAAGGGACAGAGTAGCAGGGTCGGGGGGCTGGGGACCATGGTTTCAGGGGACATCTAGGTGAATTGGCATAACAAAGTTTATTAAGAAAATGTTCTGCATCCTACTTTGGTGAGTGGAGTCTGGGGTCTTAAAAGCTAGCAAGTGGCCATCTAAGATGCATCAATTGGTCCCAGTCCACCTGGAGTAAAGGAGAATGAAGAACACCAAAGTCACAAGGAAAGTACTAGCCCAAGAGACAGAAAGGGCAACATAAACCAGAGACTGCATCAGCCTGAGATCAGAAAAACTAGATTATGCCCAGTTACCACCAATGACCACCCTGACAAGGAACACAACAGAGAGTCCCTGATGGAGCAGGAGAAAAGTGGGGTGCAGAACTCAAATTCTAGTAAAAATACTAGACTTAATGGTCTGACTGAGACTGGAGGAACCCCAGAAGGTATGGCCTCTGGACTCTCTGGCAACGCAGAAATAAAACCATTCCCAAAGCCAACTCTTCAGACAAAGATTAGACTGGACTATGGGACATAAAATGATACTCATAAAGAGTGTGCTTCTTAGCTCAAGTAGATACATGAGACTTAATGGGCAGCTCCTGTCCGGAGGTGAGATGAGAAGGCAGAGAGGGTCAGGAGCTGATAGAGTGGACACAGGAAATCAGGGGTGGAAAGGAGGAGTGTGCTGTCACAGTATAGGGAGAGCAACTAGGGTCACATAACAATGTATTTATAATTTTTTTGTATGAGAGACTAACTTGAATTGTAAACTTTCACTTAAAGTGCAACAATAAAATAAAAAATAAATAATTTTTTGGATAATGAGACCCTGTCAGGCTCCATAGCAAGAGCTAGAACAGTAATTGTCAACTTCAGCTTTTTTTTAAATTCCAGGACTTATTTTTTATAATATTTGAGAAACCATTTTAATTCTCCTGGAATACAGATTTCTGGGGTACATGGAGTTGGGATGACCTGGCCGGTCCATTTGCCTTTAGATGTCCTTTTGAACCTTGAGCCTTGAAGAAACTGTTCTCCTAAAAGTCACCTTTACGTCAAACAATAGTCTTTCTAATTAATAAGATCATTTTGCCTTAAGCATTGTGCTCTTTTGAAGAATTCAGTCAGTTTTGGGAAAAAGAAACTCCGGGGTCTGACTGAAAGCTGTTTTAGGGTAAATTGTTATTATGTAAACACTGTTCTGGTCCCCATTTCCATGGCAATGCCAATAATGTGGTATAAGAATTCTGAAAGTTCTTCTCATGTTTGGAACATTTTTGACTCCCTAGTTGAAATGTTACCCTGATTTGCAAATCGTATATTCAATAAACTTCAAACAATTTCTATTATTGGCTTAATATGATTTTTGTTTTAACATAATAATAACTTTCAATGATGATGATGATTAATAATAATCAAGAGTAATATATTGCTTTATTCTTTCAAAAAATTTTCAAAAACACAATCTCACTCAATTATATCTCAGAGCACCACAATTAATAATAGGTCCCCCAAACATAAATATATTTAAATTTATCAAATAGATGCTGTCTTAGTAATTTGGTGCTGCTGTAACAGAAATATCACAAGTGTATAGCTTTAACAAAAAGAAATTTATTTTCTCACAGTCTAGTAGGCTAGAAGTCTAAATTCAGGGCATCAGCTCTAGGGAAAGGCTTTCTCTCTGTCGGCTCTGGAGGAAGGTCCTCGTAGTCATCAATCTTCCCCTGGTCTAGGAGCTTCTCTGCACAGGAACCTCGGGTCCAAAGGAAACGCTCTGCTCCTGGCACTGATTTCTTGGTGATATGAGGTCCCCCATTCTCTGCTTGCTTCCCTTTCCTTTTATCTCTTGTAAGATAAAAGGTGGTGCAGTCCACACTCCAGGGAACTTTACATTGGATCAGGGATGTGACCCTAGTAAGGGTGTTACAATCCCACCCTAATCCTCTTTAATGTAAAATTACAATCATGAAATGGAGGACTACCACACAATACTGGGAATCATGGCCCAGCCAAATTGATACACACATTTTTGGGGGGACACAATTCAATCCATGACAGATGTCTAGGGACTCATTTAATATTATTTGACAAGCCATTTCTGGCTACCTGCTTTGTGTCATGCACTAGGGTATGATCTGGGAATTTGTGGATTGTAAGACAAAGTCCTGAACTTCAAAGTTCAAGTGAGGGAGGGTGAGGTAAATGATCTTAATGTAACATGATCAGTGTAGGAAAGAAGTGGGCACAAAATATGATGTGCAACCTGATAAAGGAAGGATCCACTTGGTCTGTAGGAGTCTCAGTCTTAAAAACTGAGTAGGTATTTGCCAGATGGGAAAGAGAAAAAAGGAAATATCAGGCATTCCCTTTTTTGAGATAAGTGTCTTGACATCAAATCTAATACTCCCAAAGGGCTGCAAATGGCTACAGACTTTTTCATTAATCCAGTTACAGTATTCAAATACTTTAAGTTTAGATAGAACTGGCTGGCTTATTTTGGGGAAAATTTCCACTCCTAACTATAATTTGTTTTGTAGACCTGTATGCAATAATGAGATTTTTTCTTTTAAAGCAGACTCAGCTTTGACTGGATATCTGCAGCACATTAAACAGGAAAACATGCTGGGAGAGGATCTGAGAGTATCAAGTAAGAATATATTTTCAAGTAAGTTCATAAAAGCAACCAAATCTTGTATTTGAGGATATGTTAGGGTGCCCATCCTCAGATTTTACGATTCACTACGAGGACACACAGGACTCAGCATATAGTCATACTCATTGCTACGATTTACTACAGTGAAAAGATACAGAGTAAAATCAGTAAAGGGAAAAGGTGCGTGGGGCAGAGTCTGGAGGAAAACCAGGTGCAAGCTTCCAAGGATCCTTTCCCCGTGGAATCATAAAATCACACAGGACGTACTTAATTCCTCCAGCAACAAGTTGTGGCAACAAGTGTGAAATAATGCCAAACAGGGAAGCTCATTAGAGATATGGCACCCAGGGTCTTTATTGGGGGCTGGTCACGTAGGAACCCTCTGCTTAACATGTACCAAAATCCAGATTCCCAGAAAGAAAGCAGGTGTTCAGCATAAACCATATGCTTAACAAACAGTTTAGGCACAGTGAGTCAATCTTATCGGTTCTGGGAATGGTAAGATCCCTCCAAAAGTTCAAGTTCTCAGATGCCAGCCAAGGAAGGACCAACTTTGTAAGCAGGCCTTTTCAAGGACAAACAGTTAACTCTTTTCTGCACAGATGGTGATATTTTTCCCATCAGTACTTTTTTCTCTTCTCATGGGTTGTATCATTTTTCTAGTCTCTTAAGATCTAAAGCAAAGGCCTAGTAGAATTAAATCAATACACATTTGGGCTTTGAGGGGTGTATATGTGTGTGTGTGTGTGTGTGTGTGTGGTGTGGTGTGTGCGTGAGAGAGAGAGAGAAATTAAAATAGTCATCATACCTGAGATGGCCTAGACATTTTGAGTTGCAAATGTCTGTCTGAGGTCTTTCCTTCTGGCTAATACATTTTGAAGTTTTTACCCAGATGAGTAAGCATACGAAAGTGTTGTGTCCTCCTGTCAATGTTCTGTTTTAAAATCATTCCCCAGCCTTTAGAATGTGCTTCAGCTGCTCTTAACATCAGTTTCAGGGAAAGAACAACAACAACAAAAATACACCTCTGAGCAACATTTCTTCTTCACTTCAGTCACATTTTGTTTTTTAAAGTCTACACCTCATCTGTTCTATGTGGAATAGCGACTAAATTTTCAGTGTTCAGTTTGCTTATTGGTCTGATTTTTACCTCCCTTTCTTCATTTTCTCTGTGGTTGACATGTATACAACACAATCCTATTTGAAGCAAAGCCAAAGCTTCCAAAGGCAAGGAAATATTTGAAATCAGTGATAATCACATTTTATTTGAGTAAGTCTTTCACTTCTGAGACTTCCATATCATTTGGTACCCAAATCTTACAAATCTATTACCTTCAGCCTTTACTCCTAGGAGATTATTTTAAATACTGGCCCTCCTAGATATATTCTTCAAATTCTTATCCCCCCAAAGCTTATTTCAGTTGATTATGTATTTTCACTTCATTTTAATTCACTTACTTATTTTATGTCTATCATATGCCTACTAGGTGTTAGGTATACAAATAATATAGAAAACAAGGTCACTATCTTTAAGGAATTAAAAGTCAAAAAAATACAAATATCTATAAAACATCAGGTATACAGGAGATGAGTCAGTACAGGGGATAGAATTCAGGTGGATCAATTGGATGGAATAAATATACAGAGTCATTATACCAAAAAGAAATTGTCAACGTTTAACCATTTCAAGAGGTAACACATGATCAGGAACTGATGGTACTAAAGGAAGAAGTCCAAGTTGCACTGAAGGCATTGGTGAAAAACAAGGCTCCAGGAATTGACGGAATATCAATTGAGATGTTTCAACAAACGGATGCAGCGCTGGAAGTGCTCACTTGTCTATGCCAAGAAGTTTGGAAGACAGCTACCTGGCCAACTGACTGGAAGAGATCCATATTTATGCCTATTCTCAAGAATGGTGATCCAACCAAATGTGGAAATTATCAAACAATATCATTAATAACACACGCAAGTAAAATTTTGCTGAAGATCATTCAAAAGCAGCTGCAGCAGTATGTCGACAGAGAACTGCCAGAAATTCAGGCCGGATTCAGAAGAGGACATGGAACCAGGGATATCATTGCTGATATCAGATGGATCTTGGCTGAAAGCAAAGAATACCAGAAAGATGTTTACCTATGTTTTATTGACTATGCAAAGGCATTCGACTGTGTGGATCACAACAAATTATGGATAACATTGGGAAGAATGGGAATTCCAGAACTCTTATTTGTGCTCATGAGGAAACCACACATAGATCAAGAGGCAGTTGTTTGGACAGAACACGGGGATACTGCGTGGTTTAAAGTCAGGAAAGGTGTGCGTCAGGGTTGTATCCTTTCACCATACCTATTCAATCTGTATGCTGAGCAAATAATCCGAGATGCTGGACTGTATAAGGAGGAACAGGGTATCAGGATTGGAGGAAGACTCATTAACAACCTGCGTTATGCAGATGACACAGCCTTTCTTGCTGAAAGTGAAGAGGACTTGAAGCACTTACTGATGAAGATCAAAGACCACAGCCTTCAGTATAGATTACACTCAACATAAAGAAAACAAAAATCCTCACAATTGGACCAATAAACAACATCATGATAAATGGAGAAAAGATTGAAGTTGTCAAGGATTTCATTTTACTTAGATCCACAATCAATACTCACGGAAGTAGCAGTCAAGAAAACAAAAAACGCATTGCATTGGGCAAATCTGCCGCAAAAGACCTCTTTAAAGTGTTGAAAAGCAAAGATGTCACCTTGAAGACTAAGGTGTGTGTGACCCAAGCCATGGTATTTTCAATTGCATCATATGCATTCAAAAGCTGGACAATGAATAAGGAAGACAGAAGAAGAATTGATTCCTTTGAATTGTGGTGTTGGTGAAGAATATTGACTGTAACATGGACTGCCAGAAGAACGAACAAATCTGTCTTGGAAGAAGTAAAACCGGAATGCTCCTTAGAAACAAGGATGGCGAGACTACGTCTTACATACTTTGGACATGTTATCTGGAGGGATCAGTCCCTGGAGAAGGATATCATGCTTGGTAAAGTCAGCGAAAAAGAGGAAGACCCTTGTCTTAGTCATCTAGTGCTGCTATAACAGAAATACCACAAGTGGATGGCTTTAACAAAGAGAAATTTATTTCCTTACAGTAAAATAGGCTAAAAGTCCAAATTCAGGGCGTCAGCTCCAGGGGAAGACTTTCTCTCTCTGTCGGCCTTCTCATCAATGTTCCCCTGGACTAGGGGAACTAGGGTCTCCGCACAGAGACCCCAGGTCCAAAGGATGCACTCTGCTCACGGCACTGCTTTCTTGGTGGTAGGAGGTCCCCACTCTCTGCTCACTTCCCTTCCCTTTTCTTGTCTTGAGAGATAAACGGTGGTGCAGGCCACACCCCAGGAGAACTCTCTTTACATTGGATCAGGAATGTGACCTGGGTAAGGATGTTACAATCCCACCCTAATCCTCTTTAACATAAAATTACAATCACACAATGGAAGACAAGCACACAATACTGGGAATCATGCATGGCCCAGACAAATTGATATGTACATTTTTGGGGGGACATAATTCAATCCTTGACAACCCTCAGCAAGATGGATTGACACAGTGGCTGCAACAATGGGCTCAAGCATAACAACAATTGTGAGGACGGCACAGGACTGGGCAGTGTTTTGTTCTGTAGTACATAGGGTCGCTATGAGTTGGAACCAACGCAACAGCACCTAACAACAACAACAACAATTAGGCTTCAGAAATATGAATTTAGTCTTGAAAGATGGTATGGATAGAGTTGTATTCCCCTAAAATTTATGCTGAAGTCCTAACCCCTGGTACCTGTGAACATGATCTTGTTTGGAAATAGGTTCTTTGAAGAGGTTATCAGTTATGTTAACATGAGTTCATACTGGTGTAGAATGGGTTCTAATCTCATCTGAGTGGCATCATAAAAAAGGGAAGAAGAGACATAGAGAGACAGACAAAGGGAAGACAGCCATGTGATAACAGTTATGTTTGCAGCTGCAGGCCAAGAATACCTGGGGCTACCAGAAGCCAAGAGAGACATGAAAAGATCTCCCTGCTAGAGCCTTTGGAGAGAACATGGCTCTGCCAACACCCTGAATTCAACTACTGGCCTCCAAAACTGTGACACAATAAATTTCTGTTCTTATAAGCCACTCAATATGTGGTATTTTGTTACCATCGCCCTAGGAAAGTAATATAAAAGATAAGTAGGAATTCATCAGAGAAACCCCAATATTTTGCATATATAATGGTCCAAAGAATGAAGGCAAATGGCATGGTCCAGGAATTGCCAATAACTTGTTAAAACTAGATTGCCGAAGGGTAGGGCAAGTAGCAGGAGGTAAAACTTAAAAAAAAATTGTCAGAGGCCAAATCTGTAAAGGAACTAGGAAACTGTGCTTGTGAGTTTTGATATTGTCCTGCAGGCAATGGAAAATCATTGAAGAATTTTAAGCAAGAAAAAGATATGATGAGATTTACGTTAGAAAAAAATATTTCTAGGGACAGTCTGCAGAGGGTTGAAAGAGAAGCCATTGGGTCCAGTTAGGAAGATGTTGACTAATCCAAATCAAAATGGAGGATTATGAGGGCTCCCATTTTGATTTGGATTAGCCAACATCTTCCTAATTGGACTCAATATCTTCTCCTTCAACAGAATGGGGGATTATGAGGGCCTGAATTAAGGACTCCAGGAGAAAGGTGTGGCAGTCTACTTTGGTAAGATTACAGCCTTGGAAACTCTACGGGGCAGTTCCACTCTGTCCTACAGGGTCGCTATGAGTTGGAATTGACTTGATGACAGTGGATTTGTTTGGAACTAAGGATAAAATTGCTTATTCCTAATTCAAGTCTACATTTTATGCTGTGTTTAAAATTGAGAGACCTTGACTGTCTTGAACAGCATCTGTCAAATGTTACCTCTCAGTGTTGTCTTAAGGATTATATGGGTAACACACGTACATTGTCTAACAGAGTAGCCTGTCACCCGGGAGGTACTTCGAGACACCTCCCTTTCTCCTTCTGCCTATAGAAAATCTTAAACTTTTGTTCAAAAAAACCAAACCCGTTTTGCTGACAAGTCAATTCTGACTCATAGCAACCCTATAGGACAGAGTAGAACTGCCCCACAGGCTTCCAAGGAACCTGGTGGATTCGAACTGCCAACCTTTTGGTTAGCAGCCATAGCTCTTAACCACTATGCCACCAGGGTTTCCTGGTCACTGTACCAAAAAGAATTGGTAGACAGTCAGTCATTTCAGGAGGCAGCATATGATCAAGAACCAATGGTACTGAAGGAGGAGGTCCAAGCTGCACTGAAGGCATTGGCGAAAAACAAGACTCCAGGAATTGATAGAACATCAATTGAGATGTTTTAACAAAAAGATGCAGCACTAGAGATGATCACATGTCTATACCAATGAATTTGTTTTTGTTGTTAGGTGCCGTCAAGTCGGTTCCGACTCATAGCGACCCTATGTACAACAGAACAAAACACTGCCTGGTACTGCGCCGTTCCCACAATCGATGTCATGCTTGAGCCCACTGTTGCAGCCACTGTGTGAATCCATCTCATTGAGGGTCTTCCTCTCTTTCCCTGACCCTCTACTTTACCAACCATGGTGTCGTTCTCCAGGGACTGGTCCCTCTTGATAACATTTCCAAAGTATGTAAGACGAAGTTTCACCATCTTTGCCTCTAAGGAGCATTCTGGCTGTACTTCTTCCAAGACAGATTTGTTTGTTCTTTTGGCAGTACAGTGTATAGTCAATATTCTTCAAAAACACCATAATTCAAAGGCATCAATTCTTCTGCCTTCCTTATTCATTGTCCAGCTTTCGCACACATATGAGGCAATTGAAAACACCATGGCTTGAGTCCGACGCACCTTAGTCCTTAAAGTGACTTCTTTGCTTCTTAACATGTTAAAAAGTTTTTTGCACCCAAGAGACAGAAAGGGCTACATAAACCAAAGCATCAGCCTGAGACCAGAAGAACTAGATGGTGCCTGGCTACCACCAATGACCGCCCCAACAGGGAACATAACAGAGTCCTGGATGGAGCAGGAGAAAGATGGGGTGCAGAACTCAAATTATAGTAAGAAGGCCAGAGTTAATGGTCTGACTGAGACTGGAGGAACCCCAGAAAGCATGGCCCCTGGATTCTCTATCAGCCCAGAACTAAATCAATTTCCGAGGCCAACTCTTCAGACAGGGATTGGACTGGACCGTGGGAGATAATGTGATACTTGTGAGGAGTGTGCCTCTTAGCTCAAGTACATACAAGAGAGTAAAAGAGTAGCTTCTGTTTGGAGATGAGATGGGAAGGCAGAGAGGGTTAGGAGCTGGTTGAATGGACATGGGGAATCAGGCGTGGAAAGGAGGATTGTGCTGTCACAGTATGGGGAGAGCAATTAGGGTCACATAACAATGTATGTATAAATTTTTGTATGGGGAAAAAAATAAATAAATAAAAAAGAAAAAAACGGTTTTTGCAGCAGATTTTCACAGTGCAATACTTCATTTGATTTCTTGACTGCTGCTTCCATGAGCATTGATTGTGCATCTAGGTAAAATGAAATCCTTGACAACTTCAAGGATTTTGATGATTTTGATTATGGCGCAGGACCAAGCAGTGTTTTGTTCTGTTGTATGTAGAGGTCGCTATGAGTTGGAACCAATTGGATGGCACCTAACAATAACAATAACACAATTTACTCCCACCTTCATAAGTCACCAATGGTAAGAATTTGTTTCTTTCTTTCCTTAATTTATGCATTTAAACATGTATATATATAATTTGGCTGGGTTTTGTTTTGTTTGTAAAAAATATCACAATATACATACTGTTTTGCAACTTGTTTTTCCCACCTAACAATGTACTTTGGAGATTATTCCATATTACATAAAGATTGACCTTGTTCTTTCTGATCAAGACACGGAATTCCATAATATGGCTGAACTATACATTTAACCAATCCCTTACTGATGGACTTTAAGGTTATTATTATTATTGCTATTATTACTGTTTCATTGCTATTACAGAGTGCTATAATTCCCATCCTTGTGCAATTATCTCTGAATGAATGTATAAATGTTTCTGCATAATAGATGCCTAGAATTAAAATTAATAGTGCATATTTTAAACTGTCATAAATAACATTGGGTATTTCTTTTGCCCAGTAATTCCCAATTGGGTAAAGGAGAACTGCCTCTCCCAGGCCTACTCCCCCTGGGCAATTCTAGCATGCCTACCCCATCAAATTCTGAAGGGGTAGAGAGAGGGGAGGAAGTGATTTGTGTAGCTCCCTTGGTGATTTTTGTTCCAGGCCTTCCCCTCTTGAGGATCATTGCTTTGGCTCTTCTAATTAAAAGAGTTTGATGCTCTGAGTTAATTCACTTCCCATTGGAAAGAGTTGTCATCAGGTTGGCCACAATCACCGTGAGAGAAAGTTTTCATTTAATATTTGTAGACCCTGTATTCTTCAAGAAGCAAAATCTTTTTCACTTGAGTCAACTTTGTTTATTGAACACCTCCCGGCACAAAAGAATAGCACAGACATTGGTCAACAATGGTTCACAGAGCAGGAGGGAACCAGGAGGCTTTCTATTTCATCTCCAGGCCTCTAAGCCTCCAGGCAAAACTGTATTTAAACCACTCCAGCAGGGGCTGGATAAGGCATTGGTAATTTACTGGTATAATTTTTATCTCCCATGCACCACATGCTTAGTCACCACCTATCTGCCAGTGGACGCTTGTGTGCTACTATGATGCTGAACAGATTTTAGCGGAGCTGCCAGACTAAGACGAAACAAGAAGAAAGGTCTAGCAATCTACTTCCAAAAATCAGCCAGTGAAAACCATATGGATCACAACAATAGTCTGATCTGCAACTGATCATGGGGATGGCACAAGACCGGGCAGCATTTCATTCCTTTGTGCATGGGGTCGCCCTGGGTTGTGGCTGACTTGACGGCAGCTAACAAGCAGCAGGGCCAGGACTAGGGACTCACTTGCCTCACCCTAGTCCATCCTTGACCTCAGACAACTTTCCTGCAACTTCATCAATAAGACTGTTTGTTTTTTAGATGCGTTAAACAAAATCTATATTAAGCCAATAATAGAAATTGATTGAAGCTTATTTAATTTACAATTTGCAAATCAGGGTAACATTTCAACTAGGAAGTCAAAAATGTTTCAAAGATGAGAGTACCTCTAAAGACTCTAATATCCCACCTCATTGGCATTGCCATGGAAAAGGGGCCAGAACAGAACTGATAAACAATTTGTGGTCAGGAAGGATTTTATACAGCATTGTCTTGAAGAACAATTAAAATAATTACTGATTTACCCTAAAACATAGCTCTAGCATGACCTCTGGAGTCTAAAGGACTAAGCTAAGAAAAGAGAAAAATGGAAGGTGGAAATATTTTATTTTAAATAGCTTCCCGAAACTGATTGAATTCTTCAAAAGGGCACAGTGCATAAGGCAAAACATTCTTACTAGTTTATCTAGACCATTGTTAGACTTACTCTAGGGTAAAAACATCACAAAGTTTAATAAAACAGAAAGAAAAGTTTTATTTGGTATATATGCAAAGGGGCAAAAGTAGGAAACGGATAAGCACGCTGCCCGAGCCATGTCTGTCTCAGTCTGAGGAACATGACAGATTCATCAGTATATATTAACATTACAAATGGGCAAAACCATTGAAAGCTTTACCTTTTCACAGATTGGCTAGAAACTGCTAAATCTCCGTGTTTCTACATTTTGAATTGTCTTTCTTAATAATCTTTGGTACAGTTTCAGTAATGACAGTCAAGAGGGTCTTCATTGGTCCAACAAATCTTACTATTCACTAAATGCTAATAGAAAAAGATAAGGGTGGAAAGTATGTGGGTCTTTTGTGCTCTGTTTAATTAGTTTATGTGAAAGCTTCCCTAAAAGATGTTTTCCAAGATTGTCCTAGCTGTTGTCTTTATACCTCAAGGCACAGTTGATATGTCCTTGTGAGTCACATTCTAGGACAGGGAATAATGGCTCCAATATTATCTCCTAAATCAGACTTAAAGGTGACTTTTAGAAACTAGTTTCTTCAAGGCTCAAGGTTCAAAAGAAGCTCTCAGAGCAACGGCCTGGGTGGGTCACCCCAACTCCATGGTCCCCGGAAATTTGGATTCCAGGAGAATTAAAACTGTTTCTCAGATGAAAAAAAAAAAAAGGAAATATACAGAACAGTATGGTTGTTCTCTACAAGATAAACCCGTTGTCCTCCAGTCAATTCCATGTAAGATAAGAACCGGAATTGGACTTAAAAGACAAAAAGACAGTTAACCCTTTTAAGGACTTTCAGGCAAATAATTTAACCTTTCTGTAACCTTCCTGAATAAGAAAGTTTAACCCCAAGAGCCATGCAGTTTACAAGAATTCAAAGGCCCTAGATTTAAAAGAACAGACTAAACTTTAGAAAGTGGGATTAATTAGCTAAGAAAAGAGAAAAATGGAAGATGGAAATTTTTTTTAAATAGCTTCCAAGCACAGGAAACACAAAGGCATGGAAGATGATCAATAGCTGCTCTGCTTTTACCGCGCATGAATCCCTTCGACATAGACTTGAATTACACATGAAGGCAGATTTAAATAATTTCTTAAGAGCAAAACTTCATTATTGTTAAAGCATTTAGATACATTCAAAAGAGATAGTAGTATTATCCCTTCCTTTCAGAATGCTGCTGTTGCAGTAGAGTCTGACTCATAGCGACTCTATAGGACAGAGTAGAACTGCCCCATAGGGTTTCCAAGGAGCAGCTGGTGGATTCAAATTGCTGACCTTTTTTTGGTTAGCAGCCTGAACTCTTAACCACTGTGCCACCAGGGATATTGCACCAAGTTGTAGGTAACTCAAGTACATCAGCTTCCCCTACTTCCGAGGGTCATATTCCTTTGGTATATATCAGGAAAGGCTGGTTTTATATTCTGTCTTTCTCTCTGGGATAGTTCACTCTGAAGTGGCTCCACGCCCTGCAGAGTTGTTCAGGGCTGGTTATCAGAGCACTGCACAATGTCTTTTTATTCTCTCTGCCTCTGTCTCTGTTTCTGTTTTTGTCTCTCTGTTTCTGTCTTTCTCTGTCTCACACACACACACATAAAAACACACACACAACTACTAACAACAACATATTCTTTTTAAGATGCAGCTTGGTATAAATCAACAAGAAAATATTTTCTTCCTTAATTCGCAATTGTCTTAATTTGCAAGGCTCTTTCTCTCACAATAGAATCAGTGCCATCCATTATTGTGCAAATTAGTAATGATACTTGTTAATTTCCTTCAATCCCAGCTTCCTCCCTCATTCATATATTGCTCTCTGGGGGGAAAACAGCTAAGAAATTGGTGTCCCCCTTTCAGGTTGATGAGCCCTATACCTCTGGATGGCTGCTCTCTTGACTGCACAAAGGCCTGGTCAAAGATTTAAAATAACCAGTTGGAAAGAATTGTTTATATTCTTAGCCAGGAGTTGCAGTTAACCTTATTCTCAGTTCAGTGGAAAAGAAAAAGGTGATTTTATTCTTCCAGTTGCATCTGTGAATCATGCAAGCCTTACATTTCTTACACATTATATAATTCATTCAACTGATTTAGGAAATAATATTGGAGTCATTATTCCCTGTCCTTAAGCATACAGAATGTGACCCAGCTGGAGGTGGACTTACAAGGACTCACAAGGACACATTAACTGGCCCTAAGATATAAAGACAATAGCTAGGACAATCTTGGAAAATATCTTTTAGGGAATCTTTCACATAAACCAATTAAACAGAACACAAAAGACTTTCCACTCCTATCTTTTTTATTAGCATTCAGTGAACAGTAAGATTTGTTGGACCAATGAAGACCCTTCTGGCTGTTGTTACTGAAACCTGTACCAATGATTGTTAAGAAAGACAATTCAAAATGTAGGATCACAGTTTCTAGCCAATCTGTGAAAAGGTGAAGCTTTCAATGGTTTTGCCCATTTGTAATGTTAATATATACTAATGATTCTGTAAAGTTCCTTAGACTTGAGTTACATGGCTCTAGCAGCATGCTTGTTCATTTCCTGCTTTTGTGTCTTTGAATGTACGCCAAATAAAACTTTTTTTTTCCTTTACTAATCTTTGTGATGTTTTCACCCTAAACACAACAAAAACTTATCGAGTTTCAACCATGTATCAAGCACTAAAATAGGCGTTGGGGATATGGCAGTAAGCAAAATAGACAATCCCCACCTTTGTGGAGCTTACCTTCTGGTGGGAGAAGAAAAACAATAAATAAGGGGAATAGAGAGCATTATGGGTGTATTCCACCACCCATCTGTCAGTTTGTCATACTGTGGTGGCTTGTGTGTTGCTATGATGCTGGAAGCTATGCCACCAATATTTCAAATATCAGAAAGGTCTCACAATCTATTTCTGAAAATTAACCAATAAAAACCTTATGGAGGTGGGGCCAAGATGGTGGAATAGTCAGATGCTTCCTGTGGTCCCTCTTACAACAAAGACCCAAAAAAACAAGTGAATCGATTATATATGACAATCTAGGAGCCCTGAACATCAAAGGTAAAGTTGAGGAATTGGACTGAGCGGCAGGGGGAGGGAAAGACTGTTCGGAAGCAGCGAGGAGTTGCCAGAACTGACCTGGTGGGAGCCAGCACCCTTCAGGCCAGATCAGCTCGCGTGCCTGGTAAGGCAAGCAGTGTCACTCGGGTGGCATTTTCCACATCGGGAGAGACCCAGTGGCAGAGTCTACTTGGCCATCCAGAACCAGTGAAAAGCACTACTCAGTCAGCAAAAGATAAGCACTTACTTCTGGCCTACTGTACAGATCAAATAACACCCCCTTTCAGAAAAACCTCTCTCCCATTTACCTCCCACCTCCCTGCTCTGTAACAGGTCCTGGTCCAGCTTCAGCAATTGCTGTGTACCCTGGGTCATTAGTAGGACTCATCACACACCCTGAGCCATTCTCCTGGCCTTGGAGAGGGAACAAATTAACAACCAGGGAAAAAATAATCTGCTGGCTCCCCTAAGCCAGGAACTCAGGGTAGGCAGATCTCCTTTGCCTATGCACAGGCATAAGCGGTCCACGGACTTTGAGTATCTTTGCCCCTGCAGAGACTTGTGTGGGCCCATTTCAACAGCATAGGCCCTCATTACCACAGTACAACAGGGTATATACCTGAAGTCTAATTTGAACTGTTTCAGCTGTGGGGTGGCAGGGTTGTGACATTTGACATAGGTCTGTTCATGGGCAGATTCCTCACCTGCCCACTTCAGAGTCCTGAGGACTTGTGGCTCCACCCATGCCACCTAGCGACCCGTGACACGGGTCCAAGAATAAGTGGTGTCCCCTAGTCCTTACAGCCAACAGCATTGGGTACTCATAATCCAGCTGCAAAACTAACCCACCTATGTGCTCTAGGGAAGAAGGACACGATTTCCTCTCAGACACTCAGGGGCAGCCGTTGGCACCCTGCCTTGCTCAGCACATGATCCCCGTGCTGCAGCCAGATGCCTGTGCCAACACCAATCACTCACACCTGCTAGGACTGTAGGTGAGATCCTGCACCACACACTTTGTGGCCGACTACTTGGAAACCTGAGCTGAATCTAGACAGAAGGAGTGGGTGGAATCCTGGGCTCACATACTTAGTGGCAGATCTGGCCACCTGATTGCAGGACACTGGAGCTTCAGGGGCACCAGTGATTGGGCTAGCTCACACAAGCAGCCTATTTGGGCATACCAAAACAAAAGAAAACAAGAAGCTAGGATACAGTAAGCAAATGTAAAATAATAAATATTATTATTATTATTGATGGTTTAGAGACAATAGTCAATATGAAATCACATAAAGAAGCAGACCATGATGGCTTCAGCAAGCTCCCATAATGAAGAATCAAGAAATTTTCCAAAGGAAGATAATTTCTTGGAATTACCAGAGGTAGAATACAAAAGAGTAATATACAGAATTCTTCAAGAGATCAGAAAGGAGGCCAGGCAAAATGCAGACCAAGCCAAAGAACACAGAGATAAAGCAATAGAGGAACTTAAGAAGATTAGAGAAGAGCATAATGACAAATTTAACAGGCTACAAGAATCCATAGAGAGACAGCAATCAGAAATCCAGAAGATTAACAATAAAATTTCAGAATTAGACAACTCAATAGAAAGTCATAGGAGCAGAATTGAGGCAATGGAAGTCAGAATTGGTGAGACTGAAGATAAAGCACTTTACTCTGACTTATTTCAGAAAAAAATTAGATTAAAGGATTTAAGAACATGAAGAAACCCTAAGAATTATGTGGGACTCTATCAAGAGGAATAACTTATGAGTGATTGGAGTACCAGAACAGAGGGTGGGGGGGATAACAGGAAATACAGAGAGAATTGTTGAAGATTTGTTGGCAGAAAACTTCCCTGACATCGTGAAGGATGAGAAGATATCTAACCAAGATGCTCATCAAACCCCACATAAGGTAGATTGCAAAAGAAAGTCACCAAGACATATTATAGTCAAACATGCCAAAACCAAAGATAAAGAGAGAATTTTAAGAGCAGCTAGGGATAAACAAAAAGTAATTTACAAAGGAAGAGTCAATAAGACTAAGCTCGGACTACATACAGAAACCATGCAGGCAAGAAGTCAATGGGATGACATACGTAAAGCTTTGAAGGAAAAAAACTTGCCAGCCAAGAATTATATATCCACCAAAACTGCATCCCAAATAGGATGGGGATATTAGGGCATTTCCAGGTAAACAGAAGTTTCTGGAATTTTCAAAAACCAAACCAAAATTACAAGAAATACTAAAGGGAGTCCTCCGGTTAGAAAATCAATACCATCAGATGACAACCCAAGACTAGAACACAGGACAGAGCAACCAGATAACAACCCACATAGGGAAGTCGCAAAAATAAATCAAAGCTAAAACACTGAAAATAGGGAAACAGAGATGTCAATATGTAAAAGATAACAACACTAAAACAAAAAAGAGGGACTAAAAAATGTAGACATAGATTTTTCATATGGAGAGGAAGTCAAGGCAATATAAAGAAAAGACTGGTTTAAACTTAGAAAAATAGGAGTAAATATTAAGGTAATCACAAAGGAAACTAACAATCCTACACATCAAAATAAAAAACAAGAAAAATATAAAGACTCAGCAAATAAAAAATCAACAACAATGAAAATGATGAAAAGAAAATATATAAAGAAAAATGACTCAGCACAGAAAATTAAGTGGAACAAAGAAACTGTCAACAACACAAAAAAAGACATCAAAATGACAGCACTAAACTCATACCTACCAATAATTATGTTGAATGTAAATGGACTAAATGCACCCATAAAGAGACACAGAGTGGCGGAATGGATAAAAAAACATGATCCGTCTATATGCTGTCTACAAGAGACACACGTTAGACT
>NW_004443982.1:9486793-9488150 GCF_000243295.1 Trichechus manatus latirostris | reverse complement strand
AAAGAAATTCATAGAATCAAATGAGAATGAAGACAGATCCTACCAGAAACTTTGGGACACAGCAAAAGCAGTGCTCAGAGGTCAGTTTATAGCAATAAATGCACACATCTAAAAGAAGAAAGGGCCAAAATCAAAACATTAACCCTACACCTGGAACAAGTAGAAAGAGAGCAGCCAAAGTAGCCCTCGGGCACCAGAAGAAAGGAAATAATAAGAATCAGAGAAGAATTAAATGAAATAGAGAATAGAAAAACAATTGAAAGAGTTAACAAGACCAAAAGCTGGTTCTTTGTAAAGATCAACAAAATCGATATACCATTGGCCAAACTGACAAAAGAAAAACAGGAGAGGAAGCAAATAACTGGTATAAGAAATGAGATGGGTAATATCACAACAGACCCAACTGAAATTAAAAGAATCACAACAGATTACTATGAAAAACTGTACTCTAACAAATTTGAAAACATAGAGGAAATGGACAGATTTCTAGAAACTCGCTACCTATCTAAACTAACACAAACAGAGGTAGAATAACCAAATAAACCTATACCACAAGAAGAGATTGAAAAGGTAATTTAAAAACTCCCCCCCCCCAAAAAAAAGCCCTGGCCCTGACGGTTTCACTGGAGAATTCTACCAAACTTTCAGAGAAGAGTTAACACAACTACTACTAAAGGTATTCCAGAGCATAGAAAAGGATGGAATACTCCCAAACTCATTCTATTAAGCCAGCATAACCCGGATACCAAAACCAGGTAAAGACACCACAAAAAAAGAAAATTACAGACCAATATCCCTCATGAACATTGACGCAAGAATCCTCAACAAAATTCTAGCCAATAGAATTCAGCAAAATATCAAAAAAATAATTCACCATGATCAAGTGGAATTTATACCAGGTACGCAAGGAAGGTTCCACGTTAGAAAAACAATCAATGTAATTCATCAAAAAATAAAACAAGAGACAAGAACCACATGATCTTATCAATCGATGCAGAAAAGGCATTTGACAAAGCCCAACACTCATTCATGATAAAAACTCTCAGCAAAATAGGAATAGAAGGGAAATTCCTCGACATAATTAAGGGCATTTATACAAAGCTAAGGGTCAACATCATCCTAAATGGAGAGAGTCTGAAAGCATTCTCCTTGAGAACGGGAGCTAGACAAGGATGCCCTTTATCACCACTCTTTATTCAATACTGTGCTGGAGGTCCTAGCCAGAGCAATTAGACTAGAAAAAAAAAATAAAGGGCATCCAAATTAGTAGAGAAGAATTCAAAGTATCTCTATTTGCAGATGATATGATCTTATACACAGAAAACCCCAAAGAATCCACAAGAAAACTACTGGAACT
>NW_004443982.1:9455537-9486481 GCF_000243295.1 Trichechus manatus latirostris | reverse complement strand
CATGATCATTAGCCATTAGAGAAATGCAAATCAAAACTACAATGAGATACCATCTCACCCCAACAAGGCTAGCATTAATCCAAAAAACACAAAATAACAAATGTTGGAGAGGTTTTGGAGAGACTGGAGCACTTATACACTACTGGTGGGAATGTAAAATGGTGCAACAACTTTGGAAATCGATTTGGCACTTCCTTAAAAAGCTGGAATAGAAGTACCATATGATCCAGCAATCTCTCTCCTTGGAATATATCCTAGAGAAATAAGAGCCATCTCATGAATAGATATATGCACACCCATGTTCACTGCAGCACTGTTCACGATAGCAAAAAAGTGGAAACAGCCTAGGTGCTCATCAACAGATGAATGGATAAGCAAATTATGGTATATTCACACAATGGAATACTATGCAAGGAGAAGGAATAACAATGAATCTGTTACACATAATATGGAGGAATTTGGAAGGCATTATGCTGAGTGAATTTATTCTGTCACAGAAGGACAAATAGTGTATAAGACCACTATTATAAGAACTCAAAAAAAGGTTTAAACTCAGAAGAAAACATTCTTTGATGGTAATGAGGGTGGGGAGAGAGGGAGAGGGGTATTCACTAACTAGGTAGTAGACAAGAATTATCTTAGGTGAAAGGAAGGATAGCACACACTACAGGGGAAGTCAGCACAATGGGACTAAACCAAAGCTAAGAAGTTTCCTGAATACAACCGAACACTTTGAGGGACAGAGTAGCAGGGTGGTGATCTGGGGACCATGCTTTCAGGGGACATCTAGGTCAATCAGCATAACAAAGCTTATTAAGAAAATGTTCTGCATCCCACTTTGATGAGTGGCGTCTGGGGGCCTTAAAAGCTAGCAAGTGGCCATCTAAGATGTATCAATTGGTCCCAACCCACCTGGAGTAAAGGAGAATGAAGAACACCAAAGACACAGGGAAAATATTAGCCCAAGAGACAGAAAGGGCCACATAAACTACAGACTTCATCAGTCTGAGACCAGAAGAGCTAGATGGTACCCAGCTACCACCAATGACTGCCCTGACAGGGAACACAACAGAGAGTCTCTTATGGAGCAGGAGAAATGTGGGGTGCAGAACTCAAATTCTAGTAAGAAGACCAGACTTAATGGTTTGATTGAGACTGGAGGGACCCCAGAAGACATGGCCCCCAGACTTTCTGTTAGCCCAAAACTAAAACCATTCCCGAGGCAAACTCTGCAGACAAAGATTAGACTGGACTACGAGACATAAAATGATACTCGTGAAGAGAGTGCTTCTTAGCTCAAGTGGATACATGAGTCTAAATGGTCAGCTCCTGTCCAGAGGCGAGATGAGAAGGCAGAGAGGGTCAGGAGCTGGTTGAATGGACACGGGAAATTCAGGGTGGAAAGGAGGAGTGTGCTGTCACAGTATAGGGAGAGCAACTAGGGTCACATAACAATGTATGTATGAATTTTTGTATGAGAGACTAACTTGAATCGTAAACTTTCATGTAAAGCACAAGAAAAAAAAAAGGAAAACTCTATGGATCACAACAGAACATTGTCCAGTATAGTGCTGCAAGATGAGCCCTCTAGGTTGGAAGGCACTCAAAATACACAGTGGCTAAAACAATGGATTGAAGCATACCAACGATCATGAAGATAGTGCAGGACTAGGCAGTGTTTCATTCTAATGTACATGGGCACAGCATGAGTTGGAGCCGCGGTAACGGCAGCTAACAACAACAATGGCTGTATTGCAATTTTAAATAGGATGGTTGTACCAGTTAGTGGTGAACCCCACCAGTTAGCTGAACAGAGAGAATTTAAAGTAAAGAAGTAATAACTGGAGATAAAGTTGTTAACTTGGTGTAAAACGGTGGTAGTAGTACTAGTATAGGCATCAGAACCTGTCTAACTTCAGGGGGGGATAATGACCAGGATAGCCCAAAGATGATTCCCATGAGGTAGAGGTCAGACATACCTCCATTGTCCAACATTTTTATCAATTCTGACACCAGCTGTCCCTCCCATGGCACTCTACTTCTCTTCTGGGTTCGATAATCCATTGCAATGGCCACAAAGAACTCATAGACGATACTTACAGTTAAGTGGTTTGTTAAGGAACAGGGTACAACTTGGGATCAGGATCAACAGACTACAACTCAGGATCAGGATTAGGAAACATGTAGGCAAAGTCTCCCTTCTTCAGTGCAGGACAGCTCTCTCAGCTCCTTTCAGCTGTGGAGCCCTCCTCTCAGCCCCCTGAGGACATCCTCCTCTTGGCCCTGCCATCTGTTGCCACCAGCTCTGCCACTGGGCCCCTTCCAGGCTTGTCATTGCCAGCTCTGCTTCTGGGACCCTTCCAGGCCTCTTGCTGTCTTCAGTGTTACAATCCTTGAACCGTGTTACAGATTTTTTAGGAGGTTCCTTACCTTCTCTCTCTCTGCTTCTTTCCTCTCTCTTGCTTCTTCCTTCTGCTTCTCTTCCTGATTCTTTCTGTCTCTAAAACCTCTGTGCGGCTGGCTGCATATATATACACAACTCCTTGTGGATTTCAAGTCATGGCCTCTCCCAGCAGGGGCCACAAACTGACCAATCCTCTCTTGGTAGGCCACAGACACTTCATTTGCCTAGTAGTGTTACCAAACCCGGAAAGGTGGGTCCTTGTCCCACACACTGAGACTTGCCAATTATCTGGACACTGGTCTTTGAGAAAGAGTAACTATTGCAATGCGCAGAACAAGGAGCTGGGAGGAAGTTCCTCAGATCTGGGCTCCTCGAGCTATGGGTAGGCAGGGCTTATCTGTGATTTGGTAGCAAGATGGAGGCCTTGCAGGTGTTCTGGGGAGGGAAAACTCTAGCAGGCAGCCAGGAAACAGGAGGTGACGTGGTTCTTGTCAGACCTCTTGCTTCGAAATAGGGTCCGGGTGATGATTTTCCTTCTGATTTGTTCCTCCTGTTGCTGCATCCTCTGTTGAGGTCAATTAGCGGCCACAACTGGCCCTTCTGTGCATGCGAGGCGGGCCAAATCTTATTTGGGCTAGTTTAAGGACTAATGGAAATTTACTGGCATTAGTAAGGTCAGGTTACAGTAGGCTATAGTCACTTCATTTGCATAGTCTATTGACCAATCCCTGCAAGGTACATAGCAATCACATGGTAGGCTGCAGCCCAGGACCAGGCAAAAAGTATCAAACCAAGTTGTTTACAGCTTACCCAGGAAATGTAACTGCTCCTCTGGGGTAAAAAAAACGAGGGCAAAAGTAACTCCTCAGGGCTTAGGGGGGAAATCTCTCAAACTGTTTTTCCTAAGAAGGAAGGCAAAAGGAAACATAAAGGAACTCATTTCACCACAATTGGTAACTGAATGGGTAAAAAGGAACTAACTCTAAGTTAACACAAAGGTAGCAACTGCAGGAAAAAGCTAACACCCCTAGGGCTAAAGAAACAAAGGGAAGAGGTTGGAAATATCAACTCAACCAGACAAGAGATGATGGTGGCAGTGGGTTTTGCAAAATGATCAGATTCTGGATATCTTTTGAACATCAAACCAACAGGATTATCTGGCTATTGGGGAGCTATAAAGAGAGAAGTCAAAGATGAAATCAAGATTTTTGGCATGAGTGCAAGGATAGAGTCACCAATAACTGAGATGGGGAAGACTATGAGAGAGGCAGAACTGGGGGTGGTGATGGAATTGGGAGCACAATTATGACATTTTAACATTTAAGATGCCTATGAGACATCACTGGAGCCCTGGTGGTGCAGTGGTTGAGAGCTACGTTGAGCTACAGCTGCTAACCAAAAGGATGGCAGTTCAAATCTACCAGCCGCTCCTTGGAAACCCTATGGGGCAGTTCTACTTTGTCCTATAGGGTCACTATAAGTCATCACTACAGCAATGGGTTTGGTTTGATTTTGGTATAAGACACTCAGAGGGCAGTGGTGGTTTAGTGATAGAATTCTCTCCTCTCATGTGGGAGACCCAGGTTCAGTTCGTGGCCAATGCCACTCATGCACAGCCACCACCCGTCTGTCAGTGGAGGCTTGCATGTTGCTATGATGCCGAACAGGTTTCAGCAGAGCTTCCATACTGAAATGAACTAGGAAGAAAGGCCTGGCAAGCTATTTTTAAAAATTAGCCATTGAAAACCTTATGGATCACAACTGTCTGATCTGCAACTGATCATGGGGATGACACAGAACTGGGCAGCATTTCATTCTGTTGTGCATGAGGTTGCCATGAGTCGGGGGCCGACTTGATGCCAGCTAACAACAACAACATAAGACATCCAAGTGGCTATGTCAGTTAGGCAGTCAGATATTAATCTGGAGATCAGGAGCGCAGTCTGGGCTGAAGATGAAACTTAGGGAGATGCCAGAGTATAGGTGGCATTGAAAGCCATGGGAATCATAGTGACCTAAAAGTTCATTAATTCAACTATCTAACCAGCAGTGTTTGAATTCCCTCTATGGCATTTCTTACAAAGTGTGTGAGTGTCAAGCAAAGGGCTTGGGCAAACATCTCAAGCATTATATGGTTCAGGCTGAAACTCACAGGTAGAGGATCAGCCACAGAAAGTAAACAGTGCCCCTTCCCTTGCCATCCCAAGAAGCAGGAACTGCTAAACACATCATGGATTGGACTTCAGAGGAGAGTCCCTGCCCTCCTGCTGCTCTCTCAGGGAGTGTCTGAGCAAGTATGTGACTATGGCACCCTTGTGGCCATGAGAGGAGCCTTCCTAAAACAGATGGCATCCTGCAGTTGGACACTAGCTGACCAGGAGAGTTGCATACCAGTAGTAACATCATCTTACTTGGGGAGGTGGCAGAGCCACTGTCCTAGCTGGTTCTGGGGATTTCCAGCAGACAATCATTCTGTCTGTCTTCACCAGAATATACTTGAACACTGCCCATGACTAGGAACTACTTAATTCCATATTTGAGAAAAATTTATTATTATAAAATGATTACTTATATTTAATAAAAATTTGTTCTTCTGAAGTCTTTATCTAGTGGTCCTTGTTCTACCCCCTTGGAGTCAGACTAAACAAGCCTAATCTCCTTCTATATGCCAGCCCTTCACATATTGGAGGAAAGACATATGACCTCAAGTCTTCTCACCTTCAGGTCAAGCATCTATAGCCCTTGTAACTATTCCCCATATGATAGTTTTGTTTCCCCTCCCTGATCATGTTTCTCCTCTCTAAACACAGTGTATTTGTCAAAATATTTCTTTTGTCCAACATTTTAGTATGAAAAATATCACATAAACAAAATTGGATGAATTTCACAGTGAACACCCATATATCCACCACCCAGATTCTACCACCAACACTTAGCTGCATTTATTTCATCCGTTTATCCACTCTTCTATCCATTCATTGCTCCATCTCATTTTTTTAATCTTGTAAAAATATATATATAACACATTTGCCAATCCAACATTTTCCATGTGTACAATTCAGTGACACCAATTACATCAATTATTTTGTGCAACCATCACCAATATTTGTTGTCAAATTTTCTATCATCATACACAGAAACTCGCTGCTTCCTAAACAATGAATAGCCCTCTCTCCCTCCCTCCCACCCCTAGTAACCACCATTAAACTTTGATCTCCATACATTTCCAATTCTAGGTATTTCATATAAGTGAGATCATACAATATTTGTCCTTTTGTGATTGACTTACTTCACATGGAAACCCTGGTGGCATAGTGGTTAAGAGCTACAGCTGCTAACCAAAAGGTCAGTGGTTTGAATCCACCAGGTGCTCCTTAGAAACCCTATGGGGCAGTTCTACTCTGTCCTATAGGCTCGCTATGAGTTGGAATCGACTCGATGGCAGCAGGTTGGGTTGGTTTACTTCACTTAGCATAATGTTTTTGAGGTTCATCCATGTCGTAGCATATACTAGGACTTAATTTCTCTTTATGGCTGAATAGTATTCCTTTGTGTGTGTGTGTGTGTGTGTGTGTGTGTGTGTGTGTGTGTGTGTGTGTGTATATATATACCACAATTTGGCTCCACCTTATTTTTTGATGCATTTCAAAGTAAGTTGCAGACATCCATGCACTCACCCCTGTAGTAGGCTGAATAACGGCACCCAACAATATCAGGTTTAACCACTGGAATCTGTAAATGTTACTGTATTTGGAAAAAGGGTCTTTGTAGATGTGATTAAGTTAAGGATTAGAGACTGACATTGGGATATTATCCTGTATTATCTGGGTGGGCTCTAAATGCCATCATATGCATCCTTAAAGGGGGAGGCAGAGGGAGATTTCACACACACAAAGGAGAAACCCAGGTGAAGACAGACACAGAGGTTGTAGTGATGCAGTCACAAGCCAAGGAATACCGGCAACCACCAGGGGCTAGAAGAGGCAAGGAATGGGTTCTCCCCTAGGGCTCCAGAGGGAACGTGGTCCTACAGACACCTTCAGCTCAGTGAAACTGATTTCTGACTTGGGCCTCCAGAACTGTAAGAGAATAAATTTCTGTTGGTCTGTTCTGTTGTTCTGTTGAGGTAATTTGTTACAGCTGCTCTAGGAAACTAATACATGCAGTGATTAAGAACATAGGATTTAGACCCAGACTTCCTGGTCCAAAGCCCTGCTCCACTACTGTATCAAGTAGGAATGCTTTGTGCTGCAAGTTACAGAAAAGCAGACCAGAAGCGGTTTAAAGAAATAGCAGTTCATTTTTCTCACATTATATGAAATCTAAAAATAGGCAGCTCCTGGCATTGATTTGAAGGCTTAACAATGTCAGGGCTGGCATCTCTGCAATTCTTTTGGCCTTTCCCTTATGCCTGCAAGATGGCAAGATGGTTACATCAGCTTTCATCATCTCTTCTGTATTCAAGATTATAAGAAGCAAGAAATGAAAAGTCTTTCTTGAAAGCTCCCAGCAGACTTCTGCTTATGTCTCGTTGGCCTCTCCTAGGTGCAAAGAAAGCTGGGAAAGACAGAAATGAGCTCTTTTAGTCTAATGATGGAGATAAACAAGGGAGAAAGAAGTTAGGAGTGGGTATTGAGTTTGATAATCAATATAGATGCTATAGCTGCTTACTAGGAGCCCCGGTGGTGCAACAATTAAGTGCTCAGCTGCTAACCAAAAGGTTGGCAATTCAAACTCACCCAGCTGCTTGTGAGAGAAAGAGCTAGCCATCTGCTACCATAAAGACTGTTGTAGTTGTTAAGTACTGTCCAGTCGATTCCAACTCATAGAGACCCTATGTACAAAAGAATGAAACACTGCCCAGTCCTGTGCCAGCCTCACAATTGTTGTTATGCTTGAGCCCATTGTTGTAGCCACTGTGTCAATCCATCTTTTTGAGGGTCTTCCTCTTTTTTGATGACCCTCTACATTACCAAGCATGGTGTCTGCCTTAGGCTGGGTTCTCTAGAGAAGCAAAACCAGTAAAGCGTGTAATATATATATAGAGAGATGTATATCAAGGAAATCACTCACGTGGTTGTAGAGGCTGGATTGTCCCAAGTCCGTGGGTCAGGATAGAGCCTACTCCTGATTCTCGTAGCCACAGGGGCTGATAAATCCAAGATCGGCAGGTCAGAGAGTGGGGCTCTTGCTCACAGGCTGTGAAGATCTATGAATCCCAAGATCGGCAGCCATGACCACAGATAAGCTGCTAGCTCAAGTCCCAAGAAACAGAAGTCAGAGGAACAGGAGCCAGCTGTAGGATCCAGAGCGAGCAAAAGCCCATGAGCCTTGCCAGAATGTCCACTTATGTTCAATGCAGGACACAAGCCCAAGGAAACTCCCTTTCAACTGATTGGCTACTCACAACAGATCCCATCATGGAGATGATCACATTGTATCAAATCTTATCATGGAAGTGATCACATCACATGCCAAACCACTGAGAACTATGGCCCAGCCAAGTTGACACACAGCCTTAACCATCACAATGTCCTTCTCCAGGGACTGGTCCCTCCTGATAACATGTCCAAAGTACATGAGAAGAAGTCTTGCCATCCTTCCTTCTAAGGAGCATTCTGGCTGTACTTCTTCCAAGACAGATTTGTTCGTTCTTCTGGCAGTGTACGGTATATTCAATATTCTTCATTAATACCATAATTCATAGGCATCAACTCTTCTTCAGTCTTCTTTATTAGTTGTCCAGCTTTCCCATGCACATGAGACAATTGAAAACTTGGGTCAGGCTCACATTAGTCCTTAAAGTGACATCTTTCCTTTTTAACACTTTAAGAGGTCCTTTGCAGCAGACTTGCCCAATGCAATACGTCCTTTAATTTCTTAACTTCTGCTTCCTTTGGTGTTGATTGTGGATCCAAGTAAAATGAAATCCTTGACAACTTCAATCTTTTCTCTGGTTATCATGATGTTGCTTATTAGTCCAGTTGCGAGGATTTTCTTTTCTTTATGTTAAGGTGTCATCTATACTGAAGGCTGTAGTCTTTGATCTTCGTCAGTAAGTGCTTCAAATCCTCTTCACTTTCAGCAGGCAAGGTTGTGTCATCTGCATGTTGCAGGCTGTTAACGAGTCTTCCTCTATAGTCCAGCTTCTCTGCTTGTTTGCTCAGCATACAGTTTGAATAAGTATGGTGAAAGGATACAACCCTGATGTACACCTTTCCTGATTTTAAACCACGCAGTATCCCCTTATTCTGTTTGAACTACTGCCTCCTGGTACAGGTTCCGCACAAGCACAATTAAGTGTTTTGGAATTCCCATTCTTCAAAATGTTATCCATAATTTGTTATGTTCCACACAGTTGAATGCCTTTGCATAGTAAATGAGACACAGGTAAACATCTTTCTGGTGTTCTCTGCTATCAGGCAAGATCCATCTGACATCAGCAATGATATCCCTCATTCCACATCCTCTTCTGAATCTGGCTTGAATTTCTGGCAGTTCCTTGTTGATGTACTGCTGCAACCACTTTTGAATGATCTTCAGAAAAATTTTACTTGTGTGTGATATTGATGATATTGTCTGATAATTTCCGCATTCTGTTGGATCACCTTTCTTTAGAATGGGTATAAATATGGGTCTCTTCCAGTTGGTTGGCCAGGTAGCTGTCTTCCAAATTTCTTGGCATAGACGAGTGAGTGCTTCCAGTGCTGCATCCGTTTGTTGAAACATCTCAGTTGGTATTCTGTTAATTCTTGGAGGCTTGTTTTTCACCAATAACTTCATTGCAGCTTGGACTTCTTCCTTCAGTACCATACGCTCTTGATCACATGCTACCTCCTGAAATACTTGAACATTGACCAGTTCTTTTTGGTACAGTAAGAATCCTTCAATATTGCAACTTGAGGTTTGAATTTTCTCTTCAGTTTCTCAGCTTGAGAAATGCCGACTGTATTCTTCCCTTTTGGTTTTCTAACTCTAGGTCTCTGCACATTTCATTATAATACTTTACTTTGTCTCTTCAAGCCACCCTTTGAAATCTTCTGTTCAACTCTTTTACTTCATCATTTCTTCCTTTCGATTTAGCTACTCTACTTTCAAGAGCAAGTTTCAGAGTCTCTTCTGACATCCATTTTAGTCTTTTCTTTCTTTCCTGTCTTTGTAATAACCTCTTGCTTTCTTCATGTATGATGTCCTTGATGTCATTCCACAACTCCTCTGGTCATCAGTCATTAGGGTTCAATGTGCCAAATATATTCTTGAGATGGTCACTAAATTCAGGTGGGGTATACTCAAGGTCATAGTTTGGCTCTCGAGGGCTTGTTCTAATTTTCTTCAGCTTCAACTTGAACTTGTATATGAGCAGTTGATGGTCTGTTCCGCAGTTGGGCCCTGTCCTTGTTCTGACTGATGATATTGAGCTTTTCCATTGTCTCTTTCCGCAGATGTAGTCGATTTGATTCCTGTGTATAGTCCACGTGTATAAGTCCACGTGTATAGTTGCCGTTTATGTTGTTGAAAAAAGGTATTTACAGCGAAGAAGTCATTGATCTTGCAAAATTCTATCATACGGTCTTCCTTTCCAACTACTATTCCTTCTTCTTTGTTTCCAACTTTCACATTCTAATCACCAGTAATTATCAATGCATCTTGATTGCATGCTTGATCAGTTTCAGACTACAGAAGTTGGTAAAAATCTTCAATTTCCTCATCTCTGGCATTAGTGGTTGGTGCTTAAATTTGAATAATAGTCATATTAACTGGTCTTCCTTGTAGGCAGGTGTATGGATGTTATCCCTTTACTGACAGTGTTGTACTTCAGGATAGAGCTTGAAATGTTCTTTTTGTTGATGAATGCAACACCATTCCTTTCAGTTTGTCATTCCCAGCATAGTAGACCATGTGATCGTCAGATTCAGAATAGCCAATACCACCCTATTTCAGCTCACTAATGCTTAGATATTGATGTTTATGTGTTCCATTTCATTTTTGACCACTTCCAATTTTCCTAGATTCATACATTCCACATTCCTATTATTAAAGGATGTTTGCAGCTGTTTCTTCTCATTTTGAGTCGTGCCACATCAGTAAATGAAGGTCCCAAAAGCTTGACTCCATCTACATCATTAAGGTAGACTCTACTTTGAGGAGACAGCTCTTCTTCAGTTGTCTTTTGAGTGCCTTCCAACCAGAGGAGCTCATCTTCAGGCCCTATATCAGACAAGGTTCCGCTGCTGTTCATAAGGTTTTCACTGGCTAATTTTTTCAGAAGTAGACCGCCAGATCCTTCTTCCTAGTCTGCCTTAGTCTGGAAGCTCAGCTGAAACCTGTTCACCATGGGTGGCTCTGCTGGTGTTTAAAATACTGATAGCATAGCTTCCAGCATCACAGCAACATGCAAGCCACCACAATATGACAAACTGACGGATGTGTGGGGCCCATAAAAATTACAGCCTAGTAAACCATATGGGCAGTTCTATTCTGTCACATGAGGTTCTTATGACCCTAAATTGACTCGACAGCACCCAACGATAACAGCTACTTATTACCTCTACTATCTTGCGCAATTAACTTATCTATCTCATCTCAGTTTTCTCATCAATAGAATGGGGATACTAATAATATTTCATCCCTGGGCTGCACAAATGATTAAGTGCTCGACTACTAGCAGAAAGGTTGGCGGTTGTGTACTGAAATGAGTTCCTTTATGTGGCCTTTTGCCTTGGCGCTTTGGAAAAACAACTTGAGAGATTTCCCCCTAAGCCCTGAGGAGTTACCTTTGCCCTAGTTTTCTACCCCCAGAGGGTTTGTTATATTTCCTGGGTAAGCTATAAACAACTTGGTTTGATACTTTTTGTCTGGTCCTGGGCTGCAACCTGCTCTGTGATTGCTAGGCAACTTGCAAGGATTGGTCAATATATTATGCAGATGAAGCGACTATGGACTATGCAAATGAAGTTACTATAACCTACTTTGCAAATTAAGAGTCTGGGCCCACTGAGAGGGGATTGGTCAGTTCGTGGCCCTGGTTGGAGGGGGCCATGCCTTGAAATTGACGAGGAGTTTGTGTATATATGAAGCCAACCCTACAGAGGTTTTTCAGACAGGAAGCGGGAAGAAGCAAAAAGGAGAAAAGGCAAGAGAGAAGAAGCAAAGAGAAAGGAGGCTAGGCACCTCCTAAAAGAGCTATCACATGGGTCAAGGGCTGTAACACTGAAGACAGGAAGAGTCCCGGAAGGGGCAGAGCTGGCAGTGACAGGCCTGGAAGGGGCCCTGTGGCAGAGTCAGTGGTGACAGGCAGCGGGGCCAAGAGGAGCTCTCCTGAGGGGACTGAGAGGAACCTATCCTGAGGGGGCCAACAGAAGCCTGTCCTCAGTGGGTCGAGAGGAAGGCCATCTTGAAGGGACTGAGAAGACACCTGCACAGCTGAGAAGGGGCATGCATAGCGAAGAGAAGGGCCTGCTTGTTGCATGGCCAAGAGGAGCTGAGTGAGTGTCCTGCACTAAAGAAGGGAGACTTTGCCTACATGTTTCCTGTTCCTGCTCCTGAGCTATAGCCTGTTGATCCTGATTCTGAGTTGTACCTTGTTACTTCCATAATAACCACTTAACTCTAAGTATGGTCTGTGAATTCTGTGTGGCCACTGCAATGGATTATGAAACCCAGAAGAGAAGTAGAGAGTGCTGTGGGAGGGACAGCTGGTGTCAGAATTGGTAAAAAGGTTGGACAGTAGAGGTATGTCTGACCTTCACCTCATATGGATCAGCCTTAGGCTGATCTTGATTCTCATTATCTCCTCTGAAGTTAAGTTCTGACACTACTATTACTGCCACCATTTTACAGGTTGAAACCTACCCAGAGGTGTCTAGGAAGACGGGCCGGGCAATCTTCTTTCAAAAGGTCACAGCCTTGAAAACCCTAGGGAGCAGTTCTACTTTTCACACATGGGGTCACCATGAGTCAAAATAGACTGGACAGCAACTAATAACCACAACAATAATATTTACTTCATAAGGTTGCTCTGAGGATTAAATCAGTTAGTGTATATGAAGTATTTAAAACATAATAATTGCTGAATAGTGGTAGATATTATTTACCATTGGGAAAAATTGAACATTAAGCTAAAGGTCTGTCAAAAGGGATTCAGTTATATAAATACATTCAACTGGGGTACTACATAGCCATTAAGATGCCAATTGGTCATGACTGACATTGGAAGAGCAAACATGTATTGCTGAGTAAGTATAACAGGTTATGAGACAATACATCAAGTATGATCCCTGTTACATAAAATTTTATGCATAGAAGTGAACATAGTGTAAAAACAACATCATTTTTCATGGATCAGAGATCTCCTAGGGCCTCAACTACTTCCTGCTTGTGTGAAGCTCATGTAATTTTCAGGCCAAAAGTTGACTTTGTTCCCTGAGGAAATGACTTATTGAGTACTTTTCCTAAATGTCCTGGAATAATTTAAGATATCAAAAGTGCCTAGTTTACAACTGAATAAGTTAGTCCCAGAAAGTGTTTTACCCAGTGACTATGTCCAATATGATTAAGAATTGGATTTTTACTAGGAGGAAAACCAGTTCCTTAAGTGGTGTATTTTACCTTCTCATTTGTGATAAGTCATAGAGTTTTATCCATACAGAATGCTACATTTGGATTTGGATATTCAAATGCCAGAATCCTCAGTTGTTTTTTACAGTCCAAGAAACGTAGGGACAGTTTGTTTTCTCTGGAATGTCCTTATGTCTATGTCTCAAAGGTAGCTCTGATGGCTTGGGGCAGGCCCCCTCATTCTGTCACTGAGTCCAGTTACTTCTTTCTGGAAAAATTTTCTGTTAGTAAAATAGAAGTATCAATCAAACTATTTAACAGTAACAGCTTATCAACTTCTAAACTTGAGCTCCAATGTAAAGAAGCACTACGTTTCAGGAATTTATTTTAAAGTTTCACCCTCTCGGTAAAATATTCAGTGTGATTTGGGATATAGTAGTCCCATTTTCCCCTACGAGGTTTGCCTATTTTACATACTCATGTGCTCAGGAAAGAAAAGATCAGGAAAAACTTGAAGATAGAATTTAGACTGGAGAGTATAATTGTTGATAAGATTTTAATGACACATGTTAATTGCTAAGAGAACTAGGAGAGCCTTTGTAGAGTGCCTTGCAACATGGGAATGTCAACAGATGGCTGTAACACAGCACCTATAAGAATCATGCAGTCATCCTCTCAGGTAACTTTCATGTATTTTGCTTCTGTATTACCCTGTGGTGCAATGAATTACTTAATATGACCTTTCTTGTCATGGTCTTTGTGACTCACACACAGCGATTAAGTGGGACTATGCAAATAACGTATATAGAACTTGTGATGGTTGGGGTTATGTGTCAACTTGGCTAGGCCATGATTCCCAGTATTGTATGGTTGTCCTCCTTTTTTTGTGTTGTGGATCCTGACCTCTACATGTTGATGAGGTTGGATTGGTGTAGGGTGTGTCTTGGGTCGAAGCCCTGCTCGAGGGCGTGACTCAAGTCCCACCTTTACTAAAGTTATGCCCTTCCCTGAGGTGTGGCCTCAATCTAAGATATATGTGTGTGTCCTGGCAAGGCTCTCTGTCTCTCTGCATCTGGATCCCGTGTCCAGTTCGTAATCAAGTGACCTCCAGTTCTTGGGAACAGAGCCAGAGGCCTACTGTCTGACCTGCCGATTCTGGAATTCTCTGGCCTCCACAGTCCCTCGGAGGGACTATCATATGACCTCATTTGCCAGCTTCTGCAGCCTTTTGAGCCAGCAGCCTGTGGTCTGAACTGCCAGTTTGGGTTCATCAGCCCCTGCAGCCATGTTGGTCGGGAGAAGCCTACGCCTAACCCACGAATTTGGGGTTTGCCAGCCTCCACAACTGCATGAGTCATTTCCTTTATACGGTTTGTGAGTTCCGTGAGATGTTGCAGCTAATCAGGGAACCCAAAGACGGGAGGGAGAATACTGAGTGGAGAGGGAGTAGTTGATGTTAGAGATGATAGAGTGGTACAACAGCTTGGAAAAGTTGGACATTTGGGGCATCTTTAACTTCTGCCGCATAGGAACCAGCTTTGTGCTGATCCTTATAAAAGAAATTATTCATTTACACCTTACTAGGAGGTAGTGGTGGTTCAGTGGTACCATGCTTGCATTTCATGTGGCAGATCCAGGTTCAATTTCTGGCCTCCACCTGTCAGTGGAGGCTTTCGTGTTGCTATGATACTGAACAGGTTTTGGCAGAGCTCCCAGACTAAGAGGGACTAGGAAGAAAGGCCTGGCGATCTACTTCTGAAAATCAACCAATGAAAACCCTATGGATCACGATGGTCTGATCCACAGCTGATTATGGGGATGGTGCAGGACTAGGAAGCGTTTTATTCCATTGTGCATGGGGTTGAATGAGTCTGGGGCCAACTCCACAACAGCTAACAACAACATAGTTGGTGACTACATCACTGGGTTTCTGGGCAATCATTATTCCAAGAGACTCCTCTGATAGGAAAAGTAATGCCATTGTTCCCCCTCTGCCCAGAACAGTGGCCTTCCCCTTGGCAAGATGGTGCCTGGATTCTCTGCACTCTCATATCATGGTGGTGGGGGATGGTGTGGTGCAGTGAACTACTTAATATGGCCCTTCTAGTCATAGTTTTTGTAACTTCCACTAAATGATGGGGTGGAACTATGCAAATGAAGTACTTGTGGCCCACCAAGAAGACTGGAAATCTTGCTAATAATGTAAATAAGGTGCATGGCACCTTGTGGGGATGGGACTTTGCAAATAAAGTGTATGGAACCCTAACGAGGGGATTGGTCAGTTTTGCCATCCTGCTAGGCTTAAAGGGAGACACAGAGAGAGAGAAAAGGGAGTTGTAAGATGGAAGACAGCTAGAGACAGGGGCACAAGACGGCAGGAATCAGGAGACCAATGTGAGGCTACTGTGGTGGGACTTGCTGTCCCACGGAGCTAAGAGGTGTAACACTTGCCTGAGAAGGGCCCTAGCAGGGCCCAACGTCAGAGGACGAGAAGAAGCTGTCCTAACTGAGGAACTGCGTCCTGATTTGTTGTTCCTGATACTTCCAAGTTGATCCTGATCTTGAGTTATACACTATTACTTCCCTAATAAAGCACCTAATTGCAAGTACAGTTCATAAGTTCTGTGAGACAGTTGCAGTGAATTACCAAACCCAAAGATGGGAGGGAGAGTACTGAGGGGAGGAGGAGTAGTTGATGTTAGAGATTATGGAGTGGTACAGCAGTTTGGAAAAGTTGAACATTTGAGATATCTTTAACCTCCGTCTCATAGGAACCAGCTTTGTGCTGATCCTTATAAATTATTCATTTCGATGGATACTTGACCTTCTACAGAGGCACCATAGGGCGCCAGGAGTTCTGCACAAGTTAAGGCTCAATGCTGAATACCAAATTAGCTGGTACCCTAGGCATAGGAGGGGTCCATTGTCCCCAGACTTCTACACAGGTCCTGGGGGTTAGGACTTCAACATATCTTTGGGAGACACAATTCAATCCATA
Organism: Trichechus manatus latirostris; assembly: GCF_000243295.1. NCBI lineage: Eukaryota > Metazoa > Chordata > Mammalia > Sirenia > Trichechidae > Trichechus > Trichechus manatus. The sequence continues at coordinate 9,470,522 of NW_004443982.1, read as the reverse complement.
ATAAGTATGGAACAGAAAAATGATTTCCTGGAGAGAACTTTCATTCATATTCACATGCCCAGTTCCAATTTCTCCCAAACACCTAAAAGTGGAAATATTCCGTATGCCCACCCTATTCTTGTAAGGAATATGCTATAACATTTAATGGAGGAAAACTCACCAAGTTTCTTAAAAGGTTAATGTCAGACCTAACGCATCACCTGAAACCAGCAGATGGTAGTCAGCCGCACACATCACTTGAGATTTTTCAAAAGAAGCAGCCATTTCCATCAGGGGAGCAGCAAAGCCACACCAAATAGAAGTGGTAACCTGATCTCCAAAGCCTTCTGGGAATTTGGGGAAGCAGGCAGAAAATTTCACGTCCCAGGGACCCCAGCATACACTCTGATCTCACCTGGTCCCTGGGTACTTGGGACCTGTACTTTGGGATCTGCAACCGCTGCAGGATCAGTTATCTACATTACTACTCTGGTGTACGTTTTAATGGCTAAGTTACCACCGTCTCCCTTGAGGAATGAGTAATAATGATGCTTTGAATTTACATAGTACTTTTACTCCTCCAAGTGAATCAATATATATTATTTTATGTTGCATTCCAATGGATCTCACATAAAGAAATTATTCCTCTTTTTCAATCAGAATTTTTGTAAACTACATTGGATTTCTCCTGGTTATATCCTCCTGGGATTTATAGGCCAAATAAATTCCTCCTCCATGTTAACACCTTTCAGTAGCTGTATACTGAAGTCATGGCCCGTTCTCCTCACTCCTTTCATGCTTTTATCCATCAAATTCACTTCAAACCCATTTGGAAGATCATGGTGGTGGGGGAGTGCCATAAAGCACCAGAAAACTCCATCAGCAATGTCTTCACATATACCTGATATGTTTCCTCATCGTTCTTTCCTCACATTTCTTATAATTATTTTTGTGTTCTTCTCTGGTTTCAAGAAAAAAAAATATTCTAGGTTAAATATTGGCAACATCATTATAAAAAAAAACAATTTTTAAACTCTCAAGTCTGCAGTGTCTCTTTAAGACAAAAAACGATTCCAGCTACCTTGGACCTTCTTTCCTTTGCTTGCTTTCCTTCATCTCTGGTTGAAGGCATTTAAGTCCTTCTGCAGAATTTCCACACAATCAAATACAGCTGATACGGATTCAGTTATTTCTCTCCCTTATAGCCCATTTAGACATCTTAATCTGACAGACTTGACAGTTAAGAATACTTCCCTGTGTTTGCACACACTAACACACAAACAAACATACATACTCACATACACTCACATACATACACATACACTCTCACACACACATTCATTCCCACACTTACACACACAGTCTCACATTCACGCACACTCACACACACACAAGTTGGCTCATTCTGCCTTTGTTATGCACATCACTCCATTCTAGCTCAGAAGCCAGTCTCCACGTGGCCGTGTTGCAGCCAATCTGCCATTAAGCTGTGTCCTAGATTTAGCTTCTGCTTCAATTAAGAAAATATGGGAGACAAAGCAGCATTCATTTTTAAATTAAAAAGCCTCCTGGTTTCCTTAACAGACTTCCTTGAGTGTGCTGCCCTGATCAAAGCTGCTTTGAAAGCTCGCAAACGCTGGCTTTTCTGCTATGGCAGGAATGGGAAAGAACGTTGCCCATAGAAAACGTTAATGCAAAACATGAACGCATTGAGAACATATGAGGGGCTGAAGTTCATGCGGAAGAGGCTCAAAAGTTTGTCAGTCTTTATTCCAGGAGTCCTGGAAGAACATGATTAAAAGCAGAAGTTTCATAGTTCTAGCTCTTTTTACTCATTCTAATTTTTATATTTCTCTATCTTATTTATTTGTTTATTGCCTCTTTGTATCCTTTTCCGTTTTTAATTCTCCTCTCTTTATTAATTTTTCCCTTAGCTTATTGTTCTCAAAAGCTTCTTCAGTTTCATTTTTCATCTCCTCCTCCCTCAGTCTTTTAACTGCAGTTCCTGCTTCCATCTATCATTTCTGACATTTTCTCCCCACCTTTAAAATTTATTTGAAAAAAAAAAAGTCAGAGTAGTATTATTCATAACAGCCCCAAACTGGAAACAACCCAAATATCCATCAACTGGTGAATGGATAAACAAACTGTGATATATTCATACAATGGAATACTTCTAGCAATTAAAATGAATGAACTAGGGATAAATACATTATGGATGTATCTCAAAATAATTACGTTGAGCAAAAAGAATTAGTACCAGTTACCACTGAGTCAACTCATGGTGACCACATATGTGTCAGACTAGAACTGTTCTCCACAGAGTTTTCAATGGCTGATTTTTCAGAGTAGATTGCCAGACCTTTCTTCCAAAGTGCCTCTGGGTAGACTCGAACCTCCAAACTGTTGGTTAGCAGCTGTGCCCATTAACCATTTGCACCACCCAGGGACTCCCTGAGCAAAAAGAATTACATACTGTTTAATTCCATTTACATAAAGTTTAAGAATAGGCAGAGCAGATCTGTGGTGATAGAAATCAGAACGGTGGTTGTGAGAGGGATGCGGCATTGAATGGAAGGAGGCACGAGGGAACTTTTGGGGTGATGGAAATATTCTTTATCTTCATTAGGATGTGCTTGCATTTGTCAAAACTCATCAAACTGTATGCTTTAAATCTGTGCATTTCAAAGTCTGTAAATTATATCTCTATTTTAAAAGAAATATTTTTAAGAAAGATAAAAGAAGATGATTAAATTAATTATGGTACTTATGTAGAATGGATTATGACATGACTATCTAAAATAGTTTTTCAGAAGACTATTTAATAACATGGCGAAATGCTTAAATGTGAATAAGGCAGGGTGCAAAATTACACATAAAAAGAATGAAGTTCTGATACATGCTACAACATGGATGAACCTCGAAAACACTATGCTGTATGAAAGAAGCCAGACACAAAAGGTCACATATTGTATGATTCCGTTTATATGAAATATCCAGAGTAGGCAGGAGGTAGGGAAGAAAGGGGGAGTAACTGCTTAAATGGTTATGTGGTTTTATTTTTGAAGTTTTGAAAATGTTTTGGAACTAGATAAAGGTGGTGGTTGCACAACATCGTGAATGTATTAAATCCTACTGAATATTGTTCAATTTAAAATAGTTAATTTTATGTTATGTGAATTTCACCTCAATAAAAATAAATAATTTAAAAAATTGCATAAAAGAATGGCCTGGTTTTTCATCATTTATATAGCATTTGCTTAGAAAAAGATGTGAGGTTTAAAAAGAAATAAATAAAGAGGCAATACCACTCCTTCTTTCCCTATATTTTGCTTTCCCTATTCATGACCCTACAAGTTATGTAAACAGGGACTTAAAGAAAAGGCAATAATTCATTCAGGAAACTACAAGCTATGCCTATTTGTCTATTACAGCCACCCAAAATCTTGTATTGAATTGTACAGAAAGGGTACAAATGCTGGGCACCTGTTTTGTTTTCTTCTCAACGTCCCTCTATTTGAGTCAGTGGACCTCTCTCTTGTTTTCTGTCACTTTGTCCAAGTGGTCAGAGCCATGAAAGCCTGACCTTCAGTGGGTTGACTCACCGCTTCTTTGCCTTAAGCCAGATGTAGTCCATCATGATATCCAGGATGTTGTTGTTGTTGTTAGTTGCCATTGAGTTGGCCCCCACGTCATGGTGACCCCATGCATAACATAACAAAATGCTGCCCAGTCCCAAGTCATCCCCATAATCAGTTGCAGATCAGACAGTTATGATTCATAAAGTCTTCACTGGCTGATTTTCAGAAGTAGATCGCCAGACCTTTCTTCCTAGTTAGTCTTAGTCTGGAAGCTCTGCTGAAACCTGTTCAGCATCATAGCAACACTAAAGCCTCCACTGACAGACAGGTGGTAACTTTGCAGGAGGTACATTGGCTAGGAATCGAGTCTGAGTCTCCTGCATGGAAGGTGAGAACTCTACCACTGAACCACCAATGCCTCATCCAGGCTATAGGTGCAGGCTTTTCACCCAAGTAATTCATCTAATTAATTTCAGAAAATGTTAAATAACTGAGGGAGAGCTGATATACCTATAGAATGTAACTGATAAGCCCACATTATTTTCAATAAACATTGATGAGGAAGGTGGAAAAAAAATTTATTACGTTTACTTGAAGAAGTTGCAAAATCTATAGGAAGTATTAAGGGGTTTGTTTTGGTGATTCTTAGACTTTTATTTTTCAGAGATTATACAAAAAAGATGGAGATCACAGTTGAAGAGAAAGAAAGAGAGAATAGGAAGCAAATAGGAAGCAGATAAAAACTAATGCAGATAGATACCAATCAAGGAAAAAGTGAACTAAACACACACACACACACACAAGAATAAAAACTTAGGAAGTACCAACTACTTTCTCCCATTCTATCCTCATTTCCTTAATTCCTTGACAAATGTATCTTTAGGAGAGAATCAATCCTCAGTTTTGTGGAGATAAAAGAATACTTCTTCTCGATTAACTAGTTCAATTCCTCTTTTGAAGAAGGATGATATTGGAGTGGACATTGTTATTTGCCTATGTAGTATCCATTTCCCCCTTCCTCCATCCTAAAAAGAACCCAATTTTGTTCAAGAATCCTCCTTATTTCCACACAGCCCCAGTTGACTCAGGGGAAACCGACTTCTTCTTCAGCTCCAGGAATAGACTTTGATTAGTCTCAGCTAATCAAGGTAATCTATCATTCTTGCCAGTGATTAATTCAGTAACCCAGGCTTAAGGCAATCAGTGCATGGCATTAACCAAGGAAACGTGGTCACATGATCTTAGCTGACCAATCAGACTATAAGAACTTTTTTTTTTTTTTTTTTTTTGCTGTGGTTGGGGCAAATGTTTTCTTGCTCTCTCCACTGAACATGAACAAGGAAGTACATTGTCCTATCTGCTGTTGGCACTGGCAGCCACCTTGCAACCATGAAGGAAGTCAGACTGAAGACAAAAGAAACACATGAAGGAAGGCAGAAACAAGAGAGCTGAGAGAAAGAAAACAGGGCCCTGCTCAAATAGTGCCTGGAGCTTACATTACCTTTGGGCGTGGTAATAGATTTCCTTACTTTCAAGCCAGTTTGAGTCTTATTTCTGTTACTAACCACTAGAAATATTCTGGCTGATATAGATGCTCCTTACTTGATGCATATAAGTTGATTTTTATATTGTCTTTTGATCATATATATTCATAATTTTGTTTGCTGCACTCTTTGGCAGCCAAGTATTTTCAAAACCTATCACACAGAGTCAATTGTGTTAGTAATATAATAATAAGACTCTAATAAGACTGGCCAAAAACCTAAATTCATAAGAAAAGGTGTTTTGATAAAATCTGCCCTGCATAATTTATTTATTTATTCAGCCAATAAGTCGTTACTGAGAGCCTACTATGCATTACGGCATTAAATACTACAATGCCCGCTGCACCCTGATTCTGTCCCTTTAAATTACATTTGAGTACAAAGAAAATAGGGCAATCTGTGATTATGCATATACTCATTACAAACTACTGCACAAATATTTGGCTCGTAACTATGAGTTAAATGGTATGACATTACCATGAGAAAATTAATTACTTGAACATGTATAAAATATGTCAAATCACTTATTCGGATGTTGTAGATTGCATATTAGTTTTTAACTAAACGAAATACATGAGAAATAAACATGAAATTCACACTCTATACATTGTAAATGTCATGTTATGCCCAAGGGCCTTTGCAAGTGAACAATTTTTTTCTGGATGAGGAGAGTGACATCCGAAAGATCACAGATCCAAAGAAGGGAGGCATGTTGCAATAAGTCCCTCATGCATTTAGAGGTTGCACCTATTGATAACCTGTCTATTTAAAGACTATGTTTGATACAAATAGCTCTGTGTAAAGAATGGGTAGATCAATCATTCCAGATACCAAACTGTCATCTAAAACAGTCTGAAATTCTATCTGCCTAGGAATTATAAAAAATAATGACTTATGATGTGATATGAGTACCTCCATTGTGATGTTTTTTATGATTTCAAGAATTTGAGAGAGAAGAATCTATATAAAGATCAGAAGGTTAGGGATTGTAATAAATGTCACTCAAGATAGACATATAATACTATAATAAATGATGGTGCAAATTAATTAAATAGTAAAAAAAGAAACTAGTAACATCAGTTACATACATGAACAAAACAAAGTCTGTATTACTTATTGAGAGCCAAGAAACAGTTCAGAAATGGAAAGAAACTTCCCCCAGAGAAGCACCTGGGCTTCACTTTGTATGCTCCAGAAGAAGCTATGCTTATTCAGTCAGGTATATAGCAGAACGTTCTCCATATTGCTATAGGTTCAAGATGAGAGTGACACCTATCACATAAACTAACAATGCTATAGCAGGTTTCATTATATACTCTTTGGTTTTAGGCCAAAATATTTGTCCTACAACATATGCAAGTTCACTTCATTAGAATGTCTAACGTCAAACTTCTGATTCCAAAATGGTATATGTCCTTCAAGTCACAGAATTTACAAACGGCCTAATTTATTTCTAATTTTCTTTGTTTCAGGACAATCATTCCCTAGGCTGGAATTATTTACTTGAACACATTTGCATTGAGACTACCTTTTCTGTTGGGCACTGAGGTTTATTCCGTTGCTCTGATTAAGTCTTCTCTTTATGCATGTATGGGTGTTGTCACAATTACAGTGAACAGGGTGATTTCACCAAGGGTAATGTTCTCAGAGAATGTGGGCATTTTGCTTTAGGGGGCAATAACGAGAATTTTTCCATGCAGACTTGAACACAGCCCATGATTTGAACTACTTTAAAGTATGCAGTTGGAGGTCACAGTATTGTGTATAATTTTAAAACAGTATGTGTTGGGTGGAGAGAAAGAATGTGTAAAGAAATGTTCTCTGGTCAAACCAGGAACATATCTACTGGATCTAATACCCAGAGTGGATCATTTTTTAATACACCCAGCTCTATATGAGAAAATGTAATAATCATTATTGTCTTGATTCTTTAATTAAAAGGAATACATTTCAACATTAATAATATTATTCAAATACACTAAAATATTTCATGTATGAACTAATATTTTCACTTACCAACAAATATACTGTTTATCACAGTATGTATTTTACTTCACTGTCTTAAATTTTAAACACAAATATGAACTCCAAGTGGTAACATAGAATGACAGAATTGAACTGACTCATGTTCTGTTTCCTCAGGTTTGCAATCTATTATGAGTTGAATTATATTCCCGAAAAAGATATGTTGATGTTCTAACCCTTTGGACTTGTGAAAGTGACCTTGTTTGAAAATGGGGTCTTTGAAGAGGTTATCAGTTATATTAACATAAAGACATACTGGAGTAGGATGGGTCCTAATCCCATCTGAGTGGTGTTCTTATAAAAGAGAAGAGACACAGAGGGAAGACAACCATTTGAGGACAGAGGCAGAGAATGGAGTGTTGCATCTACAATCCAAGGAATGCCAAGGATTGCCAGGAACCACCAGAAGCTAGGGCAGAGGCAAGGAAGGATCTTTCTAGAGCCTTCAGAGGGAGCATGGCCTTTCTGACATCTTGATTTAGGACTTCGAGCCTCAAAAACTATGAGACAATAAATCTCTTGTTTTAAGTCACCCAGCTTGTGGTACTTTGTTATGGCAGTCTTAGGAAACAAATATACAATCATTTGTGTCTTAGTTAGCCAGTGCTGTTGTAACAGAAAACCACAGGTGGGTGGCTATAACAAACAGAAATTCATTTTCTCACAGTTTAGGAGACTAGAAGTCTGAATTCAGAGCGCCAGCTCTAGGGGAAGTCTCTCTCTCTCTCTCTCTCTCTCTCTCTCTCTCTCTCCTCTGGGGAAAGGTCTTTGTCTCTTCAGCTTCTATTACTTGACTCTTTGGTGATGTTTATGTAGCATGGCATCTATCTTCCCCCATCTCTGCTTTCTTGCTTGGTTGTTTGTTCAATCTGCTCTTTTATATCTCAACAGAGATTGATTTAAGACACATCCTACATTAATACTGCCTCATTAACATAACAAAGAAAATCCATTCCCAAATGGGATTATAACCACAGACATAGGGGTTAGGATTTACAACATATATTTCTGGGGGCACAATTCAATCCATAACATTCCACCCTTTGACCCTCAAAAATCTATGTCTTTCCCACATACAAAACACATTTTCACCATCACTTGATCTTAAAAGTCTTAAATCAATTCCAAGTCCAAAATCTCATCTTATGAATCATCTAGATCAAATATGGGTGAGACTTTAGACATATTCCATCCTGGGGCAAAATTCATCTTCATCTGTGAACCTGTGAAATCTAGAATATAAGTTATCTATTTCCAAAGTACAATGGTGGAACAGGCACAAGGTAGACATTTCCATTACAAATGGGAGAAACCAGAGGGAAAGAAGGGATAACGGGCACCAAGCAAGTCCAAAACTCAGAAGAACAAATTACATTAGCTCTCAAGTCTTGAAGATATAATAATATGTTCTCTGAGACCATCTGGGCAATGTCCCTGCCCTCTAGATTCTGAGTGTCAGCCATGTTGTGTGGATTTTGAGTGTAGGCCCCTCTGCCCTGCGTGGAGGCCCCATCTTCTGGGCTCACTGTTATGGAAACCTTGCTCCCTCAGGTTTGGGTGGCCCTGTTCTCCTAGTCCATCTGAGTGGCAACTCCATCCCTTCAGCCCAGTAGGCCCCATTCTCCTGCCCCTTGGGTATGGCAGCCCTGCCCCCTCAGCTTTGAGCAGAGGCCCCATCCTCTTGGCCTTTGAGCACAGCAGCCCCACACTCCAGAACTGAGTTGGTAGAGATCTGACTCAAACATAGGAGGCCGTGACTCCACCCTTTGAAACCGAGGCAGCCCTTCTTCCTGTGCTCCTTTCAACAGTTCTGGGGATCTTCAAACTGCTCCAGGGATGGCCTTTTTCTTTTCTTGGAGGTCAACAGATGTAGCTCCTTTGGCCTGTTTCCTGCCTGTAGAATTCCAAGAGGCAGACAGATTTCTTTCCTTTCATCCTGTATATATCCCCTCAGTCTAAGGTGATGGGTTTTTTGCTGTGGTGGTTGGTTAGATCCATCAGTCACAGGCTTAATAGCTTTAGTGAAAAATTGTGTAGCCACGTCCTTGGTGAAAATTCTAGGACACGTGTCCTTAGTTTGCACAACAGAATTTTCCAAATCTTTAAGTTCTGTTTTCATTTTGCACAGTTTATTTTTAAGTCCATCCATTTCCTCTAGCATTTTACTATAAGCAGCAAGGAGAAACCATGCAGCCTCTTTAAGATCTTTCTTAGAAATCTCCTCAGCCATATATCCAAGTCCATCACTTATAAGTTCTAATTTCCACCAAACATTTAAACATAATTCAGACAAGTTCTTTGCCACTGCATAAAAAGCATCATCCTCACTCCATTGTCCAATCATATGTTCATTGTTTCCTTTTAAAGCCTTACCAGAAGCACATTTAATGTCCACATGTCTAGCAACATTCTGTTGATGATGACATATGTATTCTCTAAGACAATAGGGACTTTCTCTAGAGTTCTCCTCACTTCTTTCTGAGCCCTCACCAGAATTGCCTTCGATGTCCATAATTCTACCAACAGTCTCCTCGAGGCAATATAGGCTTTTATTATTAGGCACCTTAAAACTCTTTCAGCCTTCACCCATTACCCAATCCAAAACCTCTTCCACATTTTAGATATTTGTTGGAGCAGCACCCCACTCTCTGGTACCAACTTCTGTCTTAGTTATCTAGTGCTGCTATAACAGAAATACCATAAGTGGGTGGCTTTAACAAACAAATTTATTATCTCACAGTTTAGGAGGCTAGATGACTGAATTCAGGGCTCTAGCTCTAGAGGAAAGCTTTCTCTCTGTGTGGGCTCTGGGGGAAGGTCCTTGTCTCTTCTCAGCTTCTGTTTCTCAGTTCCTTGGTGATCTTTGTGTGGCATGGCATCTATCTTCCCCCATCAGTGCTTTCTTGCTTGCTCAATCTGCTTTTTTATATCTCAGAAGAGATTGACTTAAGACACTCCCTACACTAATACTGCCTCTTTAACATAACAAAGAAAACCCATTCCCAAATGGGATTATAACCACAGTTATAGGGGTTAGGATTTACAACACATATTTTGGGAGGACGCAATTCAATCCATAAAGCTGATATCACTGCTTATTTCTAATCTATTTTCAGAAGTGTGCAGCACCAGAGGGATTAGAAACAAAAACTGTGTCTAAGTGAGCTCATATAATTATGAACTATTATGAACTTACTTTCCAAACAAACAAGTGTGCCTAAGTCCACATGTTTTGGGGACTGACTGTATAACTGGGAGTTCTCCAAACTGGCTTCCATGTAGAAAACAATGTTTATTAAAAACCATGTAATAAAATTGTGCTAATTTGAAGCATTTAATATATTATTACAACTCAACTGTAACCACAGCTTTTGTTTAGACCTTAAATATGCACTGTCCAAGACAGTAGCCATTAGCCACATGTGGCTACTGTGCACTTTTAATGTAGCTAGTCCAAATTGAGATGTGCTGCTATAAATGGAAAATACATACAGATTTAGAAGATTTAGCATGAAAAAATTATATAAAATATCTCATTAATACTTTTATATTGGTTACCTGTTGAAATAAAAATATTTTGGATATTGGGTTAAATAAAAAATATTATTAAAATTAATTTCATCTGTTTCCTTTTACAATTTTTAATGTGAGTACTGGAAAATTTTAAATCATGTAGGTAGGTTGCATTGTATTTCTATTGGACATTGCTGTCCTAGACCAAGAAAAGATTTTGGAGGGGAGAAGTATTTTATCACTGACATTGTTTAGAATTGCAAACTTATGGCAGAAATAAAAAGCAGACCAACTTCTAGTCAGTTTTAATATTGTTTTTGAATTCTTTACAAACAATGACCCACTTGTGCTTGCACTCAAGGCCTAATGTCCCTACACCCCATCCTTGGTATACCACTGATCAAACTAGCCTAATTCTTGCCATAACAGCACTGTACCACTTGAGAGTCCTCACCTTACCCACATACTGCTCAGCTGGGTGTTCATGGTTCTCTCATTGGCTCCTTGCTCTCTTTCCCCACTGTCTCCTCAATTTTCCTGCCATCCTAACTTCTGATCTCAGGCTTTATTAACACTACTTCTTCTTAACCCAATGTTCCATCCAAAATGCTTGAGCATCTGTCTCTTCTGCTTTTTGAAATTTCATTGCCTCTTCCCAGATCAAGATTTAACCCTCAAATCTTCCTGTAAGACTCCAGTCTTCAGGTATCTCTTCTCTTCTCACTCTCTCTCCCTTGCCTTCTCTGGCTTGTTGAGGCATGGATGGTCTATGCTACTCATCTGAGTGGACAAATGGTACTTTCTGTCATTGCTCAAAAATTTTTATTAGTGTGTATGTCTCATCTCTCCAACTACTTGACAGGTTCTTAAATAGCTGACATTGTGATCTAGATGTCTTTTTCATATCGTTCAGGGCCTAGCAAAGTGTTATGACATTTTATAAGTTCAATAGATACCTGATGAATGAATGAAATGCATCACACATTGGATTTGTTAAGATTAGTTTATCTGTGAATGACAGATCACCCAAAATAGCACACACCTGTGCAAGACAGAAGTTTATTTTTCTCTCATATAAGTGTCTGGATAGGTGGAACAGAGCTCACTGGATGTGCAACTGTGTTGAGTGTGTTGGCTCCTTCTAGCTCTTGGTCCGCTGTTCCTAGGATATGACCATCATCTTATGGTTCAAAGGAGCGTCTTACACAATAGCATCAAAAAGAATAAAATATCTAAGAATAAATTTAACAAAAGAAGTGCAAAACGTATACTCTGAAAACTACAAAATAGATTGAAAAAAATAAAGACTTAAACAAATGAAAACATATCCATGTTCATGGATCAGAAGACTTAATATTGTTAAGACTGTGATACTTCCCAAATTGATTCAGTGCAATCCCCATCAAAATTCCAGCTGACTTCTTTTTGGAAATTGACAAGCTGATCCTAAAATTCATATGGATAGTCATGGGACCCAAATTAGCTAACAAAATTTAAAATTGGAGGACACAAATATTCCAATTTCAAAACTTACTACAAAGCTACAGTAACTAAGACACTGTGATATTTGCATAAGGATAGCTATATAGACCAGTAGAATAAGAGTCCAGAAATAAACACTCACATTTAGGGTCAACTGATTTTTGACAAGGGTACCAAGACAATTCAATGGGAGGAAATAGTATTTTCAACAAATGGTGCTGGGACAACTGTATATCCACATGCCAAAGAATTAAGTTGTACTCCTACCTCACACCATACATCAGAATTAACTCAAAATGGAATATAGATCTAAATGTAATAGTTAAAACTATAAAGCTCTTAGAAGAAAACAAAAGAGTAAATCTTCACGACCTTGGATTTGTCAATGGTTTCTTAGATATGACACCAAAAGAACAAGCAATAAAAGAAAAAATTGATAAATTGGACTTCATTAAAATTAAGTTCTCTTGCGCATCAAAGAACACTATCAAGAAAGTGAAAAAGCGACCTATGGAATGGGAGAAAATAATTGCAAACTGTATATCAGATAATGGAGTTATATTCAGAATATATAAAGAACTTATACAATTCAATAATAAAAAGATGAATAACCCAATTAAAAAATGGGAAAAGGATTGATAGACATTTCTCCAAAGAAGATATACAAACGACCATTAAGCTCATGAAAAGATGCTCAACATCATTAGTCATTAGAGAAATGAAGGTTAAAACCACAATGAGACACCATTTCACACCAAGTAGGATGAGAGAGTTGGAGTGGCTATACTAATATCAAACAAAATAAACTTTAAAACAGAAATGTTACTAGAGATAAAGAGGAATATTTTCTGATAATAAAACACTAAAAAAAAAACAGGAAAAGATAATTTCCTCAATCTCATGAAGGACATCTTTGAAAAGCCCACAGCCAACATCATACATAATGGTAAAGACTGAAAACTTGGTTCTGGCAAAATGGCGCTCTAGGCAGAAGCACCACGCCGTCCCTCCACAGCAAAGATCCGAAAAACTAAGCCGAACGGAGAATACAACAATCCTGAAACCCTAAAACAATCAAATGAAGAGATAAAGAACTCAGCCAAGCACCAAATGGAGTGAGAAAACTGACAGAGAACGGAGAGCGAGGAGAGATTCATGCAGAGGTCTCCTACCAGCTAACGCAGCGTGGATCTGCCATCTTGGACTCCTATCGGAGACCAGCAAACAGGGGGTACGAGAAAGAAGCCTCATGGAGCATCCAGCGGGAGACAAAACAACCAATAATTTGTGATATATGCTTTCCCACCTCCCACACTTCTTCACCACGACTTGGCCTCCTCTGCTTCCCGTGGCCACAATCTCTTCACCGGGAAACACCGGCTGCTTGGATTCCACACACCTGAACGGGCCGGCTCTCTGAGTGCCATTTGTTGGCTGCTGGTGTTGCTTTTTTCCACTTTTTCTGATTTCTTCCTTACCTCTCACCACCTCCGCCTCCTTTCGCTCAAATACCTGGCTCCATGCACCAACTTTGCTTCTTACTCAGGGGCTGCAGAGCTCTGGTAATTTGTGATATATGCTTTCCCACTCCCTACACTTCTTCACCCACACTCGACCCCCTCTGCTTCCCGCAGACACAGTCTCTTGTCCGAGAAATGCCAGCCCGCACTAGCTGGCTCTCTGAGTGCCATTTTTTGGCTGCTAGTGTTGCTTTTTTTTTTCCTGCTTCTTTTGATTTCTTCCGTACCTCTCACCACCTCCCCCTCCTTTTGCTCAAATACCTGGCTCCGTGAGCCATCTTTACTTCTTCCTGAGGGGCTGTGGAGCTCCGTTCGAGTGTGGCTCTGCATCCCGGTCTGGGCTGCCACACTGGTAGGATCCCGGGGCTTTTGTTCGTTTGTTTGTTTTGAATTGTTTGTTTGTTTTCTTTTCCTTTTCTTGAGTTGGGAGCACTTGCTGGCTAGGCGGTGCTGTGTGGCAAGGAGACTTCCCCCTCAGCTTGCAATGACGTGCAGAGGGATCCCTGAGAACATTTCTTTTTTCATTGTTTTTTTTTTTTTCTGTTTTTTTGGGGACCATTCCTGTTTGTTTGTTTTTTTAATTTATTTTGTTTTCTTTTCCCTCTTTGTCTCTCTTCCTTTCTCAGTTTCTCGTCTCTCTATACCTTCCTTCTCTTTCTGTTCCCTGAATACCTGGCATTGTATACCTCTACGCCTTCTAGCCAGGCTGTACTGCAACACGTGAGAGTGACTTCCCCAGACCTCATAGCTGCACCAGTGGGATCCCTGGGAACTTTGTGGTTCTTTAACCTTTCTGATTTTTATTTATTCACTCTTTTCTTTTCATCCTCTTCCCCTTTCTGTTTTTCTCCATTTCATACTCTATCATCTCTCCACTCCAACGGCAAGTTCCCCTAGCATTCTTTTTTGTTGGTTTGTATGTTTTTGGCTCCTGTTCCTCTCTCTTCTCTCCCATATCTATCTTAGCTCCACACATAACAATCTCCCCGCTGCATCCTACCTACCTGCACCGTGCGCTTGACATCACACCACCAAGCAGCACAGGCACGGCTGACTGGAACCTGCCCTGTACTGATTACCGACCCACTCTGGTGGCTGTAGTAAGTGCCACAAACAACCCATCCCAGTAACCACCCTTCAGCTAGACCTGCCCTGCCGTACCATATCTGAGTGACTGACCCTGCCAACTGGAGAAGGAGAGAAAAGTATTCTGCCCACAGACGAGCAAAGAACAAAGAAAACACAGTCCGCCTGCTCAGACATAGTCAAATTTTTTTTAAAAAAAGGGACGAAACAAACAAATCTACAATCAATAAATGAGAAAAATAACTACTGAATGCC
>NW_004443982.1:9427338-9449457 GCF_000243295.1 Trichechus manatus latirostris | reverse complement strand
GTGAGATTGTTAACCATTGTCATAGGGCAACATTTGTAGTAACTGTTAAATGAGAAACTATTTTGTTCTGTAAGCCTTCATCTTAAGAGAGAATAACAGCACAATTGGAAGAGCATAGTCAATGTCACTGAAATGTGCATGTTGAAATTTTTGAAATGGTGTATCTTTGGCTATGTGTATTTTCACCAAAGAAAACGGTTGAGAAGTTAGAGGGTTGACATGTTGTGGGGTTGTTAACCAATGTCATAAAACAATATTTGTACTACTGTTTCATGAGAAACTATTTGTTCTGTAAGCCTTCACCTGAAGTACATGAAAAAAGAAAAATAAAGACTAAAACCTTTCCCCCTAAGATCAGGAAAAACACAAGGATGTCCACTTCTGCCACTTCTCTTCAACATTATATTGGAAGTTCTAACTAGGGCAGTTAGGCAAAAAGAATGAATGAATGAGTAAATAAATAGGCAATCAGATGAGAACAGAAGAAAAACTAACTCTATTCACAGATGACATGATCTTATATAGAGAGAGCCCTAAAGAAAACACTATTAGAGCTAATAAATGGGTTAAGGACAGTTGCAGTATACAAGAAAATATACAAAAATCAATTGTATTTCTATACATAGCAATGAACAATATGAAATTGAAATTAAGAAAATAATTCCATTTATAATAGCATCAAAAAGAATGAAATATTATGAATAAATTTAATCAAGGCTGGCCAAGTCTTGAATACTGAAAATTACAAATTTTGTTGAAAGAAATTAAAGAAGAGCTAAATAAATATAAATATATCTTGAGTTCATGCATTGGAACATTAATGTTGTTAATACGAGAGTGCTCCCCAAATTGATCTACAAATTCATGCAGTCTCTATCAAAAATCGAAAAGATATTTTGCAGAAATGGACACATTAACCCTAAAATTTATGTGGAATTACAAGAGATCCCAAGTTCTCAAAACAATTTTGAAAAAGAAGAACAAAGTGGGAGGACTCACATTTCCCAATTTTAAAACTTGCTACAAAGTTACAGTAATCAAAACAGCAGGGTATTGCATAAGGACAAACATATAAATCAATGGAATAGAATCGAGAGTTTAGAAATAAACCTATATATCTATGATCAACTGCTTACTGACAAGGGTACCAAAGCAATTCAATGGGCAAAGAATGTTCTTTTAAAAAAAATTGTGCTAGGACAAATAGATATCCACATGCCAAAGAATGAATTTGTATCCCTACCTTCACACCATATTCCAAAAGTAACTCAAAATGGATCAAAAACCTAAATGTAAGAGGTAAAACTATAAAACTCTCAGAAGGAAAAATAGGTAAATCTTCATGACCTTGGATTGGCAATGGTTTCTTAAATATGAGAGCAAAATACACAAACAACAAAAGAAACAAATAGATAATTTGGACTTCATCAAAATTAAAATCTTTTGTGCATCAAAGGACACTATCAAGGAAGTGAAAAGGCAACCCAGAGAATGGGAAAAATATCTGCAGATTATATACCTGTATCGACTCTTCAACTGCTCTCGACTGCTAACCAAAAGGTTGTGGTTCGAAATCACCAATGGCTCTGTGGGAGAAAAATGTGGCAGTCTGCTTCCGTAAAGATTTACAGCCTTGTTCAGCATTGTGCTGGGAGCTAGAGCAATAAAGCAAGAAAAAAAAAAATAAAGGGCATCCAAATTGGTAAGGAAGAGGTAAACCTATCTCTACTTGTAGATGATATGATCCTATATATAGAAAACCCCAAAGAATCCACAGGAAAGCTACTGGAATAACAGAAGCTTTTGGCAAAGTAGCAGGATACAAGATTAACATACAAAAATAGTTGGATTCCTCTACACTAACAAAGAGAACTTTGAAAAGGAAATCAGGAAATCAATACCATTTACAATAGCTCCCAAAAGATAAAATACTTAGGAATAAATCTAACCAGGGATGTAAAAGAGCTATACAAAGAAAACTACAAAACACTACTGCAAGAAACCAAGAGACTGACATAAACGGAAAAACATATCATGCTCATGGATAGGAAGACTCAACATTGTGAAAATGTCGATACTGCCCAAAGCAATCTACAGATACAATGTAGTCCCGATTCAAATTCCAACTGCTTTCTTTAAAGAGATAAACTAATCACCAACTTTATATGAAAGGGAAGAGTCCCCGGATAAGTAAAGCATTATTGAAGAAGAAGAACAAAGTGGGAGGTCTCACACTACCTGATCTCAGAACCTACTATACAGCCACGGTAGTCAAAACAGCCTGGTACTGGTACAACAACAGACACATAGGCCAATGGAACAGAATTGAGAACCCTGATGTAAATCCATACATCCACGGAGCAAAGGAGAATGAAGAAAACCAAAGACACAAGGAAAATATTAGTTCAAAGGACTAAAGGACCACATGAACCACAACCTCCACCAGCCTGAGCACTTTGGTCTAGTGGTTGGTGCATAAATTTGAATAATGGTTGTATTAACTGGTCTTCCTTGTAGGCAAGCATATGGATATTATCCTATCACTAACAGCGTTGTACTTCAGGATAGATCTTGAAATATTCTTTTTGATGATGAATGCAACACCATTCCTCTCAAAGTTATCATTCCCAATAGAGTAGACAATATGATTGTCTGATTCAAAATGGCCAATACCAGTCCATTTCAGCTCACTAATGCTTAAGATATTGATGTTTATGCGTTCTATTTCATTTTTGACAATTTCCAATTTTCCTAGATTCATACTTCATACATTCCACATTCTGATTATTAATGGATGTTTGCAGCTGTTTCTTCTCGTTTTGAGTAATGCCACATCAGCCAATGAAGGTCCTGAAATCTTTACTCCATCCACATCATTAAGGTCAACTCTACTTTGAGGAGGCCGCTCTTCCCCAGTTGTCTTTTGAATGCCTTCCAACCTGAGGGGTTCATCTTCCAGCACTATATCAGACAATGTTCTGCTGCTATTCATAAAATTTTCACCGGCTAATGCCTTTCAGAAGTAGGCTGCCAGGTCCTTCTTCCTAGTTTGTCTTAGTCTGGAAGCTCATCTGAAACCTGTCTGCCATGGGTGACCCTGCAGGTATTTGAACTCTGGTGGCATACCTTCCAGCATCACAGCAACAGCAAGCTCCCACAGTACAACAAACTGACAGACTCATGGAGGTGGAAACCTCTTAGACATAACTAAACACCTCACTAGATGAAGTTCCCAGGCTCGAAGGCAAAGAACCGTAGACTTGGGGGACATTTACATCAATTGGCACAACATAGTTCTTAAAGACAATGTTCTACACCTACTCTGGTGAATAGCATCTGGGGTCTTAAAAGCTTGTGAATGACCATCTAAGATACAACTATCAGTGTCTTCTAGTCCAGAGCAAAGGAGAGGGGAAAAAAAACTAAAGATTCAAGGGAGCAATTAGTCCAAAGCCTACATGACCCGGACACCAGAGCTAGATGGTGCCCATCTACCACTACTGACTGCTCTGACTGGGATTACAACAGAGCGTCCTGGACAGAGCTGGAGAAAAATGTGGAACAAAAGATCAAATTCACAAAAAACACCAGACTTACTGGTCTGATAGAGACTGGAGGAACCCCCAAGACTATAGTCCCCAGATACCCTTCTATCTCAGAATTGAAACTACTCCCAAAGTTCAACTTTCAGCCAAAGATTAGGCAGGCCTATAAAACAAACAATAACATACACGAGGAACATGCTTCTTAGATCTATCAAGTATACAATATCACATGTGCAACACGTGCCCAAAAACAAAGACAAGAAGGCAAAAAAGGACAGGAAGACTACACGAATAGAACCAGGGAACCCAGGGTGGAAAGGGAAAGGGGGAGAGGGCTAACACAATGTGGGATTGCAATAAATGCCACCAAACAATTTGTGTATAAATTTTTGAATAAGAAACTAATTTGCTCTGTGAACTTTCACCTAAATCACAATTTAAAAAAAAAACATGGCCCACTCAGATCACTCAACAGTAAAGCTCCAAGTCAACAAGCTCCATTCATGTAGTTAGAGCTTTTAATCAACTTTAATCCTGGTCTCTTAATCATGAACAGTCAATCAAGAATTAACAAACACCATAGGAAAACCTCTAATATGGAATGTAGAGTCCAAAGCAAACAAATAACTAAACAAATGAATTGATAAAAGTAACCTGAAGGAAACAGAAACTATGCAAGAAAAAGAAAACTAAAAATAATAATAATAATAAAAGCAAAAAACACAAAAAAGCAAATAAAAACCCTTTTATTAATATATTAAAAGAGATCAGAAAAAATATTACATATATGAAACAAGAACAAGATTCTATTATTAAAATAGAGGACAAAAAAGAGCTCTTGAAAAGTAAAAACGTAAGATGAAAGCAGAAATAAAAAAAACTCAGCAGTGAAGTTGAAAGACAAAAAGAAGAATGATGAGGAAAGAAATGTAAGAAAATTAAAGACCAGACCAAAAGTGACAACATCTAAAAAATATGAGTTCCGAAAAGGAAAAATATTGAAAGCATAGGTGAGAAAATGATCACTGAAAGAATTAAAGAAAATTTGTCCAAGCTGAAGGACATAAATTGACAGATAAAAAAAGATCTACTTAGAACATAGCACAATGGAATAAAACAGGCCTATATCAAAGTAACTTCTGAACAATGGGAACAAACAGCTTCTAGAAAAGAAAAGAAAAAAAGTCTTATATAAAGGTCAGGTATCAGAATGGCTTTATTTTTCTTAACAGTATCAACAGAAGCAAGAAGACAATTGGGCCAATGTCTTAAAAATTCTGAAGGAAAATTATTTCCAACTGAGAATTCTATACTCAATCAAACTACAATTTTAGAGTGAGGGTATAATAAAGATATTTTGAAATATGTGAGATCTCAAAACATTTATTCTCCAAGTACAGTTTCCCAAGGAGCTACTGGAGGAGGTGCTCACCAAAATGAGAACAGTAAATCAAGAGAAAGGAAGATATGGCAAACAGGAAACTGGGGGTCCAACACAGGAAACAGATGAAGGGAAGCCCTAGGTAGAAAGTGAAAGGATATCCCCGGATGACAGTTGTATACCAGACATGTGCATCCAGTCTAGATTGGAGCAGGTGACTCAAGTGATAGGCCTGTTGAGAGATGCTGTTGCCAAGATGCCCACTGCCTCTGCACCACCTTTTTAACCTGAAAACAGCATACAGTAAGCCTGGTTGAGAATTTTCTATGCATTTGAATAGTCTTGGCCAGAAACCTGTGGACTTGTGGCTCTCCTCTCCATGCCCTGCTGCCTGGGTTGGCTGAAGACACTCATTTCACCTACAGAAGTGATCTGCTTTGACCTTCTCCTGGAAACTGGAGCTCCTGTTTTGCAGAGGATGCAGAAATTTTTCATGTGACTATTTCTCCTACAGACTCTTTATAAAATTCGAGGACACAATATCTGGCTTCAATTCAATGAAAACATTCATGTTTATTTACCTTCATATTGGTAATCATATACCCTCAGTATTTTGCTTTCTAAAAAACTAACAATAGAGGAGAAGAGCTTAGAGAAAATAGACTGAGTGGTTAGCAAACCTCTCAAATCATTGTTTCTCAAATTTCAGGAAGATATAGACCACTTCTAAAATAAAGACATTTTCATAGAAAACCGGAAAGGAATTTGACAAACAGGAATTTGACAAAGTGATTTAAAATGCTCCTTGGAAGCAAGGATGGCAAGACTACATCTCACATACTTTGGACATGTTATCAGCAGGGACCAGTCCCTGGAGAAGGACATCATGCTTGGTAAAGCAGAGGGTCAGGAAAAAAGATGAAGACCCTCAACAAGATGGGTTGACACAGTGGCTGCAACAATGGGCTCAAGTATAACAATGATTGTGAGGATGGTGCAGGACCGGGCAGTATTTCATTCTGTTGTACATAGTGTTGCTATGAGTTGGAACTGACTCGATGGCACCTAACAACAACAACAACAACAACTTCCCCCTGTGCATGTGTCTGTGTCTTTTCTGGTCTTTTTATAACTTAGAAGTGATTACGTTTAGGATCAACCCTACACTGGTATAACCACATTAATGTAACAACAACAACAAAATCTTATTTCCAAACAGGGTCACATCCACAGGTACAAGGGCCAGGAATTCAACACATATTGTGTGGGGCACAATTCAATCCAAAACACCTCTCTTGCTGGGTTAACCACATCCAGTGACTGATAAGCCCAATTCAGGACAACCCTGAACGCTCTGAAGGACCATTCTAGTTATATAGCTGAGATCTGAGGTTGTCGTTGGACCTATACCACAATGTGACTCCTCCACCTTCTCACTCCTGCTACCTTTCCTTCCCCTCCATAAGTGTTGATCTTAATGGCTCTCCTGCTTCCTGGGGAACCCAACCTGTAACAATTGTATATTGCAGTGAAAATAAATGAACTAGAGCTAAACACTAGGCCACTGTTTCAGTTAGCTATGGCTGGATAAGAAAATATCCCAAATCTTAGTGGCTTAAAACAGTAAGCTTTTTCTTTTTTTTGCTCATGATACTGTGAGTCAAGCATTTGGTCAGGGATTGGCTGGGCAGTTTTGCTCCATGTGACATTGGCTAGGGTCATTCTCTCAGCTGTATTCAGTTGGTGACTGGGCAAGGTACAAGAAGGCTTCATTCACATTTCTGATACTGCAGTGTTCCTCCACATGGACTCTCTCACACAGCATGGTGGTCTTGGGGTAATTGGATTTCTTACATGGTAGTTGGCTTCAAGAGGGAGTATTCCAAATGGTGAAACAAAAGCTATAGATCTCTTAATTCCTAGCCTTGGAAGTTACCCAACGTCACTGCTACATACTATTAGTAAAAATGAATCACAGGACCAGTCCAGATCCAAGGGAATGTAGAATAGACTCCACTTCTTCATGACTGTGTGACAAATTTGCATTGCAAAAGTGCACATGGGATGGGAGATATTTCTACAGCCATCTTTGGAAACACAATCTACCACAGCCATCATGTACAGCCATGCAGCTCAGATGCTGTGCAGCTCCAGGGGTTACCATTCACCCAGACTTCAAAGCAAATAGCTCCTTCTAGAATTGTGTAATGCATAACCAGGATAATTGCTTCTCACAGCCCTAGACTTTCACACAAGAAATGAAAGCAAGTCACAGATGACTTTATATAATATGATCTCGTTGCCATCGGGTGGATTCTGACTCATAGCTACCCTATAGGACAGAGTAGAACTGCCCCGTAGGGTTTCCTAGGCTGTAATCTTCACAGGAGCAGATTGCCAGGCCTTTCTTCTGTGGAACAGCTGGTGGATTTGAACCACTGACCTTTCAGTTAGCAGCCAGGCACTTAATCATTGGGTATCAGGACTCCTTGATGGTAGCATAAACATAGACAAAGGGGGAGGTAGTAAGAGCAGTCCACCCTGGGTACAGGCGATAAAGGGATGCATTTTCTGTAGAGAATTTGAAAACAATAATAAAATGGCTGAAAGTTGGCCTGCTTTTTATTATCACCATGGGCCAGCAATTCTTAACAATAGTGATAAAGTACTCCTCCCCACCTGGATGCAACTCTCCCACCACCCTTAGTGCATACATATGATTTCTTGCATATGTAATCCTGTGGACATTAACCATGTAACAAAATACATATAGTTCCCAAAATGTAATGTAGATTTAGTCTTTGGAAATAAATTCTTTTCTTTGTCATTTAAACTTTTGTGCTAAAGCTCATGGTGGGGGAAAGGAGAAGAAAGTGGAGGGGGGACAGAGAAACAGAAGTAACAGGTGCACCCTAGCTGATCAGGGAAGATTCTGGTCATCAGAAGGTGTAGACCATGGAAGCGAGAGCATAACTGAATGGTGCCTTAACAAGAATTATTCCCACCTGTGTGTACCACATAGTACTCAGAGAGTATACGAGAGAGACAAAATCTAAACATCTCATTCTAGAAAGGTCACAGGTAAGCATGAAAACAAAGAAATATTCAGTTTCTCCTTCCAGGATACAAGACGATAACATTAAACTCAATTTAAACCAAAATTATTAAATATAGTAAGAGTTGTGGGAGAGGGCATTATGTGAGAGCGATACATTTTAGTACTGGATATAGTCTGAAACTGTTGCAGATGTTATCATATCATGCTTCTGTGAAAAGAACTGAGAGGGAAGAGCTGCTGAGAGAGCTCCCACTGTTCAAGGACCACTCATTGAGTTTACATCATGGTTAAATATAAAAGACCACCCAGACAAGTGAAAGGGACACCATTTCCACATTTGGAATCTTGCATTGTAACTATAACAGCAATGTTGAAAGAGCCTATTTCACTCTTTAGACCTTAGCGTTTCAACCAGCGTTTTCAAGAGTCACTTAGGAGCAAAGATGACATGTTCATCACACATTTTCTCCTTGGGAAGAATCAGGATGGCATCCTAAAGAGGTGGTTTTTAAGCAAACTGGAACTATCTAAGTCATTTGTTGTGATGGTAAATAAAAACTTGAGTAAGCTGTATTTCAGTAAAGAAAACTCTGAAAGGGAAGAAAAAGACTCTAAAAGACATTGTATCAGGATGAAATATACTCATGGCTTGGTTCTTCATGAAAATTGACAAAGAGTTTCTGCAGACTAGCCCGTGGATGTAGTGGGATATATTGTGTGAGTTACAGGCAGGGACTTGTTCCCAGATCTAGTCAAACATACAGGCAAAGGTGGTAGAAAGCTTCTAAAATTTTAAAGTAGTCTTGAGTAAACAATGACTGACCTTTTTTACCAGTTGCCATTGAGTGGACTCCAACTCATGGTGACCCCATGTATGTCAGAGTAGAACTGTGCTCCATAAGATTTTAAACGGATGATTTTTCAGAAGTAAATTGCCAGGCCTTTCTTTGAGGTACCTCTGGGTGGACTCAAACCGCCAACCTTCTGGTTAGCAGCCAAGCTCATTAACTCTTTGCACCACCCAGGAACTCCAACAATGCCTGAAGTAGACAGCTATTGCTCTCTGCCTCCCACTCTTTCCTTCTTCTAGTAGCAAGTCTTCACTTTTAAGATAAACTATTCTTTCTCCCACTCCACCCAATAGCTCCCAGTGGGGCAACCAGTCATACTTGTTGCCATGTGACTCATGTAACCTCATATCACTGGGACATTTCGTGTGTATATCTGGTAAGTATATATATAAAACAAAGGAGCCCTGGTGGTACAGTGGTTAAGAGCTCAGCTGCTAACCAAAAGGTCAGCAGTTCAGACCCACCAGCTGTTCCATGGGAGAAAGATGTGGCGGTCTGCTTCCATAAAGATTACAGCCTTGGAAACCCTATGGGGCATAAGATTTCTGTCCTATACAGTTGGAATTGACTCAATGGCAGTGGGTATATATATATAACAACACATTTGCCATCTCAACATTTTTTATGTGAACAATTCAGTGACATTAATTGTGTTCATCATGTTTTGCAACCATCACCACTTTCCATTTCCAAATTTTTCCATCACCCTTAACAAGAGCTCAGCTAAGACTCTAAGTAAAGATTTCCTCTTCCCCCCTTTCCTTCCACTCCTGATAACCACTGAGAAAGTTTAGTCTCTATACATTTGCCTAGATATTTCACATAAGGGGGATCATACAATATTTGTCCTCTGGAACTTTTTATAATTGTAATTTAGGAAACAGGAGCAGTCCCTATCAGAGAGCAAAACTGTGGCTTGACCTGATCCAAGCCCCCATAATTTCTCCCCTGGATAATTGCAATAGATGCCTAACTGGTATCCCTGCTTTCACCCTTGACCCTCTACAGTTTATTCTTAACACAGAAGCCAGAGCCAAATGCAAATCAGATAATGTTACGCCTCCTTGAAAACCCCTCTATCAGCAATTCTTCAATGATCCTCTCTGTGTTTTCTGTTTTCTCCCCCTGTTCTGGAACTCCGATCATTCATGAATTTTTGCTTTTGATTGTATCCCACATAATTCTCAGGGTTTCTTCATTTTTCTGTGTTCTTTTTCTGATTTTTTCCTCAAAGTTGTATCCATGTGTTTGTCTTCAATTTCACTGATCCTGTCTTCCATTGTTTCAAACCTGCTCCTCAGACCTTCTATGACACGGTCCATTTCTGAAATCTTGTTGTTTATCTTTTGGATTTCTAATTGTTTTTATATGATTTCTAGCTGTGAATTTATTTTGGCATTTAGTTCCTGTATTATTTTCCTGAATTATTCCATTTTTTGTCTGTATTTTCCATGAATTTGTCTGCCTTTTCCATGAATTTGTCTATTTTTTCCTCATTTTTGTCTGCTTTTTGCTTCAACTCTTGAATAGCTCTGAATATTAAAGATGTGAATTCCATATCAGGTAGTTCTAGTGTCTTTTCTTCTACTGGAAAGTCATCTGGTGTTTTATTTTGGACACTTACCGGAAACATCTTGTCCTGTTTTTTTTATATATATATATATGCTTTGCTTTTGTCTGTTGTCTTCAGGACATTTGGTAGTTATTTTCTCCATTTATTGATTGTAGATTTGTTTGTTTGTTTGTTTGTTTTTTGTCCTGCTTTTTTGTTTTATTTGGTTATGTCTGAGAAGGCGGGCTGTGCATTCTTTGTTGTTTGCTTGTCTGTGGACACGATATTTTTTACCTCCTTGTTCAATGGGCAGGGCCAGTCTCTCAGCTATGGTGCAGCAGGGAAGATCCAGCTGAAGTGGAGGGGCTGGAATGGGTTGTTTTTGACACATACTGGGGCCAAAAAAGTGAGCCAATGGTCAGTGCAAGGCAGGTTCCAGTAGGTCATGCCTGTGCTGCTCAGGAGTGCAATGTTCAACACACGGTGCAGATAGGCAGGAGGGAGGGTAGGGGGGAGGTTGTGATGTGTGGAGATACGTTGGGTATGGAAAAGAAGAGAGAGAGAGGAGAGAGAAACAGGAGCAAAAAAAGTGCTGAGGGAGCTTCCCATTGGAGTGGAGAGACAAGAAATCAAGAAATGAAGAAAAACAAAAATAAATAAAAATTAAAAATTAAAAAAATTCTCCCAGGGATCCAACCAGTGCAGCTGCACAGACCTGGGAAGTGGCTCCCAAGCAGTGCAGTACAGCCTGGCTAGAAGGGGAGGAGATGATACACAGCACCAGGTATTCAGGAGACAGGAAAAGAAGGTACATAGAAAGAGACGAGAAGCTGAGAAATGAAGAAAGATAAAAAGGAAAAAAGAAAGAAAAAACAAACAAACAAAAGGAAAAAAGCCCACAGGGGTCCCACCAGTGCGGTTGTGCAGGCCAGAGAAACAGTTCCCCAGCTGAGCAGCACTTCACAGCCTGTCAAGAAGAAGCAAAGACTGCATGCAAAGTCAGGTGTTTGAGAGAAAGGAGGGGGAGGAGGTGAGAGGCAGGGAAGAAACAAGAAGAGGCCAAAAAAGCAACACCACCAACAACAAAGAAATGGCAACGAAGAAGCTGGCTGGTGGGGGTGGGGTGAATCTGCGCAGCATGGAACCAGTGCCTCTAGTGAATCAGCCCTCCGGGAAGCCAGAATTCCACCAGCCAGTAAGCAGTGAATTGGCCCACTGGGAAGAAGTGGATTGGCTAGCTGGGAAGTGGCAGAGGTCGAGCAGGGGGAGGTAGGGTGGAGGGTGGGAAAGTGTGTCTCACTGGTTACCAGGTGCTCTGTCTCCTCCTGGGAGCTCTGTGAATCTGCTTTTCCATACTCCCTGTCCGCCGATCTCTGACAGGAGTCCAAGATGGTGGATCCATGCTGCGTTAGCTGATAGGGGACCTCTGCTTGTAACTCTCCCCCACTCTCTGTTCTCTGTCAGTTTCTTATTCCATTCGGTGCTTAGTTGAGTTCTTTATGTCTTTATTTGACACTTAGAGTTCCAAGATTGATGTTTGTCTCTGTTTTACTTAGTTTTTTGGATCTTTGCTGTGGAGGAACAGTGTGGTGCTTCTGTCTATAGAGCCATGTTGGCTCTGCCTGCAAACCCCTCTAGTGGTTGCCCAACTCATACTCGAAGTCTAAATCAAAGTCTTTACTGTGACCCACAAAGCCTGGCATGATCTGCCTCACATCCACTTGCCTTCCTGACCTCACCACCTATTCCCCTTCCCCTTGCTTACTCCAATTCAAGCTTGGTGCCCTTGTTGATGTTCCTCAAACTTGCCAAACACATGCCTAACTCATGTCCTTTGCACTTGTACCTCCAATTCCAGTGATTTCCCCAGTTATCTACATGACTCAACCCCTCTCTTCCTTCAAGTCTTTGCTCAAATGTCATGCTCCTAGTAAGGCCTTCCCCGAATACTCTATTTAAAGTTGTCACCATCCAGCATTCTCTATCCCCCTTCCATGCTTGATTTTTTTCCCATAGCACATACTGCTTTCCAACATACTATAAAATATTCTTCTTTACTTTTGTTTACTGGCTGAATTACCCCTCCCCACTGCCCACCCCCCAGACTATATAAAACTTGGAGATAGAAAACCAAAAGGGAAGAACACACTTGGCATTTCTCAAGCTGAAAGAACTGAAGAAAAAATTCAAGACTTGAGTTGCAATATTGAAGGATTCTACAGGGAAAATATTAAACAATGCAGGAAGCATCAAAAGAAGATGGAAGGAATACACACAATCACTGTACCAAAAAGAATCAGTCAACGTTCAACCATTTCAGAAGATAGCATATGATCAAGAACCGATGGTACTGAAGGAAGAGGTCCAAGTCACACTAAACTCATTGGTGAAAAGCAAGGCTTCAGGAATTGACGGAATACCAATTGATATATTTCAACAAATGGATGCAGCACTGCTGGAAGTGCTCACTCATCTATGCAAAGAAATTTGAAAGACAGCTACCTGGCCAAATGACTGGAAGAGATCCATATTTGTATCCATTCCAAAGAAAGGTGATCCAACAGAATGCAGAAATTATTGAACAATATCATTAATATCACACACAGGTAAAATTTTGCTGAAGATCATTCAAAAGTGATTGCAGCAGTACATCGACAGGGAACTGCCAGAAATTCAAGCCAGGTTCAGAAGAGGACGTGGAACAAGCAATATCATTGCTGATGTCAGATGGATCATGGCTGAAAGCAGAGTATACCAGAAAGATGTTTACCTGTGTTTTATTGACTATGCAAAAGCATTCAGCTGTGTGGATCATAACAAATTATGCATAACATTGGGAAGAAAGGGAATTCCAGAACACTTAATTGTGCTCATGAGGAACCTATACTTAGACTGAGAGGCAGGTGTTCAACAGTTAAGGGGATACTTCGTGATTTAAAGTTAAGAAAGGTGTGTGTCAGGGTTGCATCCTTTCACCATGTTTATTCAATCTGTATGCTGAGCAAATAATCAGAGAAACTGCACTGTATGAAGAAGAATGTGGCATCAGGATTGGAGGAAGACTCACTAACAACCTGCGATATGCAGATGACACAACCTTGCTTGCTGAAAGCGAAGAGGACTTGAAGCACTTACTGATTAAGATCAAAGACCACAGCCTTCAGTACGGATTACACCTCAATATAAAGAAAACAAAAATCCTCACAACTGGACCAATAAGCAACATCATGATAAACAGAGAAAAGATTGAAGTTGTCAAGGATTTCGTTTTACTTGGATTCACAATCAACACTCGTGGAAGCAGCAGTCAAGAAATCAAAGGACACATTGCTTTGGGCAAATCTACTACAAAAGAACTCTTAAAAGTGTTAAAAAGCAAAGATGTCACCTTGAAGACTAAGGTGTGCCTGACCCAAGCCATGGTGCTTTCAATCACCTCATATGCATCTGAAAGCTGGAGAATGAATAAGGAAGACCGAAGAAGAATTGATGCCCTTGAATTATGGTGTTGGCAAAGAATATTGGATATACCATGGACTGCCAGAAGAACGAACAAATCTGTCTTGGAAGAAGTACAGCCAGAGTGCTCCTCTAAAGCAAGGATGGAGAGATTTCTTCTGGTGTACTTTGGGAACGTTATCAAGAGGGGCCCTGAAAGAGCTCCTAGTCTGGAAGGAGAGACAGACACACAAGGAGATGCACAATAGAGTGGGAAGGAAAAGCTAGGCTCAGGATATTTTGAAAGCACTAAGGAGAAAGGTCTTATCTTGTTTTGAAGAGTCCAGAAAAACATCTTAGAGGAGATGATGCCTAGAGATTAATCTTATAGGATGAGTAAGAGTTAACCCGACAAATAGGGGAAGGACGTCCTAAGCAGAGAGGCAGCCTGAGCAAACGCATGGAGGCTACCAGCAATTTAGTGCTGCTGGGCTATAAAGGGAGGCAAAGATGGCAGAAGGAGAAGGGAGTAGGAGGGTCAGGCATAGAGCTGTGTTAAATATGGAGCTACACCTCCCAGATCCTCCTTGGAGAACAGACTTGGTGTCCCAGCTATGGGAATGGTGTGGATGCACAGCCCTCAGCTGTAAGCCCCTTCAGGATCAGCCTCAGCTGAAGAGAGCTACTTGGCCCCAGATAACACCATTCAGGGGACAGCCCACATACAATGACTGACAGAGGTGGGGGTATAAAGGCCTGGCCATCTTGGCCCAACTTGGTACAACTTTGAAGGACCATGTCATTCTAGAGCTCCCTGTGGGGTTGGCCAAAGCTGTCATTGGGCCCACATTACACCACAAGTTCTCCCCCTGTCCACTCCTGCTTGCTTTTCCTCCCTTCCACAGGTGTTGATCTCAAGGGCTGTCCTTATTAAACATTCTGCACGTTAAACTCAGTCTCAGAGTCTGCTTCCCAGAGAAGACAATTTGCCACACTGACCCTTAATGCCTATTAAGAAACTTGGATTTAAAGCTATACTGGAGTTTTAAATAAAGTTCACTTCCAACACCACAACAAACCAGCTGCCTGCATCATCACCATGCGTTTTGCCCTTGGGAAACAATGCTGTCAGACACAAGAGGCATCCCTTTCACTTACCCTAGCAAGCACACCTAAGAATAGCTACACAAGAGAGAAGTCCAGCTGTACCCTCTAGTTTTCGCTGAAGGTGCCCTGAGTGTGCCTGAGGAGATGGAAGTATCCTGACTACAGAACTTCACCCACAGTTCAGCCATACTCATCCATCCATCAATTCACTTACCCCTTCAAGAAATATTTCTTGAACATATGCTAAGCACTGTGCTAACTTGGTTACTTCTTTTCCCAGTGCTAACTCTGGTCATACCAAAATTAGATTAAAAGAAACTTAGTCATACCCCAGAAAGCATGGCCTCTGGACTCTCTCTCAACCCAGAACCAAAACAATTCCCGAGGCCATCTCTTCAGACAAAGATTGGACTGGACTGTGGGACACAAAATGATACTCGCAAAGAGTGTGCTTCTTAGCTCAAGTAGATACATGAGACTAAATGGGTAACTTCTGTCCAGAGGTGAAATGAGAAGGCAGAGAGGGTTAGGAGCTGGTTGAATGGACACGGGAAATCAGGGATGGAAAGGAGTGTGCTATCACAGTATAGGCAGAGCAATTAGGGTCACATAAAAATGTATGTATACATTTTTGTATGAGAAACTAACTTGAATTGTAAACTTTCACTTAAACTACAACAATAAAAAAAAAGAGAAACTTAGTCATAGAAACATGAGTGTGTACCATTTGCCTTGGAATTGCTTAGCTGTTATCTGATTCCAAACTCACTCAGCATGTACCTTTGTTTGCAGTTTGGCTTCCCATGTAATGCTTGCAGAGAGAGACAAGGCCAGCGGGAGGACTGTCAGAACTCTCTGCAGGTACAGTTCCTATTAAGAATCCATAAATAGACATTCTGGACTCCCTTATCTGTGTGATAAGTTTATGAATTATGGGATACGATATAGAAATTCTTGGTTCCAAACTCAAAATAGAAGATTTTGCTCAAAGTGGTATTAAGCTCGACAACATTTATTAAGCTCTTTGTGCTAAGCACTGTGTGAATACATAGATAAGCAAGGCATATACCAGACCTAACAAAGCCCTTAGGCATATAAGATAATCCCACAAATGACTGGTATAATCAATAAAGATATAATAAAGGGAAAAAAAAAGAGAGCGGGGGAGGATATAAAATTTGGATACTTTTTATGTGTCAGGCACTTCATGTATTTTATCTCATTTAATGCTCAAAACAATCCTATTGTTGTTGTTTTTGCTGGTTGCCATCAAGCTGACCCCATATGTGCAGAGTAGAACTGCACTTCATAGGCTTTTAAGGCTGTGACCTTTTGGAAGCAGATCACCAGGCCTTACTTCTGAGGCATGTCTGCGTGGGTTTAAACTACCAACCTTTCGGTTAGTAGTCCAATGCTTAATCATTTGTGCCACCCAGGGACTCCATGAAGTAGCCATTTTATCCCATTTTATTGATGAGAAAAACTGCGAAGCCCATGGTCACACAGCTAGTAACTGGAAGAGCTGGAATTCAGTCCCAGTCTGCTTGACTCCAAAGGCCAAACTCTTTCCCTTACAACCTGCCAGCAACCATAGCACCATAACAGAAGTATGAAAAGGGCGCAGCTGATGAGGGCTTCTAAAGGAAGAGCAAAGGCTTCTGGATTGAGAAATCAGGGAAAAGTTTATGTAATAGGTGACATTTGGGGGAGGCCACGTACTGTCTTGGAAGAAGTACAGCCAGAATGCTCTTTAGAAGTGAGGATGGTGAGACTTCGTCTCACATACTTTGGACATGTTATCAGGGGGGACCAGTCCCTGGAGAAGGATATCATGCTTGGTAAAGTAGAGGGTCAGCAAAAAAGAGGAAGACCCTCAATGAGATGGATTGACACAGAGGTTGCAACAATGGGCTCAAACATAGTAATGATTGTGAGGATGGTGCAGGACTCAGCAGTGTTTTGTTCTGTTGTACATAGTGTCACTATGAGTTGGAACCAACTGGATGGCACCTAACAACATGACGTATGGATAGAGTTCTAACTAGCAGAGGATTACAGGGAGGGGAGGGTGGAGCCCTGGTAGCACAATGGTTGAAAGCTCAGCTGTTAACCAAAAGGTCTGCAGTTGGAATCCACCAGCCACTCCTTGGAAACTCTATGGGACAGTTCTACTCTGATCTATAGGGTCACTATGAGTCAGAATCTACTTGACAGCAATGTGTTATAGGGAGGGTGGAGGGAACAGCATGATCAAAGGCCCCAAGCTACGGAAAAGGTCCAAGAATCTACAAGGTGTTTTGTGTCAGGTTCCCCAGGAAGCAGACTCTGAGATGGAGTTTAGCCTTCAAGAAGTTTATTAGGCAGTGTCTTTGGGATCAACGACTGTGGGTGTGTGAAGAGGAAGTATTGGGCAGAGGAAGGTGTTGGACTGCATTACAGTCACAAAAAGAAAAAAGAAAGAAAGAAAGAAAGAAAGGCCTTAGCCAATCCCATGAGTTTCTCTGAAGCTTGGATGGCTTTTCAGAATTGTCTCACCTTAGGACAAGGGTAACAGGCTTTTGTTGTTGTTGTTAGCTGCTGCCAAGTCAGCCCCTGACTCATGGCAACCCCATACACAGTGGGATCAGATCATTGTGATCCATAGAGTTTTTGCTGGCTGATTTTCAGAAGTAGATCACCAGGCCTTTCTTCCTAGTCTGTCTTAGAATGGAAGCTCTGCTGAAACCTGTTCAACATCATAGCAACACGCAAGTCTCCACTCACAGACAAGTGACAGATGCACATGAGGTATGTTGACTGAGAATCGAACCCAGGTCTCCCACATGGAAGGCAAGAATTCTATCACTGAACCACCACTTCCCCTAATAGGCATTTATAGCCCCCTTATTGACTTATTGGATGTAAGCTACCCCTGGGAAGAGAGTGTGAATCTTGGCTGAGGCAGTTCTCTTCAGTTGAGTGTAATTCCCAGAGAAGGACTCATCTGAGAGGTATCAGCCACCAACACTTCCAGAAGATGGGGGAATACGTGCTTCAGTCCTTAAGGGGCAATTCTAGGTGGACACCATGGCATCCACTACAGGATGTGTGCCCCAGACAGTAAGCAGGTTGATTTGACAAGACAAGAGAGTACAGGAGTAAGGAAAGAATGAGTCTGGAAAGTTGGGAAGAGGTAGGTATTGAAGGCCAGACTTTGAGTTTTGTAAGAAAAGAAAAAGGGTTATTAAGTTTTGCACAAAGCAAGGGTAGAAGTTGCACCTGACACAGAACCTAGAGGAAGAACCAACTAGTATTGTTTCCACAGTCCAGATGGGAAATGAGGCAGGGAGTGGGGGTGGGGCAAGAACTGGACAGGTGGCAGTGGTGGTGGGAAGGAGGAGATGGAGGAGGCAGTAGCATTAAGGTCATACAGACACTGTGTGCTAAAAATTTCCTACAAAAGGCCTATGAGACTGAACGAGAGACAATACCTTACCATGGTTCAGCTGTTCCATGGAATACAACCCAGCTTTTTGATGTAAACTCCATGTGGGCAGGGGTATCTAGAACAGTGCCTAGCAAATAGTAGGTTTTTGTATCAGTCAGCTTTTTCTGTGCTATTGCTGCGTTGAAAAATTCCAAAATCTCAATGACTTACAGCAACAAACATTTATTCTTTGCTCATGGGTTTACAGTCAGCTGTAGCCAACTCTGTTCCAGGCTGTGGGTTGGGGGTTCAGATCTGTTCCTATGCTGGGGTCCAGACTAAAGAATGAAGGGGGTGTACTATTCTTCTAGTGGAGGGCAGGAGCCCAAGAAGGCTGGCAGAACTCATAATGCCTCTTAAAACCTCTGCTAGGGTTTGGCACACTGTCACTTCCATCACCCACATTCCATTGGCCAAAGCAAGTCATATGACCAAGCTCAACAGCAGTGGGTCAGGGAAAATACCCTTCCCCTGGAGCTGGGGAAAGGAGAATGAATATTTGCTGAACGATAACAAAATCCACAATAGTGATCAATAAATGTTGAATGATTGTATGAATAAATCTACATATATTGATATGGAAAGATTCCTAACATATCTCATTAAGTGAAAAAGGCAAGTTGCAAAGCAATACATACACTATGATCCAATTTACAAATCCATAATCCATTGCCATACAGTTGATTCCAACTAACAGCAACCCTATACCACAGAGTAGAACTGTCCCATAGGGTTACCAAGGCTGTGATCTTTACAGAAGCAGACTGCCACATCTTTCTCCTGTGGAGCTGCTAGTGGGGTTTGAACCACCGACCTTTTGGTTATCAGCCAAGTGTTTAACCACTGCACCACCAGGGCTCTTCAATTTATAAACAAACATATCAAAAATAAAACTGTACATTGATACATGCACATATTATTTTCATAAATTTATAGAGAAGGAGCAGAAAGGGTATACACTAAACTATTAACACTGTAACTTCTGGAAAGAGGAATAAGATTGGGTAGGAATAAAAGGGACATTTGCTTTTTCATCAGTTAAAAGATTTTTACAATAAGAATGTATTCGTGGTTAATTTATATGTCTTTTTAAAAATTGTTATTAAAAACAAGAAAAAACAAAATGAGACAACGTCCATTGTGCAGCTCCTCACCCAGTCTGGATTGGAAAAATGTCAAATGAGCAATTTGGAGGAAGGAAGTTAATGTCATAGTAAGAGTGACAAATTAATAACAAAATGTGCCCTAACTCATAATTGTTCAGTTACTGCTCTGACATTTAAAAAACATTACAACCTTTATGACAACTGCCTTTATCTGGCTTATGAAATTACTTTGACAGTATTTTGCACTTAGGTTGCATAAAAAAGAACATTTACTTAACCCATGCCATGTACATAGTAGATATTCAGTGTTTGTTGAACTTAATAAACAAAAATCCTAGCAAGTGTAAAATAGTTTAGTATTTCCAGTTTACATGGGAATAGCAATTTCTCATAATGAAGTGAAACGTTCTTTAAATGGGCATTCATTATCTTGAAGATGCTTCAATAAGTCACACTATAAAATAAACTGGACATTCAACTTTCCACTGTTTTTTCTAAAACCTATTGCCTTACCCAGGGAAACGGGTTGTCATTGAGTCAACTCTGACTCATGGCGACCCCATGTGTGTCAGAGAAGAACTGTGCTCTATAGCATTTTCTTTTTTTTTATTGTTGTAGTTTAAATTAAGTTTACATTTCACGTCAGTTTCCCATACAAAAATTTATACATACATTGTTATGTGACCCTAATTGCTGTCCCCTTACTGTGACAGCACACTACTCCTTTCCACCTCTGATTCCCCATGTCCATTCAACCAGCTCCTAACCCTCTCTGCCTTCCCATCTCACCTCCAGACAGAAGCTGCCCGTTTAGTCTCTTGTATGTACTTGAGCTAAGAGGCACACTCCTCACCGGTATCACATTATCTCCCACAGTCCAGTCCAATCCGTCTGAAGAGTTGGCCTCGGAAATTGATTTAGTTCTGGGTTGATAGAGAATCCAGGGACAATGCTTTCTGGGGTTCCTCCAGTCTCAGTCAAACCATTAACTCTGGCCTTCTTACTAGAATTTGAGTTCTGCACCCCACCTTTCTCCTGCTCCATCCCGGACTCTCTGTTGTGTTCCCTATCAGGGTAGTCATTGGTGGTAGCCGGGCACCATCTAGTTTTTTTGGTTTCAGGATGATGAAGCCTCTGGTTTATGTGGCCCTTTCTATCTCTTTGGCTAATACTTTCCTTGTGTCTTTGGTGTTCTTGGTTCTCCTTTACTCCAGGTGATTGGGACCAATTGATGCATCTTAGATGGCCGCTTGTAAGCTTTTAAGACCCCAGATGCCACTCACAAAAGTAGGATGCAGAACATTTTCTTAATAAGCTTTGTTATGCCAATTGACCTAGATGTCCCTGAAAGCATGGTCCCCAGACCCCTACCCCTGCTACTGTGTCCCTCAAAGTGTTTGACTGTACTCAGGAAACTTCTTAGGTTTGGATTAGTCCAGTTGTGCTGACTTCCCCTGTAGTGTGTGCTGTCCTTCCCTTCACCTAAGATAATTCTTGTCTACTATCTAGTTAGTAAATAACCCTCACCCTGCCTCCCCACCCTCATAACCATCAAAGAATGTTTTCTTCTGTGTTTAAAACTTTTCTTGAGTTCTTATAATAGTGGTCTTATACAATATTCGTCCTTCTGTGACTGACTAAATTCACTCAGCATAATGACCTCCAGCTTCCTCCATGTTATGTTTCACAGCTTCATCGTTGTTCTTTATCGTTGTGTAGTATTCCATTGTGTGGATATACCATAATTTGTTTATCCATTCGTCCATTGATGGGCATCTAGGTTGTTTCAATCTTTTTGTTATTGTGAACAGTGCTACAATGAACATGGGTGTGCATATGTCTATTCGTGTGACGGCTTTTATTTCTCTAGGATATATTCCAAGGAGCAGGATAGCTGGATTGTATGGTAATTTATTTCTAGCTTTTTAAGGAAGCGCCAAATCGATTTCCAAAGTGGTTGTACCATTATACATTCCCACTAACAGTGCATAAGTGTTCCAGTCTCTCCATCACCTCTCCAGAATTTATTACTTTGTGTTTTTTGGATTAATGCTAACCTTGTTGGGGTGAGATAATATCTCATTGAAGTTCTGATCTGCATTTCTCTAATGACTAATGATCGTGAGCATTTTTTCATGTGTCCATTAGCCGCCTGAATATCTTCTTTGGCGAAGGCCTGTTCATATCCTTTGCTAATTTTTTAATTGAGTTATTTGTCTTTTTGTTGTAGAGGTTTTGCAGTATTGTGTAGATTTTAGAGATTAGAGGCTGATCGGATTTGTCGTAGCCTAAAATTTTTCCCAATCTGTAGGTTATCTTTCCACTCATTTGGTGAAATCTTTTGATGAGCATAAGTGTTCAATTTTTAGGAGCTCACAGTTATCTAGTCTCTCTTCTGGTGCTTGTGCATTGTTACTTACAGTTTGTATTGTCATGAATTAGGGCTCCTAGTGTTGTCCCTATTTGTTCTTCCATGACCTTTATCATTTTCGATTTTATATTTAAGTCTTTGATCCATTCTGAGTTAGTTTTTTGTGCATGGTGTGAGGTATGGGTCTTGTTTCAGTTTTTTGCAGATGGATATCCAGTTATGCCAGCACCATTTGTTAAAGAGA
>NW_004443982.1:9424864-9426095 GCF_000243295.1 Trichechus manatus latirostris | reverse complement strand
CTTTCTTCTTTTTGGATGTGTACCAGAGGTTCTGGTAGGATGTGTTTTCATTCTCATTTGATTCTATGAATTTGTTTATTCCATCCTTAATTTCTTCTATAACCCAGTAGTTTTTTAGCAAGGTGTTGTTTAGTGTCCAGGTGTTTGATTTTTTTTCCTTACTTTTTCTATTTTTATTTCTACTTTTATGGCTTTATGGTCAGAAAAGATGGTTTGGATTTTGTTAAGGCTTGCCTTATGGCCTAATATGTGGTCTGTTCTGGAGAATGTTCCATGTGCATTGGAAAAGAAAGTATACTTGGCTCCTGTTGGGTGGAGTGTTCGGTATATGTCTACGAAATCAAGTTGGTGGATTATAGCATTTAGCTCTTCTGTGTCTTTGTTGAGCTTCTTTCTGGATGTTCTGTCCTTCACCAAAAGTGGTGTGTTGAAGTCTCCTACTACTATTGTGGAGCTGTCTATCTCTCTTTTCAATGCTGTTAGAGTTTGCTTTATGTATTTGGAGTCCTGTTGTTGGGTACGTAAATAATTATTATAGTTACATCCTCCTGGTGTATTGACCCTTTAATCATTATATAGTGTCCTTCCGTATCCTTTGTGGTGGATTTTACTTTAAAGTCTATTTTGTCAGCAATTAATATTGCCACTCCTGCTCTTTTTTGAGTGTTGTTTGCTTGATATATTTTTTTCCATCTTCTGAGTTTCAGTTTGTTTGTATCTTTAAGTCTAGGGTGTGTCTCTTGTAGGCCGCATATAGACCGATTGCTTTGTTTTTTAATCCAAACTGCCACTACTCTGTCTCTTTATTGGTGCATTTAGTCCATTTACATTCAGTGTAATTATTGATAGGTATGAGTTTAGTGCTGTCATTTTGATGTCTTTTTTTGTGTGTTGTTGACAGTTTCTTTGTCCAACTTAATTTTCTGTGCTGAGCCATTTTTGATTATGTATTTTCTTTTCATCTTTTTCATTGTTGTTGATTTTGTGTTTGCTGAGTCTTTATATTTTTCTGGTTTTTTTTTTATTTTATTTTGACTGGTAGGATTGTTAGTTTCCTTTGTGGTTACCGTAATATTTACCCCTGTTTTTCTAAGTTTATACCAGTCTTTTATTTCTTTATATCGCCTTGACTTCCTCTCCCTATGAAAAATCTATGTCTACTTTTTTAAGTCTTTTTTGTTTTAATGTTGTCATCTTTTACATATTGACATCTGTTTCCCTATTTTCAGTG
>NW_004443982.1:9394228-9423923 GCF_000243295.1 Trichechus manatus latirostris | reverse complement strand
TAGATAGCCACCAAGTGTGTGGTGTAGGCTCTCACTTACAGTCCTAAACAGGCATGGGTGATTGGTGTAGGCACAGGCATCTGGCTGCAGCAGGGGGCCACACTCTGAGCAAGGCAGGAGGCTGACGGCTGCCCCTGAGTGTCCAGGATGAAGGCATGTCCCTGTTCCCTTGACCGTGCAGGTGGGTGGGTTTTGCAGCCCAACTATGAGCACCTAATGCTGTTGGCTGTAAGGACTGGGGGGTACCTCTTAGTCATGGGCCCCTATCACAGGTGGCTAGGTGGCATGGGTGGAGCCACCAGTCCTCAGGCCCCTGATGTGGGTAGGTTAAGACCCTGCTTAATGGACTGAGCAGTGTCAAATGTCAAGAACATGCCACTTCACAGTTGAAGCAGTTGAAGTTAGAGTTCTGGTATATACCTTGTTGTACTGCAGTAATGAGTGCCTACGCTGTTGACATGGGCCCACACAAGTCTATGCAGGGGAAAGGCACTCAAAGTCCATGGATCCCTTATGCCTGTGCCTAGGCAAAGGAGCTGTGCCTACCCTAGCTCCTGGCTTAGGGGAGGCGGCAGTTTATTTTTTCCCATTTGTTAATTTGTTCGCTCTCCAAGGCAGGGAGAATGGCTCTGGGCGTGTGACGGATCCTACTTCTGGCCCAGGGGACTCAGCAATTGCTGCAGCCGGTCCAGGACCCAGTGCAGAGCAAGGAGCAGGGAGGTAAATGGAAGAGAGGTTTTTCCCTAAGGGGGGTGTTTTTGATCTGCGCAGTAAGCCGTACACTAGTACTTATCTTTTGTCAAGTGCTGTTTCTCACTGGTTCTGCATGGCAGAGTAGATTCTCAGTGGCTGGGTCTCTCCTGGTGAGGAATACACCTCCAGAGCACCGACAGTTGCCTGCCTCACTGCTCACCCCCGAGCTAATCAGGCCTGAAGGGCTCAGGCTCTCGCCGGGTCAGGTCTGGCAACTCCTCGCTGCTCCTGAACTCTCTCTCCCTCCCCCTGCTACTCAGTCCTGTTCCTCAACTCTGCCTTTGATGTTCAGGGCTCCCAGATTGCCATATATAATCGAGTCACTTGTTTTTTCAGGTCTTTGTTGTAAGAGGGTCCACTGGAAGCATCTGACTCCTCCGCCATCTTGGCCCCTCCCTCTATAGCATTTTCAATGGCAGATTTTTTAGACGTAAATCACCAGATCTTTCTTCCAAAGTGCCTCTGAGTGGACTCACACCTCCAACCTTGTGGTTAGCAGCCAAGTACATTAACCATTTGCACTACCCAGGGATTCCTTACCAGGGTAGTCATGGATATAAACATTCTGAAAGACTGAATCAGTTTATCCAGTAACATCTTACGAGAGCTATGATGGCCACTTTTAATAGTTAACATCTACACAACCACACCAAGATCAAAAACTTGGTGGCTGGAATCTTGGAAAAGTAGGCAAATCAATCAGCACCAAAATGCTCACTAAATTCCCACACAGTTCATCCAGGACTTTACATGTGTGAAATACATCTCAAAGAACAAACATCAATTTCATTTCACCCTCAAGAAAAAAATAACAGATAGGTAAATTCAAAATTTGATGTTTTTAGGGAATCTTCAAGGTGGCTCTTTACTAGTTGCTAATCATTAAAATTATTGTTTTAGGTATGATCTTCACATTTGCAGGTTTGGAATTCAAATTTGTTAAATTATCCAAAGTTGAGCTACCAGTTGGGTTAGCTCATGATAATCAAATTCACAAGAGGCTCACTTGCAAAGCAGACCATGAGCTTATTCATTTACACTTACCCTACCAAATACCTCCCAGAGGTATTTCACCTCCTGGTATGAATTCCCTTACCAGTAAAGACAGGCTAGATTAGGTCTAAAGGATTGACTAAGAAACACTGAATTCAAGAAGGGGAAATTACATGGCATAAATAAAGGTTATTGATACCCCTCACTGCTAATGAAATTTCTGCTTGGCTGATTTTACACCTGGGTTAGCCCATCAGAGCAAGCCTCTTCCTTGATGGTGCCGAGGGACCCTGAAAAACGATCCTCATCTCAGTAAGGAATTTCAGTAAGAGTTTAGTTCCAATGCTGGCCTGTGGTTATTAGGGATGTCCGCAATCACCAATTGATCTTGATTTCAGTTATATTAGTGAAGATGGATTCTTTCAATTGAAAGTGTTAGAAATTTAACTCAAACTGAATTAAGCAAAAAATTAAGGTATTTGCTCATCCCTAAACCAAATATTGGTGTCCCTGGGTAGTGCAAAGCGTTAACGTGCTTGACTGCTAATCAAAAGGTTGGAGGTCAAGCCCACCCAAAGGCACATCAGAAGAAAGGGCTGGCTATCTGCTTCCAAAAACTCAGCCTCTGAAAACCCTATGAAATGCAGTTCTACTCTGACACTATCAGCTGGAGTCTACTCAGTGGCAACTGGTTTAAATCAAATATTTTGGCCAGAGGGATGCAATGTTCTAATAATCCAGGCCTGGGTTTCTCATCCATCCCTAGAATGAGTCCACCCCTGCAAATCACAAGGACTGCGGGAAGGCAGAGTTTCTCCAATAGAAAAGAAGAAAGATAGGATGTTTGGCAAGCAAATAATAATAATGATGCAAGTCCACTACACCGCCAACTCTGCAGTTGAGGTTCTTGACCACATTTCCCTCCCTAGCTCAGAGTCACTTTCAGTGGGTAGGGGATCATCAATAGCAACTGATGATGAATTGTTTATTTCTTTTGGGGTGGGAGGAGAGGGGGAACACAAAATAAAACAGAGGACCTTGAAATAGGCTAAAGGCTTAATTAACTTTATTTCAATAATTTCAAGATTTACTTTTTTGTTTGTCTTTTAGCCTATTTTATCTTTCACCTAGTTCCTGTTACCCCAGAAGCACAGTATCCAGATTACAGCATGACAACTTAACTACAGCAAATAATAATTGTGGAAGTCTTATGTGCATGGGAAAGGATTAAATTTTCAAATTTAAAACGTTGATTGGTTCAACATAATTTGGGCCTGGTGAAGATACTAGAAATTAGGAAGAGCAGGCAGAGTTATAAGAATCAAGGAGTATAGGTCATGATATGAGGGGTCAACTCACAGCTAATATAGTAAGCTAGTTCCGTCACTATTTGGGGCTAGAATTTTGGGCTAGAAGAGAAGGAGCTCTGAAATGCAGTTACAAACTTGGTTTCAGTCTAGGCTTTGCTACTTACTAGCAATGTAGTCTGTGGCCAAATTACTGAAAAATAATAATAATCACCATTTCTTAAGCTTTGTACCAAGCACTTTACATACTTAATTTTTAAGCTTTACAAGAAGTTTGGAGGGTATGTATTACTAAATTCCTCAATAACCAAATTCTATCAATGGTATGACACATCAATTTAATAGCAACTTTATAAGATACAACCGTTTATAAGACATATCCCAATTTCAAGCATTAAAATAAGAAGTAAAAACAAAGGGCTTTTTAGAACACAAGAAAATGAAGTATTACCCCATTTTACACAAGAGAACACTGAAGTTTAGAGAGGTTATTTCACTTATCCAAAGTCACACAGCTATTTCATTTCTGGATATGATGCCAGAAATCTAATCCAGGTCTATCTGACTTCCATCCACTACACTGTGCCTCCAATGTCATAGTTCCTCAGTTTCCTCAAATATAATATGGGGGTTAATAATAATGATCTCTCAGATCATCATGAGACTCAAAGGGTGTCCATGAAAACTTAAATGCCTAGAGGTAGCTAGTGCTTATTATTCTTTTTAACAAGAAAATAATCATAGAAACTGATCAAGTCAGTAGAAAAGAAGAAATTAAGGGGACTGGGGATAGGCAGGAGTTGCTGGGTGTTGCAAATGGTTAACGCATTGGCAGAAGAAAGAAATCAACATAATGGTAACTGGTAACTGGGGATTGGCAAGATAGGAACCAGGCTGCCTTTAAATTAAGGTGACTTCTGCTGTGGCCAGGAACTTCTTATAGTGGTCTTGGTGAGGAAGAAGTCAGTCCCAGGACTTGGAAAATCCATGCTATAAATTTGGGCTTCAACTGCTTAAACTGTTCACGTCAGGTACCACATTGCGGTTGT
Organism: Trichechus manatus latirostris; assembly: GCF_000243295.1. Lineage (NCBI taxonomy): Eukaryota > Metazoa > Chordata > Mammalia > Sirenia > Trichechidae > Trichechus > Trichechus manatus. Next base: position 9,419,821 of record NW_004443982.1, on the reverse strand, counting down.
TCAAACAGCCAATTATTTCCTGCCCAGACTCACCCAAATTAATCAATGAATTTTTTGCAATTTTACTTGGTAAGGAGTAATCTCTTTATTAAAATGATTAAACATTGTTTAATACAATTTTTTTTAAGACAAGGTCTGAGTTCGAGTAAATTCTGAATCAATTTGGTATTTTTTTCTCTATCCCTTAACTGTTATCATTCTTAATCTCTTTATTCCCATGCTCCACTTCAAGGAGGAAATGCTCACCCACTTAATTCCATGCCAAAAGTCTTTCCCTAATACAAGACACGCCACTCAGCTAACTCAATCTGTATTCTTTTTTGTGATTGCTTTCTAGCCTTCTTCTAACTTGTCTTTATTATAGTTTCTAATGCTGTTTTGTTTTTGTCAGTTTAAAGTAACTGTACCACTTTTAAAAGGGACAGAAAAGAAACATTTTCATTAGAAAAGCCACATACTACAGATTGTCTTTCACTCTTCTGGCATAATGAAATTAGTTTGGCTTTCCTTATGATAGACATCTGTATGAGTTTCCTAGGGCTGCTAAAACGAATTACTGGAAACTTGGTGGTTTAAAACAACATAAATTTATTCTCTCACAGTTCTGGAGGGCAGAAGTTCAAAATCAAGGTGATGGCAGGATTAGCTGCTTCTGGAGGCTCTGAGGGAGAATTTGTTTCCACCTGTGTCCTAGCTTCTGGTGGCTGCCGGAAATCCTTGGCATTCCTTGGCTTGCAGACCTATCACTCCAATCTCTGACTTTGTCTTCACGTGGACTTCTATGTTTTTCCTCTGTGTTTTTCCTCTTCTTATAAGGTCACTTGTCATTGGATTTAGGGACCACTTGGATAATCCAGAATGATCTCATCTTGAGATCTTTAACTTAATTACATGTGCAAAGATTCATTTTCCAAATAAGACCACGTTCACAGGTACCAGAGGCTTGAACTTGGACATATCTTTTTGGGGGGCATGACGTCATCCAGCTTGAAGAAGTATCACCTTTACTTTAATAGCCCCTTCAGTCCTATAACTGATTGCCTTTTTTTTTTGTTTCTTTTTTTTTTTACTTTTCTGTATTTTTTATTTTGAGTATATGTTTTCTGTGGATTCCCCGGGTGGCACAAATGGTTAAGCACTGGACTGTTAACCGAAGGGTTGGGTATTCAAACCCACCCAGAGATTCCTTGGAGGTAAGGCCTGGTGATCTGCCTCTGAAAGGTCGCAGCCTGGAAAATCCTATAGAGTAGTTCTATTCTGCACACTTGGGATCTCCATGAGTAGGAATCAACTTGCAAGCAACCAACAACAACAACAATGTATATTTCCTATATAACGGAATAAATGAATATATTTTCAAATGTGTAATTCTTGAATGCTCCCTGTCTTAGTCATCTAGTGCTGCTATAACAGAAATGCCACAAGCAGATGGCTTTAACAAAGAGAGATTTATTTCCTCATAGTAAAGTAGGCTAAAAGTTCAAATTCAGGGCATCAGCTTCTCTCTCTGTCGGCCTTCTCATCAATGTTCCCCCGGACTAGGAGCTTCTCTGCGCAGGGACCCCGGTCCAAAGGACACGCTCTGCTCCCCCGGAACTGCTTTCTTGGGGGTTTGAGGTCCCCCTGTCTCTCTGCTCACTTCTGTCTTTTATATCTCAAGAGATTGCCTCAGGACACAATCCAATCTTATAGACTGAGTCCCGCCTCACTAACACAACTGCTGCCCATCCTCCCTCATTAACATCATAGAGGCAGGATTTACAACATACAGGAAAATCACACAATACTGGGAATCATGGCCCAGCCAAATTGCTACACACATTTTTTGTGGGACATAATGCAATCCATGACATTCCACCCTTTCACCCCCAAAAATCACATCTTTGCAACATGGAAAACATATTCACCCCATCATATCATAGCAAAAGTCTTAACTCCAAGTCCAAAATCCAAAAATTCCTCTTCATCTGTGAAATCTAGAATACAAGTTATTTGCTCTCAAAGGTACGATGGCAGAACAGGCACAAGCTAGACATTTCCATTACGAATGGGAGAAACTGGAGGGAAAGAAGGGATAACAGGCACTAAGCAAGTCAGCAGAACACATTACATTAGCCCTCAAGGCTTTGAAAATAAACCTCTGTTCTCCGAGACAATTTACACAATGGCCCTGCCCTCCAGACTCTAGGTATTGGCCACAGTCTCTGGATTCTGAGTGGAGGCCCCTCGGCCCTGGGCTTCAGCTCCGCCTTCCAGGCCCACTGGGACAGCAACTCTGCTCCCTTAGCTTTAGGCGCATCATTCTCCTACTCCATCGGAGTGACAACTCCACCCTTAGAAACCCCAGATGCTATGGTTCCACTCTGAAACCCCTGAGGTCATGGCCATAACTTTTGAGACCGAGGCAGCACAGCTTCTTGTGTCCCTTGTCTCTTCAGCTTGTTTTCTGGTTTCTTGGCCTCTTGGCTCCTCGGACCTCAAGCCCACATCTGCCCTGCTGAGGCAAGTGTTCCAAAGCTCTGTAGCTCCACCGGTAAGTGCCCGGAGGCACCCCACTCCGCAAGGAAGCCTCGTGCACACAGGCACTCAGCTCTCTCGCTCCGTGGGTCGGCTCCAGCGCCATCTCACACTGGTCTCCTGGTTCTGCTGCTGTTGGTTCTCTGCCACTGTCGCTTCTCTGCGCTGCAGGTTCTCTGCTGCTGCTGGTCCTTTGCTGCTGCCACCGCTCTACCCATTCACACTTTCAAAACCGCTTCCATATTTTGGGTATCTGTTAGAGCAGCACCCCACTCTCTTGGTACCAAATTCTGTCTTAGTCATCTAGTGCTGCTATAACAGAAATACCACAAGTGGATGGCTTTAACAAAGAGAAATTTATTTCCTCATAGTAAAGTAGGCTAAAAGTTCAAATTCAGGGCATCAGCTTCTCTCTCTGTCGGCCTTCTCATCAATGTTCCCCTGGACTAGGAGCTTCTCTGCACAGTGACCCCGGTCCAAAGGACACGCTCTGCTCCCCCGGAACTGCTTTCTTGGGGGTTTGAGGTCCCCCTGTCTCTCTGCTCACTTCTGTCGTTTGTATCTCAAGGGATTGCCTCAGGACACAATCCAATCTTGTAGACTGAGTCCTGCCTCACTAACACAACTGCTGCCCATCCTCCCTCACTAACATCATAGAGGCAGGATTTACAACATACAGGAAAATCACACAATACTGGGAATCATGGCCCAGCCAAATTGATACACACAGTTTTTTTGGGGGGGCATAATGCAATCCATGACACCCCCTAATTTCCAATATCTGAACATCATTCAGAAGTTTACATTTACCTTTGCATTTATATCTCCTTAGATACTCCCAATGACGCTGTATCTAAGAAACATCAGAGACTTGCCGAAATCTCCTGTCACAAAGTGACCCAAGTCCGAGTTTCCTGAATCTACTACTTTTCATTACACATCAGATAACAAAAGATGGGTTTTTTTTTTCTATTGTAAATACATATAGAACGTGCTTATCTTGAGTATTAATCTTGATAGAAGTAAGAAAACCCTCTAGCATTTAGTCTTTAGGACTTAATTAGCTTACTCAACGGGATGGCATCTAACACACATTTGAAAACAATTCATTTGTGGTCATTTGTTAAAAACATAGACCTCTGACTCCAGTAGCTCATTCTTACATAATTTGCAATCTGTCCAGTACATATGGAACAGTGCTAATCTGTGAGTGGTTTTCATGAATATTTTCTCTTCTTCTGAAATCCAGGGGGACCTATCCATGGGAACTGGTGCATCCAACCACTTAGCAAAATGCTACAAATGTGTCTATTCCTCCCTTTTAGAGGGAATATGAGTGCTGGAAATCTGGAATAAGGGCAGAAAATAACAACTATCATCTTACCATGAACTTTAGACAGAGCAGTATACAGTCATCATGAGTAGTGTAACCTTTGGCGCATTTTGGAATGCAGTATCCTTTCCAAGTGGGCAAATCCTTGACGGTGTTGATTTGGTTTTGTGTTGGCTTCTAATAATAAAAGGGAAGTGGGAGATTTCTGGTGGCAGGCAGCCAAACCATTCATCTAAAGATTTGTTGTGTGTGTGTATTTACTTTGAATTATATAGGTTGTTCCCCTTTAATCATCTACATTGACTCTGAAGAAGCAAACAATACCTATGTGAAAAGTTAAATTTATCATGGGATACATCCAGAGACTGCTTCAGAAGTCTCTTATTTAAAAGAAAACAGTGATTTGTCTAATCTCAATCAAACCCTGTGTGCATGGAACAGAAGACCACAGAGCCAAAGATGAAATAAATAGCAACTGCTGGGTCCTTTGAGAGGTATATCAGTTATGAGATGGAAAGTTCTTCAGTACATACAATGTAATGCACATTGTTCTATGGGCCTCTTTCTCTCCTTCTTTGTCTTTCTGCCCATGTGCAAGCTAAGAGGATCTGCAGACTTGCTGCCTGCCTCCATCTCAGCCAGTCTACATGTGCACAGTGCCATACCCTAGAATCCTTTAAGAATAAAAAGATGACTTCCTAAACACGAGATGTTAGTTATTATCACAGCTTGCAATCTAAAGGAATTTTCTATAACGAATGTACACACGCTGAGTAGAAGTTCAGTTGCACGGGTTCCCTGACTCAGGAAAGGTTTCAAGCAGTCTAATCTCAACACTGACATCCTTATAGTGGACACTGTTGGTGCCTCACCCTAATCCTCTTTTCCAGACCAGTACACTCGTTCCCCAGCTTCCAGGGTTGTTGGTTGCTAAGAGCTCACAGCTTCTCCCTTCTTCAGAGAATTGTCCTTGGTCAAAAGGAGCCATCTGGCAAAGGAGATTACACCTTACCCCATCACCCCTAGGCATCCCAAAGTCACGACTGACTGGAAGGTACAAAGGGCAGGCCTCCTTGTCTCAAGGTGGACTAATTTTGTGGTGCAATTAAGTTCCAGAACTCTTCGTGGGATCAGGCCGAGGCTAGTCTTCAGGTGAGACCACCTATTTTCTTCATGTTTTCCCTCTGTTCCATCTTTCTGCCCTCACTCCCATTCTTCTGAGAGTACTTCCTCAATAAATCACTTGCCCAAGAATCCTGTCTCAGGTTCTGCTTCTAAAGCCTCTCCTAAGACACCTCCTTTATCTGGAGAGCAAGAGTAATCCTAAGCAGGAGAAATGCTGCCTTTTTGCAGCATCCCGCCAGGAAGACCTGTCCTATGACCTCTGATCCAAGTCAGCATCTCTCTTTCCTTCACCCTTGTGTCCAGTGAGTCACCGAATGAAATCTCTACCTCTTCAACCTTTCAATATTTTGGGCCTTCCCAGTCATCACCTCAGTTCAGGCTCTTGTGACTCTTTACCTAAGTTAATGTCATTTTTTCCTGACTTCAGGCCTATTTATCTGCCTGCTGATATCTTTCTGAGTGACAGATATGATCACATTACTTTATCTTCAAAATGTCTCATTGACTACCTTATTACTTTCAGAAAAATAATAATAGCCACCAATTATGATATACTAAGAGATTTATTATTCATTATCTTATCTTGTGAAGTAAAATGACAACAAAGTTACAATTATCTCCAGAAGGACAAGGAATTCACCCAAGATCACACAGCTAGCTAACTTTGGAAAAAGTTCTAGCTGACACCAAAGAGATGCTCTTCACACCCATGTTCTTTGCATCATTATTCACAATAGCAAAAAGATGGAAACAACCTGAGCGTCCATCAACAGATGAATGAATAAACAAATTATGGTACATACACACAATGGAATACTACCCAATGATAAAGGTCAATGATGAATCTGCGAAAATCTCAAAACATGGTTGAATCTGGAGGGCATTATGCTGAGTGAAATAGTCAATCACAAAAGGACAAATTACTGTATGAGACCACTATTATAAAAACCCAAGAAAAGGTTTACACACAGAAAAAAACAATCTTTGATGGTTATGAGGGAGAGGGGAGGTGGCGAGGGGAAATCACTAACTAGATAGTAGACAAGTGTCAACTTTGGTGAAGGGAAAGACAACACACAATATAGGGCAAGTCAGCACAACTTGACCAAGGCAAAGTCATAGATGCTTCCTAGACACATCCAAACGCTTTGAGGGACCGAGTTAACTGGGGCTGAGGGCTGAGGGCTGGGAACCATGGTCTTGGGGGTTACCTAGGTCAATTGGCATAACATAGTTCATAAAGAAAATGTTTTACATCCTACTTTGGTGGGTAGCATATGGGGCCTTAAAAGCTTGCGAGCGGTCATCTAAGATACATGTATTGGTCCCATCTTGTCCGAAGCAAAGGGGAATGAAGAAAACCAAAGACACAAGGAAAATATTAGTCCAAAGGACTAAGGGATCACATGAACTACAGCCTCCACTAGCCTGATCCCGGAAGAACTAGATGGTGCCTGGCTACCACCACCGACCGCTCTGACAGGGATCACAATAGAGGGTCCTGGAAAGAGTGGGAAAAACAATGTAGAACAAAACTCAAATTCACAAGAAAAGACCAGACTTACTGGTCTGACAGAGACTGGAGGAACCCCCGAGACTATCGCCCCCAGACACCCTGCTAACTCAGAACTGAAGCCACTCCCGAAGTCCACCTTTCAGCCAAAGATTAGGCAGGTCTATAAAACAAACAATAACACACATGAAAAATGTGCTTTTCAGTTCAATTAAATATATGAGACCAAATGGACAACAAACACCTGCTCAAATGCAAAGACAAGAAGACCGGAAGGGACAGGAAAACTAGACGAATGGACACGGGGAACCTGGGGTGGAAAGGGAAAGGAGGAGAGTGTTGACACAATGGGGGGATTGTAACCAATGTCATGAAACAATTTGTGTATAAATTTTTGAATGAGAAACTGATTTAAGCTGTAAACTTTCACCTAAAGCATAACAAAATAGAAAAAATAAATAACAAAGAGATAACTCTTAATTTCATCACTAGTTTGTCTCTCAATAAAATTGAGACCCAGCATTCTGGCTTTCAAAGTCCTCTGTGGACGAGACTCAAAATTTTTATCCAAACTTATTTCCCCCAGTTCATCATACTTCTCACCCCAGGCATTCCAGACACCTTGCCATTCCTTAAACACACTTGGAACATTCTCCTTTCCTGCTCCTATTGTTTTATCCGACTAAAAGGTCTTTTGCCCACACCTCCACCTGTCAACACCCTTGTGGCAGACTGTTTTTCCAAATATGGCTACAACAATATCTCCTATCTCACCTGTTCTTCTACAATGTGACCTTGACCCTCCTCCCATTGAGAGATGGGGATCTATGGCCTCTTCCCTTGAATCTGGGCTGGCCTTAGTGATTCCCCCATTACCAATAGAATACAGCAGAAGTAACACTGCATGACTTCCAAGGCTAGGTCAGAAAAGACCACACAGCTTCTGCCTGAGACCACCATACTAGAGAGAGGTCATATGTAGGCACTCCAGTGGACAGCCCAGCTGAGCTATCATCTGACAGCCAGCATCAACTATCAGCTTTGTCTGAGTGCGCCATCTTCGATGTCCAGTAGCTGGTGTCTCCAGAGGACTCCAGCCCCAGTCGGTATCTGATTGCAACTGCATAAGAGACATCAAATGAGAAACGCCTGGCCAAGACCTTCCTGAATTCCTGAACACAAAATTGAGAGCAAAATAAAAATGATTGTTTAATGTCACTAAGTTTGGGGGCAAATTGTTACACAAAGATAGTAACCATAATAGACTCCAAATCTTCCAGTGTCCTAATTAAATGCCAATTCCTGTAGGAAGTCTCCCCACTGGGAATCGATTTCTATATTCCCTTAACTCTCATGACAATTAACTTCTCAAATATGTCACTTATTACAGTTGGCGTCATATTACAGTCGTTTGTGTGCTTGATTTTCCCTGAAGTCCACATATCTTGAGGGTAGGAACAGTGCTATATTGATATTTATTCATCTTTATAGTCCATAACCATAACCCAGTGCCTGGTACCAGGTAGGCACTCAATAAATGTTTGTTGTCCTGAACTAAATTAAAGAGATAGGGATTATCTTATTCTCCACCAACAAGAGAGTTGCAAATCTCAAAACTGAATGGAACCACAGCTTTTTGCTGCATTCTGGACCCAAATAAAAGAGTGAAACTTGCCAATAAAAGAGTAATAATTCCCCCATTAAATAGGAGAAGCAGTATAGTGTAGTAAAATTTAAGAGAATGAGTTCTGCCAGCCTGGGTGGGAATGTCAGTGCTACCAATTACTAGCTATATGATCTTGGCAAGCTACTTCTCATCTCTGAGCCTCAGTTATCTCCTCTATAAAGTGAAGTTAATAGTGTCTACCTCCTAGAGCTGTCCTAAGGAAAAAATGAAGTAATTTTTGTAATGTGTCTGTCTGTGTTTGTGTGTACCTTCTCTGACACACAACAACTCTAAATATTCTCTCTAACACCAACTGCAAATGCAATTCTTCTTCTGACCCTAACCACTGGAGCTAGGTAAGATCTTATAAATTAAAGGGCACAGTCTTCCAGGTGGCCAAGTCTGTCCAGGACTTTAGACGCCAGTCTGAAGTTCAGAGTCCCCAGGACACCTGAGCTTCTGACAAACTGGCTACAAATTCAAGGGTTCCTACTACCACCTCAGGATACCAGTCATCTGCACAGGGTTCCCCAGGGTCCCCTCACTTCTCATCTGCTGGCTAAAAATTTGGGGGTTCCTACTATCCCCTTGGAGTCCTGGTGGTACAGTTAAGAGCTCGGCTGTTAACCAGAAGGTCAGCAGTTTGAATCCACCAGCCACTCCTTGGAAACCCTATAGGGCAGCTCTACTCTGTGCTATAGGATCACTATGACTCAGAATGGACTCAGCGGCAACAGGTTTGGTTTACTATCCCCTTGGGTTTGATAATTCACTAGATCTTATGATTATGATTACAGTTTTATTGTAAAGGATACAAATCAAGATCAGCATAAAAGAGACACATAGGGTGAACTCTGGGAGGGTCCCCAATGTGGAGCTTCCTTGTCCCAAAGAGGGTGTGTCACCCTCCAGCACATCAATGTTTTTCACCAACCAAGACACTCACCTGAGCCTCAGTGTTCAGAGTTTTTATTGGGGTTTCATTACGTAGACATGATTGGTTGCTTGAATCATTGCCCATGTGGTTGAACTCAACATCCAGCCCCCTTCCCTGAGGTCAAGCCGATATCAAGCAGTGAGGCTTTCCAGCATGGCCAGCTCCCACTTAACAGGAGTTACCTCATCTGCATAAACCCTCAGGTGTGGTCTGGAGCCATTATGGATAACAAGGGTTTAGAGATTGCCTCCCAGAAACAAGGGACAAAGAGCAATTTCTTTGGGTAAAATTAATTGTACTCCCCATGAGTACTTAATTCAAAGCTTCGATAATAAGTCTTCCAAACTTTTTGTTATACATATTTTACCACAGTAAAATTTTATGAAAATAATAATAAGCCCCCAATAAATGGTAGCTACTCCTGATATCTGCTTCCAGACATTGTTGTTGTTGTTTGGTGCTAGCAAGTCGGTTACCACTCATAGCGACCCTATGTACAACAGAACGAAACACTGCCCAGTCCTGCGCCATGATCATAATCGTTGTTATGCTTGAGCCCATTGTTGCAGCCACTGTGTCAATCCATCTCATTGAGGGCCTTTCTCTCTTTCACTGATCCTCTACTTTACCAAGCATGATGTCTTTCTCCAGGGACTGGTCCATCCTGATAACATGCCCAAAGTATGTGAGATGAAGTCTTACCATCCTTGCCTCTAAGGAGGATTCTGGTTGTACTTCTTCCAAGACAGATTTTTTAGTTCTTTTGGTAGTTCAATGTATATTCCATATTCTTCAAAAACACCATAATTCAAAGGCATCAATCCTTTTTCCGTCTTCCTTATTCATTGTCCAGCTTTCGAATGCATATGAGGAGATTGAAAACACCATGGCTTGAGCCAGGCACACCTTAGTCCTTAAAGTGACGTCTTTGCTTTTCAATACTTTAAAGAGATCTTTTGCAGCAGATTTGTCCAATGCAATGCATCTTTTGATTTCTTGATTGCTGTTTTTCATGGGCATTGATTGTGGCTCCAAGTAAAATGAAATCCTTGACAACTTCAATCTTTTCTCCGTTTATCATGATGTCGCTTATTGGTCCAGTTGTGAGGATTTTTGTTTTCTTTATGTTGAGGTGTAATCCATACTGAAGGCTGTGGTCTTTGATCTTCATCAGTAAGTGCTTCAAGTCCTCTTCACTTTCAGCAAGCAAGGTGGTGTCATCTGCATAACACAGGTTGTTAATGAATCTTCCTCCAATCTTGATGCCCCATTCTTCTTCATATAATCCAGTTTCTCGGATTATTCGTTCAGCATACAGATTGAATAAGTATGGTGAAAGGATACAACCCTGACACAAACCTTTCCTGACTTTAAAGCACGCAGTATCCCTTTGTTCTTTCCGAACGACTGCCTCTTGATCTATGTACAGTTTCCTCGTGAGCACAATTAAGTGCTCTGGAATTCTCATTCTCCCCAGTGTTGTCCATGATTTGTTATGATCCACACAGTCGAATGCCTTTGCATAGTCAATGAAACACAGGTAAACATCTTTCTGGTATCCTCTGCTTTCAGCCAGGATCCAACTGACATCAGCAAGGATATCCCTGGTTTCAGGTCCTCTTCTGAATCCGACTTGAATTTCTGGCAGTTGCCTGTCAATGTACTGCTGCAACCGCTTTTGAATGATCTTTAGCAAAATTTTACTTGCATGTGATATTAATGATATTGTTCTATAACTTCTGCATTTGGTTGGATCATCTTTCTTTGGAATAGGAATTAATATGGATCTCTTCCAGTTGGTTGGCTGGGTAGCTGTCTTCCAAATCTCTTGGCATAGACGAATGAGCACCTGCTTCCGTTTGTTGAAACATCTCAGTTGGTATTCCGTCAATTCCTGGAGCTTTGTTTTTTGCCAATGTCTTCAGCGCAGCTTGCACTTCTTCCTTCAGTACCATTGGTTCTTGATCATATGCTACCTCTTGAAATGATTGAATGTCAACCAGTTCTTTTTGGTACTGTGACTCTGTGTATTCCTTCCATCTTCTTTTGATTCTTCCTGTGCCATTCAGTATTTTCCTCATAGAATCCTACAATATTGTAACTTGAGGCTTGAATTTTTTCTTCAGTTCTTTCAACTTGAGAAATGCTGAGTTTGTTCTCCCTTTTGGTTTTCTAACCCTAGGTCTTTGTGCATGTCATTATAATCTTTGAGTTTGTCTTCTCTAGCCGCCCTTTGAAATCTTCTGTTTATCTCTTTTACTTCATCATTTCTTCTGTTCACTTTAGCTACTCGACATTCAAAAGGAAGTTTCAGAGTTTCTTCTGACATCCATTTTGGTCTTTTTTTTTTTTTTCCTGTCTTTTTAATGATCTCTTGCTTTCTTCATATATAATGTACTTGATGTCATCCCATCTGATCTTTGGTCTGATCTTTGGTCATTAGAGTTCAATGGGTCAAATCTATTCTTGAAATGGTCTCTAAATTCAGGGATGTACCAAAGTCATACTTTGGCTCTCACAGACTTGTTCTAATCTTCAACTTCAACTTGAATTTGCATATGAGCAATTGATGGCCTGTTCCGCAGTCAGTCCCTGGCCTTGTTCTGACAGATAACATTGAGCTTTTCCATCATCTCTTTCTACAGATGGAGTCGATTTGATTCCTGAGTATTCCATCTGGCGAAGTTCATGTGTATAGCCTCTGTTTATGTACTTAACTGGAGACTTTCCAAAAATTAGCCAATGAAAATCCTATGAATCACAACAGAACATTGTCTGATATAGTGCCAGAAGATGAGCCCCTTAGGTTGGGAGGCACTCAAAACACACAGTGGCTGAAAAAATGGACTTGAGCATACCAACGATCATGAAGATGATGGAGGACCAGGCAATGTTTCAGTCTGTTATACATGTACTAACAACAACAACAACAATTCACACTATAGGTGGTGACCATACATTCAATATTCTTGGGACAACGTCAATTACACAATTTCATTCTTTTCAACACAATGATTTGTCAAATAAATAAGTAAAAGCTATTTGTAAGACTCCTTTAAGTGTACTCTTGAATCATAAATAATACCTTCACCGACCATTTGTCTGGATTTTAGTTTGAGAAAGTATGGTCCTCAAGCCCATAGACCAAAGGGCCAAAATCTCCTATCTTAGATAGGAGTGCAGGGACCAGGCCTTAATCATTCTTTCTCATCCAGCAGTGCTCAGAGGCAGTATGGTTTATTAAACTAGTTTCGTTGCCATAACAATATTCACCTCAAGTTGTGCCCTGGAATGTAGATTATGCTTCCTAGGGACACTAGATGAGGTAAGACTCCAGAAGTGGCATTTAGAAGCAAACATTTGGGCATTACTAAGTGATGCACAACTCCAGGGCTCACCATTTGCACTGTTGTATCCCAGGGGGTGCCATTCACATAGACTACAATGTAAATGACGTCCCCTGAAGTTGTGCAATATGGAAACCCAGATACTGGTGAATGTTGCACATGCTGCATGCACCCTTACCCAACCTGCCTTCCCTACTGCAAACGAAAAAAAGGTGGGGGCACCCTCCACCCCTAATCTGCATCTGTAAGTTCTCTAATGTGTATGTACCAAGAGATACTTTATTCTGGAAAAGAGAATAAACAATTTGTGCAATGATTATTTTATAAGACATATTTCTACGACATACTCTCAAACTATTATCTAACACGAGAGGCTCAAAATAGGTCTGGTTTTCTAATTTTTCCAAAACAGAGAAAACTCTATGGGCATAAATTCTCCCTAAACAAAAGTTTCAATTTTCTTTTCTCAAAAAAATCCCCTTTCCTCTGCCAAAACAAGTAAGCAAATAAAATTGTTTACAATGCTACCCATTATACAACATCATTTATAAGCAGGACAGCAGTGGGGAATATAATGAAAAAAGATAATTTGAAACTTCTCCCGAAAATGATTTTAAACCTAATGAAGGATTTTTTAAAAAACAATCCTTGGCTTTGTTCTTAATGGATGCATTTTGTATTATGTGCAAGGATTCCTTTGGGTGGCCTAGACAATACGAATCCAATGCTGAATCATAAAGCTGACTACACTCAAATAAACCCAGAGACGATGTGTTCACAGTATGGAGTCTTCCAGCACTGGGAGTCTTAGAAGATCCTGCCTAAGTCTGTCCTAATCTCTTCTGCTCCATCTTTTCCATTTCCTTTTATGTTGTCTTCAGTGGAAATGGCAAATTTTTTCACTATTAAAATTCTTTGCTATATAGTGAGTCAGTCCTTCTTCTTGGGTACAGGTCATTGGGTCCCCAAGCATTTGCCAGAAGAGAAAATCCGGCCACCCACATGCTCTAGCTTTCTTTTATTGGAGTCCATGCTAGCCCCTGAATGAACTAGGAGATGGAGGCAGTGGGAGGTAAATATGGGCCTTTGTTAATATATAGGGATCAGAATAGGGCAAGGTGAAGAAATGGTGAAAAGTGGGGCTGTTGGCTCTTGAAGAGTAGGAGCCCTTCTCCTGGGCCTCTTCTTCTGTGCTAAACACACTTTCTACTGTCTTAGTGTTTAAACTTTCCATCATAATCAATGAGAGCTCTCCACATAACCACAATTCCTACTACCTTTTCAATACTCTTTATGCAATACTCTTTACACAATGATACACAAGTATCAAACACATCCAATCGTAATAACTTTGCAAGATATCATTATTTAACTGAAAATGAAACCGAGACGTAAGATCACAGAGCTACAAGGTGGTAGAACTGAGATTGGATCTCAAGTTTGCCTGACCCCAAAGCCCACAGCAGCCTGCCTGTAGTTTATGCAAACCACACTGCAGCTTAAACCATACATCCCCTGAAAGCATTAATCAAGGTTGGACCCAGAAGCAGACTCTCCCTATGGATCCCAAGGGCTTTCCTCCCATCTTGGTTGCCATGCTTGGTCAGGATTTCAAAAAAAGTGAGACGCCAGTCCTCATATCTTGTTAGATCTTATAGCTTATTATTAAAATATACTTCCTAGCCCTTCCCTTTACCCAAGGCCCTCCTCACCATCTACTTTTCAACATTCACTGACACGCACAGCAAGTGGAAGTGCCATGAGGTCAGTGGCCACATGACGGTTGAGATGGAAACATAGCTTATTTAAGCAGACATGTATCCTTGTTCCTCTGGAAACAAACAAATAAAAGAAGTATGGGTACAGTGCTCCAAATATACCATTATCAAAACAAGAGACAGCATATATTAATTCTTTCACTAATATTTGGTAAGCCATTAAGATGATAAGATCTTCCCTGACACTTTATCTCATTGCTAGGATGAATTTAAATTGGTCAACCTCTATGGAGGGAAATCAAACAACGTCAATAAAGTCTATAACAATTACATGTGCATATACCATTTGTCTTAGACCAAGTTCCCTCGAAACAGAAAATGAGACAAGGATTCTTGTGCTTATTGGCTTATTGAGAGAGGATTCTCAGGAGAAACATGTAGGGGAGTGACAGAAACAGGATGGCAGGGGAATGAGCTAGGGCAAGATGTGGTTTCAGAAGTCCAGCATCAGCCTGCTCCCACAAGAAGCTCTTCAGCAAATATTGTACCACAGAGGTAGTCCCGCCCAGAGACAAAGAGGCTGGCCTGTTATACTCCTGCATCTACTAGTCATTGACCAAAGGCTGCCCCCAAAAGGGTATGTAACTTCCAAGACATTACTGGACCATGCAATGACTGTCATCCATCAGCCTTTCTCCAGAAAAGAATGCAGGTGTGAGCTTTTAGCAGCCAACATCTGCAGCAGTTAGGAGGGGGGTACACCAGCCCCATAAAGGGGATCTGGGCTAGGCACAACAGCACTTGCTTCATCATTTGACCCAGCAATTCCATATCTAGAAATTTATCCTCAGATATGCTTGAACATGTTACAAAGTGATGCATGTCTAAGGTTATTCATTGCAACATTGTTTATAATAGGAAAAGACCCATTAATAAGCAACTGGGTTAATTACATTGTGGTACGTCCATACAATGGAATACTAGATGGGTATGGGAAAAATGAGTGAGGACGCGTTCCATGTACTGATAGGGAATGACTTTCAATATATATTTTTGCATGAAAAAAGCAAAGTGTAGAATACAATGTGCATAGTATGCTACTATATATGTTTTCTTTAAGAATGTATATGTGTATTTGCTTATATATGCTTAATTAACTCTGGAAGGATAGATCAAAACAATGAAACCAGTTGCTGTGGAGTCACTTCTGATGCATGGCAACCCCATGTGTGTCAGAATAAAATTTCACTCCATGGAATTTTCAATGACTGTGAACTTCTGGAGGCAGATCACCAGACCTTTCTTCTGAAGCACCTCTGGGTGAATTCAAACCACCAATCTTTCGGCTAGTAGTGAACCACTTAATTGCTTGAGCCACGGAAAGATAGATAAGAAACTGGAAACACTAGTTGAAAGACAGAGGGGGAGGGAGAGTTTTTAGTGTATATTGATATCTACTTTATGAATTTTATAATATTTTACAGAACTTTATACTTATTCAAATGAAATAAATGAAGATGGATGAATAGATAGATAGACAGACAGACAGATAAATAATTGATTTTCCCTAAGACCCAGCCAGGAGTTTCTGCAGCTCCTTTGACAAAGAAAAGAAGCAGAACCAAACGGACATTTCAAAACCCAACTGTTTTCTATTTAGAAGTAACTTCCTTCCTAACTTTTCCTTATGTATTCCCTGTATTTGTATGTAATTTCTGGTTCAGCCAATAGTTTTTTATTTTCTTATATTGCAGTGCAATGGGTTTCTCTTTATATATGGTCTTTCTGGCCCTGGGTTTGTAGTTCTAAAAAGACGATTTGCTAGGCCACAATCTTGCAAAGGGACTGAACAGTTTACTGTGCAAATAAGGTGCATAAAACTCTTGCAGGGATTGGACAGTTTACTGTGCAGATAAGATGACTGTGGCCTACCAAGGGCATGGTCAGTTTGTGGTCTTGGTGGGAGGAGTAGACTTATAAAAGAGCCAATCCCACAGAGGTTGAGGGGGACCTCACTACCATGAGGGTCCCTGCATTGAGAACCTCCTAGACCCAGGAGAGAGAGCTGTAACACTGAAGACTGCAGTGGCCAAGACGACAGCATCTTGAGAAGGCAGCAGCACGAGACAGCCATCGGCTGCAATAGACTTGCCGACCCACAAAGCGAGAGAACTGAGCACCTTTGGACAGGAGGCTTGCTGGCTGAGCCAATAGAGCTGTAGCATTTGCCCAAGCAGGGTAGAGGCTAGGCCCAAGTGGTGCTGGCCGCAGAGGCCAGGCAAAGAAGTGAGGCCTGACTGCTGACATGGCCGAAAGCTGACAGCTGTCCTGATTGGAACTGTCTGATTGATGAACTGTATCCTAGCTCCTGAATTGTTCCTGTTACTTCCAAGCTGATCCTGATCCTGAACTATAACCTGTTACTTCCCTAATAAACCCCATAACTGTGAGTATGGTCTGAGTTCTGTATGGTCATTGCAATGAATTATCGAACCCAGTAGAGAAGTAGAGAGTGCTGTAGCGGGAAACGGCTGGTGTCAGAATTGGTAAAAAGGTTGGTGAGTGTAGGTATGTCTGAACTCCACCTCATAGGAATCAGCTTTTGGATAACGGTTCTTCTCATTTCCCCTCAGGAAGTTAGGTGACTTCTTACGCTACTACATTAGCCAAAAAAAAAAAAAAAAAAAATTCCATCGAGTTGATTCCAACTCATAGTGACCCTATACGGCAAAGTAAAACTGCCCCGAAGGGTTTCCAAGGAGAAGCTGGTGGATTCAAACGCTTAACCACTGCACCACCGGATATGAAATTTCAGATTCTCTACCCTCCCTTATTACTCATACCTCTTGATGTTTATTAAGATGAGATCACAAAACTACTGCAACAGCAACAGGCTCTCATTCTTAATTGTGAGACAAGCTATAATCTCAAAGTGTAATTAGAAGCCAATATTTCCCCAAATATATTAATCAGAATGTTAATTCTATCAATGAGATGCTAATAGATGTTTCAGGACATGGTTTCATGGCTAAACAAGTTTGGGTTAAACAGATTTATGTACTGCAGGACTTATCAGAGCCTTTAGTATCATAATGTGCATTTTTAGTTTTATGTTGTTGTTAGGTGCCGTCAAGTCAGTTCCAACTCATAGCGACCCTATGTACAACAGAATGAAACACTGTCTGGTCCTGCACCATCCTCACAAATGTTATTATGCTTGAGCCCATTGTTGCAGCCACTATGTCAATCCATCCTGTTGAGGGTCTTCCTCTTTCTTGCTGACCCTCTACTTTACCAAGCATGATATCCTTCTCCAGGGACTGGTCCCTCCTGATAACATGTCCAAAGTATGTGAGACATAGTCTTGCCATCCTTGCTTCTAAGGAGCATTCTAGTTTTACTTCTTCCAAGACAGATTTGTTCATTCTTCTGGCACTCCATGGTATATTCAATATCCTTCGTCAACACCATAATTCAAAGGCATCAATTTTTCTTTGGTCTTCCTTATTCATTGTCCAGCTTTCACATGCATATGAGGCAATTGAAAACACCAAGGCTGGAGTCAGGCACACCTTAATCTTCAAGGTGACATCTTTGCTTTTCAACACTTTAAAGAGGTCTTTGCAGCAGATTGGCCCAATGCAATGCATCTTTTGATTTCTTGACTGCTGCTTCCATAGGTGTTGATTGTGGATCCAAGTAAAATGAAATCCTTAACAACTTTAATCTTTTCTCTGTTTATCATGATGTTGCTTATTGGTCCAGTTGTGAGGATTTTTGTTTTCTTTATATTGAGGTGTAATCCATACTGAAGGCTGTTCACTTTCAGCAAGAAAGGTTGTGTCATCTGCATAACGCAGGTTGTTAATGCATCTTCCTCCAATCTTGATGCCTCCTTCTTCATAGAGTCCAGCTTCTCTGATTATTCGCTCAGCATACAGATTGAATAGGTATGGTGAGAGGAGACAACCCTGACGCACACCTTTCCTGACTTTAAACCACGCAGTATCCCCTTGTTCTGTTCGAAGGACTGACTGCCTCTTGATCTGTGTACAGGTTCCTCATGGGCACAATTAAGTGTTCTGGAATTCCCATTCTTCCCAATGTTATCCATAATTTGTTATGATCCACATAGTCGAATGCCTTTGCATAGTCAATAGAACACAAGTAAACATCTTTCTGATAGTCCCTGCTTTCAGCCAGGATCGATCTGACATCAGCAATGATATCCCTGGTTCCACGTCCTCTTCTGAATCTGGCTTGAATTTCTGGCATTTCCCTGTTGATATACTGCTGCAGCTGCTTTTGAATGATCTTCAGCAGAATTTTACTTGCATGTGATATTAATGATACTGTTCAATAATTTCCACATTCAGTTGGATCACCTTTCTTGAGAATAGGCATAAATATGGATCTCTTCCAGTCATATGAAGATGTGGAATTCCCCCCCAAATTATTTGACTACAGAATGATGAAAGGGCTGAGCTGGGTAGTTCTTGCTTGGGATCTCTCAATGACTAGAATCATATGAAGGCTCAACTCAGCTGGATGTCCAAAATGGCTTATTCACATGGCTGGCAGTTTGACTGTCAGTTGGAAGTTCAGCTGGTCTGTTGAACAGAGCACCTACACATGGCCTCACCAACATGAGGGTCTCAACTAGTTGGGCTGCTTACATAGTTCCTGGTTTCCCCCAGAGCAAGTGTCCCAAGCAAACCAGGCAGAAGCTGCATGACCTCCTATGGCCTAGCCTCAAAAGTTATGTGACCAATTCTGCTGGATTCTATTTGTTACAAATGAGTCGCTAAGGTCAGCTCAGATTCCAGTGGAGAAGCCATATAACTAACTTGAAAAGAGGGTCAAAGAACTTGTGGACATATTTCGAAACTGCCACAATTCATTATTGCTATGTCTATAGAGGTGGGACCCAAAAAATATTTTTGACCAAAAACAATTGATTCATGCTGTTAAAAAGACAAAAGTGGCAGCATATGCATTCAGTGTCAAATACAAGATCTCCTAAAGTACTTTGAGGATGCTGTATAAATAGGCATTGCCATTTAATCAAAGCCAAAGCTGGTTTCTGCAAGTAACTTCTCTAGACCATGAGTCATATCTATTTATCATAGAACCATGCCATGTGTTAACTGAATGTTTCACTGACTAATCTTTCAAAATTGACAAATAAAGTTGGTTCCAAGATTAATTATGGTGTATAAGAAGGAAAGAGCTGTCAAATGTTCTTGCACTCAATTTGATAAACATACCATTTGTGATTATGAAGGAACTGCAATATTTCTGATCAATAAATTCTACCATATTTATGAGTTTTGAACTGTGCATCCCTTTTTTAAACTAAAATTTGAGGTGAGAAATGAAGATCTATGTTTGCCTTGACAAAAAGAACAGCAATAAAAAAAATATTAATTTTTAGTATAGAAATTTTGAGAACTCAGTTTAGACCATCAATTTTTCTTCACTCTCTCAATGATATTTTTCTTCACTCTCTCAATGATATTTTTCTATGGAAGTAAAGTTGAACATACAGATTAAAGAAAATCCTGGTTTCCTTTACCATGTGACTAAAGGGAGAAAACGTCAAAAGAATTTTATTTAATCAGGACAATGAACCAAAAATGAGATTAAGCACATCACGGTAGTGAAAATCCCTGTCAGCAAGTCTGAGGATTATGTAACTATTACAAGTAACTTCTCCCCATCCAGTTAAATGACATTAGCAACAAAAACTCTGAGTGAGTGAGTAATACATAATTAACACATTTTGAAAACCATGTGGCTAAGGCAAGTAAGTCTTTCACAAGCTCTTAGTGCACAAGAAAGATTTTATGCAGTTAGTGAAGAGAGGAGAGCAAAAGAGGCTGGCTGGAAAAGAGGTTTAAAAAAAGGTGGCATTTTTTTTTTAAGTAGGAGGGAGGCATGGGTCCATTTCCCTGAGGAAAAGATCCCCTTACATATAACAATTGGTTAAAGAGACAGGAGGCAAAAATGCTTCTTTTCTCTCCAGCCCAGCATTTCTTCTCCTGCTGGGAATAACGGTACCACTCACGGACTAATGTTAGCAAAATCAGATGGGGCAAGAAAGTGCATCCAGCAAAATCGATTGGGGCAAGAAAGTGCATCCTCAATGACAAGTTATAGCACAAAAACTCAAGGGGCAGAACCAATGGAAAATGCTTGAGGGTTAGCGGGAGGGCTGATTGGTTCAGGAAAGCCAAAGTTATGAGGAAAACAAACTGCTAAAACACTGAACATCACCTTTCCAATGACAGGCCAAAATGTCTCTGGTCACTTTAGTAAGAGTGGCCCAGCTCTGCAATGTTTCATTTTTTTCTTTGCTATTGATGAGTCTGCAGGGGACATTACATGGATCATGTTAAAGATTCAGCATATCTTAAAACTGGAAGGGAGGTCATTTGGTTCAGCTATTTTTGTCTTGAGAGAAGTCATCTGACTCTCGATACATAACTAGTGTCTTGTCTTCAAAGGTCTGTGGACCAGATTGTTAATCGTCAGCTTTACATTGTTAACTCTCACTTCTAAGTTCTCTTCTGAAAACTCCAACTTCACAGAATTGTCCATAATTTCCCACTTTGCAGTCATTGTGGCCAAATGCCATAGCTTCTCAAACTTCTCTTCAAGCTCCCACTTCGATGCTAGAGAGTGAGACAGTTAGTTGGATCATTTGGACACTTGAGAATTGTGGTAATTTCCTGGAGAACTTTTGAGAACCAGCTGTTCCAGTCCAATGTACATGCTGAACCCATCTGTGACTATTTCTCTGATCTTGCAGCTGCAGCCTTCAGATCTTCACTTCCCAACCTCCGTCCTGTTCATGTAAGTCTTAATTCCTACTTTAAACTCATTTGTTTTCTGTAATATATATAGTGGGTATGTTTTCCTTACCAAGCCCCGACTGATAAGTCTTCCTGCCAAAGTTTGTTTGTAGTAAGAGGTGTCCAAACTCTTTCACTGGACAGTGGGAGCCAAGATTGCCACTTTAAAGTAGGAGCTCTGGGACTGGGAACTGTGTGTGAGGTGCAGTGGTGCTTGGCACAGGAATCATAAGGGCTTTGTACCAAGGGAGGCCCAAAAGATATATATTCACCATACCTGTTTTGATTACAAGTATCAGAAGCCCACTTCAGCTAGCTTCAGCAAAAATATATAGGATAGCAAAAAGATGGAAACAACCTAGGTACCCATCAACAAACGAATGGATAAACAAATTATGGTACATACACGTAATGGAATACTATGCAATGATAAAGAACAATGACGGAGCCGTGAAACATCTCACAACATGGATGAATCTGGAGGGCATTATGCTGAGTGAAATTAGTCAGTCACGAAAGGACAAATATTGTATGAGACCACTATTACGAGAACTCAAAAAAAGGTTTAAACACAGAAGAAAGCATTCTTTGATGGTTATGAGGGTGAGAAGGGAGGGAGAAGGGAATTCATTAACTAGATAGTAAGCAAGGATCATCTTCGGTGAAGGGAAGGGCAGGAGACAACACAGGGGAGGTCAGCACAACTGGAGCAAAGCAAAAGCTAAGAAGTTTCCTGGGCACATCCAAACACTTTGAGGAACAAAGTAGCTGGGGCTGGGGTCTGGAGACCATGGATTCAGCGGGACATCTAGGTCAATTGGCATAACAAAGTTTATTAACAAAATGTTCTGCATCCTACTTTGGTGAGTGGCATCTGGGGTCTTAAAAGCTTGCAAGCGGCCATTTAAGAAGCATCAATTTGTCCCAACCCACTTGAAACAAAGGAGAATGAAGAACACCAAAGACACAAGGAAAATATTAGCCCAAGAGACTAAAGATCCACATAAATCAGAGACTCCGCCAGCGTGAGACCAGACCTAGATGGTGCTCGGCAACCAACCATGACCACCCTGACAGGGAACACAACAGAGAGTCCCAGACAGAGCAGGAGAAAAGTACAGAGCAGAACTCAATTTCACGTGAAAAGATCAGCCTTAATGGTTTGACAGAGACTGGAAGAATCCCCAAAACTGTGGCTCCCAGACGCTCTGTTATCCCAGAACTAAAACTATTCACGAAGCCCAGCCTACAGACAAAGATTAGACAAGACTATAAAACAAAACGTAATACTCGTGAAGAGTGTGCTTCTTAGTTCAATCTGATACACGAGACCAAATGGGCATCTCCTGTCCGGAGGCAGGATGAGAAGGCAGGAAGGGACAGGAACTGGTTGAATGGACACAGGGAACCCGGAGTGGAAAGGGGGAGTGTGCTGTCACATTGTGGGGATTGCAACTAATGTCACAAAACAATATGCGTATAAATTTTTGTATGAGAAATTAACTTCACCTGTAAACTTTCACTTAAAGCACAAAATATATATAGATATAGATGCATGGGAGGGTTATTGTAAGGATACTGAGGTATCTCCTGGAATCTAAGGAAAAGTTAAACAACCAAATTTCAGGAAAGTCAGAGAACAGGGCCTGAGAAAAATGAGGAATTCATTAATTCCTTTTTCTCCATCTCTAAGTTTTGTTTTTCTCGGCATTTCTGCTTTGTTCTTTACTTTCACTGCAGAAAGATTTTCTCTGTCTCCCAAGACAAGTGGAAACAAAAATTTGAGATTAGTTTGTGCAGGAGAAGCAGATAGATATAGGAAGAGAATCATCCCCCTGCACCAAACCCGGAATCAAGTTCAAAAAACTTTGGACGCAGTCTGTGTATACAGAGGCCAAACCTCAGCCTGGAAAGAGGTCATGGCTGGGGTCCCACTAAGAGAGAATTCCAAGCTGGTGCTGAATCATATTCCAAGAGAAGTTACAGGTTCAATGTGGAAATAGTGGTTTCATTTTCACAGAAAACAGTTCTTCAAATATCTAAGGAAAAGACAAACTCAGGAATAGACTTTTGGGCACCACTTGTATTCAACTTCATGCTACTAAAAGTGTGCAAAGAGACATTAGAGAAAATGGCAGAGATACAATCTTTGAAAATTCTCTTCCATAAAAGCAACAAAAACCTAGTGAAAATTATCAATATTGACTTTTTCAGTACTATGGAAACTAAACAGATGCTTGCAATAACCTGGGGAGAATTTATGCAAGAAAAATGGTTGAATTTTGGTAATGATAGCAAACTTCATGACTTTTTAAATTGCTCTAGATCCATCTTCACTCTCCAATATACAATAACCTTGAAAAATAACAGCCCACATTCCCAGCGCAGCCTGGCAGACACCTTGACCTGTCTGTGGCTCCCTAGAAGTCTCCATTTTGCAAGGCTGTCTGTATGTGACTTTACTCAGTTTTCCCAGTGCAAAAAGCTTTTTCCTCAGAGGGTGTTTATTGAAAACAATTACACAAGTATTTTAACTTTGTGGCTGCATGAGGCAGTGAATAACAGTTGGGACAAAAAATAGACTAATTAAAACGTTTAAAAGAAAAAGTTGAGGAATGAGATGCCCGTGGAAGCTTTGAAAAGCTGTGACATATTCCTGGGAACCTAGGAAGACACACACACGTGTAGTAGGGCTGTGCACATGCCCAGAGCTATGTGCATGCTCAGTAAAGACATGAGAAGGCTCTAAGCTCTCACCTCTGGCTGAACTTGAAGCTTTACAAAGTAAAAGCTAAAGTGGAATTGTAAAACTGCCTGGCTGAGTGTTGAAGGCATGCCCCAAAATACACACACAGAGCCCTGCAGCAAAGACTAGGAATTGGATTGGTTTTAAGTCTTTAAGGAAATATCTGTCCAATCATTAGCTCACCATTAAGCCAACCAAATACAAACTTCAGTGGTCACATATGACAAAGAATACAGATTTTACAGAATTAATTCAGAAAGGTCACTAAACAAACAATCAGCAACTATAACCAGCAGCAACAACAAATCCTGGGGAGGGGGTAGAATCTGGTTTCCGGAATTGACACATTATATTATTTTAAATGTCCAGTTTTCAACAAAAACATCATGAGGCATGCAAAGAAAAAAGAAACTATAGCCCATACACAGGAAAAAAAGCAATTAATAGAAACTGTCACTGAGGAAGCCAGATGTTAGATATACTAGACAAAGAAGTTAAATAAGCTATTTTAAACACGTTCAAAGAGCTAAAGGAAACCATGTATAAAGAACTAAAGAAAAGTATGAGAAAAAAGTCTCAACAGATAGAGAAATCAATAAAGAGATACAAATTATAAAAAGGAACTAAATAAAAATCCTGGTGTTGAAAAGCACAATAGAAAATGAAAAATTCAATAGAGAAGCTAGCTCAACAGCAGACTTGAAAAAGCAGAAGAAAGAATCAGTGAGCTTGAAATTAAAATTATCCAGTCTGAGGAACACAAAAAGAAAAAAGAATGAAGAAAAATGAACAGAGACTCCACAACGTATACCAACGTATGCATAATGGAAGTCCCAGAGTAAAGGAAAGAGAGAGAAAGGGGCAGAAAGAATATTCAAAGACATAATGGCCAAAAACTTCCCAAATTTGATGAAGAACATTAATATACACATCCCAGAAGCTTAACAAACTCTGTGCCTTAAGGAAGATTATCAAGAAAATGAAAAGACAACCTACAGAATGGGAGAAAATATTTGGAAACCGTATATCAAATAAAGGTTTAATATCCAGAATATATAAAGAACTCCTACAACTCAACAACAAAAAGACTAACAACTCAATTATAAAATGGGCAAAGGACTTGAACAGACATTTCGCCAAAGAAGATACACGAATGATCGATAAGCACATGAAAAGATGCTCAAAGCCCCATGGTCTCTGGGAACATCTAGCCAAATTGGCATAACATAGTTTGTAAAGAAAGTGTTCTACATCCTACTTTGGTAAGTAGCATCTGGGGTTTAAAAGCTTGTGAGTGGCCATTTAAGATACTCCACTGGTGTCACCCCATCTGGAGCAAGGGAGAATGAAGAAAACCAAAGTCACAAGGGAAAGATTAGTCCAAAGGACTAATGGACCACAACTACCACAGCCTCCACCAGACTGAGTCCAGCACAACTAGATGGTGTCTGAAAACCACCACCGACTGCTCTGACATGGATCACAATAGAAGGTCCTGGAGAAACCCCAAGAGTATGGCCCCCAGATACCCTTTTAGCTCAGTAATGAAGTCACTCCCGAGGTTCGCCCTTCATCCAAAAATTAGACAGCCCCATAAAACAAAACAAGACTAATGGGGCACAACAGTCCAGGGACAAGGACTAGAAGGCAAGAGGGGACAGGAAAGCTGGTAATAGGGAATCCAAGGTTGAAAAGGAACAGTGTTGACGTGTCGTGGGGTTGTTAACGAAAGTATAAAACAATATGTGTACTAATGGTTTAATGAGAAACTATTTGTTCTGTAAACCTTCATCTAAAGTACAATTAAAAATAAAAAATAGAGGGTCCCAGACAGAGC
>NW_004443982.1:9382022-9388210 GCF_000243295.1 Trichechus manatus latirostris | reverse complement strand
AAAAGACTTCACCAAAAGAGTAAAAAGACAACCTACAGACTGGGAAAAAAAATTTTGGCTACTACAAATCTGATCAGCGTCTAATCTCTAAAATCTACAAGATACTCCAAAACCTCAACAACAAAAGGGCAAACAACTCAATTTAAAAACTGGCAAAGGATATGAATAGACACTTCGCCAAAGAAGATATTCAGACAGCTAACAGACACATGAGGAAATGTTCACGATCATTGGCCATTAGCGAAATGCAAATCAAACTACAATGAGATACCATCTCACCCTAACAAGGCCAGCATTAATCCAAAAAACACAAAATAATAAATGTTGGAGAGGTTATGGAGAGACTGGCACTCTTATACACTGCTGTCGGGAATGTAAAATGGTACAACCACTATGGAAATCAATTTGGCGCTTCCTTAAAAAGCTAGAAATAGAAGTACCATACGATCCAGCAATCCTGCTCCTTGAAATATATCCTAAAGAATTAAGAGCCATCACAAGAATAGATATATGCACACCCATGTTCATTGCAGCATTGTCACGATAGCTAAGAGATGGAAACAACCTAGGTGTCCATCAAAGGAAAAATGGTTAACCAAATTATGGTGTATTCACACAATGGAATACTACACAACGATAAAGAACAATGATGAATCCATGAAACATCTTATAACGTGGAGGAATCTGGAAGGTATTATGCTGAGTGAACTTAGTCACAAAAGGACAAATACTGTATAAGACTACTATTATAAAAACCCAAGAAAAGGTTTAAACACGGAAGACAACATTCTTTGATGGTTACGAGGGTGGGGAAGGAGGGAGAGTCGGGAAGGAGGGAGATTGATATTCACTAACTAGAAAGTAGACAAGAATTATCTTAGGTGAGAGGAACAATAGCAGACACTACAGGGGAAGTCAGCACAACTGGACTAAACTAAAGATAAGAAATTTCCTGAATACAACCAAACACGTCAGAGTAGCAGGGGCGAAGGTCTGGGGACCATGCTTTCACGGGACATGTAGGTCAATTGGTATAAGGAAGTTTTTTAAGAAAATGTTATGCATCCCACTTTGGTGAGTGGCGTCTGGGGTCTTAAAAGCTGGTGAGCGGCCATCTAAGATGCATCAGTTGGTCCCAACTCACCTGGAGTAAAGGAGATTGAAGAACAACATGGACACAAGGAAAGTATTAGCTCAAGAGACAGAAAGGGCCACATAAACCAGAGACTTCATCAGTCTGAGACCAGAAGAACTAGATGGTGCCTGGCTACCACAGCGACCACCCTGATAGGGAACACAAAAGAGAGTCCCTGGTGGAGCAGGAGAAAAGTGGGGCACAGAACTCAAATTCTAGTGAAAAGACCAGACTTAATGGTTTAATTGAGACTGGAGGGACCCTGGAAGACGTGGCCCCTGGGCTGTTAACCCAAAACTAAAACCATTCCCGAGGCCGACTCTTCCGACAAAGATTAGACTGGACTATGGGACGTAAAATGATACTCGTGAAGAGTGTGCTTCTTAGCTCAAGTAGATACATGAGATTAAATGAGCAGCTCTTGTCCGGAGGCGAGATGAGAAGGCAGAGAGGGTCAGGTGCTGGTTGAACGGACACAGGAAATCCAGGGTGGAAAGGAAGAGTGTGCTGTCACTGTATAGGGAGAGCAAGTAGGGTCACAAAACAATGTATGTATAAATTTTTGTACGAGAGACTAACTTGAATTGTAAACTTTCACTTAATGCACAACAATTTAAAAAAAGAGGTGAAATTCTGATACATGCTACAATATGGATGAACCTTGAAAACATTATGCTGAGTGAAATAAGTCAGACATGAAAGGACAAACATTGTATGATCCCACTTTCATTCTACTTGGCTCAACAATCAAAGCCTATGGAAACAGCAGTCAAGATATCAAATGATATATTACATTGGGCAAATCTGCTGCAAAAGACCTATTTAAAGTTCTAAAAAGCAAAAATATCATATTGATGACTAAACTGCAGCTGACCCAGGCCATGCATGGCCTTTTCAATTGTTTCATATTATGCAAAAATTGGGTAATGAAAAAGGAAGACAGAAGAACAATTGATGCATTCAAACTGTGGTGTTAGTGAAGAACATTGAATATACTTTGGGCTGCCAGAAAAATGAACAAATCAATTTTAGAAGAAATACATCTTCTATGAGGATGATGAGACTAATCACTAGAAAAGCACATCATATTTGGCAAAATAGAGGGTCAGCTAAAACAAGGAAAGTCCTCAATGAGGTGGATTGGCACAATAGCTGCAACAATGAGCTAAGGTATACCAATGATCCTGAAGATGGTACAATACCGAGCAATGTTTTGTTCTGTTATACATAAAGTTGCCGTGAGTCAAAGCTAACTTGATGGCAACTGACAACAACAACATACATGTGGATACAATCCTGCTTGGAAATAGAGCTTTCATGGTTATATAATTAGATCATACTAAGTAGGGTGGATTCTAACTCTAATCACTTCTGAGTTATAAAAAGTAGATGAAACAGACATGAACCCATGGATGAAGGCAGACGCCGTGTAAGGATCTCTACAAACCAAGAAACTCCAAGGAACCAAGGAAAACCTGGGGCTACCAACAAGGAATCACCATGGCTGAGACCCTGATTTGGACTTTTAGCCTCCAGAATTATGAGAAAACAGATTTCTTTTTTTAAAAGCCACCCACTTGTGGTAGTTCTGTTACAGAAGCACTGGGAAGCTGAGATGAGAGTGTAGGACTTCTTCCTCTCTACCTTGGGCTTCTAAGCACAAGTGCCCTGCCCTTTGGTACCACCCCACCTTCACCAACGCCACTCTTTTCTCCTTTAAGGCCATCAGTCCCATTCCTTTACCGCCGGGCGCTCCGCTTAACTGCAGGCTTTCAGAAGCACAGTCCCCTCTTCTCTCAGTTTGAGGTCCTGGGTTTGGTGACTACTCTTCCGAGTGATCCAGATGCCACTCTTGTCCACCAAACATCATCTTACAGAAGGTCTGTTTTCCCACTGTCTGCTATGGATGCTCTTTTTAATGACTGATTTCCAAAAGTCAGATATCCAAGTTCTCCCAGGGCCTTAACTTCAAGCCTCCCCCATTTGTCTCCTGTGATGCGTCATAGACCTTGAGTTGGAATTTTTCCTTTCTTTCCTGCCTCTCACAGGAGCTTTCTTATCTGTGAACATAGACAATTGGCAGACTTGCTTGAGGGCCCAGTTGCTAACCAAAGCTGCAGCTCATCGTACCAGTGAGTGGGCATTTGCAGTCCACGGTGCTAAAGCCTGGTACTTGTGACAACGAAGCTATGCAATTACAACTTCCAAGACTTGTCTGCAGTCATCGTGGAACCTCACAGGATCAAGTCTACCTCTCTCATGGGCCTTTCAAATCCCACATCTTTTAAGAAATCCCAGGTGAAATAGTTTAGGGAAGCAGAACACCATCAGCACTCATCAGGACACCTCTGCAGCAACTGTTCAGATTATACACACCCTCTTTGACCCAGACACCGAGAGCTGCCCAGAGTTCTACTCAGAGTTGGTGAAGAATGAACAGGAAAAAGGGGAAGGTATTCCACCTGGAAGTAACAGTGGAAAGAATCATAGAAAAGATCAAACACGGGGAGGCAGGGCCAAGATGGCAGAGTAGTCAGACACTTCTTGTGGTTCCTCTTACAACAAAGACCCAGAAAAAACGAGTGAATCAATTATATATGACAATCTAGGAATCTTGAACATCAAAGACCAAGTTGAGGAGTCGAACTGAGAGGCAGGGTGAGGGAGAGACAATTAAGAAGCAGCCAGGATTTGCCAGACCTGACAAGGTGAGAGCCTGAGCCCTTCAAGCCTGATCAGCTCCGGGGTGAGTGATGAGGCAGACAAGCAGCTGTGCTTGGGAGGCGTGTTTTCCACACCAGGAGAGACCCAGAACCAGAGCCTCTACACGGCCACCCAGAACCAGTGAGAAGCAGCCCTCCAAGAAAGAGGAGTACTTGCATACGGCTTACCGTGCAGATCAAAAACACCCCTCTTGGGCAAAAACCACTCTCCCATTTACCTCCACGCTCCCTGCTTGGCACTGGGTGCCAGACTAGCTTCAACGATTGCCGAATCCCCTGGGCAGGAAGTAGGATCTGTCACATGCCTGGAGCCATTCTCCCTGCCTTGGAGAGTGAACAAATTAACAAACAGGAAAAAATAAACTACCACCTCCCCTAAGCCAGGAACCAGGGTAGGTACAGCTCCTTTGCCTAGGCACAGGCATAAGGGATCCATGGACTTTGAGTGCCTTTCCCCTGCATGGACTTGTGTGGGCACAACTCAATAGCGTAGGCCCTCATTACCCCAGTACAACAGGGTATATACTCGAACTCTAACTTCAACTGTTTCAACTGTGAAGTGGCAGGTCCTTGACATTTGGCACTGCTCTGCCCATTAAGCAGAGTGTTCACCTGCCCACATCAGGCGCCTGAGGACTGGTGGCTCCACCCACACCACCTAGCCACCTGCGATAGGGGCCCATGAATAAGAGGTGCCCCCCAGTCCTTACAGCCAACAGCATTAGGTGCTCATAGTCCAGCCACAAATCCCACCCACCTATGCAGTCTAAGGAATAGGGACACACCTTCCTCCTACACACTCAAGGGTGACTGTCAGCCTCCTGCCTTGCTCAGAATGTGTCCCCCTACTGCAGCCAGATGCCTGTGCCTACACCAATCACCCATGCCTGTCTAGAACTCTAAGTGAAAGCCTATATCACACACTTGGTGGCTATCTACCTGGGCAACTGAGCTGAATCCATACAGGAGGAACAGGCTGACTCCTGAGCTCACACACCTAGTAACAGATCTAACCACCTAGTGACAGGACATTAGAGCCTCCAAGTTACCAATAATCAAACTATCTCATACGAGTAGCCTATCTGGGCATATCAAAACAAAACAAGAAGCTAGGACAAAGTAAGCAAACAGAATAAATAAATACAATAATTTATTGATGGCTCAGCGACAACAGTCAATATCAAATCACATAAAGAGGCAAACCTTGATGGCTTCAGCAAGCTGTGAAAATAAAGAATCTAGAAATTTTCCAGAGGAGGAAAATTTCTTGGAATTACCAAAGGCAGACTATGAAAGATTAATATAGAGGACGCTTCAAGAAATTAGGAAGGAAATTAAGCAAAATGCAGATCAACACAATAGAGGAAATTAAAAAGTTTAGAGAAGTGCATAATGACAAATTTAACAGGCCGCAAGAATCGATAGAGAGACAGTAAACAGAAATCCAGAAGATTAACAATAAAATTTCAGAATTAGACAACTCAATAGAAAGTCATACGAGCAGAGTTAAGGCAAGGGAAGTCAGAATTAGTGAGATGGAAGATAAAGTACTTGACAACAACTTATATGAGTAAAAATCAGATAAAAGGATTTTAAAAAATGAAGAAAGCCTAAGAATTATGTTGGACTCTATCAAGAGGAGTAACCTACGAGTGATTGGAGTACAAGAATGGGGGGGATAACATAAAATACAGAGAGAGATGTTGAAGATTTGTTGGCAGAGAACTTCCCTGATATCGTGAAAGATGACAAGATATCTATCCAAGATGCTCATCGAACCCCACATAAGGTAGATCCCAAAAGAAAGTCACCAAGACATCTTATAATCAAACTTACCAAAACTAAAGATAGAGAATTTTAAGAGCACTAGAGATAAAAGAAAAGTAATCTACAAAGGACAGTCAATAAGAATAAGCTCTGACTACTCAGCAGAAACCATGGAGGCAAGAAGACAATGGGATGACATATATAAAGCCTTGAAGGAAAAAAACTGCCAGCCAACAATTATATATCCAGCAAAACTATCTCTCAAATATGATGGCAAAATTAGGGCATTTCCAGATAAACAGAATTTTAGGGAATTTGCAAAAACCAAACAAAAATTACAAGAAATACTAAAGGGAGTCCTCCGGTTAGAAAATCAGTAACATCAGATAAAAACCCAAGAATAGAACACAGGACAGAGCAACTAGGTATCAACCCAGATAGGGAAGTCACAAAAGTAAATCAAAGCTAAAACACTGAAAATAGGGAAACAGATGTCAATATGTAAAAGATGACAACATTAAAACAAAAAAAGAGAGACTTAAAAAACATAGACATAGATTTTT
>NW_004443982.1:9379612-9381504 GCF_000243295.1 Trichechus manatus latirostris | reverse complement strand
AAAGGATAAGGAAGGACACTATATAATGATTAAAGGGTCAATACACCAGGAGGACATAACTATAATAAATATTTATGCACCCATTGACAGGGCTCCAAAATACATAAAGCAAACTCTAACAGCACTGAAAAGAGAGATAGACAGCTCCACAATAGTAGTAGGACACTTCAACACACCACTTCCAGTGAAGGACAGACCTTCCAGAAAGAAGCTCAACAAAGACACAGAAGAGCTAAATGCTACAATCAACCAATTTAAACTCATAGACATATACGGAACACTCCACCCAACAGTAGCCAATTATACTTTCTTTTCCAATGCACATGGGACATTCTCCAGAACAGACCACATATTAGGTCATAAAGCAAGCTTAACAAAATCCAAAGCATCAAAGTATTACAAAGTATCTTTTCTGACCATAAAGCCATTAAAGTAGAAAAAATAGGAAAAAAAAATCAATCACATGGAAACTGAACAATGCCTTGCTCAAAAACTACTGGGTTATAGAAGAAATTAAGGATGGAATAAAGACATTCATAGACTCAAATGAGAATGAAAACACATCCTACCAGAACCTCTGGGACACAGCAAAAGCAATGCTCAAGGGTCAGTTTACAGCAATAAATGCACACATCCAAAAAGAAGAAAGGGCCAAAATCAAAACACTAACCCTATGTCTTAGTTATCTAGTGCTGCTACAACAGAACTACCACAAGTGGATGGTTTTAACCAAGAGAAGTTTATTTCCTCACAGTCAAAGTAGGCTAAAAAGTCAAAATTCAGGGTGTCAGCTCCAGGGGAAGTCTTTCTCTCTCTGTCGGCCTTCTCATCAGTGTTCCCCCCGACTAGGAGCTTCTCGGCACAGGGACCCCTGTCCAAAGGTGGCGCTCTGCTCCCAGCACTGCTTTCTTGATGGTATGAGATCCCCCTGTCTCACTGCTCACTTCTGTCTTTTATATCTCAAGAGATTGCCTCAGGACACAACCCAGTCTTGAAGATCAGGCCCTGCTTTACTAACACAACTGCCACCCATCCTCCCTCATTAACAGCACAGAGGCAGGTTTACAACATACAGGAAAATCACACAGTACCAGGAATCATGGCCTAGCAAATTGATATACAATTTTTGGGGGGCCATAATTCAAACCATGACACCCTACAACTCGATCAAGTAGAAAGAGAGCAGCAAAAGAAGCCATCAGACACCAGAAGAAAGAAAATAATAAGAATTAGAGCAGAATTAAATGAAATAGAGAAAAGAAAAACAATGGAAAGACTTAACAAAACCAAAAGCTGGTTCTTTGAAAACATCAACAAAATTAATAAACCATTGGCCAAACTGACAAAAGAAAAACAGAAGAGGAAGGAAATTACCCATATAAGAAATGAGATGGGTGATATCACAACAGACCCAACTGAAATTAAAAGAATCATAATAGAATACTATGAAAATTCTATTTTAAAAACTCTGAAAACCTAGAGGAAAAGGACAAATTTCTAGAAACTCACGACCTACATAAACTAACATAAACAGAGGTAGAACAACTAAATAAACCCGTAACAAAAGAAAAGATTGAAAAAGTAATTAAAACTCTCCCAACAAAAAGAAAGCCCTGACCCGGATGGCTTCACTGGAGAACTCTACCAAACTTTAAAGGAAGAGTTAACACCACTGCTACTAAAGGTAATTCAGAGAATAGAAAAGGATGGAATACTCCCAAACTCATTCTATTAAGCCAGCATAACCTGGATACCAAAACCAGGTAAAGACACCACAAAAAAGAAAATTACAGACCAATATCCCTCATGAACATTGACGCAAGAATCCTCAACAAAATTCTAGCCAATAGAATTCAGCAAAATATCAAAAAAATAATTCACCATGATCAAGT
>NW_004443982.1:9365360-9378687 GCF_000243295.1 Trichechus manatus latirostris | reverse complement strand
TGGTACAACAACAGATACATAGACCAATGGAACAGAATTGAGAATCCAGACATAAATTCATCCACCTATGAGCACCTGATATTTGACAAAGGCCCAAAGTCCATTAATTGGGGAAAAGACATTCTCTTTAAAAAATGATGTTGCCATAACTGGTTATCCATCTGCAAAAAACTGAAACAAGACTGATACCTCACACCATGCACAAAAAGTAACTCAAAATGAATCAAAGACTTAAATAGAAAATCAAAAAAGATAAAGATAATAGAAGAAAAATAGGGAGAAAGCTAGGAGCCCTAATACATGGCATAAACACAATAAAAACCATAAGTAACACTGCACAGGCACCAGAAGAGAGACCAGATAATTAGGAGCTCCTAAAAATCAAACACTTATGCTCATCAAAAGACTTCACCAAAAGAGTAAAAAGACAAACCTACAGACTGGGAAAAAATTTTAGGCTATGACAAATCCGATCAGCATCTAATCTCTAAAATCTACAAGATACTGCAAAACCTCAACAACAAAAAGACAAATAATTCAATTAAAAAATGGGCAAAAGATATGAACAGGCAATTCACCAAAGAAATCTTCAGGCAGCTAACAGACACATGAAGAAATGCTCACAAACATTAGCCATTAGAGAAATGCAGAACAAAACTACAATGAGATACCATCTGACTCCAACAAGAATGGCATTAACCCAAAAAACACAAAAAAAAGTGCTGGAGAGGTTGTGGAGAGACTGGAACACTTACACACTGTTGGTGGGAATGTAAAATGGTACAATTACTTTGGAAATAGCTTTGGCACTTCCTTAAAAAGCTAGAAATAGAAGTACCATACGATCCAGCAATCCAACTCCTTGGAGTATATCCTAGAGAAATAAGAGCCATCACACGAATAGATATATGCACACTCATGTTCATTGCAGCACTGTTCTCAAGAGCAAACAGATGGAAACAACGTAGGTGTCCATCAATGGACAAATGGATAAACAAATTATGGTATATCCACACAATGGAATACTACGCAATGATAAAGTACAACGATGAAGTTGTGAAACATCTTATAACATGGAGGAAGCTGCAGGTCATTATGCTGAGTGAATTTAGTCAGTCACAGAAGGACAAATATTGTATAAGACCACTATTATAAGAACTCAAGAAAAGGTTTAACCACAGAAGAAAACATTCTTTGATGGTTACGAGGGTGGGAGGGAGGATGAGGGTGATTTGCTAACTAGATAGTAGACAAGAATTATCTTAGGTGAAAGGAAGGACAAAACTCACTACAGGGGAAGTCAGCACAACTGGACTAATCCAAAGCTAAGAAGTTTCCTGAATACAATCAAACACTTTGAGGGACACAGTAGCAGGGGTAGGGGTCTGGGGACCATGCTTTCAGGGAACATCTAGGTCAATTGGCATAACAAAGCTTATTAAGAAAATGTTCTGCATCCTACTTTCGTGAGTGGTGTCTGGGGTCTTAAAAGCTTGCAAGCAGCCATCTAAGATGCATCAGTTGGTCCCAATCACCTGGAGTAAAGGAGAATGAAGAACACCAAAGACACAAGTAAAGAATTAGCCCAAGAGACAGAAAGGGCCACATAAACCAAAGACTTCATCATCCTGAGACCAGAACTAGATAGTGCCCAACTACCACCAATGACCACCCTGACAGGGAACACAACAGAGAGTCCAGGATGGAGTGGGAGAAAGGTGGGGTGTAGAACTCAGATTCTAGTAAGAAGATCAGACTTAATGGTCAGACTGAGACTGGAGGTATCCCAGAAAGCATGGCCCCTGGATTCTCTATCAGCCCAGAACTAAAACAATTTCCAAGGCCAACTCTCCAAACAGGGATTGGACTGGACCGTGGGACAGAAAGTGATACTCATGAGGAGTGTGCCTCTTAGCTCAAGTAACTACAAGAGACTAAATGGGCAGCTTCTCTCCAGAGGTGAGATGGGAAGGCAGAGAGGGTTAGGAGCTGGTTGAATGGACATGGGGAATCAGGGATGGAAAGGAGGAGTGTACTGTCACAGTATGGGGAGAGCAATTAGGGTTACATAACAATGTATGTATAACTTTTTGTATGGGAAAAAATAGAAAAAGAAAAACAAGTTCAAATGGATTATTTAAAGTTATCCTATGATATGTTAATTTTGTTAAATGAAATAAATACTGGTAAAATGACTTAAAAAAATGACAGTGCTAAACTCATACCTATCAATAATTAAGCTGAATACAAATGGACTAAATTCCCCAATAAACAGACAGAGAGTGGCAGAATGGATTAAAAAAAAACACACAATCCATTTATACGCTGCCTACAAGAGACATACATTAGACTGAAAGACACAAACAAAAACTCAATAATGGAAAAAATATATCAAGCAAACAACACTCAAAAAAGAGTAGGTGTGGCAATATCAATCTCTGACAAAACAGACTTTAAAACAAAATCCACCACAAAGGATAAGGAAGGACACTATGTAATCATTAAAGGGTCAATACACCAAAAGGACATAACCATAATAAATATTTACCCACAAAACAACAGGGCTCCAAAATACATAAAACAAAAGCAGCATTAAAAACAGAAATAGATAGCTCCACAATAGTAGCAGGAGATTCAACACACCACTTTCAGTGAAGGACAGAACATCTAGAAAGAAGCTCAATAAGAAGATCTAAATGCCACAATCAAACAATTTGAACTCATAGACATCTATTGAACACTCCACCCAACAGTAGTCAAGTATACTTTCTTGTCCAATGCATATGGAACATTCTCCAGAATAGATCACATATTAGGCTATAAAGCGAGCCTTAACAGAATTCAAAACATCAAAATATTACAAAGTATCTTTTCTGACCATAAAGCCATAAAACTAGAAATCAATAACAGAAAAAGTAAGGAAAAAAATTCAAATACATGGAAACTGAACAACACTTTGCTCAAAAACTACTGGGTTATAGAAGAAATCAAGGAAGGAATAAAGAGATTCACAGAATCAAATGAGAATGAAAACACATCATACCAGAACCTTTGGGACACAGGAAAAGCAGTGCTCAGAGGTCAGTTTATAGCAATAAATGCACACATCCTAAAAGAAGAAAGGGCCAAAATCAGAACATTAACCCTGCAACTCAAACAAATAGAAAGAGAGCAGTAAAAGAAGCCCACAGACACCAGAGAAAGGAAATAATAAAAATTAGAGCAGAAATAAATGAAATAGAGAATAGAAAAGCAACTGAAAGAGATAACAAGACTAAAGGCTGGTTCCATTAAAAGAGCAACAAAACAGATAAACCACTGGCCAGACTGACCAAAAAAAAAACAGGAGAGGAAGCAAATAACCTGAATAAGAAATGATATGGGTGATATCACAACAGGCCCAACTGAAATTAAGAGAATCGTAACAGAATACTATGAAAAATTGTACTCTAACAAATTTGAAAACCTAGAGGAAATGGACAAATTTCTAGAAACACACTACCTACCCAAACTAACACAAACAGAGGTAGAACAACTAAATAAAACTATAGCAAAAGAAGAGATTGAAGAGGTAATTTAAAAACTCCCAACAAAAAAAAATCCCTGGCCCTGACAGGTTCACTGGAGAATTCTACCAAACTTTCAGAGAAGAGTTAACACCAGTACTACTACAGGAATTTCAGAGCATAGAAAAGGTTGGAATACTCCCAAATTCATTCTATGAAGCCAGCATAACCCTGATGCTAAAACCAGGTAAAGATGCCACAAAAAAAGAAAATTACAGACCAATATCCCTCATGAACATAGATGCAAAAATCACCAACAAAATTCTAGCAAATAGAATTCAACAACATATAAAAATAATAATTCACCATGACCAAGTGGGATTCATACCTGGTATGCAGGAATGGTTCAACATTAGAAAAACAGTGAATGTAATCCATCATGTAAATAAAACAAAAGATAAGAACCATATGATCTTATCATTGATGCAGAAAATGCATTTGACAAAGTCCAACACCCATTCATGATAAAAACTCTCAGCAAAAATAGGAATAGAAGGGAAATTCCTCGACATAATAAATGTCGTTTATACGAAGCCAACAGCCAACATCATCCTACATGGAGAGAATCCGGGAACCAGACAAGGATGCCCTTTATCACCACTCTTATTCAACGTTGTGCTGGAGGTCCTAGCCAGAGAGATAAGGAAAGAAAAAGAAATAAAGGGCATCCAGATTGGTAAGGAAGAAGTAAAAGTATCCTATTTGCAGATGATATGATCTTATACACAGAAAACTCCAAAGAATCCACAAGAAAACTACTAGAATTACTAGAAGATTTTAGCAAAATATCAGGATGCAAGATTAACACACAAAAATCAGTTGGATTCCTCTACACCAACAAAAAGAACCTGAAAGAGGAAATTACCAAATCAATACCATTTACGATAGCCCCCAAGAAGATAAAATACTTAGGAATAAATCTAACCAGAGACGTAAAAGACCATACAAACAAAATTACAAGACACTACTGCAAAAGACCAAAAGAATCCTAAAATAAGTGGAAAAACATACTTTTCTCATGGATGAGAAGACTCAACAATGTGAAAATGTCAATTCTACCCAAAGCCATCCACAGATACAATGCAATCCCAATCCAAATTCCAACTACGTTTTTTAAGGAGTTAAAGAAACAAATCACCAACTTCATATGGAAAGAGAAGAGGCCCTGGATAACTAAAGCATTACTGAAGAAGAAGAACAAAATGAGCGGCCTCACACTACCAGATTTTAGAACCTATTATACCACAACCATAGTCAAAACAGCCTGGCGCTGGTACAACAACAGATACATAGACTGACAGAACAGAATTGAGAATCCAGACATAAATTCATCCACCTTTGAGCAACTGATATTTGGCAAAGGTCCAAAGTCCATTAAATGGGGAAAAGACAGTCTCTTTAACTAATGGGGCTGGCATAACTAGATATCCATCTGCAAAAAACTGAAACAAGACCCATATCTCACACCATGCACAAAAACAAACTCTAAATGGATCAAAGACCTAAATATAAAATCTAAAACCATAAAGATCATGGAAGAAAAAATAGGGACAATGCTAGGAACCCTAATACACGGCATAAACAGAATACAAACCATAAGTAACAATGCACAAAAACCAGAAGAGAAACTAGATAACTAGGAGCTCCTAAAAATCAAACACTTATGCTCATCAAAAGACTTCACCAGAAGAGTAAAAAGACAACCTATGGACTGGGAAAAAGATTTTGCCTATGACAAGTCCAATCAGCGTCTAATCTTTAAAATCTACAAGTTACTGCAAAATCTCAACAACAAAAAGACAAATAACCCAATTAAAAATTGGGCAAAGGATATGAACAGGCACTTCACCAAAGAAAATATTCAGGCGGCTAACAGACACATGAGGAAATGCTCACAAGCATTAGTCATTAGAGAAATGCAAATCAAAACTACAATGAGATAGCATCTCACCCCAACAAGGCTAGCATTAATCCAAAAAACACAAAATAATAAATGTTGGAGAGGTTGTGGAGAGACTGGAACACTTATACACTGTTGGTGGGAATGTACAATGGTACATTTTGCCCTTCCTTAAAAAGCTAGAAATAAAAGCACCATAGGATCCAGCAATCCCACTCCTTGGAATATATCCTAGAGAAATAAGAGCCATCACATGAATAGATATATATACACCCGTGTTCCTTGCAGCACAATTCACAACAGCAAAGAGATGGAAACAACCTAGGTGCCCATCAACAGACGAATGAATAAACAAATTATGGTATATTCACCCAATGGAATGCTAAGCAATGATAAAGATAATGATGAATCCAAGAAACATATCACAACATGGATGAATCTGGAAGGCATTATTCTGAGTGAAATTAGTCAGTAGCAAAAGGCAAAAATTGAATGAGGCCACTATTATAAGAACTCAAGAAAAGATTTAAACACAAAAGTAAACATTCTTTGATGTTTACAAGGGTAAGGAGGGAGGAAGAGGGAATTCACTAACTAGACAGTAGACAAGAATTATCTTAGGTGAATGGAAGGACAACACACAATACAGGGGAAGTCAGCACAACTGGACTAAACCAAAAGCTAAGAAGTTTCCTGAACACAATGAAACACTTCAAGGGGCAGAGTAGCAGTTTTGGGGGTCTGTGGACCATGGTTTCAGGGGACATCTAGGTCAATTGGCATAACAAAGCTTATTAAGAAAATGTTCTGCATCCCACTTTGGTGAGTGGCTCTGGGGTCTTAAAAGCTTACTAGAGGCCATCTAAGATGCATCAATTGGTCCCAACCCACCCGGAGCAAAAGAGATTGAAGAATACCAAAGACACAAGGAAAATATTAGCCCAAGAGACCAAAGGGCCACATAAACCAGAGACTCCACCAGCCTGAGACCAGAAGAACTTAATGTGCCCAGCTACCACCAATGACCACCCTGACAGGGAACACAACAGAGACTCCCTGATGGAGCAGGAGAAAAGTGTGGTGCAGAACTCAAATTCACGTAAAAAGAACAGATTTAATGGTGTGACTGAGATTAGAGGAACCCCAGAAGACATGACCCCCAGACTCTCTGTTAACCCAGAACTAAAACCATTCCCGAAGCCGACTCTTTAGACAAAGATTAGACTGGGCTATAAAACATAAAACAACACTCATGAAAAGTGTGCTTCTTAGTTCAAATAAGTACAAGAGACTAAATGGGCAGCTCCTGTTCAGAGGCAGGATGAGAAGGCAGAAATAGATAGGAGCTGGTTGAATGGAGACCGGAAACCTGGGGTGGAGAGAGGGAGTGTGTTATCACATTATACGGATTGCAACTAGGGTCACATAACAATAAGTCTATAAATTTTTGTATGAGAAATTAACTTGAGCTGTAAACTTTCGCCTAAAGCCCAATAAAAAAATAAAAATAAAGAAGATCAAACACAGGACTTGACTGGGTTGGGGGATGGACATGATGAATCTGATTACTTCTTTGACTGACTTGGACTTGAAGTATATGATGTGCTTGTTTCTGCTTCTTTGACCACAAAATAAGGAGGATTTTACATGAACTTGAGAACTTTGCAGTTTAGACAAACATCAGAATCTGACGAGGACTTCATTAAAGAAAAGAAGAAAAATCACCAAAGCAGCAGAAATTGAAAGAAGGTAATAAGAAGATAAAGAAGAAAAAAAGATGACACTTTCGAGAAGGAGGAAAAATCAACAAAGGCTAGGTTTTCCAAAGTTGACTTACCAGCTCTCTATTCTGGTAAGGAGAAGAAGAAGAAATGCTCTTGGGCTTTGAGTGATAAAGAGCTATTAAAGAAATTTCTTAAAGAGAAAGAGGCCCAGGAAAAAAGGGACAAGGAGCATAAGCTTGTAACCATCTCATCAGCAGAAGCTCAGAGCCTGTGAGAATTGGAAAACCCCTCTGACTCCTTGCTTCTTCACCTCTGCTTCCGACAACGATTTGCTTCAGGCTGCCACTGCCATGGTCTCCCTAACTGATAACGGACTTGAAGCAGCTGCTCAGTAAGTCCCCCAGAAGGAATACCATGATACGGATGATGAAAGATTCCCTTGAGTGGGATTAGACCAGGAATTCAGTCAGCTCTCTTCCCCCATTCCCCCAAAGGCCTACCAGTGCCCGTGGAAAAGCACATTAAGGAGGTGCTCAGGCAGCAAGAGCTGCCGAGGGGGAGAGCAAACAATTCTTCACCCAGGAAATTATTATTGGGATCACAGTAGATATAGCCACCACCTGTCTGTCACTTTGTCATACTGTGCTGGCTTATGGGTTGCTATGATGCTGGAAGTCATGCCACCAGTTTAACAGAGCTTTCAGACCAAGACAAACTAGGAAGAAAGGTCTAGTGATTTATTTCCAAAAATTAGCCAGTGAAAACCCTATGGATCACAAGAGAATATTTTCTAATATAGGACTTCCAGGCAACATGGCACTATAGACAGAAGCACCATGCCGTCCCTCCACAGCAAAGATCCTAAAAACTACATCAAACAGAGACACACGCCACTCCTGAAACCCTAAGCATCAAATGAAGAGATAAAGAACTCAGCCAAGCACCAAATGGAATAAGAAACTGACAGAGAACAGAGAGCAAGGAAAGATACATGCAGAGGTCCCCTATCAGCTAAAGCAGCATGGATCGGGCATCTCGGACTCCTATCGGAGATCAGAGAACATGGGGTACAAGAAATCAGCTTCATGGAGCTTCCAGCAGGAGACAGAACAACCAGTAACCAGTGATATATGCTTTTCCACCACCCACCCTTCTTCACCCCAACTCAGCCTCCTCTGCTTCCTGCAGCCACAGTCTCTTGGCCGGGAAACACCAGCTTCACCTCAGAGCTGCTTAGATTCCACATGCCCATACTGGCCAGCTCCCTGAGTGCCATTTGTTGGCTGCTGATGTTGCTTTTTTCCCCTTCTTTAGATTTCTTCCTTACCTCTCACAACCTCCCCCTCCTCTCTCTCAAATATCTGGCTCTGTGTCCCATCTATGCTTCTTCCTGGAAGGCTGTGAAACACAGCATGACTGTGAAACTGCTTCCTGGCCCATGACACCATGTTGGTGGGACCGCCGGGGCTTTTTGTTTCTTCTGTTTTGATTTCTTTCTTTCTTTGTTTCCTTTTTCTTTTCTCAGCTTGGGAGCCCCTTCTAGCTGGGCAGTACTGTGCGGCTTGGGAGCTAGTCCCTTACTCTGTGCAGAGCCACAGTGACATCCCTGAGGGCATTTCTTTTTTCTTGTTTTTTGGGGGGTTTTATTTCTTTGTTTTGTTTTCTTCTCTCTCTTTCTCCCTTTTTGTCTTTTTTCATTTCTCAGTTTCTCGTCTCTCTATACTTACCTTCTCTTCTTGTCTCCTGAATACCCAGCACTGTGTAACACCTCTACCCCTTTTAGCCATGCTGTACTTCATGGCCTGGGAGCAACTTCCCCAGTCCTCGCAGCCACACCAGTGGGATCCCTGAGCAAGCTTTTTTTTCCTTCTAATTTTTATTTATTCATTTTTTTCATAACCTTTTTCTTTTTTTCTTTTTCTCCATTTCGCAGTCTCTCATCACTCCACTCCAACAGCAAACTCCCTTAGCACTCTTTTTTGTTTGTTTGTTTGTTCATATGTATGTTTTTGGCCACTGTTCCTCTCTCCTCTCTCTTCTCTTTCCCATACCCATCGTAGCTCCACACATCATAATCTCTCCCCTCCTTCCTGACAACCTGCACTGTGCACTGAACATCACACCCCCAAGCAGCACAGGCATGGCCTACCTGAACCTGCCATGCACTGATTCCCAGTCCGCCCTGTTGGACCTAGTATGTGCCATGAACAACTCATCCCAGCAACTCCCCTTCAGCTGGACATGCCCTGCTTTACCATAGCTGAGCAACTGACCCTGCCCACAGGAGAAGGAGGTGAAAAGTATCGTGCCTACAGACAAGCAAACAACAAAGAAAGCACAGCCTGCCTGCTCAGACATAACCAAATAAAGCAAAAAAAAAGGACAAAACAAACAAATCTACAATCAGTAAATGAGGAAAATAACTACTGAATGCCCCAAAGACAGCAGACAATATTAAAACATATACAAAAACATGACAGGATGGTTCCAGTAGGCATCAAAATAAATCACCAGCTGACTTTCCAGTTGAAGAAAAGTCACTAGAACTACCTGATAGGGAATCCAAA
Organism: Trichechus manatus latirostris; assembly: GCF_000243295.1. Lineage (NCBI taxonomy): Eukaryota > Metazoa > Chordata > Mammalia > Sirenia > Trichechidae > Trichechus > Trichechus manatus. The sequence continues at coordinate 9,368,930 of NW_004443982.1, read as the reverse complement.
TCTCTAATATTAAAAGCTATCCAAGAGTTGAAGCAAAAAGTAGACAAAAATGAGGAAAGAATAGACAAATTCATGGAAAATACAGACAAAAACTGGAAGAATTCAGGAGAATAATACAGGAACGAATACTAAAATAAACTCACAACTAGAAATCATACAAAAACAGCAATTAGAAATCCAAAAGGTAAACAACAAGATTTCAGAAATGGACAGTGTCATAGAAGGGCTGAGGAGCAGGTTTGAAACAATGGAAGACATGATCAGCGAAATTGAACACAAACACTTGGCTACAACTCTGTTTCAGGAAAAATCTGAAAAAAGAACGAAATGAAGAAACCCTGAGAATTATGTGGCATACAATCAAACGCAAAAATTCACGAGTGATCAGAGTTCCAGAACAGGGGGAGAAAACAGAAAACACCAAGTGGATCGTTGAAGAACTGCTGACAGAAAACTTCCCCAATATCATGAAAGATGAAAACCTGACCATCCAAGAATATCAATGAACCCCATATAGGATAGACCCCAAAAGAAAATCACCAAGGCATAACATAATAACACTCGCTAAAACTAAAGACAAACAAAGAATCCTGAAAGCAGCTCAAGAAAAACAAAAAGTCACATACAGAGGAGAAACAATAAGACTAAGCTCAGATTACTCGGCAGAAGCCATGCAGGCAAGAAGGAAATGGGATGACATATACAAAACCTTAAAAAAAAATTGCCAGCCAAGAATAATATATCCTGCAAAACTCTCGTTCAAATATGATGGTGAAATTAAGACATTTCCAGACACACAGAAAATAAGGGACTACGTAAAAACCAAACTAAACTTACAAGAATTATTAGAGGGAGTCCTTCAATCAGAGAACAAACAACATCAGAACACAGGCTGAATCTAGGACGCAGGATCATACCAGCCAGATACCAACCTAGGAAATGAACTCTCAAGGACTATCCAAAACCAAAAGAATTACAACAGGAAACCAGACAGGTTAATCTGTAAATGACAACAACATCAGAACAATAAAAGAGGAAATAAATGGTGTAGGTATAGAACCGTCTAATGGAGAAGAAGGCAAGGTGATATCAAGTAATAATAGACTGGTTCAAACTTAGGAAGAGAAGGGTAAATTTCAAGGTAACCACAAAGGAAGTTAACAAACCTACTCATCAAAATAAAGAAGAAAAACATAAAGACTCAGTAAAAAACAAAACTGACAAAACCAAAGGAAATGAAAAAAATCCACAAAGAAAAGAAATACAGCACAGGAGAGAAAGAGAAACACAGAGAATGTCAGCATCACAAAAAAAAGCACTACAGAATGACAGCAATAAACTCACACCTATCAATAATGACTGAATGTAAAATGCACCCACAAAGAGATGGAGAGTGACAGAATGGATAAGAAAACAGGATCCATCAATATGCTGTCTACAAGACACACACCTTAGAAACAAAGATGTAAATTTATTAAAAATCAAAGGATGGAAAAAAATACATCAAGCAAAAACAGCTACCAAAAAGAGCAGGAGTGGCAATACTAAACTCAGATGAAATAGACTTGAAAACAAAATCTACCATAAAAGACAAAGAAGGAAACTATATAATGATTAAGGGGACAATCCATCATGAAGACATAACCATAATAAACATCTACGCACCCAATGACAGGGCTCCCAAATACATGAAACAAACTCTAACAGCACTGAAAAGAGAAACTGCAGTTCCACAATAGTAGGAGACTTCAACACACCACTCTCTGTAAAAGATAGAACATCTAGAAAGAGACTCAACAGAGATACAGAAGATCTAAAGGACACAATCAGCCAACTTGACCTCATAGATATCTATATAGAACACTACACCAAACAGCTGCAAAGTACACATTCTTTTCCAGTGAACACGGAATGTTCTCCAGAATAGACCATATCTTAGGCCACAGAGCAATCCTCAACAAGATCCAAAAAGCTGAGATAATACAAAATATCATCTCTGACCACAACACCATCAAGGCAGAAATTAACAACAGGAAGAGCAAAGAAAAAAAATCATTTACATTGAAACTGAACAACACCTTGCTTACAAACCACTGGGTAAAAGAAGACTTCAGAGATGGAATCCAAAAATTCCTAGAATCAAACGAGAATGAAAACACATCATATCAAAACCTTTGGGACACAGCAAAGGCAGTCCTCACAGGACAGTTTATAGCAATAGATGCACACGTCAAAAAAGAAGAAACAGACAAAATCAAAACATCAACTACAAAACTGAAACAAATAGGAAGAGAACAGCAAAAAAAGCCCACAGCCACTGGAGGAAAGGAAATAATAAAGATCAGAGCAGAAATAAATGAAATAGAGAATGGAAAACCAATAGAAAGAATCAACAAAACTAAAAATTGGTTCTTTGAAAGAATCAACTACATTGACAAACCACTGGCCAGACTGATAGAAGAAAAACAGGAGAGGATGCAAATAACCCAAATAAGAAATGAAATGGGCAACATTACAACAGACCTAAATGAAATAAAAAGAATCAGAACAGAGTATTATGAAAAACTATACTTCAACAAATTTGAAAACCTAGTGGAAATGGATAAACGTCTAGAAACACACTACCTACCCAAACTAACAAGAAGTGATGTTGAAAATCTGAACAGACCCATAACAAGAGAAGACATTTAAAAGGTATTAAAAAAAACTCCCATCAAAAAAAAAACCCTGACCCACATGGCTTCACTGGAGAATTATACCATTCAGAGAAGAGCTTATACCAGTACTACTCTAACTATTTCAGAACATAGAAAAGGAAGCAACACTTCCGAATTCATTCTATGAAGCCAACATAACCCTGATACAAAAACCAGGCAAAGACAACACAAAACAAGAAAACTACAGACCAATATATCGCATGAATATAGATGTAAAAATTCTCAACAAAATTCTAGCCGATAGAATTCAGCATCATATCAAAAAAAAATAATATACCACGACCAAGTAGGATTCATACCAGGTATGCAAGCATGGTTCATCATTAGAAAATCAAGCAATGTAATCCACCACAAAGACAAAAGGAAAGAAAAGAATCACATGATCATCTCAATTGATGCAGAAAAGGCACTTGACAAAGTCCAACACCCATTCCTGAAAAAAACTCTCAATAAAATAGGTATAGAAGGGAAATTTCTCAACATAATAAAGGGCATCTATGCAAAACGAACAGCCAACATCATTCTTAATGGAGAGAGGCTGAAAGCATTCCCCTTGAGAAAAGGAACAATATAAGGATGCCATTTATCTCCACCCCTATTTAACATTGTGCTGGAAGTCCTAGCTAGAGCAATAACGCAAGAAAAAGAAAAAAAAAGGCATTCAAATTGGTAAAGAAGAAGTTAAACTGTCCCTGTTTGCGGATGATATGATACTATACATAGAAAACCCTAAAGACTTCATGAGGAAACTACACAAACTAATAGAAAGATTCAGCAGAGTAGCAGGATACAAGATAAACATACAAAAATCAGTTGGATTCCTATACACCAATAAGGAGAACGATGAAAAGGA
>NW_004443982.1:9334516-9364737 GCF_000243295.1 Trichechus manatus latirostris | reverse complement strand
TTCAAAATGGATCAAAGACCTAAATATAAAGCCAAAAACTATAAAGTTCATAGAAGAAAAAATAGCATCAACACTAGAGGCCCTAATACACGGCATTAACTGGATACAATCCATAACCAACAACACACAAACTCCAGAAGATAAGCTAAATAACTGGGATCTTCTAACAATTAAACACTTAGGCTCATCAAAAGACTTCACCAAAAGAGTAAAAAGAGAACCTACAAAATGGGAAAAAAAATTGGACATTTAGAAGTCAGAGAAAGGTGTAATCTCTAAAATCTTACAAGAAAATCCAACACCTCTACAACAAAAAGACAAATAATCCAATTAAAAAATGAGCAAAGGAAATGAACAGACACTTCACCAAAGATGACATTCAACCAGCCAACAGACACATGAAAAAATGCTCAGGATCGCTAGCCATCAGAGAAATGCAAATTAAAACCACAAAGAGATAGCATCTAACCCAGCATTACTGGCACAAATCAAAAACACTGGAAATAACAAATGTTGGAGAGGCTGGGGGGAGATCGGAACTCTTATGCACTGCTGGTGGGAATGCATAATGATATAACCATTTTGGAAAATGGTATGGTGCTTCCTTAGAAAGTTTGAAATAGTAATACCATACTATCCAGCAATCCCACTCCTAGGAATATATCCTGGAGAAATAAGAGCCGTCACACGAATAGACGTATGCACACTCATGTTCATTGCAGCATTGTTCACAATAGCAAAAAGATGGAAACAACCTAGACGCCCACCAACAGATGAATGGATAAACAAACTATGGTACATACACACAATGGAGGATTATGCAGAACAATGACGAATCTGTGAAGCATCTCGTAACATGGATAAAACTGGAGGACATTATGCTGAGTGAAATAAGTCAATCACAAAAAGACAAATATTGTATGAGACCTCCACTGCAAAAACTCATGAAAAAGTTTATACACTAAAAGAAACAATCTTTGTTGGTTACAAGGGATGGGAGGGGTGGGGGTGAAAATACTAAATAGACAATAGATAAGTGATAACTTTGGTGAAAGGTAAGACAGTACACAATACTGGGGAAGCCAGCACAACTTGTTCAAGGCAAGGTCATGGAAGTTCCATAGACACATCCATACTCCCTGAGAGACTGAAGTGCTGGGTAAAGGGCTGTGGGGACCATGGTCTCAGGGAACATCTAGCTCAGTTGGCATAACACAGTTTATAAAGAAAATGTTCTACATTCTACCTTGGTGAGTAGCGTCTGGGGTCTTAAAAGCCTGTGAGCAGCCATCTAAGATACTCCACTGGTCTCACCCCTTCAGGAATAAGGAAGAATGAAGAAAACAAGATACCAGGAAAAGATTAGTCCAAAGGACTAATGGACTACAACTACCATGGCCTCCACCAGACTGAGTCCAGTACTAGATGGTGTCCGGCTACCACCACTGACTGCTCTGACAGGAATCACAACAGAGGGTCCTGGACAGAGCTGGAGAAGAATGTAGAGCAAAATTCTAACTCACAAAAAAAGACTAGGTTTACTGGCCTGACAGAGACTGGAGAAACCCCGAGAACATGGCCCCTAACACCCTTTTAGCTCAGTAATGAAGTCATCCCCGAGGTTCACCGTTCAGCCAAAGATTAGACAGCCCCATAAAACAAAATGAAACTAATGGGGCACAACAGCCCAGGGACAAGGACTAGAAGGCAGGAGGGGACAGGAAAGCTGGTAATAGGGAACCCAAGGTTGAGAAGGAACAGTGTTGACATGTCGTGAGGTTGTTAACCATTGTCATAAAACAATATGTGTACTAACTGTTTAATGAGAAACTATTTGTTCTGTAAACCTTCATCTAAAGTACAATAAAAAAAAATTTTTAAAAAGAGAGTATTTTCTGATATAGTGTTAGAAGGTGAGCCCCCTAGGTTGGAAGGCACTACTCAATGCCTGCAATAATAGACTCAAACATGACAATGATCATGAAGATGGTGCAGGGCAGGGCAACATTTGTTTTGCAGTACATGGGGTCACCATGAGTCAGAGCTAACTCAAGGGCAACTAACAGCAAGTACACAAAGAGGTGCAAAATTAGAAGCTGCACAGCCACATCCATTCTGATGTTCATGACTTTCATTTCATTCCTGCCCTGCAACAAAGATACACTGATCATATTTGCTCGAAAACTTCATTGCTTTGAGCTTGAGGAGAACGTCTGAAGGAGCCTCTACCAGAAACTTAAAGAAGCCATTGTCAGGGCAGATGGATGGTCAAGTACAAGGATGAATGCCAGGCGCGTGCGCGCGTGCGCGCGCGCACACACACACACACACACACACACACACACACACACACAAAGATCGTGAAGATGCTGGAAGAAGAGAAAAACAAGAAGCAGAGAGAACAGATTTGTTCAGATCAGGAAGAAGACTCTGAAAAAATATCAACTGAATGATGAAATCAGGGAGCTGCTCTGTTAGGTGATGAAGATGAAACTAGAGGGCTATAATCTGGAAAGAAACGAGACCCAGTCTTGGGAGGACAGCATGAAAGCTTTTCTGCATGCTGAAGTCAAAACTCTCTGGCCCAAAGGCTGAATGCAGACCAGGTCTCTGTTTAAAGAGAGCAGACCATGCCATGGGTCCCTGACATCAATACTGAACAAGAAGAAAGTAATGGCTCCTTCTAAAGTCAAGGTGAAAGAATCATATACTAAGCCTGGTAAAAAGATTTTCATCCCATCAGGCCAAATTGGCAGCCCCATTGCTTTACCTCCCAAACATCAGGGAGGAGATCTGAACATTGAGACCTCCAACAGGGTGCTCTCATGTAAGGCATCTGGTAGTCTTGCTATTCCTGCTTCTATCAATCTGGAAAACTCATTGGATAAAGACTTTAATATTACTTTAGCCTTTTTTTAAAAGCTGGGTCCAAGGAACTGACTATGTTGAATATCAGAGTAAGTGGTAGCTCTGAATTCGTGCTGTCCTCACCCTTAAAGGGGGCATTGGTGGTTCAGTGGCAGAATTCTCGCTCATGCATGGCCACCACCCATCTGTTAGTGGAGGCTTGTGTTTTGCTGTGATGCTGAACAGGTTTCACTGGAACTTTCAGGCTAAGACAGACTTGACAATCTACTTCTGAAAATTAGCCAGTGAAAACCCTATGGATCATAATGGTCCAATCTGCAACAAATCATGGGGATGGCGCAGGACTGGGCAGCATTTAGTTCCATTGTGCATGGGGATGTCATGAGTCTGGGCCAAGTTGATGGCAGCTAACAACAATAACACCGTTAAAAGTATCTGCAGGAAAAAAAAATCACAGGACTTTTAAGCACAAAAGAAAAAAAAGAACTTTCCAAAACCCTATCCTTCTGTACCATTACTCTCCAGTTCTTCGTAATCACCCCCCCAATTTTCTGGCTGAATGGGCACTGGCAATGGAGCAGTTTTCTCAAGAGAAAAATCTCCAAAGTTCTGGCTACAAAGAGCTCTTCTGCCAGGTTCCCCTCAGCAAAAGCTTTCCAGAAGAGCCACAGTCTAAATTGCAGCACAACAGCTTGCCACTGACATCTCAAGCCCCACCCCCCGCCCCTCCACCCCACTGCACTGGCCTCCAAGTCAGTCCTTTATGCAGGCAATCAACAGCACAAAAGCTTCACTCTCCCCACCCACCCATCTCCATTTGATAACAAGCTCGCAGACCCAAAAACTTCCTCCCTGAGTCTCAGCAGTCCATCCTCCAGTTAGTGAAGACAGCGATGAAAGGGCAGAGCTTCCATTCCTCCACTGCAGCCTCTTTGGGAGGCAAGTCAGCCTCCAGCATCAGTTCTCATAAGAATCCAGCCTCTTCCTTAACCATAAGACAAAACAACATTCAGCCAGCTCTTCAGGGCAATCCTTAAGGCTCCCTTTGCTGACTTTAGCTCCAAACATGGGGTTTCCTCTAGAAGTTCTTCCTCCAGAGTTCCACTTCTTTCGGAAATTTGCTCCCAGGTGTACAGCCTCTCTCCACAGGACAGTCTGCCAACTGACAGATCCCAAGCCCAGCAGTGAACAAACTTTCTGTTTCTCAGAAGCTGACCTTGGTGGTCCAAATGGAGATTATAGTGATGGGTCCCAAGGAGTAGCAAAGTTACTGACCTCATCCCTAAAGCCGACCATGGTTAGCAGCCATATGCTCCTGCTCTGGACATTATAGTTAGGTTGCTGGAGAGTTAAGGAGGGACAGAACTTAGGATGGAGAGAGGTCTGGGTTAGTGGTATGGGCGCATATGTGTTTATGAGTTCCAGCGCCCTGCAGATCAATTTGTACACCTATATTTTAAATCTCCCAAACACCTTGGCATTTGGCCAGAGTGCTTCATGGAGTCCTAGAGGACAAGGGCCCCTTCTGGCCACAAGAAGATCCCTGGGATAGTCATGGTATGCGTACCATCCTCAGGCTGTGTGTTCAACAGGACCAAAACCCGGACTAAAGTAACAACTGGGAGACCTAGCCTTGTGTCATGGATTGAATTGTGTCCCCAAAAAATATCTGTCAACTTGGCTAGTTCATGATTCCCAGTATTGTATGATTGTCTACCATTTTGTAATCTGATGTGATTTCCCTATGTTTTGTAAATCCTGTCCCTATGATGTAATAAGATCGATTAGCGGCAGTTATATTGATGGGATCTACAAGATTAGATAGTTTCTTAAGCCAGCCTCTTTTGAGATATAAAAGAGAGAAGCGAGCAGAGAGACAGGGAGACCTCATACCACCAAGAAAGCAGTGCCGGGGGCAGAGCCTGTCCTTTGGACCTGAGGTTCCTGCGCTGAGATGCTCCCAGATCAGAGGAAGACTGATGCATCACAACAATCTTCCTCCAGAGCCAACAGAGAGAGAAAGCCTTCCACCAGAGCTGATGCCTTGAATTTGGACTTGTAGCCTACTAAACTGTGAAAGAATAAATTTGTCATTGTTAAAAGCCATCCACTTGCGATATTTCTGTTATAGCAGCACTAAATGACTAAGACACCTTGTCTTTTTGAAAATATATTAAGGACATATAACATGGGCTGATTGTGGGAGCCAACTTCTCCTCTGAATATGACAATGAAGCTCTTTTAGAGGAAGTCATTTGTAGATTCAACAATTGTGGAACAATTGTGACAGGATTTTTAAGGGCACTTAGTTTGGGCATAGTTTTTACCGTTACCATTAAATGCATTAAATAAACTGTTCATGGCATGTCATATTACAGGAAGATATAATTCCAGTGCCTGTGTAGTGGAGCAGAATTAGATAACACATCTATGTCAGCCCCCTGAGCACTTCTTAAAGACCTTGTTTTAAAGACATGTTTGTATTTGAGACATAGTCAGTTTTATTTAGTTGAGCTTTTTACAGTTGCCATTTATAAATCTGAGCCATCTTGACTTGAAGGTCATTTCGACCCTGAAAATCCAATTTCCAATTCAGTTTGTTTCTTCAGAGTTCGTATAGATGGGCCTTGGAGCCCCAAAGCCTTTGTTGGTCAAATCTTCATCTCTTTATGGACAGAGGTTATAAGGGGTTTCAAGTCACAGACAGACATTCCAGTTGGTTTTATTCTTAGAAATCATCCTTAGGCAGTGCTGCAGTAACAGGCCTTGAAGTTCTGGGGCTTTCCAGCCAGTAAAGTATATGATAACTTAATAGTAACATGCAGTTAAGCTTAGAGAATGAATCAAAGACAGACTACAACAGATATTCCAGAGTTCCCAAGTCACCAAGCTATTCATTAAACTAGTGACTGTTTCACAAGGGCTTTTAGAGTGTTTCCTGTTACAGTAAAATTGGTACCACAAGGTTTATGTAAACTGTCTGCTATAGATAAGTTAATTCAAATATGTTAAGTATATATTTGTATAGCAGTGTTCATTATAGCATTATTTACAATAGTCAAAAGGGAGAAACCAACCCGTGTCCATCAACACATGAATGGATAAATAAAATGTGGTATATCCATACAATGGAATGTTATTCAGCCATAAAAAGGAATGAAATTCTAATATATGCTACAATATGGATGAAACTTGAAAACATTATGCTAAGTGACAGAAGCCAGATACAAAAGGATAAATATTATATGATCCCATTCATATGATATATCTGTTGTTCTTAGGTGCTTTTGAGTCAGCTCCAGCTCATAGTGACCCTATGTACAATAAAACAAAATGTTGCCTGGTACTGGACCATCCTCACAATTGTTGTTATGTTTGAGCCCACTGTTGCAGCCACCATACCAATCCATCTCATAGAGGATCTCCCTCTTTTTTATTGACCCTCTACTTTACCAAGCATGATGTCCTTCTCCAGTGATTGGTCGCTCTTGATGACATGTAAATGAGATGAAGTCTCACAATCCTCACTTCTAAAGAGCATTATGGCTATATTTTTTCCAAAACTGATTTGTTTGTCCTTCTGAAAGTTCATGGTATATTTAATATTCTTCATCAATGCCGCAATTCTAATACATCAGTTCTTCTTTGGTCTTCCTTTTTCATTGTCCAGCTTTCCCATGCATATGAGGTGATTACAATTACCATGCTTGGATCAGACACACCTTAGTCATCAAAGTGACATCTTGGTTTTGTAATATTTTAAAGAGGATTTTGCTGCAGATTTGCCCAATACAATACATCATTTGATTTCTTGACTGCTGCTTCCATGGGACTTGATTTTTGATCCAAGTAGAATAAAATCCTTGACAATTTCAATTTCTTCACCATTTATTGTAATGTTGTTTATGGGCCCAATTGTGAGAATTTTTTATTTTCTTCACATTTGGGTATAATCCATACTGAAGGCTATAGTCTTTTACCTTCATCTGTAAGTGCTTCGAGTCACCTTCATTTTCAGAAACTGACGTTGTGTCATCTAATTATCACGGGTTGTTAATGAGTCTTTCTCCAATCCTGATTCCTTTGTCTTCTTCATATAGTTCAGCTTCTCAGATTATTTGCTCAGCATATAGATTGCGTAAGTAAGGTGAAAGGATACAACCCTGACGCACACCTTTCTTGACTTTAAACCTCGCAGTATCTCCTTGTTCTGTTCGAACAACTGCCTCTCGATCTATGAACGGGTTACTCATGAGCATAATTAAGTGTTCTGGAATTCCCATTCTTCGTAATGTTATCCATAATTTTATATGATCCACACAGTTGAGTGCCTTTGTGTAGTCGATAAAACACAGGTAAACCTCTTTCTGGAGTTCTCTGCTTTTGGTCAAGATTCATCTGATATCAGCTATCAGGTATAGCTGTTCCACATTTTCTTTTGAATCCAGCCTGAACTTCTGGCAGTTCCCTGTACATGTATGGCTGCAGCTGTTTTTGAATTACCTTCAGCAAAATTTTTCTAGCAATGAAATATCTAGAATAGGCAAATTCATAGAGACAGGAAGTAGACTACAGGTTACCAGGGACTGAGGCAAGGGGACAAGGGGGAGTTATTGTTTAATGGGTACAGTTTCTGTTTGAGGAAATGAAAAAGTTTTGGAAATAGATGGTGCCGATGGTTGCACAACATTGGGAATGTAGTGTGTTACTGAATTGTACACTTAAAAATGACTAAAATGGCAAATTTTTTTATGTATGTATATATATGTATATATATCCAGTGAAACCTGTGAGAGCCTCAACTCAAAGGGACTGCCTTGTTTTTCTAGGTTTTGCAAGTTTTCCACCTTTGACAGGGTGCAGTCTTACTACTTTTCCATCACTATTAGTGGAAAATATTTGAGTTTTCTTTCTCTGACAGGTTTCCGTGTTACATAGATTCCAGCTTTCACAGGTTTTACTACAAACACACACACACACATATAGTCAATTAAAAAAACAAACTCGTTGCCGTCGAGTCGATTCTGACTCATAGCGACCCTATAGAACAGAGTAGAACTGCCTCATAGGATTTCCAAGGAGCAGCTGGTCAATTGGAGCAGCAGCCAAACTATGTATATATATGTGTATATATGTATGTATGTGTATATATATATGGAGCCCTGCTGGTGCAGTGGTTAAGAGCGTGGCTGCTAACCGAAAGGTAGGCAGTTCGAATCCACCAACCACTCCTTAAAAGCCCTATGGGGCAGGTCTACTCTGTCCTAAAGTGTCACGATGAGTCAGAATCGACTCAACAGCAATGGGTTTGGTTTGGATTTTATATATACATATATTTACCACAATAATAAAAATAAAAAGAAGCAAAAAAATGTTATATATAAACAGTTTCTGTGTGTATTTTATTATTATATAAATTATACTTCTATTGAAGCTGTTAAAAATATAAATTAAATTTTAAAAGTATAAACAACATCATCAGAATGTATACTTGCGAGAAAACACTAATAAAATTTTGGTTTCTGAATCTCAGAATAAAATGTTCAGTAAACTTCATAATTCATGTAGAGCTTTGCCAGCTTTCCCAGAATTCCCTCTAAAAGAGGAAGATCTGTTAGGTCTCTGCTCTAACTTTTTTTAAAGTAAGAACCAATATGAATCTCATATCAGGGAAAGTGGAATCTTTTATCACTATATTATACATAAATATATATTTTACAAGTTGGATTTCCAGTTTGTTTACTGAATAATATTAGTAGCAAAAGAGCCAAAGTAGAAGTATGTTTTGCCTACATCAAAGTAGATCAGTGGGTGTAATATCAGCAAAAAAGTCACAGTAAATACCACTTAAAATTCTCTCTTCCATAAAAACAATGAGAACAAAGGGAAAAAAATGTCAGAATCAACATTTTCAGAACTTTGGAAATTAACCAAACACTTGAAGCAATCAAGGGAGCATTAATTCAGGAAAAACAGTTGAATCACAGTAAGAACATCAGGTTTGTGGAATTTTAACTAACCCTATTCCCATCCCTCACCCCTCACTAGTGCTATGGTATGCTTAAAAAGCAAGCAGAGGCTTTAGTGGGCACAGACAAGAACTAATGCAAACATTACAGAATCAATTTGAAAAGTCACTAAAAAAGTAAATGAACAACAAAAATAACAAGAAACAGCAAAAATAGCAAACCCTGGTGTCTTAGGATGGGTTTTCTAGAGAAGCAAAACCAGTAAAGCATATAAATGTCTATACAAAGAGATTTATATGAAGGAAATGGCTCAAACAGTTGTAGAGGCTGGAACATCCCAAATCCATAGATCAGGCCGGAGGCTTCTCCTGCTTCACATAGACACAGAGGCTGGAGAACGCAAGATCTGCAGGTCAGACAGCAGGGCTATTGCTCACAGGCTGTGAAGACTGACAAATCCCAATATTGGCAGGCAAGACCACAGGTTAGCTGCTAGCTCAAGTCCCAAGAACCACAGGTCAGACAAACAGGAACCAGATGCAGGTTTCCGAGAAAGCACAAGTCCGTGAGCCTTGCCAGAGAATTCATTTATATTCAATGCAGGCTGCATCCCCAAGGAAACTCCCTTTCAACTGATTGGCTACTCATAGCCGATCCCATCATGGAGGTGATCACATTATATCAAATCTCATCATGGAAGTGATCACATCATCATACAACTGCCAAACTACATCATAACTGCCAAACCACTGAGAATCATGGTCCAGCCAAATTGACACATAACCTTAATGATCACAGCTGAGGAGGAGAAAGAACCCTATTTTCAGAGTTGACATATTGCATTGCTTAAAATGTCCAGTTTTCAAAAAAAAAAAACACCAAATTATGAAGCATGCAAAGATACAAGGAATACGACACAAACACAGGGGGAAAAAGCAGTCAGTAGAAACTATCCTTGAGAAACTGAGAGGTTGAACATATTAGAAAGAGATTTTAAATCAGCTATTTTAAATATACTCAAAGAGTTAAAGGAAGCCACATCTAAAGAACTAAAGGAAAGTATGAGAAAAATGTCTCCACAAATAGAGAATATTAATGAAGAGATGGAAATTATAAAAGTTAATTAAAAAGAAATTCTGGAGTTAAAAACTACCATAATTGAAATAAAAAAAACTCACTAGAGGAGCTCAACAACAGACTTTAACAAGCAGAAGAAAGAATCAGTGAACTTAAAGATAGGTTAATTGAGATTATCTAGTCTATGAAACAGGGAGCCCTGGTGGCACAGTGGTTAAGCGCTTGGCTGCTAACTGGAAGGTCAACGGTTCGAACCCACCAGTTGCTCTACAGGAGAAAGATGTAGCAGTCTACTCCTGTAAAGACTAGAGCCTTGGAAATTCTATGAGGCGGTTCTACTCTGTTCTATAGTATCATTATGAGTCAGGATCAACTTGACAGCAACGGATTTTGTTTTTGTTTTTTAGTCTATGAAACAGAAAGGAAAAAGAATGAAGAAAAATGAATAGACCGTAAGAAACCTGGGAGACACTGTCAAATGTATCATCATAAACGTAATGGGAGTTCCAGAAGGAGAGGAGAGAGAGAAAAAGGGGCATGTCATGTATTGAATTGTATCCCCCCAAAATATATGTCAGCTTGGCTAGGCCATGATTCCCAGTACAGTGTAGTTGTCCTCCATTTTGTGATCTAATGTGATTATCCTGTGTGTTGTAAATCCTAACCTCTATGATATTAATGAGACAGGATGAGAGGCAGTTATGTTAATGAGGCCGGACTCAATCTACCGGATTATGTTGTATCTTGAGTCAATCTCTTTTGAGATATAAAAGAGAGAATCAAGCAGAGAGGAGAGGGACCTTATTACCACCAAGCAAGAAGAGCCAGGAGCAGAGTGCATCCTTTGGACCTGGGGTACCTGCACTGAGAAGCTCCTAGACTAGGGGAAGATTGATGACAAGGACCTTCCCCCAGAGTCAACGGAGAAAGAAAGCCTTCCCCTGGAGCTGGCGCCCTGAATTTGGGCTTCTAGCCTCCTAGGCTGTGAGAGAATAAATCTGTTTGTTAAAGCCATCCACTTGTGTTTTCTGTTATAGCAGCACTAGATAACTGTCTTAATTATCTAGTTATCTTAGTTATCCAAGACAGTTATCTAGTGCTGCTATAACAGAAATACCACAAGTAGATGGCTTCAACAGACAAAAGTCCGTGGGTCAGGCTGGAGGCTTCTCTTGATTCACATAGCCACAGGGGCTGGAGAACCCAAGATCGGTGGGTCAGAGAGCAAGGCTGTTGCTCACAGGCTGCGAAGATCAACAAATCTCAAGATCAGAAAGCAAGACCGCAGGTAAGCTTCTAGCTCAAGTCCCAAGAACTGGAGGTCAGATGAATAGGAGCCAGCTGCAGGATCCAGAGCAAGTAAAAGCCCACAAGCCTTTCCAGAATGTCCACTTATATTTGATGCAGGCCACATGCCCAAGGAAACTCCCTTTCAACTGACTGGCTACTCACAGCAGATCCCATCATGGGGGTGATCACATTATATCAAATCTCATCATGGAAGTGATCACAACATCATATGACTGCCAAACCACTGAGAATCATGGTCCAGCCAAGTTGACCCACAATCTTAACCACCACAGCAGTGTCTTAGGTTTGAAAGGAGCTGTGGCTTTTTTGCAGGACTACATGGCTATTATAGAGCTATGGAAATTGTCATTTTTGTATAAATCAACTCATTCAATTGCTTAAAAGATTCACGAAAAAATGATATTATAAAACAAAACTAAGCATTGATTTAAAAAAAGAAAAAGAACTAGGATATGGAAAAAACAACTAGAAATATTGGAAATTAAAAATATAGTCAATATACACCACTTTCAATATTGAATAGAATATCTAGAAAGGATATCAACAAAGAAACAGAGGACCTGAGTGACACTATAAACCAACGAGACTTGACAGACACATATAGAACACTCCACTCAAAAATAGCACAATATACATTCTACTCCAGGGCACATGGATCATTCTCCAGGATAGATCATGTGTTAGGTCACAAAACAAGTCTTGATAAATTTAAAAAGATTGAAGTCTTACAAAGTATTTTCTCTGACCAAAAAAGAGTGAAGCTAGAAATCAATAACAGAGAAAAAAACTGGAAAATACACAAACATATGAATATTAAACAACGTACTATTAAATATCAATGGGTCAATGAAGAAATCAAAAAAGAAATGACAAATTTCTTAGAGTCAAATGAAAATGAAAATACAGCACACCAAAACTTATGGGATGCAGCAAAGACAGTACTCAAAGGGAAACTTACAGCAATAAATGCCTACATGAAAAAAGAGATCTCAACAGCCTAGCTTGACAATTCCAGGAACTAGAAAGAGAGGAGAAAACTAAGCCTAAATCTACCAGAAGAAAGGAAATAACCAACAGCAGAGCAGAAGTCGTTGGTCTTGCAAAATTCTATCACATGATCTCCGGCATCATTTCTATCACCAAGGCCATATTTTCCAACTACCGATTCTTCTTCTTCATTTCCAACTTTCACGTTCCAGTCACCAGTGACTATCAATGCATACCGGTTGCATGTTTGATCAATTTCAGACTGCAGAAGTTGGTAAAAATCTTCAATTTCTTCATCTTTGGCCTTAGTGGTTGGTGTGTAAATTTGAATAATAGTCGTATTAACTGGCCTTCTGTGTAGGCATATGGATATTATCCTATCACTGACAGCGTTGTACTTCAGGATAGATTTTGAAATGTTCTTTTTGACGATGAATGCAATGTCATTCCTTTTCAAGTTGTCATTCTCGGCATAGTAGACCATATGATTATCTGATTCAAAATGGCCAATACCAGTCCATTTCAGCTCACTAATGCCTAGGATATTGATGTTTATGCATTCCATTTCATTTTTGATTAATCCAGTTTTCCTAGATTCATACTTTGTACATTCCATGTTCCTATTATTAATGGATGTTTGCAGCTGTTTCTTCTCATTTTGAGTCATGCCACATCAGCACATGAAGGTCCCAAAAGCTTGACTCCATCCACATCATTAAGAGAAGAGCTGTCTCCCCTCTAATCATAATGCAGCTAAGTTATGAATGAAGATTAAACAGAATATTTATATATGTGTGCATATAAACTAAGAAATTCTTCTTAAATTGATCCAAATATTTAATGCAATTCCAATCAAAATGCAACAGACTTTTTGTGAAAATTTACTGGCTAATCCAAAAACTTAATTGAACATGTAAAAGACCAAGAATAGCCAAGACACTCTTGAAGAAGAAAAACAAGATGGGAGAATGTATTCTACCAGATATTGAGACTTATTGTAAATCTATAGTAATTAAGATAATGTGAGATATTGGAGCAGAGATAGACACACAGACAAATGAAAAAGAGCCTCTTATCTTTAAAGATATATATGGAAGCATTTACAGATAAAATAGTATGTCTTGCATTTGCTGCAAAATAAACTAGGGAGTAGGAAAAAGAGAGTCAAGACACAGATGAAACAAGATTGACCATGTGGAATCACAGAATCTGGGTGCTGAGAATGTGCAAGTTCATTAAACTACTTTTCCTACTTTTGTATATGTTTCAAATTTTTCAAAATGAAAATACAGTGGTGATCCATATGGAACAAAACATGGATCCCTACCTTATACCATGTCATAAGCTGAATTCTAATTCAACCCCCAAGATCCCAGGCCCCTGGTATACACACACCTTTTCCCAGTTAATCAATCAAGCACTAATCTAGATGGTGCTGTGAGAGAATTTTGTAGATGTAATTAAGGTCCCAAACTAGTTGACCTTAAAATAGGGAGATTATCCTGGGTGGGCCTGACCTAATCAGGTGAGCCTTGAAAAGGGACTGGGCTCTTTCTGGAGAAGACATTTGAAGTCAGATATTCGAAGCATGATAATGGTTTGACATGAAAGAGATTTTCTGTTGCTGGCTTTGAAGATGGAGGGGGCCACATGAGAAGTCCTCAGCTGATAGTGAGCAAGGAAACGGGGACTTCAATCCTACAGCTGCAAGGAACTAAACTCTGCCACAGTCATGTTAGCTTAGAAGAGCACTCTGAGTTCCAGATGAGTACACAGACAGCCAACAGCTTGAGTTCAGCCTTGTGAGCAACTCAGCAAGAAGCCAGCTACTCCTTGCCAGACTTCTGACCTACAGAACTGTGAGTTGATACATTTGTGTTGTTTTAATGCCACTAAGTTTGTGGTAATTTGTTACACAGAAATAGAAAACTAATACACAACATAAACAGAAATAAATTCTAGTTGGTTTATAGATCTAGGAGTGAAAAACAAAGCTTTATGAATTTTTGAACAAAATTTAGAAAAACATCTTCATGACTTGGGTGCAGGGAAGGATTTTTTAAATAAAACACAAAATACATAAACTATGAAGGAAAATAATCAATAAATTTAACTACACTAAATTTACAGACTTCTAGACTATAAAATGCACCCAAAAGTTAAGTGAAAAGACTAAGAGATGCTGTTTGCCACACATATAACTTACAAAGAATGTTTTTTAAGAAGTTCCTACAAATTGATAGAGAAAAAAAAAAAACTAGCTGACAGAATATGGATTGGTAACTCACAGAAAACGAAATCTGAAAGGCCAATAAGTATATTAAAAGATGTCCAATCTGACTATCCACCAGGGAAATACAAATTAAAACAGTAGCAAAATACAATTTTACCTCCATGGGACTGACAAAAAATTAAAAATCAGGCGACGCTAAGTTTTGGTGAGAAAGTTGAGTAACAAAACTCTCATACCTTGCTGATGGGAGTGTAAATTGGTACAGGGTTTTTGGAGGATAATGTAATACTGTCTTAGTTTCTTAGAGCTGGTGTAACACAAATACCACAAGTGAGTGGCTTTAAAGAACAGAAATTTATTTTCTCACAGTTCTGGAGGTTAAAAGTCCAAATCAGGGTCTCTGCATTCTTTGGCTCCTTGGCAACCCTCACATGGTGTCTGTCTTTCCCCCATGTGTGTGTGTGTGTGTGTGTGTGTGTGTGTGTATTCTGGTCTTTTTATAACTCAGGAGGTTTAGGATCCACCCTACACTGCTAAGACCCTATTAACACAACAAAAAAGCTCTATTTCCAAACAGGATCCCAATCACAGGTACAAGGGCTAGGAATTCAACACATATTTTGGGGGCACACAATTCAATCCATAACCAATAACATCGAAGATGTATGTCTTAGGCTGGGTTCTCTAGAGAAGAAAAACCAGTAAATGGTATAAATATAAATAGAGAGAGATTTATATCAAGGAAACAGCTCACATGATTGTAGAGGCTAGAATGTCCCAAGTCCATGGATCAGGGTAGAGGCCTCTCCCAATTCACAGGCTGCAGAAGTTGGCAAACCCAAGATTGGCAGGTTGGAGAGCAGGACTCCCACTCACAGGCTGTGAAGGTCAATGAATTCCAAGATCGGCAGGCAAGACCGCAAGATTTCTCCTGATTCACATAGCTGCAGGGGCTGGCGAACCCAAGATCAGCAGGTCAGGGAAGAGGACTCTTGCTGCAGGCTGTGAAGATCAAAGAATCCCAAGATCAACAGGTAAGCTGCTAGCTGAGACGACAACAGGCAGCTGCTGGATCCAGAACAAGCCAAAAACCTTGGCAAGGTGAGCAAGAAGGAAGTAGCTGGCAGATGGCAGAGAGATGAAGGCTGAGGGGGCAGTGAGCCACCACAGGCCCCACCCCCACCGGTACCACTCAGCACATTCCATCACGGGGGTGATCACATATCAAATTTCAACAGGGAAGTGATCACATTACACAACTGCCAAAATACTGAGAATCATGGCCTAGACAAGTTGACACACAATCTTAACCATCACAATGTATATACCCTTTGACCTAGCAATTCTACTTACCAGAATATATTTCAGAGAAAAATCTTATACATAGGCTCAGGGAAACATATACACAAGTATCATTGAAATATTATTTTTAATATTGAAAAATTGGAAACAATCTAAATGTCCATCAACAGGAGAATGAATTTAATTAAGCTTTTATTTTTTTTAAATCCTCAATATGCTTCTTTAATCTTGACTGCCAACCCATCTGCTAATCTGCAAGTGAACCACCCCATTTGGAAATGAACTGCTTATTTTACCAGCTATAAGAGTTATCTATCATTCTCTCTATTGTTGCCATCCAAAGAAAACATTTGCTTCTGAGTTTTCACTGACCATGATCTTCAAAGGCCTCTGAGCCAATGGGGATGAAAAGTGCCCAGTGTTACTGGAAATGCACTACCACCCCAGGATGAAATGACTTACTAAAGGAAGCTGGAAATTGCTGAGCTGAAAGAGAATATGGATAATCCAAGAGAGGCAAATGAATCCTTCTAAGCTACTGAATAGGGAATAGTCTTTTGAAAGGCACCCCCTAGACCACATGAGAAATAATTTCATTGAATGAGGCTGAGCATAAGGGAAGCTTAGTATCTAAAAGTCAATCTGTGAATAGCTCCAAACATACTAGGCATCATGTTCTGCTGTTTAGAAGATGCCCCGCTTTTGAAATCATCCCCAAATGTTCCCATCTTTATTTTAGTTTTATTTTTACCTTCCTATCTCAGATGGGAAATGTCTGAATAAGATACAGGCTAGTGAAAGCATGAGATACCTTCAAGAAGTCGTTGTGTATGGATCAACAAAATAAAGAAAATGAAAAAGAATCTTGAATAGTACTTTTATCCGTTCATGACAAACTTACTTTTTAAGGGTTTTTATATCCATTCAAGATCCAATTTATGAGTCTTTATTTATATTAGATATTAGGGAGGATACATTAGAAGCAAGTATATTTTGTATTATTTATAATTGTATTTCTTGGATACTATCTAACAAAAATGTAAGTGGAACTAGCCAAGATACATTTTTCCATTTTTATTGACAAACAGTTACAACGGAGTGATATTTTAAAATTCCAAGAATATATTTTCCTAGAATATTCTAGTTGCAGTTATGTATGAGACACTACAAAATGTATGTGAGCTTGATTAAGTTTTGTGAGTAATCATATCACATAATTACCCAGATTTATCACTTTAAATTAAATGAAAATTCTCTGTGGCAGAAGCTTTGTATGAATATGAAAGTGTTAATTTTTGTTCTCATTTGCTCAGTTTGAACCGTGTGACATTGTGACTTGCAAAGCCATTTTCTCTTTGTGCTAATTAACCAAAAGTCAGCTTAAAGTGCTTTTTCATTTACCTAAGCGTGCAAAATCAAAAACCTAATTGATAAGCCAAAATTCTGAGCAAAGACTCTAGATTTCTCCAATTCCAGCCCTAATGGCTTTTAACAAGATGACTATTTTATCAAGCCAAGGAAGGCTCTCCTGCTTAAAGCAATTACTGAGCTCAAGGCAATAGAATGTCTAATTATAATAAACTTCTGAGAGATTAAAAGAATAAATAAGAGCTTTTATGTGATATTTCAGGGAGAAACGAGCAATGCCATCTCTCCTTAAGAAGTCAGTAAAATAAGAGGTGGAGGTGCCCTTGTAGCCACCCATTCTGGGCCAGAGCTTTGTTCAAATGCAGCATGAGCTCTCCTTTCCCCATCACGTGGCTTAGATGTTGGCTGTCTCCTCCCCTCTGCCAGCCTCCACATTGGGGTCTATACCAACTTGTGTTCTCCTGAGATAATTCAGTTGGACCAAAGCCTTCAGCAGTAACTTGGATTTTCTGAGGTAGACATAGAAAGGGATCACATGGCACCCCACAGAACAGGCTCAATTCCTGCTGATATTTCTCTCTTCCTTGCCCCACTTGCCCATCTCACCACAAGAACTCCTCTTCCTGACCTCCCTTAGCAGGGCTCTACCACCTCAACTATGGCATTCTGCTCCCAGATCCTACCTGCCCTTTGTATCTCAGCTGATTCTTACGAAAAGCAGTTTAGCCCTCTCATAGCTTCTGTGTCCAAATTTGTCCCTATCACCTGTTCAGCAAACAAAGAGTCCTCCATTCATGGAACCCATCCTCCTTATGGTCCAGGGAAGGATCATAACTAACAACCACTACAAAAAGTTTTTTGTTCTGTCACATCTATCTACCTGCCCTGGCTACCTCACAGGATTCAGAGATACTAAATGTGAAATTTTTTTAACCATAAAGTTTAATAAATACTTTTTATCAGTGATTACTTATTTTATATATATATATAAATATATGCTTTTACTCAATTTTATATACTTTCCCTCTATTCCGAACTTCCTCAGTTTACAGATAATATGAATTGAAGCCCAGAGAGGATAAATGACTAACCTACGCCCCACAGTGGCTAGTAGCAAAGCTTGACTAAACCTGGTCTCTAGCCCACTGTCCTATAATTCCTCCCATTAATCTGATTGCTCCAGGGAAGACATGGACTTCTGGGGGCTCTGCTTTCCTATTCTCCATTAATGTGACTTTTCTCCTGGGGCTCTCCATCACGTTCATGCACAGGCATAAAATCATTCACATGGACCCCATGGTTGAGGAAATGGAAGGAAAGGCACCATTCATTCTTTCATTGATTTATTTATTTAACAGATATTTATTGAGCACCTACTAGGTTTCAGGGAGCAGTGGTGGTTCAGTGGTAGAATTCTTGCCTTCCATGAGGAAGACCTGGGTTCAATTCCCAGCCAATGCACCTCCTGTGCAGCCACCACCTCTCTGTCAACAGTGGTTTGCGTGTTGCTATGATGCTTAATAGGTTGCAGTGGAGCTTCCAAAATAAGATGGACTAGGAGAAAAGGTCTGGCAATCTACTTCTGAAAATCAGCTGATGTAAACCTTATGGATCAAATGGTTGGATCCCATTTTGCATGGAGTCATGTATTGGGGGTCGACTTGATGACAGATAACAACAACTAGGTTCCAGGCACTATTCTAAATTGTGAAGATATAACAGTAAAAAAGAGACAGAAAACCTAAGTCCTCGTGGACTTTGCTTTCTAGTTAGAAAAAGACACAATAAACAAATACACAAAATATTTAGCATGTAAAATTGTAGAGAATGCTATGGAGAAAAATAAACCATGGAAGGGGAATAGGAAGTATAGGAGAGAGAGGGCAAAGGTTGAAATTTTAAGTAGGATAGTCAGAGAAGTCATCCCTGAGGAGGTGACATATGAGCAAAGACTTGAAGGAGATGAAGGACCAAACCATGTGAATATTGGGAAAAGAGCATTCCCAGCAGAAGGAACAGCTAGTACAAAAGCCCTGCATGAGAAGCAGGCCTGGCATGTTCAAGGAGTGCTAGGAGCCAGTGTGGCTGGAACAGAATAAACAAGGGGAAGATCAGCAGATGAGAGCAAAGAAATGACAGGGATATCAATGTATAGGCTCATATGGGCCATAGTAAGGACTTTGGCTTTTAATCTGAATGGGATGGAAGACCATTGGAGAGTTTTGAGTTTCAGAGTGACTTCCACTTCCACAACACTCTTGCTTTCTTCCTCTTCCAATGTAATCAATACAAAGTTTCTGGAAAAGAGTTAAGGCTACCAAGTCATCTAGGTCTAGGTGGGAAGTTCAGGCACCACTTCCCCTTTCACTTAGATATCTGCTCTTTAAGTGTAGCTTCCTTTGCAGAAAAAAAAGCTTAATTAAAGAATTTTCAAGGATCTGGGGTAGATGTTTTTCAAGACCTCTCAGATTTGCCTGAAGTCTCTGCAGAATAGAAAGTAAAAACCAAGTAAATATGAGTTTAAAAGAGGCAGCTGACTCAAGAGGATTTGAGGAAGTTAAGAAACACAGGGAAAACAGTCAAGAGACCAAAGAAGTAATATGTATACATATTTAGGACTGTCACATGCATTCCAGTGTTTGATAAATCTGCATCCCTAGGACTCAGGCAGAGCAGATGGTATTCATTTTATTATACAATGAGAAAACTTAGGCACACAGAGATTACATGATTTGCCACTATCACACAGGTTGAAGGTAGAAGTGGGATTGAACACAAGTGGAGGTTCCTAAACCCAGTGCTCCCTCCGTTTTTCCATGCTGCAAGCCTACAAAAACAAGAAGATTCTAAAAGAGGAACTGACACAGCCCTTCTCAGAAGGAAAGATAGGGCCTTAAGGAGGCAGCTCTTTATGTTGTCACATACAAATTTCTTTCCAATATGAATTAGCAAAAAAAAAAAAAAACAGTCTAGAGTAATGGCTGAGACAGCAGGTTCCTATCCCTAACCCTTCTCAGCACTGCCTAATGCTCACAAGAAACTCCTCCTGAAGCTCTGGGGATTATTTTTTTAAAAAAAAAAAAAAAAAAAAAAAAAAGAGCTCTGGGGATCATTTAAGAAAAAAAAACCAATTTCCATTTAGTGGGTTCCGACTCATGGTGACTCATGTGTGTCAGAGTAGAGTTATACTCCATGGGGTTTTCAATGGCTAATTTTTTGGAAGCAGATTGCTAGGCCTTTCTTCTGAGTCACCTCTCGGTGGACTTGAACCTTCAACCTTTCAGTTAGCAGCGAAGCGCTTAACCATTTGCACCACCCAGGGGCTCCCAGGGATTATACCTGCCCCATAATCTTCTGGGGACTATGGCAAGAAATTATTCAATTAGATGTGAATGAACCCTGAGTATCTCTCCTAATGGAAGTTTGGGGGTGATGTCTCTCCAGGGGATGAGCCAAGCTGGCTGGGCTAGTGTAGCCTCAGCCCAGATGTAGCTGATGTTGGAGCCTGAGTTTCTGGCCCATCCTTCCCAAGTATCCTTCCTAATAGGTTCAAGTTCTAGATATCCCTCTTGCACTGAGGCCCCTGTCTCCCACACACTTCCATATTTCCTTTGAATGTCCTAGAAGTCAGAAAGCAAACAGAGCCAGAGGGAGAAGCTGGTGCCTGGGGCCTGAGAAACTGAGTTTCTGGCTTTTGGTAGAGTTGCTCCCTCCTCCTCGTGGGCCAGGGCTTCTTGGCATGGCTGCCTCGGTCTCTTTTCCCTCCACTAGCCACAGCTAACCCATTGCCATGGAGTTGATTCCGACTCATAGCAACTCTATAAGACAGAGTAGAACTGCCCCATAGGGTTTCCAAGGAGCAGCTGGTGGATTTGAACTGCTGACCTTTTGGTTAGAAGCCAAGCTCACCCTGATGGTTCAGTGGTTAAAAGCTCGGCAGCTAACCAAAAGGTCAGCAGTTCGAATCCACCAGCCACTCCTTGGAAACCCTATGGGGCAGTTCTACTCTGTCCTATTGGGTTGCTATGAGTCAGAATCGACTCCATGGCAACAGCCACAGCTAGGCTTCTCCATGTTGTGTTTTGTTTGTTTTTTAGAAGGGGAAAG
Source organism: Trichechus manatus latirostris (assembly GCF_000243295.1). Classification (NCBI taxonomy): domain Eukaryota; kingdom Metazoa; phylum Chordata; class Mammalia; order Sirenia; family Trichechidae; genus Trichechus; species Trichechus manatus. The sequence goes on along the minus strand of NW_004443982.1, from coordinate 9,343,515 downwards.
GTAGAGTGAAAAAGTTACCAGTTCACGCATCTTTCTGCCAGTCATCAGTCATCACTGAGCATTTAGTTACCACTTACTGAAGGCCTTCTGTGTACCTGTTAATAACCGTGTTAAGTGATTTGCATATATTTCTCAAAAAACTGCTAAAGGTCTGAGATTTTACCTTACTTGCAAGCTAACCAGTTAGCTTCCCACAGTTTCATGGATGCTAGCAGAAGACAAAGGACAGTTTATTATCATCACAGTAAAAGTAGCCAAAGTATCCTCACTTGCACCATTTCCCAACATCTAACTCCCACAGCGTGATGCAATGAAGGCTGGGTGACACCTGCATTACAGGAGAGGAACCCCACACTCAAGGAACCCAATTTTTTATAATGGACAGTAAGTCTACCTGAACTTTGCCCTGGAGGGAGACATTATCTTTATTATACTTGACAGCACACAAATCTGCCATCTGTTTGGGAGCGAGATACTATATCTTCCAAGGCTCTTGCTATACCAAAATACTTAAAAAGTTAGCTCAGAACAAAAGCTGTCAGTGGCACTGCTCACAAGATCTGCAGATATGCAAGAGATCCGTGAATCATCTCTGAACAATGTTATCTCTTTTAAACTGTAATAGGCATTATTTTCTCCAGTTTTCAGATGAGGAAAATGAGGCCTAGAAAGTAACTTGTCTAGGATTACACAATTTAGGAGGGAAAGTCTGTGTGGGCCCAAAGCCTGGGCCATGTCCTTTTGTACCTAGAGCAGGTATCAGTAGGGCACTTGCTATGTTAGATGTGGGGAACACAGAGAACTGAAAGACACAGCCCTGTCACTGAAGGACTTAGATACAGTTAAGGAGATAGAACATACCCTTCACATCCCTGAGGAGAGTGGGTAGGCCCATGTGGGGGCCCAGGGTACCCTCTAATAAACTCCAGCAGTCCAGCAGGGATGGTCTTTTCCCAGTTCTCTCTCTCTCACACACAAGTGCAAAAGCAGTTGCTAACAGATGTCTTAGTTTGCTAGAGCTGCTGTAACAGAAATACCACAAGTAGGTGGTTTCAAAGAACAGAAATCTATTTTCTCACAGTTCAGGAGGCTAGAAGTCTGAATTCAGGAACACCATCTCTAGGGGAAAGCTCTCTCCTGTCCACTCTGGGGAAAAATCCTTGTCCACATGACATCTATCTTCCCCCTATTTGTGCTTGTTTTTCTCTGTGTCTAATCTGCTGTTTTTATATTTCAAGTCATTAGGTTTAAGACATGCCCTATGCTAATATGGCCTCATTAACATAAAAAGAAAACCCTATTCCCCAATGGGATTGCATCCACAAGTATAGGGATTGGGATTCCAACACATATTTTGGGGGGACACAATTCAATCCATAACACAGATATAATTTTTTATAAGTAGTTCTCCCTTTGGTGCTCGCTACTGCTCATCTGCTAGAAGCCAATTAAATAAATGAATATGTAAATCAGCTGTTAAGAGAAAACAGTTGTCTTTTTTCAGGAACATGCTTGCTCTGGCTGTAATTTTTTAATATTACATACTTATATTTTGGTTAATGTAATCATTCCAAGTTGCTGTGATGTAATTGCTGTTAGGTGCTGTCCTGGGTTGAATTGTGTCCCCCAAAATATATGTATCAATTTGGCTAGGCCATGATTCCCAGTATTGTGTGATTGTCCATCATTTTGTCATCTGATGTGATTTGCCTATGTGTTGTAAATCCTACCTCTATGATGTTAATGAGGTGGGATAGTCGGCTCTTATGTTAATGAGGCAGGACTCAATCTACAAGATAGGATTGTATCTTGAGCCAATCTCTTTTGAGATATGAAAGAGCAAAGTGAGAAGAGAGACAGGGAAACTTCATACCACCAAGAAAGCAGTGCTGGGAGCAGGGCACGTCTTTTGGACCGGAGGTTCTGGCGCTGAGAAGCTCCCAGACCAAGGTAAGATTATGACAAGGACCTTCCTCCAGAGCAGACAGAGAGAGAAAGTCCTCTGAGTAGGACTCCTTCCTTAGAGCTGATACCCTAAATTTGGACTTGTAGCCTACTAGACTGTGAGAAAATAAATTTCTTTTTGTTAAAGCCATCCACTTGTGGTATTTCTGTTACAGCAGCACTAGATGACTAAGACAGGTGCCGTCGAGTCAATTTCAACCCATAACACACCTGTGTGACAGAGTAGAACTGCTCCATAGGGTTTTCTTGGCTGTAATCTTTACAGAAGCAGATTGCCAGGTCTTTTTCCCATGGAGCTGCTGGGTGTGTTCAAACTGTCAACCTTTTGGTTAGCAACTAAGTGTTTAACTGTTTGTGCCACCAGGGCTCCTTGCAATGTGATTAAACATACCAATATTTTATGTCTTTCCACAAAGTGCACCCTGATAGCAGCGGCTCCCCTACCCTCCCCTAGCCACAGAACATCTGGTGGGAGCCCAGGCTGTAAAGTGGCTAGTCACATTTGGAGTTTAATTAAGAAACAAGAACTGAACCAGTTTGGCTGGGGCAGAGCAGCCATAAAGAGAGAAAAAGACTGACTAGACAGACAGGTATGAGATGGGGAACCAGTCCTAGAAGGTCTTAAATGCCAGGATGGATTTTGCTCCTAGCAAACAGACAACAACTGAAGGTTTATGACCTGGGGATGACTTAATAAAAGAAGTGTGTTTGGAAGCTGCATCTACAGTCATACAGTGGGTGGACTACAGTGAAAGTCTAGACATAGTGATTCTCAACACTTACTGCACATTAGAATCACCTGGGGAGCTTTTAAAAAATATTGATGCCCTGGCTGCCTTCCAGACCAATTAAATCAAAATCTCTGGGTGCAGAGCCCAGACACTAATACTGTTTAAAAATCCCACAGAATGACTGCTAATGGGTACTGGGTTTGTTTTGGGGTTGATGAAAATATTCTGGAATTAGTGGTGATGGTTGTATAACTGTAGATATACTAAAAACCACTGAAGTGTATACTTTAAAATGCTGAATTTTATGGTATGTGAATTATATCTCAATTAAAGAGAGAAAGAAGAGAGAGTGAGAGAGAGAAAAGAAGAAAGAGAGGGATGAAGGAAGAAAGAAAGTGTTATGGATTGAATTGTGCCTCCAACAAGATATGCTGAAGTCCTAACTCCCCATACCTGTGAATGTGACCTTGTTTGGAAATAGGGTCTTTGAAGATGTTATCAGTTAACAAGAGGTCATACTGGAGTAAGGTGGGTCCTAATCCAATTTGAATGGTGTCCTTATAAATGAGAAGAGACACAGAAGGAAGACAGCCACGTGAAGACAGAGGCAGAGATTGGAGTGATCTACAAGCCAAGGAATGCCAAGGATCACCAGCTGTCACCAGAAGCTAGAAAAGATTAATAAAAAACATTCTCCCTTGGAGTCCTCATAAGAAATTAACACCTCCAATACCCTAATTTGGATTTCTCGCCTCCAGGACTGTGAGACAATACATTTCTGTTCTTACAAGCCACCCACTTTGTGGTACTTTGGTGCAGCAGCCCTAGGAAACTAAGACAGAAAGTTAGCTAGCTCCCTAGAAGATCAGAATGCACAACCAGAGTAGAGAGCCACTGGTCTAGTGAAAAGAAGACTTCTACCATGATTCAGACCTAAAATACAAGGCCTTGGTGTGGGCTATGGCAGTGAGACAAGTTCCAGTGGAAGGGTCAGCTGTGAGGAACAGGATGGAGGAAAACTTGCCATCAGTTCAGTACTTAGTATCTGACTGGTTACAGATGGTGAGGAAAAGAAAAAAGATGAGAGCTGAAGCCAATGTTTTGAGCCTCAGTAAGTAAAGAAGTATAGATTTGGTAAGGGAAAGGGGGAGCAGCCAGAATTGAGTTTCATTTGCAACTGTTGAATTCAAGATGTTGCAAAGAATTTCAGATGTTCAGTAAACAACTGCAGGTTAAAATATAAACCATATACTTTTACCATGAGATAGGAAGCACAATAGACAGCAATGAGGACTGGTTGGTTTCTCAGAGACTGTTATATCCTGTCTGTCACTTATAGCTGTGTAAGTTTAAACAAGTCACTTAACCTCTCTGAACCTGTGTCCATATCTGTGGACTGTGGTTAATAATACCTCCCTGCCTACCTCACAAAGTTGTCGTGTAGCTGAAATGAACATTAAAGAGCTTCTAAAATTATAGAGTGTTATACAAATGTAAAGTATAGGACATATACAGTCACATGAGTTTCAACAAAGGCACAAAAGCAATTCAATGGAGAAAAAATGTCTTGTTAATAAATGGAAATGGAGCAACTGGATATCCATAAGGAAAAAAATTAACCTTGACCCCTACCTCACACCATACAAAAGTAAGATGTAGACTTTTTTCACATGTTACCTCTTGTGGAAACATCAAACATTCTTCAATAAATCAAATCATTCATCATTAATATTATTAATGTTGTGATTTGATGTTACTGAGCTAAGAATCATAGGCTCCATAAATCCTTGCAATTACTACCATTCTCTATTATAAAGAGTCATTCAAATGATGCCTTGCATTGTAGCCAAATACCTGAAACACCGACTTGTCAGGCTAACCAGGTATGAAACGGCAGCTCCAAGAGTTAGCTATTTCTCATTAAGAAGATAAGATTAGCTTTCTGTACCTTAGCTAGATGGGGATGGTGGGAATGAGGAAAATGTTCCTATAAATGAGCCATTAAAGTGACTTACATTAACCTTTGGTTAAAATGCTGAATGAACCAGAAAAGAAAAATCTTTTGGTGGTTTTGCTTCAGTTGACACTGTTCTGAAGCCCAGCTTTGGAGGTGTACTCACACTTTGAGGTGGAGTGCAGCCTTCAACCTCGGTCAGGGCTATAGTTCCTTATCTTGAACACAAGTACAGAGCCCCTCCCTTCCCTAGAACCTCTCCAAGATGGCATCCAGGCCCCTAGGTGGGCTTTCAAGGCTATACCTGTGGACCCTAGAGATATGGAAACTCACTACACCTCAGGGACTGGTGAGTTTGTGAATAATCATGGATTTTGCCATTCTCCTCACATCACAGCCTCACCTCTGAGTAGGACTCCTCCCTTGGAGAGGTCAAGGCAGGAGAAGAGGCAGAAAAAGCCAGGAAAACTCAATGCAATCAGTAACTTGTTAGAATAGCTCATGAAAGTGAGTTTCTAACCAAAGGAAAATACTAAACACTTGCATCATCTAAGGGATTCACAGTTATGTTTTCATATCCTTACTGAGCACAGGCAGTTGGCAGTCAACATCACAAATTTTGGTCTTTTCTTTCAAAGAACACCAATGCATGCCAGAAATTGCACACAGGTTCCAAAATACATTTCCCTACCTGTGAAGAGAAACCAACCCTCAAAAAAAGTAAACTGCTACAATTTAACAAGAATAAGACAAACAACCCAATCAAAAAATGGGCAAGGACTTGAATAGGCATTTCATCAAAGAAGAAATGCAAATGGCCAATAAGCACATGAAAAGATGCTAAACATCATTATCATTAGGGAAATGCAAATCAACACCACAATGAGATATCACTTCACACCCTGTCATGGTTCAAATTGTCCCCCAAAAAATGTGTATATCAATTTGGATGGGCCACAATTCCCAGAATTGTGTGGTTGTCCTCCATTTTGTGATTGTAATTTTATGTTAAAGAGATTAGGGTGGGATTGTAACACCACCCTTACCCAGGTCACATCCCTGATCCAATGTAAAGGGAGTTTCCCTGGGGTGTGGCCTGCACCGCCTTTTATCTCTCAAGAGATAAAAGGAAAGGGAAGCAAGCAGAGAGGGGGGTCCTCATACCACCAAGAAAGAAATTCCAGGAGCAGAGCATGCACGTCCTTCGGACCCAAGGTTCCTGCGCAGAGAAGCTCCTAGTCCAGGGGAAGACTGATGACAATGAGGACCTTCCTCCAGAGCCGACAGAGAGAAAGCCTTCCCCTGGAGCTGACACTCTGAATTTGGACTTCTAGCCTACTAGACTGTGAGAATATAAATTTCTCCTTATTAAAACCATCCACTTGTGGTATTTTGGTTAGAGCAGCACTAGATGTCTAAGACACACCCATTAAGATGGCTATGATTTAAAAAACAGAAAACAACAGGTATTGGTGAGGATGTGGAAAAATTGGAACCTTCATCCATTGCTGGTGGGATTGTAAAATGGTACAGTTGCTGTGGAAAATGGTCTAGTTCCTCAAAAAGTTAAACATAGAATTACCATATCATCTAGCAAGTCCACTTCTAGGTATAAACCCAAAAGAATTGAAAGCAGAAACGCAAACAGATACATGAACACCAGTGTTCATTGCAGCACTATTCACAATAGACAAAAGATGGAAACAACCTAAATGTCCATCAACAGACGAATGCATAAGCAAAATGTGGTACAGAGATACAATGGAATATTAATCAGCCATAAAGTAAATATTTTAAGCTTTGTGGGTCACATGGTCTCTGTCACAACTCCTCAGCTCTGCCATTGTTGTATGAAAGCAGTCATGGAATATGAAGTCCTGATTCATGCTATAACATGGATGAACCTTGAAAACATCATGCGAGTGAAATAAGTCAGTCACAAAAAGACAAATATTGTATGATTCCACTTATAAAAAATATCTAGAATAGGCAAGTATATAAAGACCAAAGTTTATTAGTGGGTTCCAGGGGTGGTTATGAGGGAGGGGGAAAGGGGAAGTTATTGTTTAGGAGGCACTGATCTTCTGTTAAGGGTGATGGAAAAATTTGGAAACAGATAGTGGGTGATGGTTGCACAACATGATGAACAAAGTTAGTGCCACTGAATTGTACATGTGAAGAATGTTGAAATGGCAACTCTTTTGTTGCATATATATTCACCACAATAAAAAAAAGTAAACTGTTGCAAGATCCAACAATCTTAAAAATTAAGTTTTTACAGAAATAATTTAATGACAACTTGAATATTCCATTCAAGTTGATGTCAGAGGGCATATCAGAATGCAGATTAAAAAGCTGACAAAGTGACATCAAAAAATTAAAGGTAGCATATAGTAAAATAGAAAACGAAGCAACAGGTACTCTAATCTAGTATCAAATCATCTTCTGGTTTAAAGCGGTTTACCACACCAATAAAGTCATAATCTAAGCCATTTACTTCATTTCTGGTGAAAATAGCGTCTAAGCACTTCCTAAAACCAACCACAGAATCCTAACATTGCATTATGTCCACATAATCTGATTCAGCATAAAATAATTTGTGTACATTATTTAGTCAGCACTACATTTAGCTACCATAACTAGAAAAGGACAGATGTCATCAGAAGAAAACTACTTATTTAGACTTTTCACTCATGTGAAAATTTGATCTCCAGCCTACAAAATTTGTACCCAGATTAAATTCTGCATGGACCTTGCAATTGAGTGAAATCTAGCTATATCTCATTTTACGTACAGTGAAACCTGTGAGAGCTAGAACTCAACGGGACTGCCTTGTTTATCTGGGTCTCGAAAGTTTTTCGCCTTTGACAGAGTGCGGTCTTACCACTTTTCTATCGCCCTCTGTTAAGAATCCTACCACATAAACACCAAGAAAGTGTTTCTTTTTGATTTTATAGGACTGGAAAAGAAACTAAATCATTTGTTATAATTTGTACGTTTATTTAAACTATGTACATATACTATTCAAACAAAGATATGGGTAAATTTCACTTTTTTATTGTTGTAGTTTAAGTGAAAGTTTACATTTCAAGTTAGTCTCTTATACAAAAATTTATACATACATTGTTATGTAACCCTAATTGCTCTCCCTATACTGTGACAGTACACTCCTCCTTTCCACCCCTGATTTCCCATGTCCATTCAACCAGATTCTAACCCTCTCTGCCTTGTCATCTCACCTCCAGACAGAAGCTGCCTGTTTAGTCTCATGTATCTATTTGAGTTAAGAAGCACACTCTTCACAAGTATCATTTTATGTCCCACAGTCCAGTCCAATCTGTCTCTGAAGAGTTGGCCTCAGAAATTGTTTTAGTTCTGGGCTCACAGAGTGTCTGGGGGCCATGCTTTCAGGGTTCCTCCAGTCTCAGTCAGACCATTAAGTCTGGTCTTTTTACTAAAATTTGAGTTCTGCACCCCACTTTTCTCCTGTTCCATCGGGGACTCTCTGTTGTGTTCCCTGTCAGGGCAGTCATTGGAGTTCCCTGTCTGAGCACCATCTAGTTCTTCTGGTCTCAAGCTGATGAAGTCTCTGGTCTATGTGGCCCTTTCTGTCTCTTGGGCTAATACTTTCCTTGTGTCTTTGGTGTTCTTCATTCTTTACTCCAGGTGGGTTGGGACCAATTGATGCATCTTAGATGGCCGCTTGCAAGCTTTTAAGACCCCAGATGCCACTCACCAAAATAGGATGCAGAACATTTTCTTAACAAACTTTGTTATGCCAGTTGACCTAGATGTCCCCTGAAACCATGGTCCCCAGACCCCTGCCCCTGCTACTCTGTCCCTTGAAGTGTTTGATTGTATTCAGGAAACTTCTTAGCTTTGGTTTAGTCCCATTGTGCTAACTTCTCCTGTAGTGTGTGCTGTCCTTTCCTTCACCTAAGATGATTCTTGTCTACTGTCTAGTTAGTAAATACCCCTCACTCTCCCTCCCCACCCTCATTACCATCAAAGAATGTTTTCTTCTGTGTTTAAACCTTTTCTTGAGTTCTTATAATAGTGGTCTTATACAATATTTGTCCTTCTATGACTTACTAAATTCACTCAGCATAATACTTTCCAGATTCCTCCATGTTATAAGATGTTTCAAGACTTCTTCGTTGTACTTTATCGTTGCGTAGTATTCCATTGTGTGGATATACCATAATTTGTTTATCCATTTGTCCATTGATGGACACCTAGGTTGTTTCCATCTGTTTCCTCTCAAGAACAGTGCTGCAATGAACATGAGTGTGCATATATCTATTCGTGTGATGGCTCTTATTTCTCTAGGATATACTCCAAGGAGTTGG
>NW_004443982.1:9332220-9333581 GCF_000243295.1 Trichechus manatus latirostris | reverse complement strand
TGCTTTACTTATCTGGGGCCTCTTCCCTTTCCATATGAAGTTGGTGATTTGTTTCTCCATCTCATTAAAAAATGCCGCCGGTAGAATTTGGATTGGGATTGCATTGTATCTGTAGATCGCTTTGGGTAGAATTGACATTTTCACAATGTTGAGTCTACCTATCCATGAGCAAGGTATATTTTTCCACTTATGCAGTTCTCTTTTGTTTTCTTGCAGTAGTGTCTTGTAGTTTTCATTGTATAGGTCTTTTACGTCTCTGGTCAGATTTTTTCGTAAGTATTTTCTCTTCTTGGGGGTTATTGTAAATGGTTTGATTAGGTGATTTCCTCTTCAATTTCTCTTTCTTGGTGTAAAAGAATCCAACTGATTTTTGTATCTTGTATCCTGAAACACTGCTAAAATCTTCTATTAGTTCCAGTACTTATCTTGTGGATTCTTCAGGGTTTTCTGTGTATAAGCTAACATCATCTGCAAATAGAGATACTTTGACTTCTTCCCTACCAATTTGGATGCCCTTTATTTCTTTTCCTAGCCTAATTGCTCTGGCTAGGACCTCTACCACAATGTTGAATAAGAGTGGTGATAGAGGGCATCCTTGTCTGGTTCCTGTTCTGAAGAGGAATGCTTTCAAAGTCTCTCCATTTAGGATGATGTTGGCTGTTGGCTTTGTATAAATGTCCTTAATTATGTTGAGGAATTTCCCTGCTATTCCTACTTTTGCTGAGAGTTTTTATCAAGAATGGGTGTTGGACTTTGCCAAATGCCTTTTCTACATCGATTGATAAGATCATGTAGTTCTTGTCTTTTGTTTTTTAATGTGATGAATTACATTGATTGTTTTTCTAATGTAGAACCATCCCTGCATACCTGGTATAAATCCCAGTTGATCGTGGTGAATTATTTTTTTGATATGTTGTTGTATTCTATTGGCTAGAATTTTGTTGAGGATTTTTGCAGCAATGTTCATGAGCGATATTTGGTCTGTAATTTTCTTTTCTGTGGTGTCTTTACCTGGTTTTGGTATCAGGATTATGCTGGCTTCATAGAATGAGTTTGGGAGTATTCCGTCCTTTTCTATGCTCTGAAATACCTTTAGTAGTGGTGGTGTTAACTCTTCTCTGAAAGTTTGGTAGAATTCTCCAGTGAAGCCGCCCAGGCCAGGGCTTTTTTTTTTCTTGTGAGTTTTTTAATTACCTTTTCAATCTCTTCTTTTGTTATGGGTTTATTTAGTTGTTATACCTCTGTTTCTGTTAGTTTAGGCAGGTAGTGAGTTTCTAGAAATTTGTCCATTTCCTCTAGGTTTTCAAATTTGTTAGAGTACAATTTTTCATAGTATTCTGTTATGATTCTTTTAATTTCAG
>NW_004443982.1:9324611-9331642 GCF_000243295.1 Trichechus manatus latirostris | reverse complement strand
TTTGGATTTTGTTAAGGCTTGTTTTACAGACTAATATGTGGTCTATTCTGGAGAATGTTCCAGATGCATTGGAAAAGAAAGTATACTTGGCTGCTCTTGGGTGGTGTGTTTGGTATATGTCTATGAGATCAAGTTGGTTGATTGTAGCATTTAGATCTCCCGTGTCTTTGTTGCACTTCTTTCTGGATGTTCTGTCCTTCACTGAAAGTAGTGTGTTGAAGTCTCCTACTATTATTGTGGAGCTGTCTATCTCTCTTTTCAATGCTGTTGGGGTTTGTTTTATGTATTTTGGAGCCCTGTTGTTGGATTCATAAATATTTGTTATAGTTGTCTCCTCCTAGTGTATTGATCCTTTAGTCATTATATAGAGTCCTTCCTTATCCTTTGTGGTGGATTTTACCTTAAAGTCTATTTTGTCAGAGATTAATATTGCCACTCTTGCTCTTTTTTGAGTGTTGTTTGCTTGATATATTTTTCCATCCTTTGTTTGTGTCTTTAAGTCTAAGGTGTGTCTCTTGTAGGCCACATATAGATCGATCATGTTCTTTTATCCAATCTGCTACTCTCTGTTTCTTTATTGGTGCATTTAGTCCATTTACATTCAGCATAATTATTGATGGGTATGAGTTTAGTGCTGTCATTTTGATATCTTTTTTCATGTGTTGCTCACAGTTTCTTTGTTCCACTTAATTTTCTGTGCTGAGTCATTTTTCTTTATGTATTTTTTTCATCTTTTTCATTGTGGTTGATTTTGTATTTGCTGAGTCTTTATATTTTTCTTGTTTTTTATTTTGACCTGTAGGATTTTTGGTTTCCTTTGTGGTTACCTCAATATTTACCCCTGTTTTTCTAAGTTTATACCAGTCTTTTTTTGTTTGTACTGCCTTGACTTCCTCTCCATATGAAAAGTCTATGTCTGCATTTTTTCAGTCCTTATTTTTGTTTTAATGTTGTCATCTTTTACATACTGACATCTGTTTCCCTATTTTCAGTGTTTTAGCTTTGATTTATTTTTGTGACTTCCCTATCTGTGTTGATATCTGGTTACTCTGTCCTGTGTTCTAATCTTGCATTATTATCTGATGTTATTGATTTTCTAACTGGAGGACTGACTCCCTTTAGTATTTCTTGTAATTTTGGTTTGGTTTTTGCAAATTCCCTAAACTTCTATTTATCTGGAAATGCCCTAATTTCACCATCATATTTGAGAGACAGTTTTGCTGGATATATAATTCTTGGCTAGCAGTTTTTTCCTTCAAGGTTTGATGTATGTCATCCCATTGCCTTCTTGCCTGCACGGTTTCTGCTGAGTAGTCTGAGCTTAGTCTTATTGACTCTCCTTTGTAGGTGACTTTTTGTTTATCCCTAGCCGCTCTTGAAATTCTCTCTTTATCTTAGGTTTTGGCAAGTTTGATTATAATATGTCTTGGTGACTTTCTTTTGGGATCTACCTTATGTGGGGTTTGATGAACATCTTGGATAGATATCTTCTCATCTTTCACAGTATCAGGGAATTTTTCTGCCAGCAAATCTTCAACAATTCTCTCTGTATTTTCTGTTATCCTCCCCTGTTCTGGTACTCCAATCACTCATAGGTTACTCCTCTTGATACAATCCCACATAATTCTCAGGGTCTCTTCCTTTTTTTAATCCTTTTATCTGATTTTTCCTCAAATAAGTTCGTGTCCAGTGCTTTATCTTCAATCTCACTAATTCTGACTTCCATTGCCTCAATTCTGCTCCCATGACTTTCTATTGAGTTTTCTAATTCTCAAATTTTGTTAATCTTCTGTATTTCTGATTGCTGTTTCTCTATGGATTCTTGCAGCTTGTTAAAATTGTCATTATGCTTTTCTCTAATTCTCTTAAGTTCGTCTATTGCATGTTCTGAGTTTTGTTTAATTTCCTTCCTAATCTCTTGAAGAGTTCTGTACATTAATCTTTTGTATTCTGCCTCTGGTAATTCCAAGAAATTTTGTTCCTCCAGAAAATTTTGATATTCCTTATTTTGGGAAATTGCTGAAGCCATCATGGTCTGCCTCTTTATGTGATTTGATATTGACTGTTTTCTCCAAGCCATCAATAAGTTATTACATTTATTTTATGTTTGCTTACTGTGTCCTAGCTTCTTGTTTTGTTTTGTTTTGATATGCCCAAATAGGCTGCTCATGTGAGCTAGCCCAGTCATCAGCACCCCTGAAGCTCCAACGTCCTGCCCCCATGTGGCCAGACCTACCACTAAGTATGTGATCCCAGGTGTCTGCCCACTCCTCCTGTATGGTTTCAGTTCATGTGTCCAGGTAGTCGACCACCAAGTGTGTGGTGCAGGCCCTCACCAACAGTTCTAGACAGACATGGGTGATTGATGTAGGCACAGGCATCAGGCTGCAGCTGGGGCACAAAGGCTGAGCAAGGCAGGGGGCTTGTTGCCGCCCCCTAGTGTCCAGGAGTAAGGCGTGTCCCAGTTTCCTAGAGCTCATAGGTAGGCAGGTTTTGTAGCCAGACTATGAGCACCTAATGTTGTTGCCTGTAAGGACTGGGGGGCACCTCTTATTCTTGGGCCCCTGTCACAGGTGGCTGGGTGGTGTGGGTGGAGCCACCAGTCCTCAGGCCCCTGATGTGGGTAGGTGAAGACCCTGCTTAATGGGCAGAGCAGTGTCAAATGTCACAAACCTGCCACTTCACAGCTGAAATGGTTGAAGTTAGACTTCAGGTATATACCTTGTTGTACTGCAGTAATGAGTGCCTACGCTGTTGAAATGGGCCCGCACAAGTCTATGCAGGGGGAAAGGTACTGAAAGTCCGTGGACCCCTTATGCCTGTGCCAAGGCAAAGGAGCTGTGCCTACCCTGAATTCCTGGCTTATGGGAGCCAGCAGATTATTTCTCCCCGTTTGTTAATTTGTTCACTCTCCAAGGCCGGGAGAATGTCAGGGCATGTGATGAGTCCTACTTCCAGCCCAGGGGACTCAGCAGTTGCTGAAGCCAGTCCTGGACTCAGTGCAGAGCAAGGAGCAGGGAGGTAAATGGGAGAGAGGTTTTTCCCTAAGGGGGGTGTTTTTGATCTGCACCGTCAGCCAGACGCAAGTACTTATCTTTTGCCGATCGAGGGCTGCTTCTCACTGGTTCTGGATGCTCCGCCGCTGGGTCTCTCCCGGTGTGGAAAACTCCTCTCGAGTGCCTCTGCTTGCCTGTCACACCACTCACCCCCCAGCTGATCAGGCCTGAAGGGCTCAGGCTCTTGCTGGGTCAGGTCTGACAACTTCTCGCTGCTTCTGAACTGTCTTTCCCACCTCCTGCCACTCAGTCTGATTCCTCAACTTTACCTTTGATGTTCAGGGCTCCTAGATTGTCATATACAATCGATTCACTTGTTTTTTCAGGTCTTTGTTGTAAGAGGGACCACAGGAAGCATTTGACTACTCCGCCATCTCGGCCCTGCCTCCTAAAGTTCACTTTTTAATATAAACATCTAACATCAACTGTTTAGTTTGTTTTGTTTTGTTTTGTTTTGTTTTTGATGAAATTATTGAAACAAATTTCTAAGTCTGTAGCCTTATCAAAAATTCTTGTTGTCTTTTAACTTTTCCAAATTCCTTCAAAGCCTTTACAGGCATACCTCAGAGATATTGCGGGCTTGGTTCCAGACCACCGCAATAAAGCAAATATCACAATAAAGGGAGTCACACGAATTTTTTGGTTTCCCAATGCATATAAAAATTACATTTACACTATACTTGAGTCTATTAAGTGTGCAACAGCATTATGTCTAAAAAAAATCAATGTACATACCTTAATTAAAAAATACTTTATTGCTAAAAAAATGCTAACTATCATCTGAGCCTTCAGTGAGTTGTAATCTTTTTGCTGGTGGAAAGTCTTGCCTCGATGTCCGTGGATGTTGCCTGATCAGGGTGGTGGTTGCTGAAGGCTGGAGTGGTTGTGGCAATTTCTTAAAATAAGACAACAATGAAGTTTGTCGCATCAATTGACTCTTTCTTTCATGAAAGATTTTTCTGTAGCATGCAATGCTGTTTGATAGCATTTTACCCACAGTAGAACTTCTTTCAAAATTGGAGTCAATCCTCTGAAACCCTGCTGCTGATTTATCAACTAAGTTTATGTCATATTCTAAATCCTTTGTTGTCGTTTTAACAATGTTCACAGCATCTTCGCCAGGAGTAGTTTCCATCTCAAGAAACCACTTTCTTTGCTCATCCATAAGAAGCAACTCCTCATCGATTAAAGTTTTATCATGAGATTGTAGCAATTTAGTCGCGTCTTCTGGCTCCACTTCTAATTCTAGCTCTCTTGCTATTTCCACCACATCTGCAGTTACTTCCTCCAACTGAAGTCTTGAACCCCTCAAAGTCATCCATAAGGGTTAGAATCAACTTCTTCCAAACTAACTCCTGTTAATGTTGACATTTTTACCTCCTCCCATGAATCACAAATGTTCTTAATGGCATCTATAATGGTGAATCCTTTCCAGAAGGTTTTCAATTTACTTTCCCCAGATCCATCAGAGGAATCACTATCTACAGCAGCTGTAGCCTTACAAAATGTACTTCTTAAATAATAAGACTTGAAAGTCAGAATTACTCCTTGATCCATGGGCTGCAGAATGGATAGCTGTGTTAGCAGGCATGAAAACAACATTAATCTCCTTGTACATCTCCATCAGAGCTCTTGGGTGACCAGGTGCATTGTCAATGAGCAGTAACATTTTGAAAGAAATCTTTTTTCCTGAGCAGCAGGCCTCAACAATGAGCTTAAAACATTCAGTAAACCATGTTGTAAACAGTTGTGCTGTCATCTGGGCTTTGTTATTCCATTTACAGAACACAGGTAGAGTAGATTTAGCATAATTCTGAAGGGTCCTAGGATTTTTGGAATGGTGAATGAGCATTGGCTTCAACTTAAAGTCACCAGCTGCATTAGCCCCTAACAAAAGAGTCAGCCTGTCTTTTGAAGCTTTGAAGCCAGGCATTAACTTTTCCTCTCTAGCCATGAAAGTCCTAGATGGCATCGTCTTCCAATAAAAGGCTGTTTTGTCTACATTGAAAATCTGTTGTGTAGTGTAACCACCTTCATCAATTATCTTAGCTAGATCTTCTGGATAACTTGCTACAGCTTCTACATCAGCACTTGCAGCTGCACCTTGCACTTTTATGTTATGGAGACGGCTTTTTTCCTTAAACCTCACAAACCAACCTCTGCTAGCTTCAAACTTTTCTTCTGCAGCTTCCTCACCTCTCTTAGCCATCACAGAATTGAAGAGAGTTAGGGCCTTGCTCCGGATTAGGCTGTGTCTTAAGGGAATGCTGTGGCTAGTTTGATCTTCTATCCAGGCCACTAAAACTTTCTCCATATCAGCAATAAGGCTTTTTTGCTTTCTTATCACTCGTATGTTCACTGGAGTAGGACTTTTAATTTCCTTCAAGGACTTTTCCTTTGCATTCACAACTTGGCTAATTGTTTGGCATGAGAGGCCTAGCTTTTGGCCTATCTTGGCTTTCGACATGCTTTCCTCACTGAGCTTAATCATTTCTAGCTTTTGATTTAAAGTGAGAGACGTGCGACTCTTCCTTTCACTTGAACACTTAGAGGCCATTGACCTAATTTTAATATTGTGCCTCAGGGAATAGGGAGGCTTGAGGAGAGGGAGAGAGATGGGGGAATGGCCAGTCGCTGGAGCAGTCAGAACACACACACATTAATCGATTAAGTTCACCGTCTTATACAGGTGCAGCTCTTGGCACCTCAAAACAATTAAAATAGTAACATCAAAGATCACTGATCACAGATCACCATAACAGATATACTAATGATGAAAATGTTTGAAATATTGCAAGAATTACCAAAATGTGACACAGAGACACGAAGTGAACACATGCTGTTGGAAAAATGGCACCAATAGACTTGCTCAACGCAGGGCTGCCACAAACCTTCAATTTGTAAAAAACGCAATACCTGCGAAATGCAATAAAGCAAAGAGCAATAAAAGGAGGTATGCCTGTATATCACTGAAAGCTTGTGTTTGACTTAAAGTCTCTTTTAATGGTAGGTCTTCATCATCTTCATTGTTGTCATCTTTAGATTGCAAGTCCACCATTTCTTGCAGGTTTATATCGTCCATTTCTGTGGCAATTTCTTTGTTGATATCAGTGTAAGATGCAGCACTGACCCTATTTTCTGAAACACCACTATAAATGTCATTTATTGCATCCTGAATCTGCATGATGTTATCGGGCTCAATAACATCATGGTTTGTATACTATCACCACTGCCAAATAAGAAACTGCAGTTCTTAAAGCACTTTCTTCTGGTTTCTTCCTTAATCATTTTGATTGATCACTTAAGAAATGAAATTGCATCAAGGACATCAATTTTCCCCAAAATCTCCGATGTCGTCTTGCACATCTCAATGTTGGCAATCAATTTTTCAAGCAATAGCTTCCCGTAGTTTACTTTAATATCTTGTATAATGCCATTATCCAGATGTTGTAGGACCTACATTATGGATGGTGGAAAAAATTTAATATTAGATGGGGCAGTGAACGATGACAAGAACCATTGTCAACGAACAAAAGAATGCTTCAATTTGTTTTCTCATGCTATTGTTGAGTTTATTTAAAAACTGTAAATTGCTCCTGTCATCCACGCTTTTTTATTCCATTACCACTCTACTGAAAGCTGATTAATTTCAAAATTCTTCAAGCACCATGGTTTATTGTTCTTTGCAATTACCCAAGTTTTCAAATGTCCCATCCAAAAACATGGTCAAGAGGACAGTAAACCACTCTTTCAAAAACCGATCACTTGAGCAGTTTTCCCCCTTCATTTTCAGGGTCCTATTAGGCATTGCCCTATAAAATAGAGCAATCTCATGGGCGTTTTCAATGTTTTTACGATCATATCCCCTTGTGATCTCTTTTAATTTTGTGAACCAGTTTTGAGCAACGTCTTTGTCAACCTCGCTTCACTCCCCACAAGGTGCATTGCAAGCAATACCTTTTTTTTTTTTTTTTT
>NW_004443982.1:9297385-9316957 GCF_000243295.1 Trichechus manatus latirostris | reverse complement strand
TTTTTTTTTTTTTTTTTTTTTAAGCTCTGAAGCCACCTGTTAGATGCTGAGAATCCATCAACTTTTGAAAGTGTCGCCATTTCCTTCACTTTTGCGTGTAAGGATAGGTCCTAAAAGGGGAACATTTTTGGCAGAGCTTGAAGAAACCCCTCAAAAACAGATTTATTGATTTCTGCATAATTTCCATCCTTTCTTTTCTTGACGTTTACATTGGTGCTGCTCGTGTGTTTCTCATTATTTTATCCTTTTCTTTCATAATTGAGTAAATTTGCATTTTGCCCCGCTTGAACTTAACTACAGCTTCCTTGACAGTCTTTCTCTCTTTGGTTATCATTATGACAACATCAAACTTTTCTTTCAGAGGTAGATTTCTCACTCTCTTGTTCATGGATGTGAAAGAATAAGCCTTTTTTAGAAAGGAAATAAATTCTTACAAAAATTGAGGAATTTATTATCTTATTTTCTCAAAAACAAAAAGAAAAAATGAAAATTATCAATATCATTACATGATAAAGTTAGCACACTTCAGTAAAATATTTAACAAGAAAAACCACGTGAGAAGGATGCTTATGGTTTGTACACACAGTGTTAAGGGAGGAAATGCTTCTCTATTTTTGGGGCTAAACAAGACATTTTGAAGGAAAGAATTTCGAGGAAATGAAGGACTGGATTTTGAAAATTATAGTAACATGTATCAAAATTACAAATAGCTAAAGTAAAAACTAAAAGTAAAGATAAGGAGAAGAGTAAAACCTCTCAAGACAAGGAAGAAAGTGTGCTTTGCTAGATTTAAAAAAAAATAAAGGAATTTATTAGTATCTCTTACCTTCTTCTAAACTTGTGGTTGTTGTTCTTCACTGGAAAAAAATTACAGGCCTAAAAAAAGACAAAAAACTAACAAAAAAGGCAAAATGTAAAGAATAGACATACTCAGAGAATAGTAGCAATGAACAGTACCCACTTACACACAGTAATAATGCAAAAGGAAGTGGAAGACTGAGACTTCATCTCTGACTCTTGTACTTCTGGAAACTATTGCCAACTTTCACATCTGCACTTCCTCATATTCGGATTGCAGTACCAATGGTATTCTGATTCCGTCTGCATCTCGCAGGTTCCAGCTTTCCACGAATACTTATGAGGCTGAAGTAATTGTTTTAGTGGAAAATATTTGAGTTTCCCTTCTCTGAAAGGTTTCATCCTTATACAGGTTCTAGTTTTGGCAGCTTTTACTGTATCAGACACTATGTGTGTAATTATATTTTTGTAAATCTAATCATAATCTAAACCAAGAGTCCGTAAACTTTTTTCATAATAGGCCAAATAGTAAATATTTTAAGCTTTGCGGGTCATATGGTCTCTGTCACAACTCATCAACAATACTGTTGTTGTATGAAAGCAGTTTACACATAAACAAACGGGCAGTGTGGTTGTGTTCCAATAAAAGTTTGTTTACAAAAACAGACAGCAGGCTGCATTTGGCTTTCAGGTTGTAGTTTATTGACCCCTAGTTTAAACATAAGGAGTCCTGGTGGCACAATGGTTAAGCACTCGGCTTCTAACCAGAAGGGTGGTGGTTGGAACTCATCAGTGGCTCAGCAGGAGGAAAGACCTGGTGATCTGTTCCTGTAAATATTACAACCTAAGAAGCCCTATGGGGCAGTTATACTCTGTCATATGGGGTCACTATGAGTCAGAATCAACCGGACGGCACGCAACAAACAACAGTCTAAACATAAGGAGTCCCTGGGTGGTGCAAACCATTAAGTGCTCGGCTACTAACTGAAAGGTTGGCAGTTTGAATCTGTCCAGAAGCACCTCGGAAGAAAGGCCTGGCAATCTACTTCCAAAGGATCACAGCCATTGAAAACCCAATGAAGAACAGTTCTACCCACCATGAGTGAGAGTTGACTCAACGACAACTAGTACAAGTCTAAACATATTAGACAGCTTATTATTTAAACTAAACTTACAGTGAGTTCTTTGATACATTAAAAAGTCCTTCTGTAATGTATTTCCTCTATCCCACACTCCTACTTCTGCACACTTGTTCTTTTTTTTGTAAATTGGACTTAGGATATTGGATTTGCTTCAAGCAAGGCAAACTCATCCTCAACGTCATTTAAACTGGAATGAATCTGAGCAGTGATTTTGCTTAATGCTCTAACCTGAAATAAACCTGTGCCTAAATTGCCTCAGAAATATGAGAACATGATTATTCACTAAGAGCTACAAGAAAGATGGATCCATAATTATCTTAATAGTTCATGCTCCCCTCAGAATAAAATTGTTTTTCTTTATATCTAATCCCAATCTCTTACTGCTACTTAAACTCATTTCTCTTGACCCATCTTCTGTAGACAGGATGAACATACAACTTGTCGCTTTCTTCAATATTATCACCTCTGACAATAATTCATGCAAAAAGTCTGGCTGAGATCATCAAGCATCACACAGTTATAGGTAGCATGTCCTCTTGGGCAGCCCCTTAACGCCACAAGCATTTTTGTAGCAGCAGTGATGTCTTAGCATAGCACCTGCAATCTCTTTTAGCAAGCCTTTGTCCCCTATCTCCCTTCCTCCTTGCAACCCCTCAACCAGGTACAGTATTTAAAAAATAGAAAAGATGAAGAAAGATTAAGTGACTACTGTACTGTCTAAAATATGGTTTCAAAATATCCATTATTTATTCATTTAGCCCATTTGGCTTCTTCTATAAACTCATTGGGGAGCCTTGCAAATACAGTTGACCTCTGAGATAAAACTAGCAAAATCCACATGGAAATGTAAGAGGTCACCTATGGGAGCATTCTGACAGATGTGTGCCAAATGAGACTCCTCTAACCTGGCAGAAATTGATTTCTTGTGAGGCTTCAGGGTCCCTCACTCCATGGGCACCTTCCAAGGACCCTGGAAGAGTCGTAGCTATGTGTTCACATAGTTATGTAATTTTGTAAAATTTGCAAAAAGTGGTTTAATTCCAATCAGTTAAGACCGCTGTCTCTTTCCACTACAGCTTACTCTTCATCACACTTTCCCTCCTGTAGGGTGGTGCTGGAGTGGCTGTGGACAGTCTAAATAAATACTCACTTTGAATTGAATTTTGGAGTCCCTGGATGGTATAAATGGTTAATGCACTCGGCCGCTAACCAAAGGTTGGAAGTTTGAGTCTACCCAAAGGCATCGCAGAAGAAAGGCCTGGTAATCTACTTCTGAAAAATCACAGCCTTGGCACTATTGACACTTTGGGCCACATAATTCTTTGTTGTGAGGGGCTGCCCTGTGCATTACAGGATGTTTAGCAGCATCCTTGCCCTCTACCTTCTAGATGCCAGTAACACCCACCAAGTCATGACATCGCCAAATATCCCTTGGGGGTAAAATCACCTCCTATTGAGAACCACTGTCCTAAAGGATGATATCTAGAGATTCTTATTCTAGGAAAAATGTTGTTGTTGTTAGGTGCCGTTGAGTCAATTCTGACTCATAACAACCCCATGTGACAGAGTAGAACAGCCCCATAGGGTTTTCTAGGCTATAATCTTCACAGGAACAGATCACCAAGTCTTTCTCTCTCAGAGCTTCTAGGTGGGTTCCAACCACCAACGTTCTGGTCAGCAGCCAAGCACTTAACCACTGTGCCACCAGGGCTCCTGGAAAATAAGTTTGTGTACTCAGCAGTATATTTGCTAAGAGTCCATCCTTATAAAAGAATTTATAAGAACTTAGGGGAAAGTATACTGATGTCTCCACTCCCAGTCTGTCAGTTTGTCATACTGTGGTGGCTTGCATGGTGTTGTGATGCTGGAAGCTATGCCACTGGTATTTCAAATACCAGTAAGGTCACCCATGGTGGACAGGTTTCAGTGGAGCATCCACATTAAGACAGAATAAGAAGAAAGGCCTGATGATCTACTTCCAAAAATTAGCCAGTGAAAAGACTATGGACCACAGCAGATTATTGTCCAATATAGTGCTGGAAGGTGAGCCCCCTAGATTGGAAAGCACTATGCAATAGCGCAACAATGGACTTGACCATACCAATGATTATGAAGATGATGCAAGACCAGGCAACATTTTGTTCTATTATATATAAGGTCGCCAAGAGTCAGTGCCAACTCAATGGCAACTGACAACATACTGATGTCTGTCATATACATTGAAATATATCCAAAAAAAAAGGATGAATAGAGTGCTAGATAGATGGATAGACAGGGGATAAAATAAGTATAGAAAACTTAATTATAGAATCTAGGTGGCGGGTATATGAGTGTTCATTGTAACATTCTTTCAACCTTACTGTATGTTTGAAAATTTTCATAATAAAACATTGGAGGAAAAAAGAATTCATGCATATTTCACTATCACAGCTAGAAAATCAAGAGGTTCAATTCACTTAATCATCTTAAGTAGAAATAAAAGGAAATCTCAGGAAAAGATTTCCTTGTCAGTACTGACAAGGATATTCTTTTTCCTCTAAAATTGTGCTATTATATCTAAGTAACGTAATCGCATGAAATAACTACTTAATCATTCTGGGGCAGTTTAAAATATCTAGCATTGACTACAGCTGAAAGAGGACTCAGATTCACTAATTTTCTCATTTTGTAGCTGAAGAAAACTAGCCATATATTTTTTAAAAACTGCTTTATACAGGAGTCTTTTTTTTAGTCTTCCATTTTCAAGAATTCTGTCATTATCCTCAGCATTTTATTAATTAGAAATAATCTTAAACATTATTTTCCCCCAGGAGCTTCAACTGCCTAATAAAAACAGAGATATTGAAATAGTCAAGTTTAGTCACATAAAACACCTTCTGTAAAACCTCTCCTACCCTCAATTATAGTGACTGTTGTCTTTAAGCATTTCATTGGACAATAATTCAGTCAATGTTTATTGAAAACCATATGTCAGGAACTGTGTGTACAGTATCCACCCTAAGGGCATTGTAAATTGTAGAGATTTATACCAATGTGAAA
This sequence comes from Trichechus manatus latirostris, assembly GCF_000243295.1. NCBI lineage: Eukaryota > Metazoa > Chordata > Mammalia > Sirenia > Trichechidae > Trichechus > Trichechus manatus. The sequence goes on along the minus strand of NW_004443982.1, from coordinate 9,311,978 downwards.
TGGCTATGCTGTTATGATCCTAAGACTTATAGAATCAGATGACTCCACAGGTACAAGCTAAGGTCTTTGAGTTCAATATTTTTGCAAATTTTTAAAAAGCAGACATGTAGTGAAAAGATGCCTAAAATCATTAGTCATCAGAGAAATGCAAATAAAAACCATAATGAAACACTACTACACCCCTACGTCTAAACTTAAAACATCTGATAATACTAGGTGTTAGGAAGGATGCAGCAGAATTGGAACTCTCATGCATTGCTGATTGGGATGTAAAACGGTACAGCCACTTTGGAAAAAAGTTTGGCAGTTCCTTCTCAGGTTAAACATACACCTCTCATGTTGTTGTTGTTGTTAGCTGCCGGTGAGTCAGATCCAACACATAGCGACCCTATGTACAACAGAACAAAACACTACCCGGTCCTGCGCCATCAATCGTTGTTATACTTGAGCCCATTGTTGCAGTCACTGTGTCAATTCATCTCATTGAGGGTCTTCCTCTTTTTCCCCGATCCTCTACTTTACCAAGCATGATGTCCTTCTCCAGGGACTGGTCCATCCTGATAACATATCCAAAGTATGTGAGACATACTCTCGCCATCCTGCCTCTAAGGAGCATTCTGGTTGTGCTTCTTCCAAGACAGATTTGTTCATTCTTTTGGCAGTCCATGGTATTTTCAATATTCTTTGCCAACACCACAACTCAAAGGCATCAATTCTTATTCGGTCTTTCTTATCCATCGTCCAGTTTTCACATGCATATGAGGTGATTGAAAACACCATGGCTTGGGTCAGGCACACCTTAGTCTTCAAGGTGACTTCTTTGCTTTTTCAACACTTTAAAGAGGTCTTTTGCAGCAGATCTGCCCAATGCAATGCGTCTTTTGATTTCTTGACAGCTGCTTCCATGGGTGTTGATTGCGGATCTAAGGAAAATGAAATCCTTGACAACTTCAATCTTTTCTCTATTTATCATGATGTTGCTTATTGGTCCAGTTGTGAGGATTTTTGTTTTCTTTATGTTGACGTGTAATCCATACAGAAGGTTGTGGTCTTTGATCTTCATCAGTAAGTGCTTCAAATCTTCTTCACTTTCAGCAAGCAAGGTTGTGTAATGCAGGTTGTTAATGAGTCTTCCTCCAATCCTGATGCCCCATTCTTCTTCATATAGTCCAGCTTCTCTGATTATTTGCTCAGCATACTGGTTGAATAGGTATGGTGAAACAATACAACCCTGACTTTAAACCATGCAGTATCTGCTTGTTCTGTTCAAATGACTGCCTCCTCTTGATCTATGTACAGGTTCCTCATGAACACAATTAAGTGTTCTGGAATTCCCATTCTTCCCAATGTTATCCATAATTTGTTATGATCCACACAGTCGAATGCCTTTGCATAGTCAATAAAACACAGGTAAATGTCTTTCTGGTATTCTCTGCTTTCAGCCAGGATCCATCTGACATTAGCAATGATATCCCCGGTTCCACCTCTTCTTCTGAATCTGGCTTGAATTTCTGGCAGTTCCCTATCAATATACTGCTGTAGCCACTTTTGAATGATCTTCAGCAAAATTTTACTTGCATGTGATATTAATGACATTGTTGGATAATTTCCACATTCTGTTGGATCACTTTTCTTTGAAATGGGCAAAAAGACGTATCTCTTCCTGTCGTTTGGCCAGGTAGCTGTCTTCCAAATTTTTTGGCATTGACAGGTGAGCACTTCCAGTGCTGCATCTGTTGGTTGAAACATCTCAACTGGTATTCCGTCAATTCCTGGAAACTTGTTCTTCACCAGTGCCTTCAGAGCAGCTTGGATGTTTTCCTTCAGTACCACCAATTCTTGATCATCTGCTACCTCCTGAAATGGTTGTATGTCAATCAATTCTTTCTTTCCCCCCCAGTGCATCTGTCAATTTGTCATACTGTGGGGATACATGTTGCTGTGATGCTGGAAGCTCTGCCATGAGATACTCTGCTATGCCAAGTAGATTGCCAGGCCTTTCTTTCAAGGTGCCTCTGGGTGGGCTCAAACCTCCAACCTGCCAGTTAGCAGCCCAGCACGCTGTTTGCACTACCCGATCCTATGTAACTACTCAGTTTTGGTTTGTTCGTGTGTGTGTGTGTGTGCGCATGTGGCAAATATATAGGTAACAAAAGATTTGCCATTTCAACAATCTTCGTATGTGCTGTCTTACTTTGGGTTCTCTAGAGCAGCAAAACCAGTGAAGTATATATAAATATATAGAGAGAGATTTACTTCAAGGAAATGGCTCACACAATTGTAGGGGCTGGCAAGTCTCAAATCTGCGGGTCAGGCAACAAGTAGAAGACCTCTGTTGGATGACGTGGTTGCAGGGCCTAACGAACCCAAAATCTGCAGGTCAGATGGCAGGCTCACAAGTTTGCCAGGTTGGCGAATTCAAAATCTTCAGGTCAGGCAGCAAGCCAGAGACTTCTGCAGGCTTATGTTCCAAGAACAGGAGGTTAGGCAACAAGAAGAGTGCAGGGTTAAGAAAGAAAGCGAGCTTTGCCAGAACATCCATTTATATTCTGGAAACAGGCCACACCCCCACGGATACTCCTCTTTCAACTGATTGGCTGCTCACACCAGATCACAAAATGGAAAGTGATTACATAGTGTCTGCCAAACCATTGAGAATCGTAGCACATAACACTAACCGTCACAACCCACCCCTTGTCAAATTGGCACCTATACTAATCTCCTTAAGTCATACATAATCTCTAAATACAGGCAATTATAAAGTCATACTTGAGCCTAAAATAATACAACTAACATACTTGCAACCAAAAATGTATTAGCCCCTTTTGCATCCTGTATTTTATAATAAGTAAAGGGAGGGAAGAAAAGGAAGATATTTGATATATACACACACATACACATATAACAAAACAAGATAGACATACTCATAAGAATTACAGTCCTCGTTTCTACAACTGGAGGGAGGCAGGGACAAGAAAGCAGAGTAGTCAGACATTTCCTGTGGCCCCTCTTACAACAAAGACCCAAAAAAATAAGTGAATCGATTATATATGACAATCTAAGAGCTCTAAACATCAAAGGCAAAGTTGACGCATCAGACTGAGCGGCAGTGGGAGGGAGACATGGTTCAGAAGCAGCCAGGAGTTGCCAGACCTGACCCGGTGGGAAATGGCACCCTGCAGACCAGATCAGCTGGTGTGCACAGTGAGGCAAGCAGTGGCGCTCAGGATGCGTTTTCCGCATCGGGAGAGACTGAGCGGCAGAGAGTCTACTCAAGCCTCCAGAACCAGTGAAAAGTGGTGCTCAATCAGCAAAAGATAAGTACATGTGTCTAACCTACCACATGGATCAAAAAACACCCCCTTTGGGAAAAACCTCTCTCTCATTTACCAGCCCACTCCTCGCTCCGCACCAGGTCCCAGGCCAGCTTCAGTGATTGCCGTGTCCCCTGGGTCCTGGCCTTGAAGAGGGAACAAATTAACAAAAAGGAATAAATAATCGGCCAGCTCCCTTAAGCCAAGAACTCAGGGTAGGCACAGCTCCTTTGCCTAGGCACAGGCATAATGTGTCCATAGACTTTGAATGCCTTTCACCGCTGTATAGACTTGTGTGGGCCCATTTCAACAGTGTAGGCCCTCATTAGCACAGTACAACAGGGTATATACCTGAAGCCTAACTTCAACAGTATCAGCTATATGGTGGAGTGGCAAGTTTGTGACATTTGACACTGCCCTGCCCATTAAGCAGGGTCCTTGCCTACCCACATCAGGGGCCTGAGGACTGGTGGCTCCACACATGCCACCTAGCCACCCGAGAGAGTGGTCCAAGAATACTTAGTGTCTTCTAGTCTTTACAGCCAACAGCATTGGGTGCCCATAGTCCAGATGCAAAACCCACCCACCTACGCACTCTAGGGAACAAGGACACGCTTTCCTCCCAAACACTCAGGGGCAGCCCCCTGCCTTGCTCAGCACATGACCCCCTACTGCAGCCATATACCTGTGCCTACACCAATCACCTCGCCTGTCTAGGAATGTAGATGACAGCCTGCACCACACACTAGGTGACCAACTACCTGGACACCTGAGCTGAATCCATACAAGAAAAGTAAATGGGCTCCTGGGCTCACATACCTAGTAACAGATCTAACTACCTGGTGACAGGACGTTAGAGCACAAAAGGCACCAATAATCAAACTAGCTCATGTGAGCAGCGTATTTGAGCATACCAAAACAAAACAAAACAAGAAGCTAGGACACAGTAAGCAAACATAAAATAAATAAATGTAATAGCCTACTGATGGCTCAGAGACAACAGTCAATACCAAATCACATAAAGAGGCAGACCATGATGGCTTCAGCAAGCTCCCAAGAAAAAGAATCAAGAGATCTTCTGGAGGAAGAGAACTTCTCGGAATTACTGGAGGTAGAATTAATCAATATACAGAACTCTTCAAGATATCAGGAAGAAGATTAAGCAAAACACAGAACATGCTAAGGAACATACAGACAAAGCAATAGAGGAACTTAAGAAGATTATAGAAGAGCATAATGACAAATTTAACAGGTTGCAAGAATCCATAGAGAGACAGCAATCAGAAATCCAGAAGATTAACAATAAAATTTCATAATTAGAAAACTCAATAGAAAGTCATAGGAGCAGAATTGAGGTAACGAAGTCAAAATTAGTAAGACTGATGATAAAGCACTGGACACCAACTTATTTGAGGAAAAATCAGATAAAAGGATTTAAAAAATGAAGAAACCCTGAGAATAATGTGGGACTCTATCAAAAGGAATAACCTATGAATGATTGGACTACCAGAACAGGGGAGGATAACAGAAAATACAGAGAGAATTGTTGAAGATTTGTTGGCAGAAGAATTCCCTGATATTGTGAAAGATGAGAAGATATCTATCCAAGATGCTCATCAAACCTCACACAATGTAGATCCCAAAGGCAAGCCACCAAGATATATTATAATCAAACTTTCCAAAACCAAAGATAAAGAGAAAATTTTAAGAGCATCTAGGGATAAACAAAAAGTCACCTAGAAAGGATAGTCAATAAGACTAAGCTCAGACTACTCAGCAGAAACCATGCAGGCAAGAAACAATGGGATGACATATATAAAGCCTTGAAGGAAAAAAATCACCAGCCAAGAATTATATATCCGGCAAAACTGTCTCTCAGATATGATGGCGAAATTAGGGCATTTTCAGATAAACAGAAGTTTAGGGAATTTTCAAGAACCAAACCAAAATTACAAGAAATACTAAAGGGAGTCCTCCAGTTAGAAAATCAATAACATCAGATACAACCAGAAACACGGTTGTAGCTGGTATTTAGAACTACCTTCTTCCAACACCTATTCTGTATTCCCTCTATTACCAGCAAGCACCTCATCTGGTCGTGGTTCTTTGCCTGGTAGGGTGACCCAAATCTTCATTCCTAAAGAGTCTAGGACATTATTAGTCATGTCGTAATTGGGTTGCTATAGTTTTCCATTGACTTTAATCACAGGGCATGTTAGTACTGAGACGTCCTAAGGGATCTCCTGCATTCCAGACATACTCTTCTTTACCTCCATTATATAGTGTCAATCTGATTAGCCTTTGGTAATCAGGATCACCACCACATGTCTGTCAGTTTGTCGAACTGTGGTGGCTTGCATGTTGCTGTGATGTTGGAAGCTATGCCATGAGTATTCTAAATACCAGCAGGGTTACCCATGGTAGACAGGTTTCAGCAGAGCTTCCAGACTAAAACAGACCAGGAATAAGGACCTAGCAGTCTACTTTTGAAAAAATTTGCCAGCGAAAACCTTATGACTAGCAGTGGAATATTGTCTGATATAGTGCCAGAAGATGAGCCCATCAGGTTGGAAAGCACCCAAAATGTGACTGGGGAAGAGCTGCCTCCTCAAAGTAGGTTGGCCTTGGATGGAGTCAAGCTTTCAGGACCTTCATTTGCTGATGTGGCACAACTCAAAATGAGAAGAGACAGCTGAAAATATCCATTAGTAATCAAAATGTAGAATGTACAAAGTATGAATCTAGGAAAATTGGAAGTCACCAAAAATGAAATGGAACACATAAACATCGATATCCTAGGCGTTAGTGAGCTGAAATGGACTGGTATTGGCCATTTTGAATCAGACAATCATATGGTCTGCTATACCAGGAATGACAAATTGAAGAGGAATGGGCTCACATTCATCGTCAAAAAGAACATTTCAAGATCTATCCTTAAATACAACACTGTCAGTTATAGGATCGTACCCATATGTCTACAAGGAAGACCAGTTAATATGACTATTATTCAAATTTATGCACCAACTGCTAATGTCAAAGTGAGGAAACTGAAGATTTTTGCCAACTTCAGAAGTCTTAAATTGAACAAACATGCAATCAAAATGCATTAATAATTTCTGCTGATTGTAATGCAAAAGTTGGAAACGAAGAAGAAGGATCTGTAGTTGGAAAATATGGCCTTGGTAATAGAAACATCTCTTAAGATTGCATGATAGACTTTTGCAAGACCAACGACTTCTTCATTGTAAATACCTTTTTCCAACAATATAAATGGTGACTATACACATGGACCTCACTGAATGGAAAACACAGGAATCAAATTGACTATATTTGTGGAAAGAGACAATGAAAAAGCTCAATATCATCATTCACAACAAGGCCAGAGGCTGACTGTGGAACACACCATCAATTACTCATATACAAGTTGAAGTTGAAGCTGAAGAAAATTAAAACAAGTCCACGAGAGTCAAAGTTTGACCTTGAGTATATCCCACCTGAATTTAGTGACCATCTCAAGAATAGATTTGACACATGGAACACTGATGACCGATGACCAGATGAATTGTGGAGTGACATCAAGGACATCATACATGAAGAAAGCAAGAGGTCATTAAAGACAGGAAAGAAAGAGAAGACCAAAATGGATGTCAGAAGGACTCTGAAACTTGCTTTTGAACCTAGAGTAGCTAAAGCAAATGGAAGAAATGATGAAGTAAAAGAGCTGAACAAAAGATTTCAAAGGGCAGCTTGAGAAGACAAAGCAAAGTATTATAATGACATGTTCAAAGACCTGGAGATAGAAAACCAAAAGGGAAGAACACGCTAGGCATTTCCCAAGCTGAAAGAACTGAAGGAAAAATTCAAGCCTCGAGTTGCAATATTCAAGGATTCTACGAGGAAAATATTAAACAACACAGGAAGCATCAAAAGAAGATGGAAGGATACACAGAGTTACTATGCCAAAAGAATTGGATGATGCTCAACTATTTCAGGAAGTTCCATAGGATCAAGAACCAATGGTACTGAAGGAAGACATCCAAGCTACACTGAAGGAATTGGTGAAAAACAATGCTCCAGGAATTGACAGAATATCGACTGATACGTTTCAACAAACAGATGCAGTGCTGGAAGCGCTCACTGGCCAACTGACTGGAAGAAATCCATATTTGTGCCCATTCCAAAGAAAGGTGATCCAACAGAATGTGTAAATTAAAGAACAATATCATGAATATCACATAAAAGTAAAATTTTGCTAAAGATCATTCAAAAGCCGTTGCAGCAGTGCATCGACAGGGAACTGCCAGAAATTCAAGCTGAATTCAGAAGAGGATGTGGAACAAGGATATCACTGCTGATGTCAGGTGGATCTTGGCTGAAAGCAGAGAATACCAGAAAGATGTTTACCTGTGTTTGGCTATGCAAAGGCATTCGACTGTGTGGATCATAACAAATTATGGATAACATTGGGAAGAATGGGAATTCCAGAACACTTAATTCTGCTCATGAAGAACATGTACATAAACCAAGAGGCAGGCATTCAAACAGAACAAGGGGATACTGCACAGCTTAAAATCAGGAAAGGTGTGCATCAGAGTTGTATCCTTTCACCATACTTATTCAATCTGTATGTTGAGCAAATAATCTGAGAAGCTGGACTATATGAAGAAGAATGGGACATCAGGATTGGTTGGAAGACTTGTTAACAACCTGTGATATGCAGATGACACAACCTTGCTTGCTGAAAGCGAAAAGGACTTAAAACACTTACTGATGAAGATCAAAGACTACAGCCTTCAGTATGGATTACACCTCAACATAAAGAAAACAAAAATCCTCACAACTGGACCAATAAGCAACATCATGATAAATGGAGAAAATATTGAAGTTGTTAAGGATTTCATTTTGCATGTATCCACAGCCAACACCCATGGGAGTAGCAGTGAAGAAATCAAACGACATATTGCATTAGGCAAATCTGCTTCAAAAGACCTCTTTAAAGTGTTGAAAAGCAAAGATGTCACTTTGAGGACTAAGGTGTGCCTGACCCAAGCCATGATATTTTCAATCGCCTTATATGCATGGGAAATCTGGACAGTGAATAAGAAAGACTGAAGAAGAATTGACGCCTTTGAATTATGGTGTTGGTGAAGAATATTGAATATACCATGGACTGCCAGAAGAACAAGTCTGTCTTTGAAAAAGTACAGCCAGAGTGCTCCAAGGAAGTGAGGATGGCAAGACTTTGTCTCATGTACTTTGGAAATGTTATCAGGAGGGACCAGTCCCTGGAGAAGGAAATCATGATTGGTAAGGTAGAGGATCATTGAAAAAGAGGAAGATCCTCAACTAGATGGATTGACCCAGTGGACGCAACAATGGGCTCAAACATAGCAACGATTGTGAGGATGGTGCAAGACCAGGCGGTGTTTCATTCTGCTGTACGTATGGTCGTTATGAGTTGGAACCAACTCGATGGCACCTCACAACAACAAATAAGGAACAATCACACCAGCCAATATGGTAACTCCTTTCTTTGCCTATTGATCCAGAGGCATGTGGAGCCCAGAGTGGCTGGGTGGCATTATTAAATTCTAGTTCAATGGAATCAGTGTTGTGTCTCTTGGTGGAAGCATTCCTGCCTTTGGGACAAAGACCTCTAGACCCAAAGAGCATAGGATTGTGGAGACTGGAAGAAAAAGTACTGTAGGTGGGTCACTAAGGGTAATAGTGGTGCCACTCCCATTTCCACCCCTTGACTCCTGGACCCATGAATTCTGGTTATAGGATAAACAGCACCATATATTCAAAGCTGGTTTAGAATACATACAGCCTCCTGGATAACATTGCCCCAGCCCCGGAAGGTATTGCCACCTAGCTGGCACTATAATTGGGTCGTTAAAAGGCAATTCCATCGTTATATCAAGCCAGCTGCTTCAGGATGATGGGGAACATAGTAACACCAGTGAATTCTATGAACATGGGCCCATTGACACACTTCATTTGCTGTGAAGTGGGCTCCTTGACCTGAGGCAATGCTGTGGGATACCATGACAATGGATAAGGCATTCTGTAAGTCCACGGAGGGTAGTTTTGGCAGAAGCATTGCATGCAGGGAAGGCAAATCCACATCCAGAGTAAGTGTCTATTCCAGTAAGGACAAAACTCTGCCCTTTCCATGATAGAAGTGGTCCAATGTAATCAACTTGCCACCAGGTTGCTGGCTTATCACCTTGAGGGATGGTGCCATATTGGGGACTCAGTGTTGGTCTCTGCTGCTGGCAGATTGGGCACTCAGCAGCGGCTGTAGCCAAGTCAGCCTTGGTGAGTAGAAGTCCATATTGCTGAGCCCATGCATAACCTCCATCCCTACCACCATGGCCACTTTGTTCATGAGCCCATCGGGCCATGAGAGGAGTGGCTGGGGAAAGAGGCTGACTGGTATCCACAGAATGCATCGTTCTATCCTCTTGATCGTTAAAATCCTCTTCTGCCAAGGTCACCTTTTGTCGATCTTTTGTATGAGATACAAATATCTTCACTTCTTTGGCTCATTCAGTAAGGTATATCCACATACCTCTTCCCCATACCTCCTTGTCACCAATTTTACAATCATGCTCCTTCCAAGTCCTAACCATCCAGCCAAACCCTTGGCCACAGCCCATGAATCGGTATACATTCACACATCTGGCCATTTCTCCTTCCAAGCAAAATGAACAACCAGGTTCACTGCTCAGAGTTGTGTGCACTTGGAGGATTTCCCTTCACCACTGTGCTTCAAGGAATTCCCAGAAAGGGGCTGCAGTGCTGCCACTGTCCACTTTCGAGTGGCGCCTGCATATTGCACAAAACCATCTGTAAACCAGGCATGAGTTTTCTCTTCCTCAGTCAACTGATGGTAAGAAACTCCCCTGAGTCCATAGGTGCAGACTGGGAGAGGGAAAGCAATGTGACAGGAGTGGGCACCATGGGCATTTGGGTAGCTCCCTCATGTAACTTATTTGTGACTTCAGGTCCTGCTAAAGCCCGATCTCATATATACCACTTCCTTTTAATGATGGAGTGCTGCTGTGCACGTTCAGCTTCATCACTCTGTTTGTCAGACAACACCCAGCTCATGGCGGGCATCTCAGGCCACATGGTGACTTGGTGGCCCATGGTTAAGTGTTCAATCTCTATTAAGGCCCAATAACAAGCCAAAAGCTGTTTCTCAAAAAGAGAGTAATTATCTGCAGAGGATGGCAGGGCTTTGCTCCTAAATCCTAAGGATCTGCCTGTGATTCACCAATAGGGGCCTGCCAAAGATGCCACAAACAGCATCATTATCTGCCACTGACACTTCAAGAACCATTGGATCAGCCGGATCATATGGGTCAAGTAGCAGAGCTGCTTGCACAGCAGACTGGACCTGTTGAAGAGCCTTCTCTTGTTCTGGGCTCCACTCAAACTAGCAGCTTTTTGAGTTACTTGATAAATAGGTCTCAGTAGCACATCCAAATGAGGGATATGTTGCCTCCAAAATCCAGAGAGGTCCACCAGGCATTGCGCCTCTTTTTCAGTTGTAGGAGGGGCCAGATGCAACAATTTATCCTTCACTTTAGAAGGAATATCTCAACATGCCCCACACCACTGGACCCATAGATATTTCACTGAGGTAGAAAGTGCCTGAATTTTTGTCAAGTTAATTTCCCACCCTATGGCACGCAAATTTCTTAACAATAAGTCTAAAGTCATTGATACTTCTTCCTCACTAGGTCCAGTCACCATAGTGTCATCAATGTAATGGACCAGTGTGATGTCTTCTAGAAGGAAAAGGTGATCAAATTCCCTGTGGACTAAATTATGATATAGGGCTAGAGAGTTGATATACTTGTGTGGTAGGACAGTGAAGGTGTATTTCTAGCCTTGTCAGCTAAAGGCAAACTGCTTCTGGTGGTCTTAAAAACAGAATCAAGAAAAAGGCATTGGCCAGATCAATAGCTGCATATCAGTTACCAGGAGATGTATTAATTTGCTCAACCAATGAAACCACATCTGGAACAGCAGCTGCAATTGGAGTCACCACTTCGTTAAGTTTACAATAATCCACTGTCATTTTGCAAGAGCCATCTGTTTTCTGCACAGGGCAAATAGGCAAATTGAATGGGAATGTGGTGGGAATCACCACCCCTGCATCCTTGAAGTTCTTGATGGTGGTTCTAATCTCTGCAATACGTCCAAGAGTGCAATGTTGCTTTTGGTTCACTATTTTCATAGGTAGGGGCAATTCTAATGGCTTCCACTTGGCCTTTCCTACCATAATAGCCCTTACTCCACATGTCAGGGATTCAATGTGGGGGTCTGCCTGTTGCTGAGTATGTCTATTCCAATTATGCACTCTCACTTGGGGAAATCACTGCAGGAAGGGTTCGGAGACCCACTGGATCCACTGTTAGATGGACCTGAGCTAAGACTCCATTAATAACCTAATCTCCATATGCCGCTACTTTGACTGGTGGGACACAGTAACATTTTGGGTCTCCTGGGATTAGTGTCAATTCAGAGACAGTGTCCGGTAATCCCCCAAAAGTCTGATTATTTCCTTTTCCCCAGTGAACAGTCACTCTTGTAAAAGGCCATAGATCCCTTTGGGGAAGGCTGAGAGAAAGATTAACAGTATAAATTTCTGGCAGTGTAGTGGAGTCCTTCCTTAACAGGACCCAGCTTCCCCTTCATTCAAGGGGTTGTGAGTCTGTAAACCGGCTCAAGTCTGGGCATTGATTGAGAGGTCGTGACTCTCTATTCTTGATTTAAGTTAGACTGCCATTTACTTGACATAGAATTCTTCTGCTTGTACAGGTAAAGTAAATATTTAGTAGATTTCCCATCTGTTTCACTCCGAGGGACACCATAACTAAGCAGCCAATGCTATAAGTCCATGCAAGTCAGACTATTCTGATCACTGCTTTGATTCTGCTGTTCATTACGGTAACCATGCTCACCTTGTCTTTGGTGATTAAGTGCCGCCACTTGGCCTCTGCCACCCGAGATCCAATGATCCCCATTGTAAGTAGGTGTTTAATTCAATTAGGGAAGTTCCCACTGTAATATCTGACTTACATAGAAGAGCAATCGTGTCAGTCTTCAAGGATACTGACTGAGGCTCCCTTCACAAATTTATTCTTCATAGTTGTGATGAAAAGCGTGTCCTCTGGGCACTCCGTGTGTGGGTCTGTGGGTCCAACATGATAAATCCACTCTAACATTCCAATTTCCCTAAGCCTTTGGATATCCGCTTCTACGGTATACCAAGGCAATTCTGGCATTTCAACTTCATTTAGTGTAGGCCACCTCTTGGTCTATGGTTTAGTCAACCAATCAAATAAACTATTAGATACTTTTCTAACCTCTCAAGCTAAAATATTGAATGAAGAATCTTTGCTTAGTGGGCCCATATCAGTAAACTCAGACTGATCCAACTTTGTTCCTTGCACCATTATCCTGCACAATTAATAGCCATTCCCACACATATTCTCCAGGTTTCTGTTTGTATATGTTAGAAAAATCAAGCACTTCTTTTGGAGTGTAGTATACTTCTTCACAGGTCATACTTTGTACTTCACCTCTTGGGGTTTGCTGGGACTTAACTCTAGTTATAAGTCTACAAGCAAAAATGGGTGGTTGGAGTGGGTCTTGGGGACATTCAGCAATGTCTTGTAAGGCATCTATCTTAGGCAATGCCCCAGGCAATGTCTCAGGCAAGAACTCTTCAGACACAGCTGGGTTAATCTCATCAGATGGGGTTGGAAGTGATGGTTTTATTGGGGAATGTGGCTTAGCAGACAAAGCTGTAGTAATCTCTTTGGATAGAAGTGAGAGGGCTGGTTCTGTTGGCAGGAGTGATTCAACAGGGGCTCCTTGTCCCCAGCTTCAATATTATCTGCCCACATGTCCCCATCCCAAGTTTCAGGATCCCATTTCTTCCCAATCAATGCCCTTACTTTAACTTCAGACACCATTCGAGGTTGAGCATTCAACTGGCATTATAATTTAGCCACTCTTAGGATAAAACTCTGGGTTTGGTTTTCAGCAATATCACCTCTGTCACTACAAGAAATAAGGCTTTCTTTCAGGGTACAAATAGCAACTTACAGGTCTTTTATGTGGTGCTTGATCTGGAATTCTGAAGCCCTGAGCTCATCTTTCTCTTTCTTCACTTTATCTAGCGAATGTAGGACCAACCAGCCAGTTTTATTATACTTCTTAGTTTGACAAAAATGTTGAAAGGTATCAAATACACAATCACCCAGAGCCTTGTCTCCCTCAAATATTTGATCCAATAGTGGTCATATTTTGTGTATTTCTATTGCCACATCAAGCTATGGATTAACAGTGCCGTCTTTACTACTAGAAATAGTCATTAGTGCCTTTAAGTCTAGCCAGACTTGAGAACCAATTCACAAAACTTATCCTTAAGATTCTGTACCTCTAGAACCACTCATCTAGTGGTTCATCTAGTACCAGACATCTTAGTTTGGGTTCTCTAGGGGAGCAAAACCAGTGAAACATATATAAATATATATAGAGAGAAATTTACATCAAGGAAATGGCTCACACAACTGTGAGGAAATGGCTCACTCAGTTGTAGGTACTGGCAAGGCCCAAATCCATGGGTCAGGCAACAGGCTGTAGACCTCTACTGGCTCACGTGGTTGCAGGGCCTGATGATCCCAAAATTTGCAGGTCACGTGGCAGGCTGGAGGCCTATGCTGGCTCACAGTGTTGCTGTGGTTGGCGACTTCAAAATCTGCAGGTCAGGCAGCAGGCCAGAGACTTCTGCAGGCTTACGTTCCAAGAACTAGAGGTCAGGTAACGAGAAGAGTGCAGAGTCAAGAAAGACAGCGATATTTGCCAGAACATTCATTTATATACTGGAGGCAAACTCCATACAAAGAAACTCCCCTTTCAACTGATTGGCTGCTCACATCAGATCACAAAATGGAAGATGGTTACACAGTGTCTACAAAATCTCTGAGAATCATACCCTAGACAAGTTGACACATAACATTAACCATCACATGTACAGTTTAGTGACATTAAATATGTTCATCACATTGTTCAACTATCACCATAAATTGTTCCCAAATTTACCCATCACCCTTAACAGAAACTCAGTGTCTCCTAAGTGTTGTGTCTTCCTTTCCCCTGCTGCTCAGTTTTCATGATATATTTTCTCACTGATGCAACAAAAGAGACTGTCTGTTTTACACTATGAGTATAATGTCTAGGAAGTGCTCTATAAA
>NW_004443982.1:9259009-9295472 GCF_000243295.1 Trichechus manatus latirostris | reverse complement strand
AAGCGTATATCACAAATTGCCGGCGCTCTGCTGCCCCTCAGGAAGAAGCAAAGATGGCGCACAGAGCAAGGCACTCGAGCGAAAGGAGGGGGAGATGGCAAGAGGCAAGGAAGAAATCAAAAGAAGCGGAAAAAAGCAACACCAGCAGCCCACAAATAGCACCCAGAGAGTCGCCCGCTTGGGTGTGTGGAATCCAAGCAGCCGTCGCTTCCTGGTCAAGAGACTGTGGCCGTGGGAAGCAGAGGAGGCCAAGCCGGGGCGAAGAGGGGTGGGGGGTGGGAAAGCGCACACAGCAAATTACCAGTTGTTTTGTGTCCCGCTGGATGCTCCGTGAGGCTGCTTTCTCGTACCCCCATTTGCTGGTCTCCGATAGGAGTGCAAGATGGTGGATCCGTGCTGCGTTAGCTGGTAGGGGACCTCTGCATGAATCTCTCCCCGCTCTCTGTTCTCTGTCAATTTTTTCACTCCATTTGGTGCTTGGTTGATTTATTTATCTCTTCATTTGATGTTTTAGGGTTTCGGGATTGTTGTATTCTCTGTTCGGCTTAGTTTTTCGGATCTTTGCTGTGGAGGGACAGCGTGGTGCTTCTGCCTAGAGCGCCATTTTGCCCTCCAACTCTTTTTTTTGTAGAAGCGTTTTAGAATTACAAGGGATTTTTGAGATCTTCTACTACAACTTCCCAGCCTTAAAAAAATCTCCCTAAAGTGCACCAGCTCTGCTTTTTGCCTTGGTAAACCCAGGATGCTAAAAAAACAGAATTTTCATTTATTTAGGATCTTGAAGTTCTTCCAGATCTTCATCCAAAACACCAATTTTCGTTTTACAGCATAACCCATGTGGACAGCAGAGGATTTTCAGATTAATGTGGATATTTTTGGTTTCTTTTCATTTCTACCCCTGATACTTCCCATCTTTATTCCTTGCGCTGGGACTCGACCATCCCTGCTTACCCTACTATTTACCTTAGTTTCTCTAGCAGTTCTCTGGGACTTGCTTTTTTCCCCCCCCCGTTTGGTCAGTTTACTCTCAAATTAGAAGCACTTCCTTCACCAATTTTTGCCACTTCTTCTCAGTCAAAGATGACCACTTTTGGTAGGCTTGTGTTTTTGCATCTCTAGCTACAAAAATTCTATTTCTACAGTTTTTCATACCTTGGTTCTTCTCAATCTTTTCAGACTTTGCAGGGAATTTGCTACTCATGTGGCATTTTCCTAAAGTTTAACTGAATATCTATATAATATTTTCACTTATAATATGTTCTCAAGCAACCTTGGCTGGAGGGGGCAGGGCTTACAAATTAAATTATTAGCTCCAGGCAGCTAGGCCCTGACTTTACTAGCCAGGTGATCCCTATCATTCATAATTGGTCAGTTTCTCTTTAAAAGAATCTATTACTGGAGAGAGTCTATCCAGCCTCATCTAAACTCCTAATCAACTCATATTACTGAAAACAAAATTACCTCTACTCCTTTCAACCTAAAAACAAACAGGTAACAATTTGTTCTCAGATTACCAGAAACCAGAAACTCTCCAGTCTTGGTTAAGAATAAAGACATTCATCGAAGAGGTTGAATACTTTAAACTTTCCAGTGTTGCCTGTAATAAATTATTGCACTTCGGATGCAGAAATTATGTACCTTTCCTCTATTTGAACAGTAAATGTGAGGATATATTTCAGCTCTAGAGCTTACACTGATTTTTTTAACTTTTTTTTAAAACAGTTTACACATGCTTCGCATGCTTCAAAAATCAAAATAAAAGGATAGACATTGAGAAGTCTCGCTTTTGATGTTGTTCGTATAAACCACATTTCCTCCCTCACTCCATATTTACTTATTTCTTGTGTATCTTTTCCTTTTCTCTAAGGAAATGAGCCCAAGGTAATATAAATATATTTCACACACTTTCTTTTAAAAAAGATAACCATCACTCTTTTTACCTTGCTTTTCTCATTTATAATAAATAATTTTTTATTTTAGCACATAAAGCATTTTCTCATTTTCTATAGCTAAATAGTATTCCACTGTGTGAATGTATCATGATTTATTTAATTAGTCACTGATTAATGGACACAGATTGTTTCCAAACTTCTGCTATTATAAACAAAGCTACAATAACCTTATACATATGTCAACAAAATTCAATAATAATTATCTTTGTGCAGTAACATTATAGATGATTTGTTTTCATTATACTTTTCTCCATTTCTAAATTTACATTTGATATATTGTTTTTAATAAGGAGAAACAATAGATGTTATCATTTGCACAGTATCTAACATTTTGCAAACAATAGCTTGTAGTTAGACTTCCTGAAGCTGCTAAAAAGCTGGCAACCTGTTCACTATATTGGTGTGTACAGAATATTTAAAACAGTGGATCTGGTCATATAAAAGTGGCCTTATGGGAGTCCACTAAGCCTCAAACAGCATGTCCCTACTCCCACTAATTTCCTCACAAAACAAAAATAAATAAATATAACCACTAAGCACAATTGGAATCCCTAGGTGGTACAAACAGTTAACACCCTAGGCTGCTAACCAAAAGGTTGGAGGTTCAAGTCCACCCAGTGGTCCTCGGAAAAAAGATCTGGTGATCTACTTCCAAAAACATCAGTCATTGAAAACCCTATGGATCACAGCTCTTCTCTGACACACATGGTGTCGCAATGAATTGGAATTGACTCTCAGCAACTGGATTCTTTTTATTTTTATTTTTTTTTTGGATCTACATCGAATAACAAAGGAAACTCCAACATGGTTTGCATGCATCTTGCTACTACTTCATGACATTCCGTGGTGCTTATTAATTACCCTAACTTTAGTGTACCTGCTGCTTACACATAACACAAAGCCATCCTTAAACTAGTTAACAACTGCCCTCACCCCCCCCCCACACACACATACACACAATACCCAGTATATTTAAGGAGAAATTTGAGCTGTTTTTAAAATTCTATTTGGATGTTTGCTAAACAAACGAAAAGTATTGCTGGTGACAAATTAAACTAATGTACTTATATCACTCTCTAACAGGCTTTGATACAGCTGAATCATTACTATATTTTTGTTCTGTTTTAAAATTTTACTTTATACTTACAACTACCCTTTGCTTTATAATGTGAAGATTTTAATGAATTGTGACCAGTAATAGACTTCAATTTCCTACACTCAAGTTGTTGCTTACAAGAAGTAAGTTTCTTTGGATTTAAAGATCATAAGAAACAGAAAGGATATTGTTATGGTTTTAAATGATCTGATATATTATAAATATTTGAAAATTCCAAATTTCAGAAAGTTCTTTTTCTTGGACTATGCCTAATGCTTCCTTGTCTGTAACTTTTCACTTGTTTCATGTTGTAATACTTCTTTAATTACACCTAAATATTGACCCAATCATTCGTTATTTATTGAGAACTAACAATGTTACATGCTATTCTTAAAAGAGAAAAAAGTTCAGGTAAGGATTTAAGTGAAACTAGAACTACTATTTAACTAAGTAACAGAATGCTAAATAACACCCAAGATCCCATTAAAACGAAAGAAATTACTCTTTTTAAAAAAAATACATAAGTATTGGGCATAAACTTAACAAGAAAGGTTCAAAACTAATGAGGAAAATGATAAAACTCTTCTAAAAGACCAAACACAGGCAAACCTAACATAATAAAGATCTCAATTAATTCTCCCTAAATTAGTATATAAGGAGCCCTGGTGGCGCAATGGTTAAGCACTCAGCTGCTAACCAAAAGGTCAGCGGTTCAAACTCACCAGCCATTCCTCAGGAGAAAGATGTAGCAGTGTGCTTCCATAAAGATTACCATCTATGGGGCAGTTCTACTCTGTCCTATAGGGTCGCTATGAGTTGGAATCAACTTGATGGCAACAGGTTTGGTTTTGGTTTTTGGTAAGTTAGTACATACATTTAACACAGTCTCAATAAAAAAATCATCAGTTTTTATGTTTATAAAATTTATAAAGTATTTTAGGAAGAATAAATAAGCAACAGCTATGAAATGCCTTAAAAAAGACAGACAGTGATGGGGGCTAGCCCTGTCAGATATTAAAACATCTAATAAAAAGTATAAAATAAATACCCATGAATTCATACTGAATAAATGATTGAATTAATAAATAAATGGGGGAAGAAGAGACAAATCTCCCATGCAGAAGAATTTCAGACAATTTATGTAGATACTTTGCCCTCAAGGAGGTAGAGCATAACTCCCACTCCTTAAATGTGGGTAGTGACTTCCTTCCAAAGAGTATAATATGGCAAGGAGGGGAAAATAAGAGTAATTTTACAGTGAAGAAACCTGACAAACACTACCTCAGCCAGATGATCAAGGTCAACATTTACTGTCATAAACCATGTTGATATTATTCGATATGATGTGATGAGAATGACACTTTACCTTTGTGGTCTTCCTCCCCAAAACCCATAACCCCAGTCTAATCACGAGAAAAACATCAGACAAATTCCAATAGAGGGGCATCCTACAATAGACCTGCCCAGAACTCCTCAAAACTGTCAAGGTAATCACAAACAAGGAAAGTCTGAGAAACTGTCACAACCAAGAGGAGCCTAACGAGACATGGCAATTAAATGTAATGTTGTCCTGGATGGGATCTTGGAACAGAAAAAAAGACATTCGGTAAAAACCAAGGAAATATAAATAAAGTATGGACTTTTGTTAATAAAAATGTATTAGTATGGGCTCATTAATTGTAACAAATGTACCATATTAATGTAAGATGTTAATAATAGTGGAAACTGTGTGTCTGTTCTGAGCAGGATAATATGGGAACTCTGTACTATCTGCTCACTTTTTCTATAAATCTAAAACTGTTCTAAAAACAAAGTTTATTAATAAAAAATATATAACTTGCTTCAGGCAAAGACATGAATCTTCAGAAAGAACCAAAAGAATGATGAGTATAATGAAAGGAAAACACTCAGAAATTATTATATGATGTGTTTCATTTCCATGATTCTGAATCTCTCCCTCTCATATTTATTGAGCACTAGCTTTTAAGACCCCTGATGCCATTTACCAAAGAAGGAAGCGGAATATTTTCTTATGAACTTTGTTATGCCAATTGACCTAGGTATCCCCTGAAACCATGGTCCACAGACCCCCGCCCCTGCTACTCTGTCCCTCAAAGTGTTTGGTTGTATTCAGGAAATTTCTTAGCTTTGGTTTAGTCCCGTTGTGCTGACTTCCTCTGTAGTGTGTGCTGTCCTTCCCTTCACCTAAGATAATTCTTGTCTACTATCTAGTTAATGAATAACCCTCACCCTCCTTCCCACCCTAGTAATCATCAAAGAATGTTTTCTTCTGCGTTTAAATCTTTTCTTGAGTTCTTATAATAGTGGTCTTATACAATATTTGTCCTTCTGTGACAGACTAAATTCACTCAGCATAATGCCTTCCAGATTCCTCCATGTTATGTTTCACAGCTTCATCGTTGTTGTTTATTGTTATGTAGTATTCCATTGTGTGGATATACCATAATTTGTTTATCCATTTGTCCGTTGATGGGCACCTAGATTGTTTCCATCTTTTTACTGTCGTGAACAGTGCTGCAATGAACATGGTTGTGCATATATCTATTCATGTGACGGCTCTTATTTCTCTAGGATATATTCCAAGGAGCGGGATTGCTGGATCATATGGTACTTCTATTTTTAGCTTCTCAAGGAAGCACCAAATCAATTTCCAAAGTGGTTGAACCATTTTACATTCCCACCAACAGTATATAAGTGTTCCAGTCTCTCCACAACCTCTGCAGCATTTATTTAAAAATTCCCATTATAGACAAATGCAGGCTATATAGGCTTTTCATTTCAATTGGGCCACATCAAGTCATTTCTGATTGAGCCTCTGATTCAGTGGACTGCTACACAAAGAAGGAACAGTTCCCTATAGGTTGACACTATATCTAGCATAGTAATATGCTTTTCACATGTGTTCATTTGCTGAATACCTACATGGAATATTTAACTTTACCTAAAATAATTTGGTCTTTGCCCTTGTATCCTGAGATAGAACTCTAAACCCTTAGATTTTGCTGAGTAATTGATGTGCCTTTGTCATCTAGGAGCCCTGGTGGTGTAGTGGTTAAGAGCTCAGGCTGCTAACCAAAAGATAGGCAGTTTGAATCCACCAGCCACTCCTTGGAAACCCTATGGGGCAGTTCTACTCTGTCCTATAGGGTCACTATGAGTTGGAATTGATCCCACAGCAAGGGGTAGAGTACTTTTTTTTGTTGTTATCTAAACACCTAAGGATTTGTACAAATGAGCGGGGGACTAGCCAGGCCACAAAAACCACCTGCAGTGCTTCAAACCAGTTCATTCTTGTTCAGCCCCACCCCCACCCCTAAAAGAGTAGTGGGAGCCAGCAGGTCCGAAGTGAGGGAGTCCAGGGGGGTCTCCGAGCTTGTGGCTAGCACCCTAAAGGGGTAGAGGAGAAACCTCCAATCTGTAGCCAGCAGGTCGTAAGTGAGGGTGTGGTGTAGACTCTATTTGAGTCTGAATGATGGTGTCCTTTTGACTTGTAAGAGCTGACCTAGCTCTGGGTGGTTAGAGTCAGAGAAGTGCTGCACGGGCAGCTAGTGTCATTAATGAACAGAGAAGTAAAAAGTGGGCATTTATTATATACTCATAGTTGAAGACAGCATAGTGGGATTCTGAGATTTCCACACAACTGCAGTAAGATGAAAAATGGGCTCCAACAAGCCTGTAGCTTTCAGTAATTAATTGGCATTACCCAGTGGCAAGATCACAAGCTTTTATTTACTTACATAGCAATTAGGATGTAGATGCAAGGGATAAGATTCATTGTGGAGTTGGCCTCCCTCAGACCCCCGTCCCGGGGTGAGCTGACACAGGAAATCTGAGTGCATGGGAACAAGGAAAAGGGGTAAGAGGAAGGGGCCTTTGTTCAGCTGCACCTGGCCTGACTGTCCCGTTGCCAAGCTTTGTTCAAATTCAAATAGCATGGCAGTCCCGTGACCAGAGGTGCATGACTAGAAAGAACATTTCTTCTCCCACGAGCTACAAGATTACATTAGTACAATTAAGTAGTCACAGAGTCATAGAGAAAGTTACCATGGATTCAAAACAGGGAGGAGGGCTTCTCTGACAGAGGGGAACAGGAGAGGAGAAAGAGACCCAATTCCCAGCTTCCTTATCAGAGAATGCTCTGAGCCCAAGGCCTCAGCTTATCCATAAAGGCAGACCACCCTCCCAGCAACCTACCAGGAGCAAAGCACTCACTGCACTCTGTGCTTCATAAGTTACAGATTAGTCTCAAGTAGCCTACAACTTAGTGGGAAAAATAGTGTAGACATGAGGCAGAACAAGGGACACTAATATTGCATTTGCATAGAAATATTCTTTAAAATCTAGACAGCTACTTGGAAATGTATAGGTAAAAATGAGTTGCTACTATCTTTTTCAGTTTTCATTCATGTTTGGACTTTGAAAGTAGTAATCCCTACTACTCATATGCCAGGTTCTCCTATATCATAACTTTTCATATAGAAATATCTTAGTCTCTATTCAGTTGAAGGCTATTGAGGGCAGTGATGTTTGTGCTCCCTCCGCCACTTTCCTAGTGTATCATGCACAGAACACGCTATAAATATTTCCAAATGAACAAATTGAGTCAGCTACCAGAGCCCCCCACAATAGCCTGCCTCATTGTATCACACGAGAGAATCACAAAGGTGTGGCACACAGAAGCACAGCCAAGGTTCAAGCTAATGTGTGACCTGATCATATTCATGAATATTTTTCCCTTTTAATCCCAAGTGATAAAAAGCTGGACAAGGTAGAAATAAAGAAAAGCCCAAAAAAGAAAAATCAAGTATTTATAAGCAAAATCACTTCATATTACGAAAGTCTGAAGTTTATTTAGCATCATATCTGAGGCACTAATGAGAGTAAAGGAAGAAACTTAACATCAATCCCACATTCAATTTTAAGGAGTCTCAACACTAATGAAAGCGCTCAGACTGTAACCAGTCTTGAAAGTATGAAAAGCCATATGTTTACAATACCCAAAATATACTATGGGAACTTCCTATGAAAAGGAGGTGGCCTGGATACCTACAGTCTTTCCAATCTGAAGACTCCAACACACGTTGTTCTGCTGTTTCTCCCAATACCAACCTAGAACTCTACAGACAAAACTAAAAATATAGAAAACTTTGGGGACAAAGGAGCCTCTGAAGGAGTGTGATGTTGGCCCTGAGAAACAAGTTCACTGGCTTAATGTTCAACCAATATAATGATACAGAAAGCCTGAAAGTCTTAGTACTTACATCTCAAACTAGATCAAGGGAACAATTCTCTTTAAGCTACAATTTCACAATTACATAGAAAATCACTGTTCTTTAAATAAAAAATTCATACTATACTACTAAATATTTTAAAGTGACTTTTACTTCCTCGTGAAGAAGGGGCCAGAATAATAATCAGGAATTTTAAATGAGAATGGAAGTTCATTCAAGGTTAATAAAATCAATCAGTTGACCAACTATATACAAGCCCCCAAAATTACTTCTGTCCATACTGCCAAGATAAACAAACAAATTTAAAAAGTTAGAAGCTTATATACAAGAAGATATTTTTTAACTACAGATGACAAAAAAAAGAAAGAAAGAAGAGCTCTGGACATGTAGCATTTGCTTACAAGGGCTTTCTTTGAAACTGTTACTACAATTATTCTTTAAGCAAAGTAAGAATTGCAGGTAAAAATAAGTATATTAAAGCCTAAATAGGAAAAAAAAAGAAAAACTTAAAAACTGGTATTAAATTACATCAGTAGAGTATGTTTAATATCTTTAGTAATTCTGTTATTTCTAAATCCTTCCATAAACAGGCATTGCAGTTCTTCAGTTTATTGCAAACATTTCTTAAAATAAAACTCAGCCCTAATGTTGAAGTGATAATACAAATTATAAATTATTGGTACTATACTATAAAGCATAATGAAGAATATCTTATTTAAATAAAACAAGGGTAATATTTCACTGGAGAATAAGTCCAACAAACAGATTTTTTTTCTCTCCATATCTATATCCACTGATGATATTTTATAGGCTAATTTCTAAACAGAAGCAAATTCTTTTTTAAATGAAAGTTATACACATACAATACAGGGTATTTTACAGCAGATACTAGTTTGCCAAGCTTTAGAAGGCAAAACACTAAAGTTGTGAATTCAGTATTGTCCAGATAATTGTTTCTCCTTGCCCTGGAGAATCTCGTGGTATGTGCTGTTGAGAGACTGCCTTGTCACCACCACTGCTCTTGTCACAGTTGAATCTACTATGATAGAACATTCACGTCCTTAAGATGCCAGGCCTAGCAAAAAGCCTCCCACAAATCCACTGGATATCACGATGTTCTGTTTGATAAATTCTGTTGCCTGAAACATAAAGTAAATTTAAACGAATATTTAATTATTGAATCCAGAGTTAAGTAACATTTTCATCAAATAAATATTCAGCAAAAATTCCTGGGCTCCTACTATTGTAGGTGCCAAACACCATGCAAGATCTCAGAGCAGTCAGTTACAAACTGAAGCTGCCTAGAGCCTAGAGCCAGGCTCAGTAAGCTCTGTGACTACTGAGATAACAGGTATATGGGCAGCAATGATATCACAGGTAAAAAGAAATCTACATATAGGGCAGACATAAATGGCTCCTTTAGCAAGTTGTTAACAAAGATCATTTAATAAATTTCCATAGCAGGCATAATGATATTTACTAATAATCCACTTAGCTAGTAAGAAAAAATGTACAGGATCAAAAAACATACATTTAACATCACCTTGATAAACTATTTAATGTTAGTAAAATTATGAGGAAGCAATTAGACAAGGCCAAAACTGTGGGCTATTCTGCAAAAGTGGCCTAGATGCTTCAAAAATGTCAGTGTCATGAAAGATGGGGAAAAAAGAAAAAACAAACCAGATGAGGGAACTGTTTAAGATTAAAGGAGACATCAGAGACATGATAACCAAATGCAATGTATAATTCTTGACTGGGGGAAAAAAAGGCAATAAAGGATATTTTGTGGAAAAACTTCAATATGGACTACATATTAGAAAGTAATATTGTATGTTAAATTTCTTGGGTGTAATTATGGTACTTGTAGTTGTACAGGAGAATATTCCTATCCTTAGGAGATAGGTGCTGTAGTATTTAGAGGTGAAGAGTCATGATATCTTAAATGGTTCAGCAAAAAAAAAAAAGTGTTAATCACACACATGCACACAGGTAAAGCAAATGTGGCAAAATGTTAACAATTTGGTAAGGGTAAAGGGTATTTAGGTATTCACTATACTTATCTTTCAACATTTTAACTGATTTGAAATTTTTCAAAATAAAAAGTTGGGAGAGGTAAAAGAATAAAACAAAAACAGAGTCAAAGGAGTAACTATTTAATTCTAAACAGACTATAAGAATATAGACAAAATACAAATAAAAATGTTATTAAAACTAATATATTCATCAAATTAATAAAATAAAATGAATACATTTTCAAACTATTTCCACCTCAAGAAAAAAAATGGGTAGTCTGCATTTTCAACAGTTTGTATACACATAGATATATATAGACATTGTAAAAGCGGAAGAAAAATTCTGGAAGAATAATGTTATCTGTTTTTACACAGGAGGATCAAGGAGTTGGGGAAATGGGCAGGGGAATCTATGTTTATCACCAAAAATTAATGACTGATTCAAATGGTGGTTTGATTCCAAATTTTACTTAACACTGGAGACATATGACCAAAACCACCAATTTTTTTAAAGAAGATAATTCCCAGTCACATTTACTGCTAAGTGAGACCCATTTAAAAAAAGGAGCCAAAAAACATATATTGTCTTACTTCCTCAATTATATTGTTGATTTCAGGTGCTGCTTTATTTGCTCGTTTCTTAATCTGTCTTTTTGCTTTGTTTACATCTTTTTCAACTCTCTTCCAGTCGATCTGCACATAGCCACTGTGACTGGCAAGCTGCAAGAATGTAATAAAAATGGTAAATTCTAAATCAACTAGGTTACTGACTAATCTATTACCAGGAATATATGAACATTTAGATTTCAAGAAATCTATGAAGCTTATTGGTTTAAAAAAAAAAATCACTATTCATTCATTAATTAATTTATTCAACAAATGCTAAGTACCTACCCTGTGCCAAGTACTGTCTTAGGTCCACAAGCTACAGCCAACAAGAGACAGACAACATCTCACCCTCTCCCACCCTCACAGAGCTTCGAGTCCATTAGAGAAAACTGATATTAACATAAACAACTAATTATTTAGAATAATGAACACTGTGCTAAGAAAAGAGCAGTACATGACAGGAAAACATTTCAAAAATTATATTATAACTGTACTATAATTCTATCATACCTTTTAGAGTAGAGACAGCTAAAAAGATATAGAGGCTATCCAAATAATGCGGCTAATAAAAAAGTACCTTTTAATTAAACGGATGTTTGAACAAGGGATCAGAAGCTAATTAGCTATTAGATCACTAAAGAAACCTAGTCTGATAAAAGGTCTTCACTAACTCTCTTTATTTAAATAAGAATACTTTCTGCTAATTGCTTTTGAAAGTGGAATATAAAAGAAATAATGTGGTAAACTTATGCTCTACACAAGTTTCATAAAATAAATCCTTTTAATGAAACTATAGCTTCAATCTATATGCTGAGCAAATAATCCGAGAAGGTGGACTATCTGAAGAACAGGGCATCAGGATTGGAGGAAGACTCATTAACAACCTGCGATATGTAGATGATACAACCTTGCTTGCTGAAAGTGAAGAGGATTTGAAGCACTTACTGATGAAGATCAAAGACCACAGCCTTCAGTATGGATTACACTTCAACATAAAGAAAACAAAAATCCTCACAACTGGACAAATAAGCAACATCATGATAAATGGAGAAAATTTTAAAGTTGTCAAGGATTTCATTTTACTTGGATCCACAATCAAGGCCCATGGAAGCAGCAGTCAAGAAATCAAACGACGTGTTACATTTGGCAAATCTGTTGCCAAAGTGCTAATACAGCAAAGATGTCACCCTGTGGACTAAGGTGCACCTGACCCAAGACCATGGTATTTTCAATCGACTCATATGTATGTGAAAGCTGGACAATGAATAAGGAAGACTGAAGAATTGATGCATCTGAATTATTGTGTTGGCAAAGAATATTGAACATACCATGAACTTGCCAAAAGAACTAAATCTGTCTTGGAAGAAGTACAGCCAGAACGGTTCTCAGAAGCGAGGATGGTGAGACTTCGTCTCATGTACTTCGGACACGTCATCAGAAGAGACCAGACCTTGGAGAAGGACATCATGCTTGGTAGAGGGTCAGCGAAAAAAAGGAAGACCCTCAGTCAGATGGACTGACACAGCAGCTGCAACAATGGGCTCAAATATAGCAACGACTGTGAGGATGGCACAGATCAGGTAGTGTTTCATTCTGTTGTGCACAGGGTTGCTATGGGCCGAAACCGACTTGACGACATCTAACAACAGCAACATAGTTAAATGCCCATTAACCATAAGAAAAACACTCATACGGTGCTATTAGAACACTGCAGCATCTGAACAGGAAAAATAGCATGTGTTAAGCCAGTACAGTAAGTTAGTCCCTCAAAATAATAAAATCAAAATATAATCACATGAGCAGTAATTAAGCCATATATATCATTATAAATCACTTCTATCAAACTTATGCTTTCTTTATAATCTTTTAAGGTAACACTTTGACTTTTAACCATACACAAAATACTTCAAATACTAAAAATATTTGGGTTTATATAAATAGGATGACTATGAATCTTAGGTTCTATTTTCTCTGTGAATGACTCCATAGAAGAGTTTGTCTGTATTTCTGCCTATATTTATTCACTTACTATCACTTCAAACTCAAACCTCAGCAAAGCAGAGTGGTGATCAAATCAAATGGCAAGTGAAAGCTTTTTCTGATAGTACTTGACACAGCAATTTGGGCCACCAGCATAGAAGTGATGACGAATTTTAGGAAAAGGAGCCTTTTCTACACATAAATTGAAAAAACTTACTGCTTACTTGTATTAAGTAATCAAACCAGTTGATTTCTTTGAAGCTTTTGCAGAATTTAACTTTTTGCTGAATCTCCTATCTTCTTACTCAGTCCAAAGCTTTTGAGAACAAAGATTGTACGTACATGTATGGCTTTATTTTTTGGTGAAAAAAACCAAAAATATTATCTAGGCTACTACTCATTAGGATTCCTCAATTCAATTTTCATTTTCAAGACTTAACATTTTAAGTTACAAAGTTTGTTTTTTTTTAATTAATTCTTCTGCCATGAGTTATACTGATGATGAAATGAACAAAAAATCTTAACTACATTCCTTATCCACCCCTAGCAAATGAATAAAGGAAGTCATTTAATGAGACAGATTAAACAAATTCTCACAAACAGCATTCTGTATACATTACATAAAAATATTTCTGCAAACCCATTTGTCACTGAAAATTAATAAAGCTAGGGTTATCTGAGACAAAAGATTTTATATGGTTTAAAGAACCTGTACACTTTTGGGTAAAATGTCAGAACAGTTGCAGGAAAAATAAAGACCTTGAGAAGCTGAAGATGTTAATGCCTCTGTGGGCTCTCTGTCTCTGACACTTCTAAGCAGTCACAGCATCTTCCAGCACTATACACATATACCTGTCCACCTCAGCACTAACCTTACCATTAAATTTGTTTGTGAATACCTAACTCTCCCAGGGGATTGGGAATCTCTATGTTCTTAAGAGTCCAGAATAATGTTAGGCAAACAAATAAATGAGTGAATAAAGACTTCCCTTGGAGGCAAATCTGCTCAAACTGAAGGACAGTGGTCCAAACTGACCAGTACACTCCAAGACAGAGATGACCCAGGACAACCAATCTGACCCCAGTGGGGTTCACGTACATCTATCATCATCAAATACCTTCTAAGAACTGACTGTACAGGACCCAATTCAGTCTTGTCCACCCTGAACTTATTTGAGCAATTATGGGGAAATGCAAACCAGCAGACCAGGGTTGAGGGTGAGCGAGCAGGAGGGGTAATTACTACTTTTGAACATTTGACTTTCTTAGAATGCTGAAAGCGAAGAGGACTTGAAGCACTTACTGATGTAGATCAAAGACCACAGCCTTCAGTATGGATTACACTTCAACATAAAGAAAACAAAAGTCCTCACAACTGGAACAATAAGCAACATCATGATAAATGGAGCAAAGATTGATGTTGTCAAGGATTTCATTTTACTTGGCTCCACAACGTCCATGGAGGAAGCAGTCAGGAAATCAAACGACGTATTACATTGGACAAATCTGCTGCAAAACACCTCTTTAAAGTATTAAAAGACAAAGATGTCACTTTAAGGACGAAGGTGTGCCTGACCCAAGCCATGATATTTTCAATCTCCTCATATGCATGTGAAAGCCAGACAATGAAAAAGGAAGACAGAAGAACTGATGCCTTTGAACTATGGTGTTGGTGAAAAATACTGAATATACCACGGACTGCTAGAAGAACAAACAAATCTGTCTTGGAAGAAATACAGCCAGAGTGCTCCTTGGAAGTAAGGCTGGCGAGACTTCACCTCACGTACTTCGGACATGCTATCAGGAGGGACCAGTCCCTAGAGAAGGACATGCTTGGTAAAGTAAAGGGTCAAGGAAAAAGAGGAAGATCTTCGACGAGATGGATTGACACAGTGGCTGCAACAATGGGCTCAAATATAACAACAACTGTGAGGATGGCGCAGGACCGGGCAGTGTTTCGTTTTGTTGTATGTAGGGATGCTGTGAGTTGGAACCGACTCAATGGCACCTAACAACAACAAAGAATGCTAAAGCATTTCACGGAATTAGGTAAAGAGGTGTCATTAGAATAAAAGCCTACAAGTTAAAAATAATGCCAGGCTTTCAGGGAAAGATCCATGTATGATGGAACGCTGAACATGTGGATGGGCCTATTTGCTTGTTTCACCATATGGCGATATAACGGGGCTGTTTCACTGGGGAAAACTCCCTCTCCCACCCTAAATCCACATCTTTAGGTATTTTTTTCTTGGGCTGGTCAGATTTCCCAGAGAAAGAAAAGCCCCATCCACACATTTAAGGCTTTCTATCAGCTTTTACGAGCAGACATCAGCCATCAAGGAAAGTCTATAACATAAAAAAGAGAGACCAATAAACAAGCAGAGAGAGAGAGAGGAAAAAAAAAAAAAACTTAGAGAAACAGAGACTTTGTAGGGAGAAAAAAAAGGCTAAAAAAAAAAAAAAACTAGATCATTTATGTTCTCAGAGATTAAAAAACATAATGGACAACTGAAAGTACTCCCAACGGCTAAAGCTAGAACAATCTGAGCAACAAAATAAAGTAATATTGGATTATAACCCAAAGTATAAGATATCCATTACCCTATATTGATATAAATAAATGATTGAATAAATTAATAAATGGAGAAGACATAAATCTCCCATGCAGAAGAATTCCAAAATAGTTTATGCCGATACTCTGCCTTCAGGGAGCTGGTGTGTAACTCCCACTCCTGAAATGTGGACTGTGCATAGTTCCTTCCAAAGAGTACAGTATGGAAAGGAGGACAAGTTGGCAGGTACTTTTATACAGGACTGGTGGGAATGTAATTGTTGTATTCTTTCTGGAAGAATACTTGACAATCAAAACGCTTAAATATGTGCATTTGCTTTGTCTCATGAGTGTGTGCAAATGTATGTAAATAGCTGGTCACTGCAGTGTTGTTTGTGAAACTGAAAAAATTAACTGCATAGATAAACAGTCTGTGTAGATATTGAGAATTCCACGCAGGACAGAACATTTGGATCAACATTCTGAACTTGCAGTCTATTAACGTGATCATACCAAACACCGTCTGGTGATTAAAGACAACTTTCAGCCTTTGCCATTTCTAAGAACCTTCTATCCTCAATTCAAATGAGACAACACATTTCAAGTACAGCTACCTTTAACAAACATCACTGGTCTACAGACAAACAATTAAAATGGTTTTCAAAGATGCTAGTGCTTCAGTAAATAATGTATTTCTAAAAGTCTTATTGAAGGGACTGTCTTCTAACTATTGCACTGGTTGAAGGAAGCTATAGGCTGGAAGGGGACAGTCACACATAATACATGCTACCTTTCCAATCTCTTAAAAAAAATTTTTTTTAAAGATACTGCATCCATGAAAGAAGAACAAGGAGCAAGATGCTAAGGTACCCCAGGCTGGGGTGGAAGTAGGAATTGACTGCAAACTGGCTCATATTTATTTTGGAAGGTGAGGGTTAATTCTGTGGTATTTCAATTCTACCTCAATAAAGCTGTTAAAAACAAAAACAAACAAACAAAAAAAGATGCTAAGGTAACACTGAAAGAACGACAACAACAACAAAAGCTCATGAAAGTTAAAATTAATGATAGCAGAAATGAAAAAATAAGAGTTAGAAGATGAAGTTGAAGAAATATTCCAGAAGGCAGACCAAAAAGACAGCAAGAAAATAGGAAAGATAAGAAAACTAGACAATCAGTTCAGGAAATCCATATAATTAGGAACTACAGAGAGAAAGATGAGAAAAAACAAAGAAAAGGAAATCATTAATAAATAAATATCGAGAGAATTTCCCAAAACTGAAAGACACACATCTACCAAACTGAAAAGGCCCATTTAGTTTCCAGCACAATGGATGAAAACAGACCATGGCAAAGCACATCGTTGTGAAAAATCAAAACACTGGAGACACATAGAAAACCCTATAAATATTTACTAAGACGGGGAAAAAATACCACATAGAAAGGTTCAAGAAATAGAATGCTTTTAGACTTAACAGCAACACTGGAAATTAGAAGGCAGTGGAGCAATATCTAGACCCAAGTAAGTTATCAACCAAGTGTGAGAGTGAAATGAAATTTTCAAACATGTAAAAGTCTCAAAACTACACTTCCTATGCTCTCTCAAAAAGTTACTGAAGGACATGTCCCACCAAAACAAAAGAA
Organism: Trichechus manatus latirostris; assembly: GCF_000243295.1. Classification (NCBI taxonomy): domain Eukaryota; kingdom Metazoa; phylum Chordata; class Mammalia; order Sirenia; family Trichechidae; genus Trichechus; species Trichechus manatus. The sequence continues at coordinate 9,278,373 of NW_004443982.1, read as the reverse complement.
TACATCAAGAAGACATATAAGATATAGGAAACCACCCATGACAGAAGCAAAAGGTAGCCCCAGAATGGTATTGAAGGGAGATCCCAGGATAACAGCTGTACACCAGGCCTAAAAAGCAAGCCAAACACAGGACTCTGGGAGCAAGTTCGTCAAGAAGATTAAACTGACAGACTATTTGATGCATATGACCACAGTGAGAGGAGATTTAGACAACTGGTAGAAAGTTTGGGATTGATTTAGTGATGCATACATAAAAAACAAAGCCAACCAAAACACAACAGTTACTAACTTCAGGGAAAACAAAGAGTTGTAACAAGAAAAATCACAGTATACTACATGACTCAGTGGTGAATAACATTTGCAGTCATAATAACCTAAACCAGAGGTCAGCAAACTACAGGCTGCAGGCCAGCTGCCTGTTTTTATAAATAAATTTTACTGAAACACAGCAATACCCATTTATTTACTTATTGTCTATGGCTGCTTTCATGCTACAACATCTATGTTAAGTAGGTATGACAGAGACCACATGGCCTGCAAGCCTAAAATATTTACTATCTTGTCCCTTTAAGAAAAAGTTTGCTGATCCCTGATCTACACACTCGGTGGTGAAATTCCACTTCCAATATGTCAAAGTATACTCCTAACACACTGATCCTCTGCAGATAGCAACTATAAACCCTGGTTAAAACATAAGGGCTCCAGAGTTTTTTTAAAAAAAAAAAAAGGCAAGCAGATTTTGAAGGAGAGTTGAAACTTAAGTTAGGAAGGGACCAATTATCAGGTGAGTTGCTTTGCTCATTTTTATGACTTTATCCTAAGGGCAGAATGCAGTCACAGGGGCTAAAACTTCAATAGAAAACCTGCCATCTTCCTGGCCGGAAGAAACAGAGGACAGAGCCCAGAACAACCATAGCTGTCATAAAAAGGAGTCAGAGAGGAGCCCCAATTTCTATGTATAAACACTACCCAAGTCTCTGGATAACTCCTTAATCACACATTCATGGAACAGAACCAAGCATTCTGCATCTAAGGCTAAAAAGAAATGAACTGAGATCTGAGCTGCTACCCATCACAAGTGAAACAATTTGTAATTTGAGTCTAACCAAGTTAACTGCCTGCTAAAAATAATCTGTCAACATTCCTTAGAGGAATAAAACATAATCCAGGGTCTCCACAACATAACATTACCAATTAAAATTAAATCGGGGGTGGGGGAGAGGACTAAATAGACAATAGATAAGTGGTAATTTTGGTGAAGGGTAAGACAGTACACATTACTGGGGAAACCAGCACAACTTGTACAAGGAAGGTCATGGAAGCTCAACAGACACATCCAAACTCCTTGAGGGACTGAATTGCTGAGCGGAGGGTTATGGGGACCATGGTCTCGGGGAACATCTAGCTCAATTGGCATAAAAGTTTATAAAGACAATGTTCTATATTTTACCTTGGTGATAGCGTCTGGGGTCTTAAAAGCCTGTGAGCAGCCATTTAAGATACTCCACTGGTCTCACCCCTTCAAGAGCAAGGGAGAATGAAGAGAACAGGATACAAGGAAAAGATCAGTCCAAAGGACTAATGGACCACAGCTACCATGGCCTCCACCAGACTGAGTCGGTACAGCTAGATGGGGCCCAGCTACCACCACTGACTGCTCTGACCAGGATCACAATAGAGGGTCCTGGACAGAGCTGGAGAAAGATGTAGAACAAAATTCTAACTCACAAAAAAAGACCAGATTTACTGGCCTGACAGACTGGAGAAACCCCAAGGGAATGGCCCCCGGACACCCTTTTAGCTCAGAGGTGAAGTCACTCTCAAGGTTCACCATTCAGCCGGGGATTGGACAGCCCCACAAAACAAAACGGGACTAATGAGGCACAGCAGTCCAGGGACAAGGACTAGAAAGTAGGAGGGGACAGGAAAGCTGGTAATAGAGAACCCAAGATTGAGAAGGAACAGTGTTGACATGTCATGGGGTTGTTAACCACTGTCATAAAACAATATGTGTACTAACTGTTTAATGAGAAACTATTTGTTCTGTAAACCTTCATCTAAGGTACAAAAAAAAAAAAGAATTATCTATGTGAGATCAAATTGACAACAGCAACTCAAAAGGTTTGATGGGAAGCCTTGGGGGCTGTGAGTTGAAGACAATGGTGATGGAATAATTTGGAAAAGGATAGTGAGAATAGCAGCACAACTGGAAGAATGTAATCGATGTCACTGAATTGCACATGTAAAAAACTTTTGAAATGGTGTAACTGTGGCTATGTGTATTTTCACCAAGAAACTACAAGGTCAAGAAGGGAGAGTGTTGACATGTCATGGGGTTGTTAACCAATGTCATAAAACAGTATGTGTACTGTCTGTTTAATGAGAAACTATTTGTTCTGTAAACCTTCATCTAAAGTACAATAAGAAAAATTTTTTTAAATAAATAAAATCCGAAATTACTCAGTATATGATAAACCAGGGAAATGTGACCTACTCTCAAGAGAAAAAATCAAAACATGCCAACCCTGAGGCGACCCAAATATTGGAATTACCAGGACTTTAAAGCAGCTTGCTTTAAATCAATGAAAAGACAGGAAATCTCACCAGAGAAATAAAAAATATCAAAAGAACCAAATGGAAATTCTAAACATGAAAAATACAACATCTGAAATAAATTCGCTGGGTAAGCTAAATGGCAGAAGGTAGATAACAGAGGAAAGAGTCAGTGAACTTGAAGCTAGATCAATACAACTTATACAACCTGAAAAAAAGATTTAAAAAATGAACAAAGTCTCAGAGACAAGTAGGACATTATCAAAAGGTCTCACATATATGACATTGAAGTCATGTTCAGAAGGAGAGAAAGAATGGAGCAGAAAAACATTTGAAGAAATAATGGACAAAACCTTCCCAAACACAGTTATAAAGACATAGATTTACAGATTCAAGAAGCTCTGTGAACTCCACAATTATGAAATAGCAATACTAGGATGAGGATGATTCAGGGGAACGGAAGCTTGCATGTGCGTGAGTGAGAATGAAAGGGGAGGAGGGTATGGGGAGAGCAGAGCAGTTCAGTAAATGGAAGCTACATTCTCATATTCTATAATGAGAAGCCAACAGTTAATACCTAAAATTGAAAGATCAAGACATGTCCAACTAACTTGTTTAGAAAAAAGGGGAGAAACACCTTATGAATCTGCTAAGGGTTGAAAGTAGTTGCCTCAAGGAAGGGGAAAATGGGGGTGGTGAGAGAGGCATAGGATTACTCTAATCTGTAATAAGCCTTGTACAAGTATTTGACCCTTTGAACTATGTGCATTTAACTCTGAAAGAAATAAAAACTAAACTTAAAAGATTTATATACTATTGTCTATTTTAAGAAGTGGTGTAATAAATATCTACTGGAAAATACGTAATACTGAGTTATTAGAAAAGCATTAAGATTCTAATTAATATTTATCTTTAAACACACGTAAAGGTGGTAAAAAAAATATATAAAAATGGGCCTAAAGAATATTAAACAATTAGTCTAAACACCATTTGAGACTCTATTTCCTCTTTCAGTTTCCTTCCACTGAGTTTTCAAGGCAAATCATATTTCTGGGAAAAAATGGGTTTGACGTAGACAGGTGCTTGTTATTTCTGACTTTGTGACCTCAAAGAATGCATGGACTAGGCATGGAGAAGTAGAAGGTGGCAATGGCACTATGTGGATTTGAATGGTGCATACTGAGTGGACTAAAATCGACTTCTGAAAAACATGCAGAGTGGATTAAAATACAATTCTCTCTATTCTATGAACGTTTTAGGAAAGTCTGCTTCAGTCCAGTACTCTTTTGTGCTAAACAGAAATGACTATTGAGTTTTCAAAATAGCTATAAAATTAAACATGTTCTTGTGCCTCTATAACCCCAAGTCAAAATCAGCTTAAGTAAAAATTCTCTTCTGTACAAATGCTAAGTTTCGATATTAATCATATTTCATTTCACCTCTTACCACAGTGTCAATTATTCATAATTACATCAGCAATAGAAAGAAAATGTATATATTATTTACAAGGCTGTTTAGTAACTAACTCAAAATTTGTGCTTAACATGTATGATTTAAGTCCCTCTGCAGTTAAGGCAACTACAATATTATATGCTCAATGGACTTAGGTGCTAAACTAGATTTTGGTTGCTATGACCATCAATCATGTTTTAAATCTGGTACAACTGACAGTTCTCTGCAACTTTAAAATTGTTACTAACATTCACTCACAGATATTTTCAATTTTTGGATTTATGATATTTGATCCTCAAGTAATGGTATTTTCGGAAAAATACATGCCAAACAGACATGAATGCCAGATAATAGCCTGGTAAACATCCTCTGAAGGCAAAGCTTTTTTAGACTTTATATTTAGAGGAACATGAACAAAACTAAATTTTCAAATCCACCTGTCTCAGAAATAGGATTATGGATGATTTTTAAAACCAATTTTCTACACCTTCTACGTTATTATGGATCCCTGGTTTTAAAAATGTTAGAAATTGCTAACAGCAGTTTCTTATGGGGAAGAAACTGCATGTGTAGGAAACAGGGAAAGGAAACAGACCTTATGAATTGTATATACGGTGTGTGTGAATTTTAAATATATGTTTAAAATCGTCAGGATGAGTGGGTTACATTATTATATTGGTGAAAGGTTTATTTTACCAGGGAGATGTTTAAGGGAAATTTGGTTAAGTAACAACCTAAAGAAAATGAGGTAGCTATTAATAAGACAATTTTCAGTTGTCTTTTTGACAGCTGGAAGCAAGCTATGCTTAAATTAAAGAATTTAGAAGTATTTAAATTGTTGTCTTTCACGGATGCAAACTTTCAAAATTTATTGTAGTTCTTCCAGAAACTGATGCCTAAAAGAAAAATTCTACCTTCTATTAAAATAGACAGAAGTGAAGTGGCTAAACTTGGCTTCATTCCCAAGGGCTACCTATGTAAGCAGAGACAAGTAGCTACAGCTGTGACATACCTGAAGGAGCAGAAAGCCACCACCTACTGCAGTTGCTGCAAGTTTTCCAACTTTCTGGAACAAAAATCCAGCACACCTTTAATGAAAGAAATGACAAAATATGAGAATGATCAACGATGTACTAAACCCTTTTCCCTCGTCTAGTTTTCATAGCTTTCCTGGGAAAATCTTAACATCATCCTATTGCTTTTGATTATGTCCTCCACCTGCTCAGAAACCCTTGATGTTTCTTTTCAGTTAAGTCAAAAATGCACAATGTGAAATGTTTGAGATTTGCTTCAAAATAAGTGATGGAGAGAAGGATTTAGAAGAAGACTGGCTACTGAAACTGGATGATGGGTACTCAGGGGTTCCTTGTACTCTTCCCTCTATTTTTGTCTAAGCTGAAATTTACCATAACAGTGCTTTGTTTTTTTAATACAGTCAAGATAGTCCACACATCTGGCCAATTTCCACTCTACCCAAACTCTGTTCCAACCCAACTAGCTTCCAAATAGGTCATCACCTTTGATCAAGTTAGTAATCTCCCTGCTTCTAGGGGTTTCTGCCTAGCTCTACCTATCTAAAGCTTTCCTACCCTTTAAGGTCCAACTGGAGTTCTACCTTCATGATTACTTCAGCCCACCTTTCTCATGACTTCCTTATCTGTATCTATCTTTATATTAAACCTGTTTTGTCTCATCTATCCTGTAAGAATGTCAACTCCCATACTTCTTTAGTGATTAATTCTCTCCTTTAGTGAACTCACACATTCCCTTCAGCATTCCAGATCCCTACTGTGCAAAAGAAGCCCTGGTGTCACAATGGTTAAGCACTTGGCTGCTAACCTAAAGGTCAGTGGTTCAAACCACCAGTGGCTCTGTGGGAGTAAAGACCTGGTGATCTGCCTTCCTAAAGACTACAGCCTAGGAAACCCTATAGGGCAGTTCTACTCTGTCATACAAGGTCACTATGAGTTGAAATCTACTCAGTGGCACACAACAACAGTGTACAAAAGAACCCCAGATTTCTAAGTCTAGCCTTCCTAAATGGTAAATTTACATTTTCCAATTACATTTTGGACTTCTCTAGCACCCAGAACCACACATTAAAAATGCCCCAAAGCAAGCATCACCTTTCCAACCAAACCAACTGTTGCTAAGGTCCCAATTTGTAAGCGACAGCACCATTCTCCAGGCTTGCTACCTCATGTTCATCTCAGACTTAGCCTTGTTCATCCTTTTCTTGGTCCAACTTATGGCCAAGTTCTACATACTCTATCTCTATAACATTATTTGACCCTGTCTTCTTTCCGCTCTTGAGGGCATCATTACCTTGCTTCCAGACCACTCTAACTGGTCTTCCCAACCTCCAGTCTCTCTTGGAAACCACCCATCTTGATGTCAGTTTTATCTTTATTATGCTCCAAAACCTGTAGCTACTACAGCTAAATATAATCTCTTTAGCCTCCCATACACGTCCTGAATTGGTCTGAATTGTTAACTGGTTAGGTTAATGCTTATTAACCTTTCCTCTTTAACGTATGCCACAAATTATTACATCAGTTTCATACCTTTAGAAAATTGCAAAAATTTACTACACTGAATCTATAGTCATTGCAGCAAATCACTGTATAGTATTAGAGTCCTACTGTACAGCTCCCAGGCTAGCACCCAGCTATAACTCAAATGTATGTATTACCATAAAGAACGTATCCCTCAGTAAGTGGACTCAGCATCAAATGCTCAGAAAAGGAAGTGGAAGAGGCAAACAGCAGCCAGCTCTCAGGTCTCAACAATATCCTGGAGAGCGTGCTCCACAAGCATGTGTATCATGGCATTAGCCACTAAAATGAACCTACTAACTCCCCCTGCTCTGTCTCTCCAAGCAAACATCTGACAATTATGAGGCCTACAAATAAACAATGATTTGATAATTCTATTTCTCAATTATTTCTTAGTCTCTTTTTTTAAGATTGGGCATTAGGCCTGACTCACTTTACCCAATCATCTATGGCACCAAATTGTGAGCGTATATAAAGAGGGTCAGACCCTAAATTAGGGGATCAAGGTACAACCAGCCTGTGGAGACCTGTCTGAATGACCAGGGCCGTGAACAGACATCTCTCTTCTAACTGTGGGCTTTTTTCATACAGCAGCATTAACAAATATACTTAATGAATAAATACTGCACCTCTCCATTACAGAATCTTCCCATAAAATGACATTTACAAAGAGGCATGGAGGAGTGTGCCACTGTTCAAAGCGTGTGTAAAGCACAAATCAAAAAAATTTTATACTTACCAAGTATAAATATTTAAATTAAATCAATGCAAGATAAATTTAACTTAGAATCTAAGAAAAAAGTGATTATTTGGAAGCACTCTCATTACAAAAATTCTCCATGGTCATGTAAATTTCAAAATCAAGGGTCAGACTTGTTTCTAATCCTTGTTATTTGGCCAATCTTTTATTCCAGGAATAACCGAATTAGATCCATAGTAGCAATGATGTAATCGTGTGGTCCGAAATTGTTAACTGGTTAGGTTAATACCTATTAACTGCTCCTCCTTAATGTACTTCACAATATTAGAAAGTAAGCAGTCAGCCCTTTAATTCCAACACAGAACCACCATTCTACAGCTCCTCTTCAAAGCATTGGTGTAATCAGAACCAGCCCACAAAAATGAACAGAACCATCTTTATCAGCATCAATAATTTTTACTGAGGATTTTATACCGCTCCCTATAGCACTGACAATCCGGGAAACCAGTTCTACTGTGTGAGTTTCTCACAGGTTTTTCCAGTTGTTAGCAATGGATGACAAGTAAAAATTATTAACATATACCAAACCAAAAACCAAACCCGTTGCCGTCAAGTTGATTCTGACTCATAGCGACCCAACAGGACAGAGTAGAAACGGCCCACAGGGTTTCCAAGGAGTGGCTGGTGGATTCAAGCTGCCAACCTTTTGTTTAGCAGCCTGAGCTCTTAACCACTGCGCCACCAGGGCTTCATTTACATATAATTAACTATTAATTTTTTTTTCCTATTTACTGTCACTGAATCAGATCCATTGCATATGCTGAACCTGAGAAACCGGAAAATATATAAAGAAAGGAAGGGTGAGGAGGGAACAGTGGTACCATGGCGGGCATGAGGGAGGGAAATTACCAAAACTAACACTAAGTCTGTGTATAGATGACACCAATCATATTACAGAAAAGCCTCAAAACCTTGCTCTTTTGGGATTAACAGTGTAAACCCACTGAATATGTATTATGAGTCTGGCCCACCTACAAAAGGGCAGCAGTCAGGCTCCTAAGAAATTTAACGAAAAAGATGTTCTTCTCACCAGCCAGTCACTCCACCCATCACAATCTGAGTGGCTACTGAGTACTTTTCTACCATAGGTCCCGAACTGTGACCAAACACTCGATTCCACCAATGGTGTCTTCTTGCATATTCAGTTAAATCCAACACTTCGTAAGACTCGTCATCACTTTCATACTCTTCAAAACACAAAAACAGAAAAAGATAAATTTAAAGGCAATCAAAATGTTCCTTCATTTTTTTTTTTAATGTTACAATTCACTGTTACTTTTGGCCTACAGGTAAAAATTTCAAAGTGGAAACTGATGACTGTTACTAGGACCTCAAGAGTAAAAAGAGCCTAGAAATAATATGCCCATCTCCTTTCTAAAGGCCCAAGGACCAGCCTAGGGACACGGAGCCAGTCAGGTCAGAGTTACAGTGCAGTGAGGGGCCACCCCCCCAAATCTCAGTAGGGTCAGGACCAGAGCAAGGTCCATTTTCATGGGAGGAAGAGTGTCCTCCTCTCAAAGAACCAGTGAGGAGCCGGGGAGAAGAAATCACTTCAGAGTCAGACTTAAAAAACAATGTTTGAAGATGAGAGGCCGGAGGTGAAGGTAAGGCAGGGGGTGGGGCTATGTTGGGGACGAGGGTCGCGCACTTCCCGCGCTCCACCGAGAGGGGAGGACGAATACCTCGGAAGGGTTATTCAAACGGGAGGCCTCAAAAACAAAAAAACACCACACAGGCCCCAGAGACCCTGGGGAAGGGGAAGGAAATGCTGCCCCCGGAGCAAGGTCGGGGGTTGTGAGCCGCGTCCCAAATACTACTTCAGGACCAGGCCGCTCACCTTGGGGAGGGGGATTCCGGGTCGCCATGATTCCGCCGGCGGCCTGTCGAGGGTGGTCCTCGCCCACCCTCCTCTGTCTTACACTTTAAGGGCCGCTCTAGGCCGGTGCGGACGTCTATGGTCTCTTTTTTCGCCTTCTTCTCTTCCAGGCACGGCGTCCAGTCCCCGCCCACTCCTTGCCAGCGCGGGGCGTCCTGCGCAAGCGCAAGTCTCAAGGGTTGGGGAAGGGAGGTCTGCGGGCAGCCCCCCGTGAGGGCTTGTGGAAATTGTAGTCCATTGCTCTCCGCACTACTGGCCTCGCCTTCCCCTCCGCAAGAATTTCCGTAACCCTAGTTTTGTTTTAGACAGCCTCAGTGTTGGCGGTGGGCGTGGGGGGGAGGGACCTTCGTAGTTTAGAGCGAAAACCAGCTTGGCATTTTGAACAGTACCAGAATTCAAGCCCTTGGGGAAAAGGGCTTTTAAAAAGAGGTAAGAGAAGCTCAGTTTCAAACCACACTTTTCTAAGGAGGCAAGAGCTCACCAACCGAGGGAAAATTTTTCTAACGCGCTGCGGCAGAGAATTGGAACCTTTTTATCCACTCCGTCTCCACATGTTCCTTGCCAGGAGCTCCAGGGAAGCAGCAGAAGGGCTAGGAACTGGCCTGACACCAGTTACTCAAGAGGACATACTTTTTTTATCATTATAATTTTTATTATTTAAATCTGACAGAAATGAGGGTCAAGTTTCTTCACCCAGAAGCCCTGAGGGATTCTGTAGAATGAAGAACTACGTTGATGACCAAGCAACTAACTCAAGTTCACGGATATACGAGTCCCCAAACTTCTTTTGAACTTGCATTGCATCCGCGTTCGCTGTACAGTTAAAGCGCCTCGATATTAGTTTTAAAAAACAAGGAATCTTGCTGTAGATTGAATTACTTAAAATATTGACTTGCATATTTGAACTTGGCTTTTCAAATCCAGGGGCTTTAAATGCAAGGGTTAATTCTCTAATGTTCCTCAGCCTGTGGCCTCCAAAACGCAATTCTAAGGCTGTCTGGAGGTTTGTGCTCAAAACTCAAAGGACAGTTTCTTTGTGTAAGACTCCACTTTCCAGAAACAAAGACTTTAGGGGGCGTAACTCCGTATCTTCTCACTAAAATATTTTTCCAAAAGTTACTGATTCGAGTTCATACACTCCCTCCTCTCCATTACCCACCCATTCCTGTAAAGGTGCTAACAGAGAAATAGCCAAATAACGGGCTACTGAAAGAAGAGAATGGAGAAAAAGAGGAAAGGAAAATCATAAACTGGAAGAGCAAAATGGAGGGTTGACTGGGCCAATGACATTCAAGGGACACTTTCACAATATCTGCCAACTACAAAAAGAAGTCACTTTCATGTCAAGGAAATGACATTTACAATCAAATGGCTATGGAGAAATGAGGGAGATAATAGAAACAAAATGCTGCTCTTAGGATGCCAAAGAATAAACCTTAAACATCCAAAAGTTAATTAAAAATCGATCATTTCTCCAAAGACACTGAGCGCTGAAAAGAAAATTTTTAATGTGTTCTTCCCTTCCATCTTTAGTGATACGCCCTTGCCATTACATTAAGGAAGTTGTACAGGTAGTCCCCAACTTAAGACATAATCGAGTTACCACTAACGACACTTCTAACCATCCTTTTTTTTTTATCCATCTTATCATTAGTAATATGTACTAAATACAATGTTGCAGCATGTAATTTGCTGATGTTATCATTCTCAGATGTTCACTCCAAGATGTTCAATTTTATGATTAACTCTTCAAAACACTGCCATATAGATTTAGTTTTCTAAACTAGATCAGGGGCTTCAGTTGCTTGAAAACATGGACCCAAATGCTGATAGCTTTGCTAAAGTCAACAGGCAGATTCAGGAAGCAATGAGATGTTACCAGGAAATACATGAAGAAAAAAAAGAAAAGGACCATACAGACAACTCTTGACTAATTTTCTGACTAGAAACACTATCCCCATTCCCAGCGATAATCCAGATGATCCAAAACCTTCCATCAGTGGAGTTATTATTGCAGCTGACAAAATGCCAACGTCATCCAACTCTTCTTCATCTTTGGAGTAAATTTTTATGATCTCTGTATTTTTTAATGTATGTATGTATTAAAATATATCTGTACGTTTATATATGATGTTTCCAACCCCCAAAGACAAATAAAGACTCGATTTATAAAGATACTGACAATAAAAAGGAATAAGAATTAAAACAAAAAAAAATGAGGTATTTGACTTACATCAGAACTGACGTGTTGGAACAGAACCCCATTGTAAATCAGGATAATGTATTTTTCTAGTGTAGATTTTTTCTTTCCCAGTAGCAAAAAAAGCTGTCATTTTGTTGCCTGAATGAAGAGTGGTTTAATGTGTACCTAAATTGTATACACAGACTTTACAAAGTGCTGTGATCAGTCTGATATTCTCCAGGGGGTGGTGTGTGTTTTTTTTTAAATTCCCGTTTTAAAGAGTGTAAGTAATTTTCTTTTCAGTCAGCACCAATAAACATTTTCATTACGAACACTGGTATCATCTTATCTACAACTATACCAAAGCATAATTCAGGGAGTCCTCAACTTTTCAATGGGTAGTGTCCCAAAAGTTCATGAGTAACTTATTTGGAATTGAGAATATTTTCTATTTAATCCATAAGGAATCTTTAATGAAACTCTTGGCCCCTATTTGGTCCTGATCTTCACCTTTCCTTAACATCTCAGTCCTTGGAAACCTCATTTGTTAAAAACTATTTAATCAGAATTGAGAAAAGCAAAAAGTCGACAGAACAAACAGAACACTTCACACTGCCTGAGCAATCTCGTCTCCCCCATTGGCTACAACTGTCACTCCAGATTAGATGTCTGCATTTGAATGACCTGCAAATTCGAACAACTTCACCCTATCTGTCATGGATTGAATCGTGTCCCCCAAAAATATCTGTCAACTAGTCTAGGTCATGATTTCCAGTAATGTATGATTGTCTACCATTTTGTCATGTGATGTGATTTCCCTATGTGTTGTAAATCCTATCACTATGATGTAATGAGATGGATTAGTGGCAGTTATATTGATCAGATTTACAAGATTAGATAGTGTCTTGAGCCAATCTCTTTTGAGATATAAAAGAAAGTAGCGAGCAGAGAGACAGGGGAACCTCGTACCACCAAGAAAGCAGTACAGGGAGCAGAATTAGTCCTTTGGACCTGAGGTTCCTGTGCTGAGATGCTCCCAGACCAAGGGAAGACTGATGACAAGGATCTTCCTCCAGAGCCGACAGAGAGAGGCCTTCCCCTGGATCTGGCGCCCTGAATTCAGACTTTTAGCCTACTGGACTGTGAGAGAATAAACTTCTCTTTGTTGAAGCCATCCACCTGTGGTATTTCTGTTATAGCAGCACCAGATGACCAAGACATTATCTTTGAAGCTCCCCAAAGGGAAAAAAAGTCAGGGTCACCTTCTCCTTTTCCCCTCCCTTTTCTCCCACAGTTACACAGTCATTTATCCTATACTTTCACCACCCAAACTGTGACATCCCTTCTCTCCCTGGTGCTCTCCAAGGCTTTGGATGCTCAGCCCATCCTTTGGACCACTGCAATGGCCTCTCAATTGGCTTCTTCCTCCTTTTCTTGCTTCTCCCCATCCCACCCCAATCCAAACTATTCTTCATCAGACTTTCTCTTCTAAAATGTGAGTCCGATTGTATCCTTTCTCTACTTGAATTCTTGTAACAATTGCCCATTGGTTACATCATTAAGTCTAAATTTCTCATGGCATACTGCAGAAGTCAGCAAACTACTTCTGTAAAGGGTCAGATAGTAAATATATTTTAAGCTCTGCTGGCCACATCCCCCATGTGTCTGTCAGTTTGTCGTACTGTGGGGGCTTGTGTGTTGCTGTGATGCTGGAAGCTACGCCACCGGTATTCAAATACCAGCAGGGTCACCCGTGGCAGACAGGTTTTAGCTGAGCTTCCAGACTAAGGCAGACTAGGAGGAAGGACCCAGCAGTCTACTTCTGAAAAGAATTAGCTAGTGAAAACCTTATGAATAGCAGCAGAACGTTGTCTGATATTGTGCCAGAAGATGCACCCCCCAGGTTGGAAGACACTCAAAATACGACTGGGGAAGAGCTGCCTCCTCAAAGTAGAGTCAACTTTAATGACGTGGATGGAGTCAAGCTTTCAGGACCTTCTTCTGCTGATGTGGCACAACTCAAAATGAGAAGAAACAGTGGCAAACATCCATTAATAATCAGAACATGGAATGTACAAAGAATGAATCCAGGAAAATTGGAAATTGTCAAAAATGAAATGGAATGCATAAACATCAATATCCTAGGCATTAGTGAGCTGAAATGGACTGGTACTGGCCATTTTAAATCAGACAATCTGATGGTCTACTATGCTGGCAATGACAACTTGAAGAGGAATGGCACTGCATTCATCATCAAAAAGAACATTTCAAGATCTATCCCGAAGTACAAGCTGTCAGTGATAGGATAATATCCATATGACAACAAGGAAGACCAGTTAATGTGACTATTATGCAAATTTATGCACCAACCACTAAGGCCAAAGATGAAGAAATTGAAGACTTTTACGATTTTCTGCAGTCTGAAATTGATCAAACATGCAATCAGGATGCTTTGATAATTACTGGTGATTGGAATGAGAAAGTTGGAAACAAAGAAGAAGGATCAGTAGCTGGAAAATATGGTGTTGGTGACAGAAACGATGCTGGAGATGCCATGATAGAATTTTTCAAGACCAATGACTTCTTCATTGCAAATACCTTTTTTCACCAGCATAAACAACGACTATACACATGGACTTTGCCAGATGGAATACACAGGAATCAAATCAACTACAACTGTGGAAAAAGATGATGGAAAAGCTCAATATCATCAGTCAGAACAAACCCAAGGGCAGACCACAGAACAGAGCATCAATTGCTGCTATGCAAATTCAAGTTGAAACTGCAGAAAATTAGTCCACCAGAGCCAAAGTACGACCTTGAGTATATCCCACCTGAATTTAGAGATCTTCTCAAGAATAGATTTGAAACGTTGAACACTAATGACTGAAGACCAGTCGAGTTGTGGAATGACATCAAGGACATAGTAAATGAAGAAAGCAAGAAGTCATTAAAAAGACAGGAAAGAAAGAAAAGACCAAAATGAATGTCAGAAGAATGAAACTTGCTCTTGAAGGTCGAGTAGCTAAAGCAAAAGGAAGAAAGGATAAAGTAAAAGAACTGAAAAGAAGATTTCAAAGGGCGGCTGAAGAAGACAAAGTAAAGTATTACAATGACATGTGCAAAGAGCTGGAGATAGAAAACCAAAAGGGAAGAACACGCTAGGCATTTCTCAAGCTGAAAGAACTGAAGAAAAAGTTCAAGCCTCAAGTTGCAATAGGGAAGGATTCTATGGGGGAAATATTAAACGACGCAGGAAGCATCAAAAGAAGATGGAAGGAATACACAGAGTCATTATACCAAAAAGAATTGGTCGACGTTCAACCATTTCAAGAGGTAGCATATGATCAGGAACTGATGGTACTAAAGGAAGAAGTCCAAGCTGCACTGAAGGCATTGGCGAAAAACAAGGCTCTAGGAATTGATGGAATATCAATTGAGATATTTCAACAAACGGATTCAGCACTGGAAGTGCTCACTTGTCTATGCCAAGAAATTTAGAAGACAGCTACCTGGCCAACCGACTGGAAGAGATCCATATTTATGCCTGTTCCCAAGAAAGATGATCCAACCGAATGCGGACATTATCGAACAATATCATTAATATCACACACAAGTAAAATTTTGCTGAAAATCATTTAAAAGTGGCTGCAGCAGTATGTCGACAGGGAACTGCCAGAAATTCAGGCCAGATTCAGAAGAGAACATGGAACCAGGGATATTATTGCTGGTATCAAATGGATCCTGGCTGAAAGCAGAGAATACCAGAAAGATGTTTACCTGTCTTTTATTGACTATGCAAAGGCATTTGACTGTATGGGTCATAACAAATTATGGATAAAATTGCGAAGAATGGGAATTCCAGAACACTTAATCGTGCTCATGAGGATCCTGTACGTAGATCAAGAAGCAATTGTTTGGACAGAACAAGGGGATACTGTGTGGTTTAAAGTCAGGAAAGGTGTGCATCAGGGCTGCATCCTTTCACCATACATATTCAATCTGTATGCTGAGCAAATAATCCAAGAAGCTGGACTATATGAAGAACAGAGCATCAGGATTGGAGGAAGACTCATTAACAATCTGCATTATGCAGATGACACCACCTTGCTTGCTGAAAGTGAAGAGGACTTGAATCACTTACTGATGAAGACCAAAGACTATAGCCTTCAGTATGGATTACACCTCAACATAAATAAAACAAAAATCCTCACAACTGGACCAATAAGCAACATCATGATAAACAGAGAAAAGATTGACATTGTCAAGGATTTCATTTTACTTGGATCTATAATCAACACCCATGGAAGCAGTAGTGAAAAAATCAAAAGACACATTGCATTGGGCAAATCTGCTGCAAAAGACCTCTTTAAAGTGTTGAAAAGCAAAGATATCATCTTGAAGACTAAGGTGCGCCTGACCCAAGCCATGGTATTTTCAATCGCATCATACGCGTGCGAAAGCTGGACAATGAATAAGGAAGACAGAAGAAGAATTGACGTCTTTGAATTGTAGTGTTGCTGAAGAATATTGAATATACCATGGACTGCCAGAAGAATGAACAAGTCTGTCTTGGAAGAAGTACAACCAGAATGCTCCTTAGAAGCAATGATGGCGAGACTGCGTCTCACATACTTTGGACATGTTGTCAGGAGGGGACAGCCCCTCGAGAAGGACATCATGCTTGGTACAGTACAGGGTCAGCAAAAAAGAGGAAGACCCTCAACGAGATGGACTGACACAGTGGCTGCAATAATGGGCTCAAGCATAACAACAATTGTGAGCATGGCAAAGGACCGGACAGTGTTTTGTTCTGTTGTGCATAGGGTCGCTATGAGTCGGAACTGACTCGACCGCACCTAACAACAACAACAATGGCTGGCTACATAATGGTGTTTGTGGTATATTCTTCGTCTTCTTCTTTTTCTTTTTTTTTTTTAACTATCTTTTAAACCAGGGCTTTGAACCAGTTCAAACCAGTTCAGTCATGGCCAACAAAGCAAAACAGAAACAGAACCAAATTTTTAAAATTTGGGTGATCCGGAATCATAACCAGAATGGGAAAAATTTTGGGTTGGAGCCCTGGAATGGGAGACTCGGAAGAGGCATAGCGAGCCCTTTCAGAGCCTGATGCTTCGGATTGGATTATTGCCAGGACTGAGGAGAGCAACACACGTTCAAAGCAGCGCAGTAGGCCACCATCTTTGAGAGGGGCACCACTGTTTCCAACTCTGTGCAAAATCCGATGGGCAAGAGATTTGGTTGCTATGCCATGCATATGCTGCCCTTGTTTTCCAAGAGGGAGATTAAGTTTCTCACAGGGTTTCAACCTGTAATTTTCCCCCTTCTGAATATGGTTCTGGTTCACTCAAATTTTAAAAATTCAGGTCTGTTCTGGTGTTGTTTCCTCAGTCATGATTGAACCAGGAAGAACCGGTTTGAAGCCCTGCTTTAAACATATAAAAACTATTCTTAGCTCATGGGCTCTACAAAAACAGGTCGTGGTGCAAATTTGGGCTGCCGGTCCTAGTTTGCTGACCACTGGTGTACAGGACTCTTCTTTTGGACCTGAGTTACCTCTCTGGCCTCCCAATGCAACTTGCTCCAAATTTACTCCTTTTCTAGGTCCACTGAATGAGCTAAGTTTTCTGAATACACGTTGCTTTTTCCAACTTCCATGACTTGGTTCATGCTCTTTCCTCCACCTGAAAGCAATAGCTTCCTTCTCTATTAGGCAAATACTCAAACACCCTTTAAGATACATCTTAAAAGTAACTTCTGTACAGTTTTTCTTTATTTCCCCCAAAGACCTCCCTCCCTTATAATCCTTATGTTGAATTTGAAGAAGGAAGTTTAGCATTTCCATTAAGCGTTTGGATGAACTTTGAGGTCAGCCAGACCTGAGTTCAAATTCCAGCTCTGTCCTTTTGCAGTGCAGCAAATTACCTAATATGGCCCTTCTAGCCATAGTCTTTGTAACTCCCACCAAATAACTGGATGAGACCATGAAAATGAGGTGCCCACCAAGGGGATTGGATAACTTGCTAATAATGTAAATAGGGTGCATGGCACTGTTGTAGGGGTGGGACTGTGTAAATAAGATGGAACCCTAACAAGGGAATTGGTCATTTTTGCCATCCCACTAGGCTTAAAGGGAGACATGGAGAGAGAGAGAGGAGAGCTGTATCATGGAAGACAGTGAGAGACAGCGGCACAGCAGTAGCAAGAGTGATAGCAGTGAAAGACTGCAGGAACCAGGAGACTGGCGCGAGACGGCCACAGTGGAGCTTGCCGACCCACAGAGTTAAAAGTTGTAACACTTGCCCAAGAAGGCCCCAGCAGGGCCTGGTGGCAGCAAAGCCCCAACAGGGCCTGGCAGCAGATGGCAAGAAGAAGCTGCCCTGATTGAAGAACTGCATCTGAGTTGTTGTTCCTGTTACTTTCAAGTTCATCCCTGTCCCAAGTTGTACTCTGTTGCTTCCCTGATAAACCACTTAACTACAATTACAGTTTGTGAGTTCTGTGAGATGTTGCAGTGAATTACCGAACCCAAAGAGGAGAGAAGGAGTAGTTGATGTTAGAGATGATGGAGTGGTACAACAGTTTGGAAAAGTTGGACATTTGGGACATCTTTAGCCTCCACCTCATAGGAATCAAGTTTGTGCTGATCCTTATAAAATAAGTTATTCGTTTACCTTTCTAGCTTTGTCTTTGAAAAAGAGTTTAACCTATCTGACCTTCAGGTTCCTCCAAAAAAATTAGAAAGAGTAGCTGCAAATAAGTTAGTAAAACCAGATAGGTAAAGTACTTAGAGCCTTGCCCAAAATGAATACTCATTAAAGGTTAGCTTTTATTATTCAACCATTTATTCATTCATCAGATATTTATTGAGCACTTACAAAGGATGAGGCATATAAGTAAGATGGACAAAGTTGTGGTCTTCATGGGCTTTACAGTAAGATATATATATATATGTAAGATATACATATCTAATCAATAACTTACTGGGGGTAAAATGATTTAAGTCCCCAGTTGGATTTAGGCAAGTCATTTAAGCTCTATGGGCCTCCCTTAACTATAGAATAAGGATTATGTTTCTAAATTCCCTTCCAACTCCCAATTCTATGTGTAATATCCCAGTCAGTTCTGATATGCTTGCCCAAACTACCAATATTAGCAAGAATTACCCTAAGGTTCCTCAGCCCCTTCCCACTCTGTGTGTCTAGGGATCCTCAAGAACTTACCAGAAGTTAACTATTTGCACCACCAACAGACTCCACCCACCCCTATATGTTCATAACTCCAGAATTGTTTTTTGGAGGGATAGAATACAGGGAGGTTCCTGGATGATACACACTGTTAAGCACTACACTGCTAGCTGAAAGGTTGGCAGTTCGAACCCACCCAGAGATGCCTTGGAAGGCAGGCCTGGCAATCTTCTTCCAAAAGGTCACAGCCTAGAAAACCCTACGGAGCAGTTCTACTCTGCACACATGCCGTCACCATCAGTCGGCATTGACTTGACAGCATCTAACAACAACAAACAACAAGAGTGCAGGGGTAAGAGGTTGGGGGAGTGGGAAGGGGTGGGGGTGAGGGGTAGAGTCTTGTAATCAGTAATGTTACTCCCAGAAGACACCTGGGCCCTTATGCAAATAAATCTACTCCTCCCAAGACCAGATCAGCATTCCAAGTGGGAGAAAACATCTGCAAAACTTATTTTTTTTTAAGGTCTTGTTCCACCCAAATCCTAGCACAGTAAGGCAAACTCACTCTATATTTGCATGATTTAAAATACCCTCAAAGTGACCCTTCAAAGGACTGAGATAATCATTTGCTGATAAGAAGAGTGTGGTATTCCCCTTGAAAACAGGAACAAGACAAGAATGCCCTTTATCACCACTCCTATTTAACATTGTGCTGGAAGTTCTAGCTAGAGCAATAAGGCAAGAAAAAGAAATAAAGGGCATCCAAATTGGTAATGAA
>NW_004443982.1:9228873-9258909 GCF_000243295.1 Trichechus manatus latirostris | reverse complement strand
GAAATTTTTGAAACAGTGTATCTTTGGCTATGTGTATTTTCACCAAAAAAAAAGGTTGAGAAGTTAGAGGGTTTACATGTTGTGGGGTTGTTAACCAATGTCATAAAACAATATGTGTACTACTGTTTCATCAGAAACTATTTGTTCTGTAAGCCTTCACCTGAAGTACAATAAAATATAAAAAAAAAAAAGAAGAGTGTGGTAAAATTGATACTGTATACACTAGCTTGATGGACTGTAAACAGGTACAAATTTTAGGAAGGTGTATCCACAACCTTGAATCCATGGGTGGTGCAAACAGTTAAGTTCTCAACCACTAGCCGAAAGATTGGTGGTGAACCCACCTAGAGGAAAGGCCTTCGGAAGACAGACCTGGCGATCTTCTTCCAAAAACCCTATGGAACACAGTTCTGCTTTGACACACCTGGATTCACCATGAGTCAGAATCTACTCGATGACAACTAACAACAACAATCCACAACCTTAAAGATGCTCATGCCCTTTGCCTTGGTAATCCCACTTGTCAATGCTAAAAATTTACATAAAGAGCTTTTATGCTCAAAGATATTCATTGCAGGTTTTTTTTTTTTTAATAATGAAAAAAGTAGAAACAATAGGGGGAAATGGAAAGTAAATTATGGAATATTATTGTTACCGGGTGGAAACCCCAGGTTCTGCTCAGCGTGACTTGTCTTAGCCAATAAACAAGAGACCGAGGTCGTAGAGTAGAAAGATGCCTTCATTTCGTTGCACAAGGAAAGGAGACAGTTGAGGCTGCTGCCACCAAGACTGCTCAGCAAGGGTGAGAGGGAAGGGGGTCTACAGGTAGGAAGTTCATACAAGTTACATTAGCAACATTCTTAATCATACTACACAGCAATCTAACCTGTTCGAGTGGAGTATACAGCTATAGGAAACAGAATACTAACACCAAGGTTATTAGCAGTGGTAAGAGTCTTTGGGGGATCTCACCCATGCAGGAGGGTGTCGGGAAAACAAGCACTTAAGATCCTTGACTGGCTCACAAGTCCAGTTCTCACAGCTCTGATGAGTTTTTCCCTTGGTGTCTGGCAGGGTGGTTTTCTTTACTCGAGTATGGTGGATCCAAGCTTTGAGTCTGTTGAGTTTGACAGCCGTCAAGGTAGCCAAGAGGATTTCAAAGGGGCCGGTCCACTTCTGCTGAAGGGGGTTGGCTTTCCAAGCCTTGAAAAGGACCCAATCACCAGACTGGAATGGATGGAGGGGCACTCTTGGTTCAGGCAGACTCCTCAGGTGAGCATATCTGTGGAGAGAAGACAGAGTCACCCAAAGGGACTGCAAGTATTTAGTAAGTTGAACATCTCCAACCTCTTGGAGGGAAGGAAGTTGGTCATTATTAAGGCAAGCCACATTGGTCATATTGGCGTTCTCTAACAAAGGGCACCCATATAATAGCTCAAATAGACTAAGTTTTAGTTTGCCTTTAAGGGCGAACCGAACTCTCAAGAGAGCCATAGGCAGTGCCTTTGTGCATACCAACTTGGTCTCTTGGCACAGCTTTGTTAGGTGTCTTTTCAGAGTCTGGTTAGCCTGCTCTACTTTACTGCTGGCCTAGGGTCTCCAGGCTGTGTGTAAGCTCCGATTAATGTCCAGAGCGGCTGCCACCAATTGCACCACCAAGGCCACAAAATGGGGCCCGTTGTCACTGCCAATGGAGATGGGAATCCCAAATCGAGGGATGATTTCGTTCAGAAGGTGCTTCACAACCTCGGTGGCCTCTTCAGTCCTGCAAGGAAAAACTTCAACTCAGTTAGTGAAGGTGTCAATAAAAACTAACAGATATCTGTAATTCCCGGGAGCTCAAGGCATCTCAGTGAAATCTACCTGCCAGTTGTCTCCAGACATAGCTCCAGTTCGCTGAACCCCTAGGGGTGCTTCAGCAGTGTTCTTGGGATTATTTTTCGAGCAGGTGGGGCAGTTCTTTACCACTGCCAAAATAGTGGTGTGGACCTCTGGTCCAATTAACGGTCTCTTAACCCAATCATATAGTCCATTGCATCTGCAATGGGTGGGCTGGTGGGCTCTCTGTAGGATAGGGTGCATGAGTTTTGGTGGAATGAAAATCTTTCCATGGGGGGTGTACAGCCATCCATCCTTGTTCAGAGTGCCCCCCTAGGTCTTGGTAATGTCTTTATCCTGTTGAGAATAGTCCGGGTGGAGGTCAGGTGGCGGTACCTCCAAATGGGGAATTAGCAGGGCTACTACGATAGGTTTCTGTTGGATTACAGCTTTCTTTACTGCTGCATCTGCTTTGTAATTACCCTTGGCCACCATGGTGTCCCCTTTCTGATGCCCTTTGCCATGTACTACCGCTACTTGGGTGGGTAGGAGAATGGCTTGTAAAAGTTGTAAGATCTCTTGAAAATATTTAATGTCTTTACCTCCCGCCATTAGGAGCCCTCTTTCCTTCCAGATTGCCCTGCGTGCATGCAATACCCCAAATATGTGCTCAGAATCAGTATAGTTGCTTGCTTACCTTTAGTGATTATAAGGGCCTGCAGCATGGCAATGAGCTCAGCCTTCTGGGCAGAGGTACCTGGGGGAAACAAACGCATTAGCCTCTAGAACCTTCTCCAAAGTGACCACTGCATATCCAGCTTTTCTTTCTCCTTGTTCCATTAACTGCTTCCATCAGTGAACAGTTCAAGGTCTGAGTGTTGGATCAGCTGGTCAGTGAGGTCAGGCTGACTGGCATACAACAGGTCAGTGGTCTTTAGGCTATCATTTTCCTTTTCTTGCTTTGGCAAGGTGGGCAGTAGGGTGGCAGAGTTTAAACTGGTGGTTTCTCATAGGGTGATGACTGGGTCATCTAACAGTACTGCTTGGTACTGGGCCATTCGCCCCGGGGAGATCCAATGCGACCTTCTCTGCTCTAAGATGTTCAGAATAGAGTGGGGCACAGTCACCCGGAGAGGTTGGCCAAAGGTGAGTTTCTTGGCTTCCTTGATAATTAATACTGCTGCCACTACTGCCTGAAAGCACACTGGCCATCCTCCAGTGACTGGGTCTAACTGCTTTGAGAAGTATGCCACCATCGGCTTCCAAGTCCTGAGAGCCTGGGTAAGTAACCCAGCCACCATTCCAGCAGACTCATGTACAAACAGATCAAAAGGTTTATTCATACTGAAGAGTCCTAAGGCTAGGGCCTCTATCAACTTTGTTTTAATAATATCAAAAGCCTGTTGCTCTGTCCCAGTCCATTCTAAGGGGTCTGTGTCTTTTCCCTCTAAGGCTTGGTATAAAGGCTTGGCAATAAGTCCAAAATTTGGGATCCAGATGCAGCAAAAACCAGCCATTCCCGAAAAACCTCGGAGCTATCTGTGGTTGGTAGGAGCCGCCAATCTACAGATAGTGTCTTTTCGGGCAGGGAGGAGTTCTTGCTCTCCCTGTCTGCTTTTAAAACCCAGATAAATCACGTCTTTTTGGTTGACCTGACTTTTTCTTCCAAGACCCATACCCTGCGTTTCCCAGGAAGTTCAAATCGTCTATGGTGTTCTGGACTGAGTTGTAATCACTGTAACTGGCGATGAGTAGGTCATCCACGTATTGGAGGAGAACACCATTGGTCAGGGTCAGTTGTCTCAGTTCTTGGACCAAAGCTGATCCAAAAAGAGTAGGACTGTTTTTAAAGCCCTGTGAGAGGACTTGCTAGCACAACTGCTGTTTCTGTCCTATTCCTGGGTCCTACCACTTGAAGGCAAAGATTTCCTGACTTTTCTCCTTCACTCAGATGCAAAAGAAGGCATCCTTCAGGTTCTAGCACAGTGAACCTGGAAAAAGTGGGTGACAAGGTCAACAGCAGGGTATACAAGCTGGGAACTACAGGGTGGACCATGGCTGTTACCTGGTTGATGGCTAGCAAATCCTGAACAAACTGGTGTTCTCCATTTTTCTTCTTCACTGGCAGGATAAAGGAGTTGAACTGTGACTGACATGGTCTGAGCAGTCCATGTTTCAGGTACCTGGTGATGATTTTTTCCAGTGCCTGTCAGGCCTCTGCCTGGATGGGATGTTGCTTAAGTCGGGGGCCAACTATGCCAGGTAGGAGCTCCACTGTAACCTGAGGAACATTTTTGGTGCATCCTGGCACCTTGTTGGTCCATATCCACAGGACAACTGCATCCTTGATGTCTGGCCATACTGATCCCTGGTAGTGTCCTTCCATGTTATAATTGGTGGGTGCCTTTATTTCATTGCACAAGTAAAAGAGACAGTCAGGGCTCCTGCTGCCAAGACTGTTCAGCAAGGATGAGGTGGAAGGTTACTTTTAAGGGGTTTACAGGTGGGAAGTTCATACAAGTTACATCAGCAACACTCTTAATCATACTACGCAGGTGCAGTGGGGTTTACATATAACTTCATGCATCACGTGTTCAGAAAATGGAGGTTAAACTCCACCTAGAGGCAGGGAAGTTACTATGTATGAGGTCTAAAAAGTTATCCTGAATGTCAACATGGTGCCTAAACCAGTTTCTGCCAATTTCCTGTAGTTTGGGGGAAGCAATTAAGGAGAGGAGAACCAGGATTCTAATGTAAAGCTACAGGGCATGCCAAGAAAACTGCTTGAGGCACTGGAATTTTCTGAAGCCTGGGGACCTCTGTCTTATTATGTTTACAAAGGCTATGATAATACAGAAAAATGTTTAAATGAAAAAAAAAAGTGTACAAAATCGTATATACAGTTTCATTGCAAGTTATTTGTTCAGTTTCTGCTAGGAATGCATTAAGACTTGATAAACTGTAATGGATTATATTGCAAAATTGATTCTGGCGCCTTTGGCATTTATCTTCATGGTAGGCTAAACTAAAAGGTCTGTAAGATAGTGACAGAAAAATACTGGATGGAAAAATAAACAAAGATAGCCAGGAAAAGTCTAAAAAGGAAGAGCAATGAGAGAGGATTACCTGGACCAGGTGTGAAAATATAATTAAAAAGTCACCAATTAAAATAGTGTGAACACAGACAGACCAAGGGAAGAGAATAGACTTCAGAAATAAAAATATACACCAGATTTTATATTTTAGGGAGATAATGCACCAGAATTGAGTATATGATAAAGGTGAAATCTCAAATCAGATAAAGATGAACTTTATTAAAAATTCTTGTCAGTGCAACTAAGGCTGATGTCTGACATTTGGAAAACTATCAAGCTGGATCCATTCCTCACAACATATACCAGGATGAACTCTAAATGTTTCAAATATCTGGATGTAGAAACTGAAATAATAAAAACACTTGAAGAAAACATGGACAAATTCCTTTATAGCTTTGCTGTGAGGAAGCACTTTTATGTATAACTCAAAAGACTGATAAATTTGACTACATAAAAATTAAAGCTTCAGCACAAAAAAAAGCCCTAAGCAAAGTCAAAAGACAAATTACAAACTAGGAATACATTTTGCAATTCAAACCAAAGACAAAGAGGTAATCTCCCTAAAATATAAAATCCCCTTAAAAAGATAGATTAAAAGACTACCACCACCACCACCCCATAAAATGTTATTAGGTGCTGTTTAGTCAGTTCCAACTCATACCAACCCTACGTACAACAGAAAGAAACACTGCCCGGTCCTGTGCCATCCTCACAATCATTGTTATGCTTGAGCCCTTTGTTGCAGCCACTGTGTCAGTCCATCTCATTGAGGGTCTTCCTCTTTTTCACTAGCACTCTGCTTTACCAAGCATGATGTCCTTCTCCGGGAATGATCCCTCCTGATAATATGTCCAAAGTATGTGAGATGAAGTCTCACCATCCTCACTTTTAAAGATTATTGGTTGTACTTCTTCCAAGACAGATTTATTTTTTCTTCTGGCAAGTCCATGGTATATTCAATATTCTTCGCCAACACCATAATTCAAAGGTTTCAACTCTTCCTTGGTCTTCCTTATTCATTGTATAACTTTCACATGCATATGAGGCAATTGAAAATATCATAGCTTGAGTCAGGCGCACGTTAGTCCTCAAAGTAACATCTTTGTTTTTTAACACTTTAAAGAGATCTTTTGCAGTAGATTTGCCCAATGCAATACGTCATTTGATTTCTTGACTGCTGCTTCCATGGGCATTAATTCTGGATCCAAGTAAAACGAAATTCTTGACAACTTCAATCTTTTTTCCATGTATCACGATGTTGGTTATTAGTCCAATTGTGACGATTTTTGTTTTCTTTATGTTGAGGTGTAATCCATACTGAAGGCTGTAGTCTTTGATCTTCATCAGTAAGTGCTTCAAGTCCTCTTCACTTTCAGCAAGCAAGGTTGTGTCATCTGCATATTGAAGGTTGTTAATGAGTCTTTGTTCTACCTTGATGCCCGCATTCTTCTTCATATAGTCCAGCTTCTTGAATTATTTGCTCAACATACAGATTGAATAAGTATGGTGAAAGGATACAACCCTGTCACATACTGTCTTAGTCATCTAGTGCTCCTGTAACAGAAATCCACAAGTGGATGGTTTTAACGAAGAGAAGTTTATTTCCTCACAGTCAAAGTAGGCTAAAAGTCCAAATTCAGGGTGTCAGCTCCAGGGGAAGTCTTTCTCTCTCTGTCAGCCTTCTCATCAGTGTTCCCCTGGACTAGGAGCTTCTCGCCGCAGGGACCCCTGTCCAAAGGACGCGCTCTGCTCCCGGCACTGCTTTCTTGATAGTATGAGGTCCTCAATTCTCTGCTTGCTTCCCTTTCCTTTTATCTCTTACAAGAGATAAAAGGTGGTACAGGCCACACCCCAGGGAAACTCCCTTTACATTGTATCAGGGATGTGACCTGAGTAAGGGTGGTGTTACAATTCCACTCTAATCCTCTTTAACATAAAATTACAATCACAAAATGGAGGACAACCACACAATTCTGGGAATCATGGCCTAGCCAAATTGTTACACACATTTTTGGGGGGACACAGTTCAATCCATGACACATATCTTTCCTGATATTAAACCACACAATTTCCCCTAGTTCTGTTTGGAGGACTGCCCCTTGGTCTATGTACAGGTTCCTCATGAGCACAACTAAGTGTTCTGGAAGTCACATTCTTCACAATGTTATCCATAATTTGCTATGATCCACACAGTCAAATGCCTTTGCATAGCCAATAAAACACAAGTAAACATCTTTCTGGTATTATCTGCTTTCAGCCAAGATCCATCTGACATCAGCAATTATATCCCTCGTTCCACATCTTCTTCTGAATTGGACTTGAATTTCTGGCAGTTCCCTGTGGATATACTGCTGTAACCGTTTTTGAATTATCTTCAGCAAATCTTTACTTGCATGTAATATTAACCTAATCGATAATTTCTAAATTCTGTTGGATCACCTTTCCTTGGAATGGGCACAAATATGGATCTCTTCCAGTCAGTTGGCCTTATAGAAAAACAAAGGCTGTATAGGCAATTCACAGGAAAAGAATATAAAGACGGCAAGGTTGAGGTGTCTGAACTCCTTTCTCTTAATGAGGGGGAGAGAGAATCATTATCAGCATCAACAGCCCAAGGCTGATTCCTGTGAGGCAGACATGCCTTCACCCTCCAACCTTTTTACCAATTCTGACACCCTCTATTTCTCTACTGGGTTCAATAATTCATTGCAATGGCCACACAGAACTCACAGACAATACTCACAATGATAGGGTTTATTAGGGAAATAACAGGTTACAATTCAGGATCAGGGATGACTCAGGATACAGTTCTTCATTCAGGACAGCCTCTTCTCAGCCGTGCCTGCAGGCAGGCCTCTCTCTGGCCCTCAGCCCCTCGCCCAGCCTCTGCCCTGCTCGGGCAAGCGTTACAAAGCTCTTTAGCCCCACCAACAAGTGCCAAGAGGCGTCCCTCTCTACTAGTAAGCCTCCTGCCTGAAGGTGCACAGCCTTCTCACTCGTGGGCTAGGACACCCACCTGTGCTGTCTCCTGTCGATCTCCTGGTTCTGCTGCTGCCATTTCTCTGCTGCTGCTTCTCACCATCTCTCACCATTCTGGTGTTACAGCTCTCTCTCTCTGTCTGCTAGGTCTAGGAGAGTCTCAGCACAGGGATCCCAGATCCAAAGGACACGCTCCGTTCCCATCTCTTCTTCTTGGTGGTAGTCAGGCCCCCCTCTGTTCTGGGATTGGCTCTCTTTTAAACCTAGTGGGATGGCAAAACTGACCAATCCCCTCATTAGGGTTCCATACACCTTATTTGTACGGTCCCACCCCCCACAAGGGTGCCATGCACCTTATTTATATTATTAGCAAGCTTTCCAATTCCACTGGTGGGCCACAAGCACCTCATTTGCATAGCCCCACCCAATCATTTGGTGAGAGTTACAAAGCCATAGCTAGAAAGGCCATATGAAAGCAATCCATCGCATGGCAAAGAAATACAAATGCCCCTTAAACACTCAACCTCAGTCATACTAATTAAACATAGTAATTCTCACCTAATGAATTGCCAAAATTCCAAGTGGGACAACAGACTTTATCTACAGATACCTTCACATGAAGGCACAAGGCTATTGTTTGCAACACTGTAATAACAAAAGATTGGAAACAATCAATTCAGCATTAGAGGACTGGTAAATAAACCATAGTACATTCACACAACCACAGTTATAATAAATAAAAAATAAATAAGGATGAATAAATTCTCTATGTCCTGATTTGGAAAGATCTCTAGGATATGTTAAGAGAAAAAAGCAAGGTACAGAGCAGTATGCCCCTTCTTTTGTGTAACAATCATCAGTCTGATATAAATATTTACTTGTTGCTTGGATCTGTATACAGAAACACTGTAAGAATATGCAAGAGACTAGTAAACGTCATTGGGGGGTGGAAAAGGAACAGAGTGGCTAGAGACCAGGGGAGTAATACTAATCATTACCAACCAATCAGTTGCCGTCCAGTGGAGTCTGACTCATGGCAACCCCACATGTGTCCAAGTACAACTGTGATCCACAGGGTTTTCAGTGTCTGATTTTTCAGAAGTAAATTGCCAGGTCTTTCTTCCGAGGGACCTCTGGGTAGACTTGAACCAACATTGTTTAGGTTAGCAACCAAGTATGTTAACCATTTGCACTGCCCAGGGACAAGACTAATCATTAACTACTCCTTTTTTATATTGTTCTAATTATTGACCGTGTTAAATATATTACATAAGCAAAAATCCAAATCTTGTGCTGATCTTGAGTTACTAACAGCAAGGGACCCATTAACAAAGGTAGAAACCTGCAGATAGGGAAGGGTGGAAGAGAAAAGTAGACATGAGTAAAAACCAAACCCACCGCCATCAAGTCGATTCCAACTCATAGTGACCCTATATGGACACAGTAGAACCAACCCATAGAGTCTGCACGGCTGTAAATCTTTACGGAAGCCGACTGACACATCTTTCTGCCATGGAGCAGTTGGTGGGTTCGAAACGCTGACCTTTTGGTTAGCAGCCGAGGGCTTAAACACTGTGCCACCAGTAGCAAGTTATTTATCCACTCTCTGTCCATGAGCTATTTCTATAAGTTCAAATGGAGTAAATGATAATTTAGCTACTTCTTCATTCATTCATTCAACAATCTTTATTAAGTTTTTTCCTATATGCAAAGCACAGCACTAGGCACTGGGAAAGTCACATTATGCTTTCATAATTTTTATCTCCAATATTTATATTTAAACGACTCTTGTAAATAATGCACAACATTGCTAATAGTGTTATTTTGCTATTTTGCAGAAGTTACAATATTCTGCTATGGAAAATAAAATTACCTCCATAGGAAGAGAACAGTGGTTGAAGAAAATCAATTGCCCAAAGGAAATAAATAAAATAAAGCCAAAGGTACTTCCTTCCAAAAAGTAAGGGTCTAATGAGCCAGGACAAGAAAAAAGAGACTCAGAAGCCATTGTCTTTTTTTGAAGCCAGAAAACTCCAGAGCACGAGAGAATTATTCACTTTTCAGAGAAAGGCACAGAAGGAAGTAGACAAGGTTAGTAATAATGTCACCCAATTATTCCTTAACAAAAGGAGAAAGAAAGCAGCACTCATCTCAGATCAGTAAACACACTACTATCAAAGGGTGTAAAGAAGAGAAAATTGTTCACATGAGTCAGAGATGGTGGAGTAAAGAAAAAATATCCTCCACTGGATACAAAAACTTAAAGCCATAGACAAAATTTGCTGTAGCACCTGGCTGATCACAGGCTACCCAAAGCTTGTTGGAGCATCCCAAGAGAACTCCTTTACAGCTTTGCCTTTTCTGGCCAGTTTTTATACAACTCAACACACTTCCTTGGGGGACTAAAAAGCAAACACGTGGCCAGCACAGTCAGCCCTGAGTAAATCAGGAGACAGAAGGCTGCCAACAGCTCCATTCCCTGATGTAAGTCTGTTGTAGGGTAAAAACATCATAAAGTTTAGTAAAGCAAAAAGAAAGTTTTATTCAGCATATATTCAAAAGGGCAGAAGTGGGAAAAGGACAACCATGCTGCCAGAGCCATGTCTGCCCGAGTCCAAGGAAATATTACAGAATAGGCAAGAATGGGAAAACGGACAAGCATGCTGCCACAGGCATGTCTGCCCAAAGAACCATTACAGAGTCATCAGTATATATTAACATTACAAATGGGCAAAACCATTGAAAGCTTAGCCTTTTCAGATTGGCTGGAAACTGTGATCCTACATTTTGAATTGTCTTTTTTAACAATCATTGGTACAGGTTTCAGTAACAAGAGTCAGGAGGGTCTTCAGTGATCCAACAAATTTCTATTCACTAAATGCTAATAGAAAAAGATAAGAGTAGAAAGTCTTTTGTGTTCTGTTTGATCAGCTTTATGTGAAAGTTTCCCTAAAAGATACTTTCCGAGATTATTTTAGCCATTGTCTTTATACTTCAGGGCCCAGTTGATGTGTCCTTGTGAGTCCTTGTGAGCTCAGCTCTAGCTGGGTCACATTCTGTATGCTCAAGGACAGGGAATAATAACTCCAATGTTATTTCCTAAATCAAGTCTTCCTTCCCATAAACTGACTTCAAATTATCATTTTGCCAAAATATCTAGTGTACTCTGACAGTACTTGAATCGGTGGAACTGCGTCTGTTCCTTGAGGGTACTTGGAGAGTACATCTCTTGCAAAAGTTTTGGGATCCTGCATTCAATGGAGAAACATCCAGAACATCAGGCCAGTAAAAACAAACAAAACAAAACAAATAGAAAAGACCAATCTTTCCCACAATTTGCTGTACTCCAATCACCTTGTGATGACCCATTAGTCCCCAGATTTATCATTCTTCCACTCACCTGACTGTGACTGCAGGTTGTGCTCTTCTAGCTTGCATATTTTTTACCAGAGATTGTAACTTTGGGTTTTTATGAGAAAAACTTTAAAAACATTTTAATCCTGGTGGTTTTTAATTCTATTTACCAGATTCCCAGCCACAGAGTTTCAGTTACAATTTTTGGATCAGCTCTTCTGGGCTAAGAAAAAGGAGCCCTGGTGGTACAGTGGTTAAAGCACTCCGCTGCTAACCAAAGGTCAGCAGTTCCAACCCCCCAGCCGCTCTGCAGGAGAAAGATGTGACAGTCTGCTTCTGTAAAGATTTACAACCTTGGAAACCCTATGGGGCAGTCCTACTGTGTCCTATAGGGTGGCTATGAGTTGGAATCCACTCAGTGGCAGTGAGTTTGGTTTGGTTTTTGGGCTAAGAAAGCTTTAGAATTGCTAAACAAACCTCAAAAGTCTGCCAAGGAAAAACTCCAAGACAGCACCCCACAGGCCCAGGAAGTGTCTCCAGAGCCAGGAGCTATATGAGATGATGTCTTACCCCAGCAGGTAGCCAATTCTCTACCTCTGCATTTGAACCCCTCCCCAAACTGGGTTTTGGTTTTTTTTTTTCAAGCCATTGGAAGCTCTTGGAAGACTAACGGTAAGCAGGAAGTTCACCTAAAGACCAATTTAACTGCAGGGTCTTTGTTTCACTTGTAAACTGATTTAAACATTCCACAAATGGGAGTAGATGTGGGGAGGGGTGGGAGGTGGAAGGCTTGGAAGAGGGACTTCAACTCTGCAGGTTTATTCTCTCAGTTGAAAATTCATCCTGGAAAGAATGCCAAACTCTCTATTCTAAAAGGTGCAGTTAGTAGAGTTCATTTCTGTCCGCTCATACTCAAAATTATTCTCCAATTTGATGCATTTTAAAAATCATCACAGGTGTTAAAAATAATTTGACTTAGTCCAATTATGTTTTCCTTTCATTTAAAAGGGTGGTTAGTAGCTTGTTTTAAGCAGATAATCTACTTTGGTGGTGGAGCATCTTTCTAATTCTTTTTGTATAAGAAATGTTTCAAATATTGACACACAAGTTACTATTTTTTTAAATGAAAAAGATAAACTTACTAACATGCTGATTTTAAAAAGCCGTTTATGATTGCGAGCCCTGGTGGTGCAGTGGTTAAGAGCTTGGCTGCTAACCAAAAGGTTGGCAGGTTGAAACCACCAGCCGCTCCTCAGAAACCCTATGGGGCAGTTCTATTCCACCACAAAGGGTTTGGTTTTTTTGGTTTATGACTGGGTGGAGGAACTGCATGGGATTTTTGTCCTCTATTTTTCAAATTTTCTACAATGACATGTTACTTTTTTTTACTTTATTTTTTAAGCAAAGTTATACGTGCTTATAATTTAATAATTAGACAAGGATTCTTGCAAAAAACAATCCCCCAAGCCTACAAGCCCATTTCCTCAGAGGCAATAACTTTCAACTCTTTTAACTGATTGTTTTGGTATTTACTTTGATATTGCCAGATGTTTTTGATTTTGTAGTTTTAACCACTACGTACGTATAAGAGCCCTGGTGGCACAAACCGTTAAGTGCTCAACTGCTAACCAAAAGATTGGCAGTTTGAACCCACCAGCTTCTCTTCAAGATCAAGATCTGGCAATCTGCTTCAATAAAGATTACAGCCAAGAAAACCTTATGGGGGCAGTTCTATTCTGTCACATGGGGTCACTATGAGTCGGAATCAACCTCATGGCACACAACAACAGGCACTATCTTCTCCAAGGCTGCAGCCCTCCCACCCCCTTAACCATCCTCCCAATATAGTTGTTGTAGGGGGAAAACATCACAAAGTTTAGTAAAGCAAAAAGAAAGTTTTATTTAGCATATATTCAAGGGGGCAAAAGTAGGAAATGGACAACCATGCTGCCAGAGCTATGTCTGCCCAAGTCCAAGGTACTATCACAGAACAGACAAAAGTGGGAAAATGGACAAGCATGCTGCTACAGGAATGTCTGTCCAAGTCCAAAGAATATTACAGAATAGGCAAGAATGGGAAAATGGACAAGCATGCTGCCACAGCCATGTCTGCCCGAGTCCAAAGAATATTACAGAGCCATCAGTGTATATTATTAAAAATGGGCAAAACCATTGAAAGCTTCACCTGTTCACAGATTGGCTGGAAACTGTGATCCTACATTTTGAATTGTCTTTCTTAACAATCATTGGTACAGGCTTCAGTAACAAGAGTCAGGAGGGTCTTCATTGGTCCAACAAATTTCTATTCACTAAATGCTAATAGAGAAAGATAAGAGTGGAAAGTCTTTTGTGTTCTGTTTGATTGGTTTTATGTGAAAGTTTCCCTAAAAGATATTTTCCAAGATTATCTTAGCTATTTGTCTTTATACCTCAGGGCCCAGTTGATGTGTCCTTGTGAGTCCTTGTGAGCCCAGCTCCAGCTGGGTCACATTCTCTATGCTCAAAAACAGGGAATAATAACTCCAATATTATTTCCTAAATCATAGTTACATTGTAACTTTGACTAGATCAATTTGGTATTTACATTACTGTGACTATGTAAGTCCTGTTGACCACCCAGCCGTGTTGTTTTATGTATTACTTGTATACAGAAAAATGATAGTCTTTGTTTTAAGATTCAAAAAAAAAATTTACACTGGCCCCCTTTTCAACTACCTCATCTGTATACTGTGTTACTCAAAGACAGGGAATTTAACAGAGCTTTTTGGCTGACCATCAGATGTCACATTGCTAGCACTAAATTTGTAGTTGTTGAATGATTAAATGCAGATTGGCCCTCAAGTGATAAATTCAATCTGTTCAAGACCTTGATTATCTGACTGAGGTACATATTTTGAATAAGCCATTTGAAATCATTAAAGCAGTCTTTACTGGCATTATCAGTGTGTCGAATTTTGTTTTTTTGCCTCATTTCCAAAACTCATGTAGGCACCAGTCACCTCACCAGGGAGCAAACTTCAGTGTGGAAAAGCAGTCTTCTATATTTCTATAACCAGTTGCTGTCAAGTTGATTCCAACTCTGGCGCAAACAGTTAAGCGCTCAACTGCTAACCGAAAGGTTGGAGGTTTGCGTCCACCAAGAGGCACCTCAGAAGAAAGGCCTGATGATCTAGTTCTACAGCCTTGAAAACCCTATGGAGCACAGTTCTACTCTGACACACATAGGGTTGCCATAAGTTGGAATCAACTCAACGGAACTGGTTTGGTTATATTTCTATATGCTGCTTGTTTCTTCACACAGGATTCTGACAAAATCCACTCTCAGAAGCCATGATTTAATTATATGCAGACTTTTCACTTTTCTCACAAAACCAAAAAAAAACTCATTGCTGTCAAGTCGATTCTGACTCTTAGAGATCCTACAGGACAGAGTAGAACTGCCGCATAGAGTTTCCAAGAAGTGCCTGGTGGGTTCGAACTGCCTACCTTTATTTGGTTAGCAGCCAAGCTCTAAACCACTGCACCACCAGGATAAGTCGGAATCGACTCAACGGCAATGGGTAGCTCTTTAAGCGCCATCAAAATCAGGATGTTCGTTTGTTTTCTGTAGATACAGCAGTTTGTGGATTGGCATCAAGCTGAATCTCCTCTGGGAATAAAGGTGGTTTTTACCTCAAGACCAATCCACATATTGCTCCAGGTACACCTCTCACTTTGCCAGGCTACATTTTGGTTCATAAAATAATCACTAGTTAAGAAAACATTTCTCCTATATCCATTGCCATTGAGTCGATTCTGACTCATAGCGACCTATAGGATAGAGTAGAACTGCCCCATAGAGTTTCCAAGGAGTGCCTGGTGGATCCGAACTTCTGATCTTTTGGTTAGCAGCCGTAGGTCTTAACCACTATGCCACCAGCATTTGCATTTCTCCTATAGCTTGACTTTTAGTTATAACCAGAACAAGCTGCCATCCAGCCCTTCATCTTCATACATGTGCAACTAAGTGCTGATTCATAGTTGGCACATCCCTGGTTTCACTTAACTGTAAAGCAAAATATCAACCTATCACATGTTATTTTTGCCAATAGCTCATTATGCTTTTCCTTGGAGCATAATATATATATCATCAATTTTGAGTTTGGTTTTACAAGCTTACCAGAAGTAATGTGATGTACATGTGCATTTGCCACAAGAAGGGTGACTTTTTTTTTGTTTTTTATTGTGCTTTAGGTGAAAGTTTACAGCTCAAGTTAATTTCTCATACCAAAATTTATACACATATTGTTATGTGGCACTACTTGCAATCCCTGTAATGTGACAGAACACTCTCCCTTTCTACCCCGGGTTTCCTGTGTCCATCCAACCAGCCCCTGTTACTTCCTGCCTTCTCATCCTGCCTCCAGACAGGAGGTGCCCATCTGGTCTCATGTATCTGCTTGAACTAAAAAGCACACTCTTCATGAGTATTATTTTATATTTTATAATCCAGTCTAATCTTTGTCTGAAGAGTGGGATACGGCAATGGTTTTAATTCTAGGTTAACAGAGCATCCTGGGCCATGGCTTCAAGTGTTCCTCCAGTCTCAGTCAGACCATTAAGTCTGGTCTTTTTACATGAATCTGAGTTCGGTTCCACACTTTTCTCCTGCTCCATCAGGTTCTCTCTGTTGTGTTCCCTGTCAGGGCGGTCACTAGTGGTAGCCAGGCACCATCTAGTTCTTCTAGTCTCAGGCTGATGGAGTCTCTGGTACGTGGCCCTTTTGTCTCCTGGGCTAATATTTTTCTTGTGTCTTTGGTATTCTTCACTCTCCTTTGCTCCAAGTGGGTTGGGACCAACTGATGCATCTTAGCTAGCCTCTCACAAGCTTTTAAGACCCCAGACGCCACTCACCAAAGTGAGATGCAGAACATTTTCTTAATAAATTTTGTTATGCCAATTGACCTAGATGTTCCCTGAAACTATGGTCCCCAGACCCCCACCTCTGCTACTCTGCCCCTCGAAGTGTTTGGTTGTGTTCAGGAAACTTCTTAGCATTTGGTTTAGTCCAATTGTGCTGACTTCCTCTGTATTGTATATTGTCCTTCCCTTCACCTAAGATAATTCTTGTCTACTATCTGGTTAGTGGATTCCACTCTCCCTCCCTCTCCACCTTCGTAACCATCAAAAAATGTTTTCTTCTGTGTTTAAACTTTTCTTGAGTTCTTATAATAGTGGTCTCATACAATATTGGTCCTTTTGCGACTTACTAATTTCACTCAGCATAATGCCTTCCAGTTTCATCCACGCTGTGAGATGCTTCACAGATTCATCATTGTTCTTTATTGTTGGGTAGTATTCCATTGTGTGTATGTACCATGATTTGTTTATTCATTCATCTGTTGATGGCTACTGAGGTTGTTTCCATCTTTTTGCTATCGTGAATGGTGCTGCAATGAACATGGGTGTGCATATATCTATTCCAGTGACAGCTTTCATTTCTTTAGGATATATTCCAAGGAGTGGGATTGCTGGATCATATGGTACTTCCAGCTTTTTAAGGAAAGACCAAATCGATTTCCATTTTACATTCCCACCAGCAGTGCATAAATGTTCCAGTCTCTCCACAGCCTCTCCAACATTTATTATTTTGAGTTTTTTGGATTAGTGCTAGCCTTGTTGGGATGAGATGGTATCTCATTATAGTTTTGATTTGCATTTCTCTAGTGGCTAATGATCATGAGCATTTCCTCATGTGTCTGTTAGCTGCCTCAATATCTTCTTTGGCGAAGTGCCCGTTCACATCCTTTGCCTGTTTTTTAATTGGGTTATTTGTCTTTTTGTTGTTGAGGTTTTGCAATATCTTGTAGATTTTAGAGATTAGACACTGATCGGATTTGTCGTAGCTAAAATTTTTTTCCCAGTCTGTAGGTTGTCTTTTTACTCTTTTGGTGAAGTCTTTTGATGAGCATAAGTATTTTATTTTTAGGAACTCCCAGTTGTCTAGTTTCACTTCTGGTGTTTGTTCATTGTTAGTAATGTTTTGTATTCTGTTTACGCCATGTATTAGGTCTCCTGGCATTGTCCCTATTTTTTCTTCCATGATATTTATCATTTTAGATTTTATATTTAGGTCTTTGATATATTTTGTGTTAGTTTTTGTACATGATGTGAAGTATGGGTATTGTTTCTTTTTTTTTTTTGCAGATGAATATACAGTTATGCCAGCACCATTTGTTAAAGAGACTGTCTTTTCCCCATTTAACGGACTTTGGGCCTTTGTCAAATATCAGCTGCTCATAGGTGGATGAATTTATGTCTGGATTCTCAATTCTGTTCCATTGGTCTTTTTATCTGTTGTTTTACCAGTACCAGGCTGTTTTGACTACTGTGGCAGTATAATAAGTTCTAAAATCAGGTCATGTGAGGCTTGCCACTCTGTTCTTCTTCAGCAATGCTTTACTTATCTGGGGCCTCTTCCTTTTCCATATGAAGCTGATGATTTGTTTCTCCATCTTGTTAAAAAATGTCATTGAAATTTGGATCGGGATTGCATTGTATCTGTAGATTGCTTCAGATAGAATTGACATTTTCACAGTGTTGAGTAGAAAGGTGACTTTGAATAACGTCTCTTTAGGTCGGTTTCTTCTCTATCTTTAGCTATAAAATCAATAATTGACATAATGGAAAGCATTATTTTATGCTTGTTTTGAATAAACACAATAAATTTACCAGCAAGGTCACTCTTTTATTTGAAAATGACAGACATTTCAATACCTTCACAACAGACCATGCACTAGAGAGTTTTAAATGGATCACACGTCCAATAAAAAACAATTTTCAGATATTATTCATTAGGCTTTCAATTCAAAATTGTCTTTTTTCAACTACTTGGCAGAAATCATCAGTAGCCGATTCACTTGTACTAGCATTTACGGATTAATAGTCAAAATTAGACTGGAGTGCTGATAATTATATTTATGACATAATTTTAAGTTACAGTGTTTACATCACTATTTTCACAACTACTTTTCAATGAACCATTTCTGAGTCACTAGCCCATTTATATGAATTGTGGATTCCCATAACAACACAACAGTAACCATGAAAAATGCAAACTTAACAAATGTACTCAATAATAATGTGAGATAATATTAGCCAAGCCCAACAACACGGTCAATGTTAACTGTGATGAACTGGCTAAAATAGTGCTTATAGAATATGTTTAACCAAAGATATGCAGTTCAAAACATTTGTATGCCTAAAAGTGGTTTTTGTTGTTAGGTGCCCTCAAGTCGATTTTCGACTCATAGTGACCCCATGTGACAGAGCAAAACTGCCCTGTAGTGTTTTCTCAGCTGTAATCTTACTGGCGATTGGAATGCAAAAGATGGAATCAAAGAAGATGGTAGCTGGAAAATATGGCCTTGGTGATAGAAACGACGCTGAAGATCACATGATAGAATTTTGCAAGACCAATGACTTCTTCATCGCAAATACCTTTTTCAACAACATAAACAGCAACTATATACATAGACCTTGCCAGATGGAATACAAAGGAATCAAATCGACTACATCTGTGGAAAGAGACAATGGAAAAGCTCAATATCATCAGTCAGAACAAGGCTAGGAGCCAACTGTGGAACAGACCATCAATTGCTCATATGCAAGTTCAAGTTGAAGTTGAAAATGAAAACAAGTCCACAAGAGCCAAAGTACTACCCTGAGTCTATCCCACCTGAATTTAGAGACCATCTCAAGAATAGATTTGACTCACTGAATGCTGATTACTGATGACCAGGCGAGTTGTGGAATGACTTCAAGGACATCAAACGTGAAGAAAGCAAAAAACCAAACCCGTTGCCATCGAGTCGATTCCAACTCATATTGACCCTATAGAAAGCAAGAGGTCATTAAAAAGACAGGAAAGAAAGAAAAGACCAAAATGGATGTCAGAAGAGACTCTGAAACTTGCTCTTGTACATCGAGTAGCTAAAGCAAAAGGAAGAAATGATGAAGTAAAAGAGCTGAACAGAAGATTTCAAAGGGCGACTCCAGAAGACAAAATATTATAATGAAATGCAAAGACCTGAAGATAGAAAACTAAATGGGAAGAACATACTTGGCATTTCTCAAGCTGAAAGAACTGAAGAAAAAATTCAAGCCTCGAGTTGCAATAGTGAAGGATTCTATAGGGAAAATATTAAAAGATGCAGGAAGCATCAAAAAAAAGATGAAAGGAATACACAGAGTCACTGTACCAAAAAGAACTGGTCGACATTCATCCATTTCAAGAGGTAGTATATGATCAAGAACTGATAATACTGAAGATAGAGGTCCAAGCTGCACTGAAGGCAGAGGGGAAAAACAAGGCTCCAGGAATTTATGGAATACCAATTGAGATGTTTCAACAAACATGCAGTGCTGGAGGTGCTCACTTGTCTATGCCAAGAAATTTGGAAGATATCTTCCTGGCCAACCGACAGGAAGAGATCCATATTTGTACCCATTCCAAAGAAAGGTGGTCCAACAGAATGAGGAAATTATTGAACAATATCATTAATATCACACACAAGTAAAATTTTGCTTAAGACCATTCAAAAGTGGTTGGAGCAGTACATCAACAGGCAACTTCCAGAAATTCAAGCCAGACTTGAAAGAGGATGTGGAACAAGGTATATCATTGCTGATGTCGGATGGATCATGGCTGAAAGCAGAGAATACCAGAAAGATTTTTACCTTTGTTTTATTGACTGTGCAAAGGCATTCAACTGTGCGGATTATAACAAATTACAGATAACATTGCGAAGAATGGGAATTCCAGAAGACTTAATTGTGCTCATGAGGAACCTGTACATAGCCCAAGAGGCAGTTTTTCGAACAAAACAAGGGGATACTGCATGGTTTAAAGTAAAAAAAGGTGTACATCAGGGTTGTATCCTTTCACCATACTTATTTAATCTGTATGCAAATAATCTGAGAAGCTGGAGTATATGAAGAAGAACTCGGCATGAGGATTAGACAAAGACTCATTAACAACCTTCAAGATACAGATGACACAGGCTTGAGGACTTGAAGCACTTACTGATAAAGATCAAAGACTACAGCCTTCAGTATGGATTACACCTCAACATAAAGAAAACAAAAATCCTTACAACATCATGATACACAAAGAAAATATTGAAGTTGTAAAGGGTTTCATTTTACTTGGATCCACAATCAATGCCCATGGAAGCAGCAGTCCAGAAATTCAAGGACGCATTGCATTGGGCAAATCTGCTGCAAAAGACCTTTTTAAAGGATTGAAAAGTAAAGATGCCACTTTAAGGACTAAGGTGCGCATGATCCAAGCCATGGTGTTTTCAATCACCTCATGTGCATGTGAAATCTGTACAATGAAACAGAAAGCCCAAAGAAGAGTTGATGTGTTTGAATTATGGTGTTGGCAAAGAATATTGAATATAGCATGGACTTCCAAAAGAACGAAAAAATCTATCTTGGAAGAAGTACAGTCAGAATGCTCCTTAGGAGCAAGAATGGGGAGACTTCGTCTCACATACTCTGGACATGTTATCAGGAGAGACCAGTCCCTGCAGAAGGACATCGTGCTTGGTAAATAGAGAGTCAATGATAAAGAGGAAGACCCTCAATGAGATGGACTGACACAGTGGCTGCAACAATAGGCTCAACTGTAAAACAATTGTGAGGATGGCACACCGGGCTGTGTTTCATTCTGTTGTATATAGTGTCTCTATGAGTCGGAACCAACTCGATAGCACCTAACAACAACAACAAATCTTTACAGGAGCAGATCGCCAGGTCTTTCTCCCATGGAGCAGCTGGGTGGGTTTGAACTGCCAACCTTTCAGTTAAGTGCTCATGGCTGCCTAAAGGTAGGGCTGAGGAAAGGCAGGGCTGGACCCATACCATTAGTTGATGGGCCCTGGGCACAGCAAATGGCCTCAACCTTTTGGCTGCCTTCTCCTTGTGTTAAGGTCTTGCTTTTCCCACTGCTTCACCTAACAGCTTTTCAACACGGGATCAACAATTGTCAAGCCCACATGGTACTTTAAACATTGTCAAAAAGTTAGCCCTTTTGGGGGATCAGCTCAGGGAGTATACAGATCTCCCTGCTCACCACTTCTCGCTCCTCCAGCTCTGCAAAGAAAGCAGTGCTCTTTAAGAAGATTATTATGGACTGAATTGTGTCTCCAAAAAATATATGTTGTAAATCCTAACCTCTATGCCTGTGGTTGGAGCCCTGGAGGTGCAGTGGTTAAGAGCGCAGCTGCTAACCAAGAGGTCAGCAGTTTGAATCCACCAGCCCTCCTTGGAAACTGTATGGGGCAGTTTTACTCTGTTCTATAGGGTCACTATGAGTGGGAACCTACTGGATGGCAATAGATTTGATTTTTATGCCTGTGGTTGTAATCCCATTTGGGAATGGGTTGTCTTTGTTATGTTAATGAGATAGGATTAGTGTAGGGTGTATCTTAAATCAATCTCTTTTGAGATGTAAAAGAGGTGAAACAAGCAAGCAAAAGATGCAGAGATAGGAAAGAGAGATGCCAAGCCACATGAAGATTGCCCAGGAGCAGAAACTCAAAAGAGATGAGGACCTTTCTCCAGCGCCATCACAGAAAGAAAGCCTTTCCCTAGAGCCAGCACCCTGAATTCGGACTCCTAGCCTCCTAAACTGTGAGAAAATAAATTTCTGTTTGTTAAGCCACCTACTTGTGGTATTTCTGTTATAACTAAGACAAAGATAACATGATTTCTGTGACGATAATAATTAACCTTACATTTCAAACTTGATGAAAGTATATGAAAAAATTGTTAAGTTGCTTTATCCTCTGAAACCACCACACCAAGACACCCCCTTTCCTACCACTACCTCCCACATCCCCCTCCCTGTTCCCCAGGGGACTTCGGTGGTCTACAATGCACACTTGAGAAACACTGCACTAGAGTGTTTTCATTTTTAATTTTTCTTTTCTAAGTTAGAATCAACAACACATATAATAAAAAGATATTTGTGGAAACTTGAGAAAGTATAAGAAGGTTCTCTTTGAGAGGAAGGAGGAAGTTAGTCGGCAGCATGCCAAGGGGTTATGGAGCTGAGCTGTAGAGGGAAAATTTGTAGATCTCATTGATGCCCTTTATCTATTTCCCAAGCCTACAAGACAGCAGGACCTAAGAGATAACTCAGTTCAATCTCCTTATTTTACAGATGAAAAATGCAAGTTTCAGTGGGTTTTTCAGGTCATATGATAAATGTGGTAGATTGTTATATTAATGGCCCAATGACTCACACCTCCTCGTATCCATTCCCTGGTGTAGTCCCTTCCCACATTTACTCTGGGTTTGGCCATGTGATTGCTTAGGGCAATTGAACATCAGCTAATGTGGCACAAGCAGAAGCTTGATAAGCATTTGTGCATTGGGGCTTGCTTTCCTGGAACCCTGATTTAGGAAAAAAGAAAAAAAGTTGCCATCTAGTTGATTCCTACTCATAGTGACCCTGTGTGTACCACTGAGGAATCATTATGCTGTGAAAAAGCTGGGATGAAAGGCCAAATCGAAGTGAATCAATTGAGGGGCTCCAGTCCACAACCAGCACCAACTGCCAGACACGTAAGCAAGGCCGTCTTGGACATTCTAGCCCCAGTTAAGCCTGCAGGTGACTGCAGCAGCCTGAGTGAACCACGCAACACCAACAGAAGGATTGGCCAGCCAACCCACCGGATCATGAGAAATAATAAATCATTGTTGTCTTAATCCACTAACTTTTGGAGTGATTTGCTTCAGAGCAATAGATAACTGTCATAGTTTCCCAATGCAGGTGTAACAGAAACACCATAAGTGGATGGCTTTAAAAAAGAGGAATTTATTTTCTCACAGTTTAGAAGACTAGAAATCCAAATTCAGGGCACCAACTATAGAGGAAAGCTCTCTCCCTGTTGTCTCTGGGGGAAGATCCTTGTCTGTTTCAGCTTCTGTAGCCCAGTGTTCCTCGGTTCCTTGGTGATCTTCACATGTTATTTATCTTCCCCTTACCCTTTCCCCTCCACCCCGTTTGTGCTTGCTTGTCTCTGTGTCTAATCTGCTCTTTTTATAACTCAGAAGTGATTAGGTTTAGGACACACCCTACGCTGATACAGCCTCATTAACATAACATAGAAAACCCATTCACAGGTATAGAGGTTAGGATTCCAACACATATTTTGGGGAGACACAAACAATAAAGGAAACAGTGAGTTACTGTCATAATGAAGTCAAGAACCAAAGTCACTTCAGAGAGCATAAACTCTGAATTCAGACAGATCTGAGTTCAATCCTAGCTCATCAACTTACTAGCTACCTTACCTTGAGTCTTAGTTTTACTTCCATAAAATGGGACAATTATAATTATCTCATGATATTATCATGAGGATTAAAAGAGAAAATGCATGTATTATGCTTAGAACAGTGCCTGGCACATAGTAAATATTCAATTCATATGTGTTGGTATTAACATTATAATATTAGTAGTAGTAATGACAACTGTAAAGTATGTGGCATGTAATACTCAATAAATACATAGTAGCTATTATTACTTCTTCTTCTTATTGTTATTATTACTTCTCTTCTGAAGTTTCTATCACTCCTGCAGCTATCGGTATGTTGCCATTATTTATGTACATCAGCTCCATGCTAGGTTATAAAGTTCTTTAGGACAGGGTTGTCTCACTCATATTTTTATTTCCCATTGTGTAGGCCCTCTATGTATGTGGAAAGTGACTACATGTTTGTGAAATAGGTCATTGATCATAACAGTCCATTGTTCCTATGGTGAAAGACTAGTACATTGTGAGCAAATGTTATATTTAATAGCAGCCTTCTCTATGAGAGAGAATGCAATAGGTTTTTGTCTTTCTTTAATGCAATAAAAATACTGTACATAGTTAATTGGATATCCCCTTAAACTAATAGCTGTGCCAGCCAACAGATTGCTTCCTACATTAGAGAGTCATTAGTTTAATAAACAATTGTTTCCTTTTTTGGCAGTGGAGCTATATTCTAACTATTTATAATGTGGTTTAATACTTTCTATATATTTCCATGTCTAATCCAATTTATATAAGAAATATTTCAAATATTGATAGGTAAAAATTATTTCTCTTTTCAAAAAGAGATTTTATTAACATTCTAATGAAGAAAACTTGAAAAACAATACAAT
The DNA here is from genome assembly GCF_000243295.1 of Trichechus manatus latirostris. Lineage (NCBI taxonomy): Eukaryota > Metazoa > Chordata > Mammalia > Sirenia > Trichechidae > Trichechus > Trichechus manatus. The sequence goes on along the minus strand of NW_004443982.1, from coordinate 9,234,465 downwards.
TTTAAAACAGAACTGACATCGTATGGCATGCTGTTTTGCTTTTTAATGCAGCAAGATGTGTGGTGTTTTCAATAATGCAGAGTGCCTAGTGACAACAGATGTAATAAACATAGAAAATACAAAGATCCATTCTGTCACTGAGTTTTAGATTGTAAACAAATTAAAAGAATGCTGTATTTCTCTCCCGAGAAGGCAATAGATACACTCTGCCTGTCTGGGTAAAGAATTCCATTCCTATTCAAGGAAAAATAAAATTAAAACTCAAATATAACCACAAAACTCACATAAGATTGATTCTCTACTTTATGCCAATACATGTATATATGCATGTATAGCTATTACCACAACCCAGGCAGTGGCTGCAAGATTTGGGAGCCAAAAGGCTGAAAGGAATTAGAGAAACCCATCCAAAATCAAGGCTGCTATACAGGCTTACTTATTGAAAGGTTGTTTAAGTTAAGAACACAGCAAGGAACAAAACACAGATGGCCCTGCCCTGAGGGAATTAGAATTTGGAAAATGTAAGCAGATATGTCTGAGGTATTAATAGTCTATGTCAGAAAATTAAACTAAACCTTCTACTATTGTAAAAGGTCACTTCCTAAATAGTAGTAGCTTATGATGTAAGATTTTTTTTTTAATTAACGTACAGAAGCATTTTATATTTTCTACTAGATACACTCCTACCTTTTCATTCCATGATATCTGACTATATTACTTCATATTGTTTGTACAGTGTATGTTGCTGTTCAGTTTCCTGCTTATGTTTCACGCGTTGTTTTAATAAAAGAAGTACATACTTACGGATAAAGTTTAAGGCCTCCTTGTTCCTCACCCTAGTTGTGACAGACCTAGTGTGGACCCCCATGACCCCCTCCTCCTGGTATTCATGCCCTTGTATATTTCCCTTCTCTTGAATGTGGGCAGGACCTGTAACTTGCTTCTGACCAATATAGCAAAGGTGATGTGTCATCACTCCTGCGATTATGTTACATTATATAACTCTATCTTGCTAGCTGACTCACTCTAGAGTTTCTCTCTCTCCCCTTGCTAGCTTTGAAGAAGCAAACTACTATGAATCCTATAGGCACGAGGAACTGAATGCTTTCAACAGCTATATGAGTGAGGAACGGAATGCTTCCACAGTCAGATCACCAGCTCTCACCAATAACTTGATTGCAGCCTGTGAGGCCCTGAGCAGAGGGCCCAGCTAAGCAATGCCCAGACTTTTGATCTACAGAAAATGTGAGATAATAAACGTGTGTTGTTAAGCCACTAAATTTGTCGTTATTTGTTACACGCAATGGAAAACTAATACAGACTGTGGTACCTAGAAGTGGGGTGCTACAGTAACATATACCTGAAAAATATGAGAGTGGCTTTGGAATTGGGTGGAGTCTGGAAGAATTTTAAGGAGCATGATAGAGAAAGCCTAAATCTCCTTGAACAGAAATCTGGACTTCAAGACCACTGCTTGCAAAGGCTCAAAAGGAAGTGAGGAACATATTATTAGAAACTGGAGGAAGAGGCATCCTTGTTATGTAGTGGCAGAAAGCTTAGCGAAATTGTCTCTTGCAGTTATGTGGAAAGCAGAACTTGTAAGTGATAGACTTGGGGTATACATAGCCAAGGGGATTTCTAAGCAAAGTGTTGAAGGTGCTTCCTGGTTACTTGCCGCTTATAACAGAATGTAAGAGGAGAGAGATAAATAGAGGGAAAAAACGTTAAACAAAAAGGAACCAGCCCTTGATGATTTGAGAAATTCTTGATTTATTCAAACAGCAAAAAACACTAAAATTAAGACAATGTAGTTTAGAGAAAAAGCTGAGGGTCTGCCTATACAAACTTTTGCTAGAACTTCAGAAAGAACAAAAGGCCAGAGCATCAGTCGCATAAAGGGCCCTTTCAAGAAATTAAGGGTGTGCCTCACAGAACTTCTCAAGTAAACCAGAGGGCCCCTAGGAAGGTTAAGGGTGTTGTCCTGCAGTCATCTGAGCAGGATCCCAATATAGAGAAAGGATCTTGCAGAAGGTAGAACCAAGATCTGTGGGCGTGGCTTTGAAATTCATGGGAGACTCTAAACCTTCTTGAGGAAATTATTTCAGCAGAAACACTGCCAGCTTTGACTAAAAGGAACAGACAGTACAAAATGAAAGGAGGCTGTAAGACCTCCAAAATTCTCACAGGTGATGACAAAACTACTCAGCTGAAAAGGCATGCTACCTTTCATGAAAAAGGAAGGATGACTAAGAGGGTAGAAATAAAAGCCTCAAGGGTGGAGCAAGAGCCACAGAGAATTATTTCCAGGCCTTGAAATCTAATCAAGGAACTCCCAATGTTTGTCCAGATTCCTAGCCCATAGAAACTGTGACATAATAAATGTGTATAGCTTTCTGTTTAGGAAGTTAATTCTTTTTTTTCCTTAATATTGTGGTAAATATATACATAACAAAATATTTCCCATTTCAACATTTAGGCACAATTCAGTGACATTAATTATGTTGTTCAACCATCACTGTTATCTATTGCCAAATGTTTTCATCACCATAAACAGAAGCTCAGTGTCCCCTAAGCCAGAAGCCCCCCCTTTTCCCCTCCCTCCTGCCTGCCCCCGGTAACCACTAGTAAACTCTGGTCTATATACTTGCCTATTTTAGATATTTCATATAAGTGGGATCATGCAATATTTGTCCCTTTGTGACTGACATATTTCGCTCAGCCTAATGTTTTCAAGGTTCATCCATGTTGTAGCATGTATCTGACTTCATTTCTCTTTATGGCTGGGTAATACTCCATTATGTGTATATACCACATTTTATTTATCCATTCATCTGTTGATGGATATTTGGTTTGTTTCTACCTTTTGGCTATTGTGAATAGTGCTGCAATGAATACTGGTGTACAAGTATCTCTTTGCCCTCCTGTTTTCAATTCTTTTAGATTTATACCCAGGAATGGAATTGCTGGGTCATTAAATGTGCATAGTTTTAAGCTAAGATTGTGGTAATGATGTTATATAGCAATAAATAGCTAATATAACAGTGTTATCCTATCTTCTCCCACCCAACATAAAAGGACTATCATTAATTTAGTAAACGTACTTGCCCCCATGTTTAAATAGATTTCCTACATATATATTTACCAATATATGATGTATGCTGTTGTTATGGATTGAATTGTTTCCCCCCAAAATATGTGTCAACTTGGCTAGGCCACAATTCCCAGTATTGTGTGATTGTCCACCATTTTGTCATCTGATGTGATTTTCCTATGTTCTGTAAATCCTACCTCTATGATGTTAATGAGGCAGGATTAGAGGCAGTTACGTTAATGAGGCAGGACTCAATCTACAAGATTAGGTTGTATCTTGAGTCAATCTCTTGAGATATGAAAGAGAGAAGTGAACAGAGAGACAGGAGGACCTGTCTCATTACCACCAAGCAAGAAGAGCCAGGAGCGCACGTCCTTTGGACCCAGGGTCCTGAGCTGAAAAGCTGCTAGACCAGGGGAAGACTGATGACCTTCCCCCAGAGCCAACAGAGAGAAAGCCTTCCCCTGGAGCTGGCACCCTGAATTCAGACTTCTAGCCTACTAAACTGTGAGAGAATAAATTTCTCTTTGTTAAAGCCATCCACTTGTGGTATTTCTGTTACAGCAACACTAGATAACTAAGACGGCTGTTATTTCATGAGTTTTTAGATTTACATAAATAGCATCAGGCTATACATATTCTGAAAGTGGCATTTTCTCTCAATATTATCTTTTTAAAATACATCCATATGTCCCATTGTACAAGTACACTGCATTTTTTAATTCATTTCATTATTCATAGACATTTAGTTGGTATACATTTCTCAATTCTGCATTCAGTGACATCATGTCAATAGCTAGAAATCAGCCATTATTCTGTTTATCACAGTAGTAAACATAAAAGACTGTCTTCTTATTCGTTAAATAACTTTAATAGATAATTGACTATTTAAAACAAAAACAAAAACAGTATGTTGTGGGATTTATAACATGCAAAATTAAAATATATGAGAAAAATAGCACAAAGGCTTGGAGGGGAAAAACAGAAGTATAATGTTGTAAAGTTCTAATACTGTATGTGAAGTGGTATAATATCGTTTGCTGAGAATTAAAGATGTTCTCAATTTTAGTTAATGCAAGAAACATACATCCTTGTGTATTTTTCCTTGTATATGTAAATGAAAATTCCTTTAGGTTTCTATTAATGAAGGGGATTTGTAAGGTCAAAGAGCATGTGCATATTCAACTTCACTAGATATTGCCAAAGTAGTTGTATCCCTTCCATTTTCATTAGCAATGGATGATAATTCCTGTTTTATCATGACTTTACTTGGAGTCATTAAATTCTTCAATTTTTGTCAGTCTCAGAGGTATGTGTGGTGCAATGAATTCCCTTATGTGGCTTTTGCCTTTGATTATGGAAAAATAATTTAGGGGATCTCCCAAGTTGTTTTTCTATCCCTGATGGTTTGTTACTTTTGTCTGGTCTGGCCTTGTAATTGAGAAGCCCTGAGTTGATTAACATTTCCTGGGTAATGAGGATAGGTTGGACTCCGGTCTGGTGAAAGGAGACCCCCATCTTGTAAATGACCAAGGAGCACGAAGAATGGCGTATATAAAAAGCCAAAACACAGAGGCTTTTTTTTGGCTTCTTGGCTGAGAGCTGAGAGAGATTGGCATGTCTGTTAGGACATAGAAGCCCTGTGCTAGAAACCCTCCTAGACCTGAGTAAAAGAGCTGTAACACACTTAGAGCTGTGGACAGTGACATTGATGGTGCCAGAAGCAATGGAGACAAAGAGCAGGCCGAAGAGCTGAACTTAGCGAAGATGAATAGCTGTACCGGCAAGGGGCATCTCCACCCCAGAGAGACATCATGGTGCATTTCCTGGTTGAAAGTTTCCTGATTGCTGAGAGTGGGCATCTGTTCTTGGGAAGGTAAGTGGATTCCCTTTGAAACATTGAGGCTCCATGCTGGGATGCCGTCCCGGACCTCACCTTTTGCATTTCTTCATTTTTATCTTTCCCTGTTTATATCTTTCTCTGTTCATATCCTCTGCTATATTAAAAACTGTCATCATAGGTATGGTAATTCCATGAGTTTTGTGGATGTTGCAATGAATTATTGAACACAGTAGAGAGAGAGTGCTGTGGAAAGGCTGGTGTCAGAAAAAATGGAGAAGTTAGGAAGCTTCGTGCTGATTCTTATATTCAGTTATCTCTTGAGCATGAATATGAGATCTCATTTTATTTTACGTATTGAGCATCTTTTCATATCCTTTCACATGCTTATTGACCATCCAGGTTTCTTTATCTGTGAAAGGCCTATTGTCCCTTTTTTGTTTTTCTTTTTCCTTGGATTAATGAGAATTCTTTATGTATCTGAATACTAATCCTTAGTCATGGGAAATTGCAAATATCTCTTTCTTCCTCTCTGATATGTTCTTTATGGTATAATTTTTTTTTTTTAATATTTTATTGTACTTCAGGTGAAGGCTTACAGAACAGATAGTTTCTCATGTAACAGTAACACACATGCTGTTTTATGACATTGGTTAACAAC
>NW_004443982.1:9189038-9227002 GCF_000243295.1 Trichechus manatus latirostris | reverse complement strand
GGCTGAGTTCTTTATCTCTTCATTTGATGTTCTAGGGTTTCAGGATTGTTGATTCTCTGTTTGGCTTAGTTTTTCGGATCTTTGTTGTGGAGGGATGGCGTGGTGCTTCTGCCTAGACCGCCATCTTGCCGGACTCTCCTTATGGTATAATTTTTGTGTAAATGTATTTATATTATTATAGTCAAATTTACTGATCTTTTCTTTGATGGTTTGTATTTATTATTATGTCTTGCTGAAGAAACTCTACACTTTCTCATGAACACCTAAAATGTTTTCTTCTCACACTTAAGCCTTTAATTCACCTGGAATTCCCCATTGATTTATAATGCCACCTGTGCCATATATAAATTTTCCATAATTGTGTGGATCTGTTTCTGAAAATTTTATGTTCAATCAATTTATTTCTCTATCTCTGAATTATCAGCAAACTGGTGACGAAGAGCACTCCAAAGCTAAAAACCTTAGCGTGACTGGAATTTCTAGCTAGGGTCTGAGCCCAGTCCTTTCTTGTCCTAAGTGACTCCATCTTGGAGTTCTTCTCTGTCAGACAATGCAACTTGTCATTTTAAGTGTTTTTGCCTCCCTACTCTGCTAGAGGAAGCTCTTGCATTTAGAAATGGCCAATGTTAAAAATAGATAATTCAAGACCTATACAGGTGTCGTGACTCTAACTACTATGCCAGTTCTCAGGAAATGTCTCCTTCACTCTCCCTTGAAAAATGTTTTTTTCTAGCCTGTGCCTAGGTTCTTACGAAGTCTTGTATTTTTTTATAACCTTGTTCAGCCTAAATGCGAGGGGGCCTTAACCCCTCTTAAAACTTATAATTAGAATAAACTATCGTTATGAAGTTACGGCATTTCTGTATCAAAAATCTTTTTCTCTCCTTAAGCATTTCCATTTATAATCATCCTAGTACTTTTTTGTTTCAACAGAATCCTCCATCTTAATGCTAAAGTAACTCAATTTAACATAGACTACAGATGTCTAGATGTCAGAAAATCTGTGGGTTTAGTGGTCAGCCAGAATCCTATTACCTGGAGCCATCCTTGCAAAAGATGTCAACACCTGCCAGGATGATCAGCTGAGACACCGCCACCTATAGCTTTGTAAATGTTAACCAATCAGAATTGTTTTAGCTGTAATCTAGTGCTTGCAGTTTTTTCTTCATAAGTCTTTGTATTACTGTAGCCCCACCAGAACACATTGTTGGATTCTCCCAGCACTCTGTCTCCCTGTTTTGCAGAACGCCTTCTTTGCCATAATAAAACTCTTTGTTTTTAAACCTAAACAGATGTGTGGTGTTTACACTACAACATTTGGTGTCAGAAAATGTGGGATCCATAGAAGACTCCTTCTGGCGGCTCCCAGAGATCCAAGAAAATGGGCTTTGGATCCAGCTGAGTCAATTGGACTCTCCTTTTTCTACGGACATTTGGGGATTGCCTGGGTGAGCACCTCTTGGGTTGAACCTCCCCATTCTTGCATCTGAGGTCTCTGAGTTTTATTACTGGTGCACTTTCATTTTTATTAGCTTATTTTCATTATTATTAATTTACTTTTATTCTTAATTTGGCTTAGATTTGTTCTCTCTTTTCCCACTGTTTAAAATTCTGTAGGAGGTAATTCTACTTCTTGAGTCATGGTGTAGTCACGGAAGGTAATTCTACTTTCGGACAGCTCAGGGTGATTTGGATTATTTTAACCCTGAGAAATCCAAAAAGTGTACTTTGTTTAGTTATTTGTGAGCTCTGAGTTCCCGCTACCGGGCCACCATTAGAGGAAACTGTCCTTAAGGTTTTTCACCTGCAAGTTTGGGTAAAAGTTTCCTGCTCGAAAGCTTGGGTTAAAATTTGAGATTTTGGTGACAACAGAATCTCAAATCCTTTTGGATTTTGGTCCTGAGACAATAACCAACAATCGTTCCCTGATTTAGTTCCTGTGCATATTTGTTTAACAGGGAAATGGGTAACAACAAATCCAAGAGACGAGAATACACTCCAGGGACTTCTGCAGAATTTATAAGCAAACATTATGGTCCTCCTACTCAAAGGGCAACCTGGAGTTGGACATTTGCCCTACTGTACTCTTTGAGTGTGTCTTCTAGTCTTTAAAGTCTCTGAAACAGATTAAAATTCGTATGCATACCTATTCTATCTTTAAGAGAGAAATATAAATTAAAAGACAAAAGCCCCATATGGAGAATAAGATAAATAACCCAGATAGAAAAATTTTGACATGTCTAAACTATTTTTTCCCCTGTGCAGTAAATTAGGAAATAAAAACCACCCTTTTAATTGGTACTAAGAGGCATCCAAAACAACAGGACAGTAAAACTGCCTCCCTAAAAGACTAAAATCTCAAGCTCCTATCACTGCTCTTTCTGTCTACCTTGCTTTCAGTTTGCTGTCTGTATCTCCTGAGTTTCCAGCAGCTGCATTTTCAGAAGCCAAGCCTTCAAGACTAGAATTTGAGATTTTCAGTACTAGGATTTGAGGTTTCAACAAGGGAAGTATTTAGAGCTCTAGAGCTAATGTCTAAATTTTCCAAACTAGAGTCTGTGTGAACAGAGCTAATGTACAGCACTAATCATTTTCATTTTTAAACAGCTCAAAAGTTTTTCTTTTGACTTCTGCTTCTATAGCTGAAAATGGCTGGAAAGTTACTTTCGATTTTCTAAGTGCACAAACATCTTTTCGCGTGCTTTTCATAAATAAGCCTGGATTTCCCCCTTACCAGGAGGCTGGTTTGGGGTTCATATTCAAACACTATAAGCTAAATTTGAAATAAGTTAGAACCTTAGTAATCACTTTAATGAAACTGGGTTCCCCATAAGTTTGTCTTATGTGAAGTTGAATGTAAACTTTTATGTGGTTTTTTCTATTTCTCATTTTCAAGTTTCCTGTCTTGTTTTGCTGATTTTATCTCCTACACAGTTAAAATTTAGTGTTTTTTTTTAAAAAAGAAATTGTAGTTGTTCTTGAATCAAAACCTTTAAATAATGTATTCTAGATTCTTATGTAGATTAAGGAAAATTAGAAAACTAGTATTTGTTTTCAGGATTTTTCATAAAAAGTTATTAGAGGAGACGGTAACCCAGAATGTTTCAGTTTCTTTTGCAGTTTATAGCATTGTCTAAAGTTTTTCTTAACTTCTTAACAATATACAGTTTGTGTGGTTTATTTGTTTAAGTTCTATGGACTAGTTTTGTCTTTCTCAGAAAGCCATAAATTAAACTTTCAATAACATCAAGTAGTCTGTTTAAAAAAGCACACTAAAAAGATAAATTGTTTATTTGGTACAACAAGGCCTTTAAATTATTACTTCTTCACAGGATCCAATAACATGTAAAAGAAGGGATAATAATTTCTCACCTCCAGATGGTATTATTCTAGTTTAATGATAAATAAGTGCTTATACAGATAAAATGACTTAAATTAATAAGAGTCTTAATTCAAATCCTAGCCTAACAAAAGTGTTTATGTCAGCCTTAAAAGCAAAACCTTTCTAAGTAATTTAAGCTAAATATTTATGTAACGAGTGTAATTTTTATTAATAAAAAGAAAAAAGACTAAGCTACTTACTAAGAAAATAAGATAAATAATAAAGGCTTGAATAAAAAATAAACTATTTAAGCAAATTTAGTTCAATATAATATACAAGCTTAGAATGATTTCTAAAGTTTTTGAATAATTTAAAACCAAAACCAAATCCGTTGCTGTCGAGTCCGTTCCGACTCATAGCGACCCTATAGGACAGAGTAGAACTGCCCCATAGAGTTTCCAAGGAGAGCCTGGTGGATTTGAACTGCTGACCTTTTGGTTGGCAGCCGTAGCAGTTAACCACGACACCACCAGGGTTTCCTTTTGAATAATTTACTGGTCTTAAAATTAAGTTAATACACATTCATTATAATTAAAGTTTATAAGCTTTTGCTTTTTATGTCACAGAAGATTATATATATATAAAGTCTAATAATGAGTATATTCCTTTTTGTCGTTTAGAAAAGTATACTATAAAGAATATATAATAGAGAAAAGAAATTTAAAACGTTTATAAATTTCATTTTAATACAGACAAAATTCTCATTTACTACAACTATAAGTTTAATGAATTAATTTATAAAATTTTTTAAGAGCTTTAATGTCAAATAACCAAGAGTTGAGTTTCTTGCTGTTAAGCAAATATCATTTCTTGGTAACCTATGGTAAACTCCTAACAACTTTGAAGTTTCATAAGAAAAAGGTTTAATAAGTTTTCATTTCTAAGAGAAATTGAGATTTTATAAATGCTACAAAAGATTTGTTTCTGTTTTATAAAGAAATAAGAACTAACTTTTTGTATTAATATGTTATATGAAATGTGTCAATAATTTTAAGTATGAGTCCTATATTTTAACTGAAGCCGTAGTGGCGCCATGGTTAAGAGCTGCTAACCAAAAGCTCAGCAGTTCAAATCCACAGTCAGTCCTTGGAAACCCTATAGGGTCCTATAGGATCGCTATGAGTCAGAATCGACTCCAGGGTAACATGTTTGTTTCTGTGTTTGTTTATATTCTAACCGGGATATTAACATCATTACCCATAAAATCATCATTACCCATAAAATTTTTATTACTATTTAAATGTATACCCACTGCAGTCAAGTCAATTCCAACTCATAGCGACCCCATAGAGTTTCCAAGGCTGTAAATCTCTAGGGAAGCAAACTGTCACATATTTCTCCCACTGAGCCACTGGTGGTTTCCAGTGGCTGACCTTTTTGTTAGCAGTCGATCCCTTTAACCACCAGGGCTCCTTATGCAAATGTATAGACATACAGTGTTGTGTTTTAAGACTATTCTAAGTTCTATCTAAACCTCTTTAAGAAACAGGAATAGTGAGCAGCCATCTAAGATACTCCACTGGTCTCACCCCTTCAGAGGAAGGGAGAATGAAGAAAACTAAAGACTCAAGGGAAAGATTAGTCCAAAGGACTAATGGACCACAACTACTATGGCCTCCAGCAGACGGAGTCCAGCAGGACTAGATGGTGCCTGGCTACCCACTGACTGCTCTGATAGAGGGTCCTGGACAGAGCTGGAGAAAAATGTAGAACAAAATTCTAACTCACAAAAACCAGACTTACTGGCCTGACAGAGACTGGAGAAACCTCGAGAATATGATCCCCGGACACCATTTTAGCTCAGTACTAAATTCACTCTTGAGGTTCAACCTGCAGCCAAAGATTAGACAGGCCCATAAAACAAAACAAGACTAAAGGGACACACCAGCCCAGGGACAAGGACTAAAAGGCAAGAGGGGACAGGAAAGCTGGTAATAGGGAACCCAAGGTCGAGAAGGGAGAGTGTTGACATGTGGTGTTGTTAATCAATGCCATAAAACAATATGTGTACTGTTTAATGAGAAGCTAGTTTGTTCTGTAAATCTTCATCTAAAATACAATTAAAAAAAAACAAGGATAATCATTATGTCTAAAGGTATTTTCTTCTGTTTAAAGTTTTTTTTTTTTTTTTGGTTTTACATTACTTCTATAATTCTTTTAAGAAATACCGTCATAAGCTAGCCGCGAACATTTTAAGTTGTCATCCACAAACAGATTTTACTTCACTACTTAACAAAATATTTCAATGAAACTGGACTATATCAGACTTATACAAAGGATTATAATATTTTAAATATGAAAATCAGACTAAATCAAGATTTTAAAAATTAACAAAAATTTCAGACTACTACTGATTCAGGACTATATGAAGCCAAATTAACTACATAGGATTTGGTAAACTAAAGTTTGTATAAGAATGTTACTAATATTCACTGTTCTCTTATGTAAAGTACAGAATCTCCTATAAATTAGAAGAAAATGTATTACTGAAATAACTAATGAATGATAAAATAACTATGATAAAAGAAATAGTTCTTCAAAATGAATGGCCCTAAACGTCCTTACTACTGCACAAAAAGCACTTATGCCATGTCAATACTAAAAGTGATTGCTGATGCTGAATCTTAACAATCCTGTTCCTTCCTTAACAGATTTTATAAATTATTAGTTTTCTTTTTAAAGCTCATTGCCACTCCTTTACTTTAAAATCTTTCTCATCATTCTCATCGTTTCCATTATTATAAAATGCATAACAACCATACTTAATTTTACTTTAAAAAAATATTCTTAACCTCTACAACAAAAAGAAAAATAATCCAATTAAAAAATGAGCAAAGGAAATGAACAGATACTTCACCAAAAAAGACATTCAGGCGGCCAGCAGACACATGAGGAAATGCTCACCATCACTAGCCATTAGAGAAATGCAAATTAAAACCACAATGAGATACCATCTCACCCCAGCATTACTGGCACGAATCAAGAACACTGGAAATAACAAATGTTGGAGAGGCTGCGGGGAGATTGGAATTCTTATGCACTACTGGTGGGAATGCAAAATGATACAACCGTTTTGGAAAATGATATGACACTTCCTTAGAAAGCTAGAATAGAAATACCATAGGATCCAGCAATCCCACTCCTAGGAATATATCCTAGAGAAATAAGAGCCATTACACGAATAGACATATGCACACCCATGTTTATTGCAGCGTTGTTCACAATAGCAAAAAGAGAAACAACCTAGATGCCCATCAACAGATGAATGGATAAACAAACTATGGTACATACACACAATGGAGGATATGCAACGATAAAGAACAATGATGAACCTGTGAAGCATCTCATAACATGGATGAAACTGGAGGACATTATGCTGAGTGAAATAAGTCAGTCACAAACGGACAAATATTGTATGAGACCTCTACTGTAAAAACTAATGTAAAAGTTTCCTCACAAAAAGAAACAATCTTTGTTGGTTACGAGGGTTGATGGAAGGGGGGGAATTAAATAGACAATAGATAAGTGGTAACTTTGGTGAAGGGTAAGACAGTACACAGTACTGGGGAAGCCAGCACAATTTGTACAAGGAAAAGTTATGGACGCTCCATAGACACATCTAAACTCCCCGAGGGACTGAATTGCTGGGCAGAGGGCTGTGGGGACCATGGTCTAGGGGAACATCTAGCTCAATTGGCATAACACAGTTTATAAAGACAATAGTCAACATTCTACCTTGGTGAGTAGTGTCTGGGGTCTTAAAGGCCTGTGAGCAGCCATCTAAGATATTCCACTGGTCTCACCCCTTCGGGAGCAAAGGAGAATGAAGAGAACAGGATAAAAGGAAAAGATTAGTCCAAAGAACTAATGGACCACAGCTACCACAGCCTCCACCAGACTGAGTCCAGTACAGCTAGATGGTGCCCCACTACCACCACTGCCTGCTCTGACCAGGATCACAATAGAGGATCCTGGACAGAGCTGGAAAAGGATGTAGAACAAAATTATAACTCACACACACACAAAAAAAAGACCAGATTTACTGGCCTGACAGACTGGAGAAACCCCGGGAGCTTTTAGCTCAGTGGTGAATTCACTTCTGAAGTTCACCGTTCAGCCGAGGATTGGACAGCCTCATAAAACAAAACGGGACTAATGAGGCACAACAGTCCGGGGACAAGGACTAGTGGGCAGGAGGGGACAAGAAAGCTGGTGATAAGGAACCCAAGGTTGAGAAGGGACAGCGTTGACATGTTGTGGGGGTTGTTAACCATTGTCTTAGGGCAATATGTGTACTAACTGTTGAATGAGAAACTATTTGTTCTGCAAACCTTCATCTAAGGTCCAAAAAAAAAAAAAAAAGAATTATCTATGTGAGATCAAATTGACAACAGCAACTCAAAAGGTTTGATGGGAAGCCTAGGGGGCAGTGAGTTGAAGATAATGGTGATGAAATAATTTGGAAAAGAATAGTGAGAATAGCAGCACAAACTGGAAGAATGTAATCTATGTTACTGAGTTGTACATGTAGAAACTTTTGAAATGGCGTAACTTTGGCTATATATATTTGTCACCAAAAAAGAAAAAAGGTCCTCCAAGGTCGAGAAGGGAGAGTGTTGACATGTCGTGTGGTTGTTAACCAATGTCATAAAACAATGTGTACTGACTTTAATGAGAAACCATTTGTTCTGTAAACCTTCATCTAAAGTACAATGAAAAAATATATAAACATATATATATTTTTTAAAAAATTCTTAACAGGTCAAAGAAGCATTTGACACCCAAAAGTCAAGCATATCTGAATTACCTTCTACTTTGTCTAGAGACTATGCTTATTGAAAAAGGACAAATCCTTTTAGACTTGCCAGCCTACCAAAAGACTAAAACTAAAATTCAAGTGTCTAACTGACCCTCCAGCCAACTAAGAGACTTAGACTAAAATTCAAACATTTCTGTCCTGGACAAGAAATAGACAGTACTCGAGGAGACTGCTTACACTTCCCAAGGTTTCCGGACCAGTCCTGTATACTTTCCGTATGAAAACAGCTGAAATCTTTGAACTGTATTTTCTTATTTTCATTGTTGTATTTCTTATCAGTATTCTATATCACACCATTCACATTATATGGTAATGTTAAAACTCTTTGTTTAATTCTTATTGTCTTTAAAGTACTCTAGTTCTATTGACTTAATCTAATAGAATAGTAGGAAATTTAACAGCAGAAATACTTGGAGTCAGTTTTTTAGTTATTCTAGTCATACTTTTCATTATAAATTTACTCCAGTTTTGGAATATCATTCCCTGTTTTAATGTAATATTCTTTCCCTACAAACCTATACCCCTTGCCTTTAATGCTACTCATGTATTAATCCCATAAGGCCTATATTACCCTTTTGTATACTTCAGTGATCGTCCTATTTCTAATAACTATACTGTTATAGTATCATCCTTTGTTTTAGTACCTTGTTATTAATTCAAGCTATTGAAGTCATTACTCTCTGCCTAATACTCATTACATGTGAAATAGCCTAGCTTTTACTTTACATGTTTAAGAACCTTTTGTCATATTTTTGTTCATTAAAGTTCATTATTTAAAAGCTTAAGTAATGCAAACCATTGAGGTTATTGCACTCTGTTTAATACTTATTATACTTGAGATACTTCTATTTTATCAGCTTAGGAGCATTCCTTAGTAATTCTTAAGCCTTTCGGTCTTACTCCTTTAGATAAAAGTTACTTATATCGACATTATTGATTCTCTTTTCATTATTACAGTAGTTTTAATATCAGTTATTCAACTACCCTATACAATTTTATTTTAATAGCAATGCTTCTTTTTGCCTTGAGATTACTGTGTTTGATCAATTAGGACTAATAAGAATTACAATTGATATTTTTACAATTTACTTCATACTTAAAATCATTCTCTCTCTCATTAACTTATTGAATTATTATGATATTATCTCTCAGTTTTGAAATTTCATTTTAATTTTTTTGTCATATTCTATTTGAAATAACTGACTTATATATGATACTTAATAGCATTTACTTAAACAGTTTTATAGAAGTTATTACACTTTACTTAATACTTATATTAGAAAAAGTTTTGTTTTATCAACTAAGATTTATTCCTTAGTAAGGCTTTCCTTTCATACAAGTAGATAAGGTTTTCTTTTACTATAACGTTTATTATGCTCTTAGTTTATATTTTTAATATTTGTATTTCATACTCTCAACAGAGCTACTTAAACATCTTACTAATAGAATATAATCATCTATTTTGTTTACATTTATCATACCTGTCCACCAACACTAGAAGACATGAAGACCAATATCATTGCTATTTGTATAGTGTCCATAATCACATAGGAAGACAATACTTTTGTAAAAATAGCCCAATCAGTAGCTGATGGCACCAATTCAACTCAATATTAAATCTGTCACCCCTCTCCAACCATAGTAAATAAGTTTTCAAATAAATTAGCTTCTCCAGTACAAAACAAGCTAACTCTTCCTCTAATAATTTTAAATAGTATCCAAAAAGAATTAACTTTTAACTATACTTTATAATTTTAACTAAAAACCGGTTAACTTTATTGCTTATTATTATTATGAAATATTTACTCAAGAGAATTTAACCTCATATCTTGTTTAGAAGTCTTCAGTCTGTCAACTTGTTGCTTTCAATTTGGCCTTGCTCTATTCACATCCCCATAATAATAAATCACAGAAGCAGATGATTGTTGTTTAAATACAATAGCATGGTGAAGAAGCGTGGTAAGATAATACCCTGCCACCCTTTGCCTACAGTCTTAAGAACTTGCAAATAACAAACTGATTTCAATGACTGACGAAAGTGCCTGTGGTGGTGCCCGGCTATCCATCCAATGATGTCCAAGCCTCATCATTCATTTTATAGTGCCCAGGGTCTTAAATGACTTACAAAGTAAGCGACCACCCTTTTTAACCCTTGCAGAAGATGAGTTACTCCTTTGTGGGCTACTTGAGACCAGCTTGTCCTGAAGATGAGGCCCTACAAATAGCAAGGCAACAATCCTGACCCAAGGACAAAGTCCATGCAGAAGAAAGGTGCTCTTAAGTATGATCATCGAATTCCCAGAGGAATTCTTGATCAAAATGGGGGAAGTGACCAAGAGCATTCCAAAGCTAAAAACCTTGGCATGACTGGAATTTTGAGCTAGAGTCTGGGCCCAATCCTTTCTTGTCCTAAACAACTCCATCTTGGAGTTCTTCTTTGTCAGACAATGCAACTTGTCATTTTAAGTGTTTTTGCCTCCCTACCCTGCTAGAGGAAGTGCTTGCAGTTAGAAATGGCTGATGTTAAAAAGAAATAATTAAAGCTCTATACAGGTGTGAAACATATGTCTCTAGCTACTATGCCATTTCTCAGAAAATGTCTCCTTCACTCTCCCTTGAAAAATGTATTTTCTAGCCTGTGCCTAAGTCCTTATGAAGCCTTGTATTTTTTTTATAACCTTGTTCACCCTAAATGCAAGGAGGCCCTAACCCCCCTTAAAACTTAGAATAAACTGTTGTTATGAAGTTGACTTTTCTGTCTCAAAAACCTTTTTCTCTCCTTAAGCATTTCCATTTATAATCATCCTAGTACTTCTTTGTTTTTTATTTCAACGGAATCCTCCATCTTTATGCTAAAGTAACTCAGTTTAACATAGACTGCAGATGTTTAGATTCCAGAAAACATGCCTTTTTAGTGGTCAGCCAGAATCCCATTACCTAGAGCCATCCTTGCAAAAGATGTCAACACCTACCAGGATGGTCAATTGAGGCACCACTACCTACAGCTTTGTAAATGTTAACCAGTCAAAATTGTTTTAGCTGTAAACTACTGCTTGTGGTTTTTTTCTTCATAAGTCTTTGTATTACTGTAGCCCCACTGGAACACACTGTTGGATTCTCCCAGCACTGTGTCTCCCCATTTTGCAGAACGCTTTCTTTGCCATAATAAAACTCTTTGCTTTTAAACCTAAAGAGATGTGTGGTGTTTATACTACAACACTGGTTTATTTTACTACAGCTTTGTAATAAGTCTTATTATTTGTTAGGGTAAATCTCACCTCCTTGTTCTTCAAGAGATTCTTGGGTATTCTATAACATTTCTTCATATTGCAGACAGGATGATTTTTTTTTTCTAATTTAAATGAGATTGGCACTAACTTGCATGGAAACATGGATCAGTTCCTATTGCACTTCGGAAAAGGTATAATTTACTTACTGCTGTGGTTTAATTATGTCCGTTCAAAGTATATACTGAAATCCTAATCCCTATACCTGTGGATGTAACCCTGTTTGGAAATAGGGTTTCCTTTGTTGTGTTAATTAGATCATACCCAGGTAGGGTGGATTCTAAATCTAATCACTTCTGAGTTATAAAAAGTGCAGATTAGACACATACACTATGGTGAAATGAGTTCCCTTTTCTGGCCTTTTGCCTTTGTTCGTTCAAAAAACAGCTTGAGAAATTTTTCCCCTAAGCCCTAAGGATTTACCTTTGCCCTAGTTTTCTACATCAGAGGGTCTGTCACATTTGCCAGGTTGATTGACATTTCCTGGGCAGGCTGTAAACAACTTGGTTTGATACTTTTTGTCTGGTCCTGGGCTGCAACCTGCCCTATGATTGGTATGCACCTTGCAGGGATTGGTCAATAGACTATACAAATGAGGTGAATTGTAGCCTACTATGCAAATAAACTGTCTGTGGCCTACTGAGAGGGCATTGGTCAGTTCGTGGCCCTGGTGGGAGTGCCATACAAGGAGTTTGTATATTTAAGCTGCCAGCCCCACAGAGGTTTTTCATGCAGAAAGAAGCAGGAAGAGAAGCAGTAAGAAGTAGAAGGAAGAAAGAAGAGAGAAGAAGCAGAGAGAGAGAGGAGGCAAGGAACCTCCTAAAAGAACTACTGTAACATGGGCAAAGGCTGTAACACTGAAGACAGCAAGACGCCCTTAAAAGGCTCAGAGGCAGAACTGGTGGCAACAGGCCCAGAAGCGGCCTGGTGGCAGCTGGCAGTGACAGGGGACCAGCAGCAGAGCCAGTGGTGACAGACAGCAGGGCCAAAAGGGGCCTGTCCTCAGGGGGCCCAGAGGAGGCCTGCATGGCCCAGAGGAGCTGAGAGAGCTGTGCTGCACTGAAGGGAGACTTTGCCTACTGTCTTTGTCATCTAGTGCTGCTATAACAGAAATACTACAAGTGGATGGCTTTAACAAAGAGAAATCTATTTCCTCACAGTAAAGCAGACTAAAAGTCCAAAGTCAGGGTGTCAGCTCCAGGGGGAGGCTTTCTCTTTCTGTCGGCCTTCTCATCAACCTTCCCCCAGACCAGGAGCTTCTCCGTGCAGGGACCCCAGGTCCAAAGGATGCGCTCTGCTCCCGGCACTGCTTTCTTGGTGGCATGAGGTCCCCCTGTCTCTCTGCTCACGTCTCTCTTTTATATCTCAAGAGATTGCCTCAGGACACAATCCAATCTTGTAGATTGAGTCCTGCCTTACTAACACAACTGCCGCCCATCCTCCCTGATTAACATCATAGAGGCAAGATTTACAACATATAGGAAAATCACACAATACTGGGAATCATGGCCCGGCCAAATTGATACATACATTTTTGGGGGGACATAATTCAATCTATGACACCTACATACTTTCTGATCCTGATTACTGAGTTGTAGCTTGTTGATCCTGATCCTGAGTTGTACTCTGTTCCTTAATAAACCACTTGACTCTAAGTAAAGTTGGTGAGTTCTGTGAGACGTTGCAGAGGATTGCCAAACCCAAATGGGGGAGGGAAGAGTGCTGAGGGGATGGAGACTGGCCAGTGTCAGAGATGCAGTGGTACCGCAGCTTGGAGAATGTGGACCTCTGGGATATATTTGACCTGTGCCTCATGTTGTTAGGTGCCATCGAACCAGTTCAGACTCATAGAGACCCTATGCATAACAGAACGAAACACTGCCTGGTCCTGTGCCATTCTCACGATTGTTATACTTGAGCCCATTGTTACAACCATTATGTCAATCCATCTTTTCGAGGGTCTTCCTCTTTTTCGCTGACCCTCTACTTCACCAAGCATGATGTCCTTCTCCAGGGACTGGTCCCTCCTAATAACATGTCCAAAGTATGTGAGACAAAGTTCACCCTCCTCGATTCCAAGGAGCACTCTGGCTATATTTCTTTCAAGACCGAGTTGTTTGTTTTTCTGGCAGTCCATGGTATATTCAATATTCTTTACCTACACCATAATTCAAAGGCACCAATTCTTCTATGGTCTTGCTTATTCATTGTCCAGCTTTCCCATGCATAGGAAGCAATTGAAAATATAATGGCTTGAGTCAGGTGCACCTTAGTCCTTAAAGTAATGTCTTTGCTTTTTAACACTTTAAAGAGGTCTTTTGCAGCAGATTTGTCCAATGCAATGTGTCTTTGGATTTCTTGATTGCTGCTTCCATGGCGTTGATTGTGTATCCAAGTAAAATGAAATCCTTGACAATGTCAATCTTTTCTCCATTTATCATGATGTTGCTTATTGGTCCAGTTGTGAGGATTTTTGCTTTCTTTATGTTGAGTGTAATCCATACTGAAGGCTTTTATCTTTATCAGTAAGTGCTTCAAGTCCTCTTTACTTTCAGCAAGCAAGGTTGTGTCATCTGCATAACACAGGTTGTTAATACGTCTTCCTCCAATCTTGATGCCCCATTCTTCTTCATATAGTCCAGCTTCTCAGAATATTTTATCAGCATACAGATTGAATAAGTATGGTGAAAGGATACAACCATGACTCACCTCTTTCTTGACTTTAAAACACACAGTATCCCCTTATTCTGTTTGTACGACAGCCTCTTGGTCTATGTACAGATTCCTTATGAGCACAATTAAGTGTGCTGGAATTCCCATTCTTTGCAATATTATAAATAATTCGTCATGATCCACACAGTCAAATGCCTTTGCTTGGTCAATAAAACACAAGTAAACATCTCTCTGGTAGTCTCTGCTTTCAGCCAAGATCCATTTGACATCAGAAATTATATCCCCCATTCCATGTTCTCTTCTGAATCCAGCTTGACTTTCTGGCAGTTCCCTGTTGATGTACTGCTGTAACCGCTTTTGAATTATCTTCAGTAAAATTTTACTTGTATGTGATATTAATGATATTGTTCGATAATTTCCGTATTCTGTTGGATCACCTTTCTGTGGAATGGGCACAGATATGGAACTCTTCCAGTCGATTGGCCAGGAAGCTGTCTTCCAAATTTCTTGGCATAGATGAGTGAGCACCTCCAACGCTGCATTCCTTTGTTGAAATATCTCAAGTGGTATTCTGTCAATTCCTGGAGCCTTGTTTTGCACCAATGCCTTCAGTGCAGCTTAGACTTCTTCCTTCAATACTATTCGTGCTTGATCATATGCTGCCTCCTGAAATGGTTGAACGTGAATTCTGTGCATTCCTTCCATCTGTTTTTGATGCTTCCTTGGTCATTCAATATTTTGCCCATAGAATCTTTCAAACTTGCAACTCGAGGGTTAAATTTTTTCTTCAGTTCTTTCAGCTTGAGAAGTGCTGAGCATGTTCTTCCCTTTTGGTTTTCTAACTCCAGGTCTTTGCACATTTCTTTACAATATTACTTTGTCTACTCTAGCTGCTCTTTGAAATCTTTTGTTCAGCTCTTTTATGGCATTATTTCTTCCATTTGCCACTCTACATTCAAGAGCAAGTTTCAGCGTCTCTTTTGATACCATTTTGGTCTTCTCTTTCTTGTCTTTTTAATGACCTTTTTTTTCTTTTTTTTGCTTTCTTCATGTATGATGTCCTTGATGTCTTCCCACAACTCGACTGATGTTCGGTCATTAGTGTTCAATGCGTCAAATCTATTCTTGGGATGGTCTCCAAATTCAGGTGGGAATTTTGGCTCTCTTGGACTTGTTTTAATTTTCTTCACTTTCAATGTCAGCTTGCATATGAGCAATTGATGGTCTGTTCCACGGTCGGCCTCTGGCCTTGTTCTGACTGATGATATTGAGCTTTTCCATCATCTCTTTCCCCAAATGTAGTCGATTTGATTCCTGTGTTTTCCATCTGGTGAGGTCCATGTGTATAGTCATGGTTTATGTTGAAAAAAGATATTTGCAATGAAGAAGTCATTGGTCTTGCAAAATTCTATCATGTGATCTCCAGCATCATTTTTATCACCAAGGCCATATTTTCCAACTATAGATCCTTCTTCTTCATTTCCAACTTTCACATTCCAATCACCAGTAATTATCAATGCATCTTGATTGCACGTTTGATCAATTTCAGACTGTAGAAGTTGGTAAAAATATTCAGTTTCCTTCTCTTTGGCATTAGTGGTTGGTGCATGAATTTGAATAGTGGTATTAACCTGTCTTCCTTGTAGACATATGATTATTATCCTATCACTGACAACACTGTACTTCGGGATAGATCTTGAAATGTTCTTTTTGACGATGAAGGCAGTGTTATTCTTCTTCAATTTGTCATTTCCGGCAGAGTAGACCATATGATTGTCTGATTCAAAATAGCCAATACCAGTCCATTTCAGCTCACTAATGCCTAGGATATCTATCTTTATATGTTCCCTTTCATTTTTGACAACTTCCAGTTTTCCTAGATTCACACATTCCATGTTTTGATTATATATGGATGTTTGCAGCTGTTTCTTCTCATTTTGAGTCATAGCACATTAACAAATGAAAGTCCCAAAAGCTTGACTCCATCCAAGTCATTAAGATCAACTCTACTTTGAGGAGGCAGCTCTATCCCAGTCATATTTTGAGTGCCTTCCGACTTAAGGGGCTCATCTTCCAGCACTATATCAGACAATATTCTGCTGCTATTCATAAGGTTTTCACTGTCCAATTTTTTCAGAAGTAGACTGCCAAATCCTTCTTCCTAGTCTGTCTTAGTCTGGAAGATCTGCTGAAATCTGTCCACCAAGGGTGACCCTGATGATATTTGAAATACCAGTGGCAAACAAAGCTTCCAGTATCACAGCAACATGAAAGCCACCAGGTATGACAAACTGACAGATACATAGTACACCTCATAGGAATTGACTTTGTGCTGATTCTTATATTTGAAGTTATTCGTATACACACACACACACACACAAACACAGACACCATGGGGGAATCAGTTAAAAGCCAAGGAACCAAGGAACGCCGGAGCTACATACAAGGAAGAAATCAAAACAGCCGAAATCCTGATTAGGACTTTTAACCTCCAGAACTGAGAAAACAAATTTCTGTTCTTTAAAGCTACCCACTTGTGGTACTTCTATTACGGCAAACAAAACCCATTACAGTTGAATAGATTCCAACTCATAGCGACCCTATAGAACAGAGTAGAACTGCCCCATAGGGTTTCCAAGGAGGGGCTAGTGGATTCTAATTGCTGACATTTGTTAGCAGCCGAGCTCTATGGCAGCACCAGGGTATTAAGACACTTACCCTGAGCCACAAAGCCCTCTGTGATCTGTCTCTGATGCCTTCCATCTTGTACCGCTAATCTTTCATATGAGTGTTAGAATTGCGTTGTCATGCTCCAAGAGAATCCACATTTAGTTTTTATTTGGAGTTGCATCACTTTTGTAGATTTCATCTCTTCTCAGATGCCATCGATTGTGAGATGCATTATTTCATGTGCCACTAAGAAAGAAAAATTGCTGCCCGTTAAACTATGACACAATGCTTTCTTATCACTTAGACTTTTTATTTTATTCTTATTGAAAGAGCTTCTTTAGACTTATTTAGATGTATATTTTTATCTTATATTATCCTTTGTGTCTATATAAATGAAAAAGTAAATGAAGTAAATTGGTTAAGACACCCCTAAAACTTCTTGACATTCAGAATCTGACTTTTCTGAATTACATTAAATCTTCAATATCCATGTTTTTTCACACAATAGTAGCCTCTGTGCCATCAAGGATATTGGTAATGTAGCATTTATTATAAAAAGAGTCCACTGTTGTCTCTGAAATGTTCTTCCAAACCACAGTACCAAAACATAACTCAGCTTACCTACTTGTGAGTATCTTCCTGTCGTAGGTCTTGTAAAGCTCTAGGCTGGTCTTTGCAAGAAAATATGCACTTTCAGTCATTTCTCTAATAACACATATTTGCTTTCTTAGTATAAAATGTATGCCTCCTGCGATGTTTCTGTGCCTTTCTGCACACACAATACATTTTCATTTTAATGCTAAATCATAGTATTACCATTTTAAAGACATTTTAAACAGTCATTAAACTCAATACATGTAGTCCGAAACTGCACATAACTCAATTTAAGTGACAAGAATATGAACAGCTACTACAAAAATTTTACCCCTGCTCAGGCAATAACAGCTACATCACAATCTATCCTGAGGGAAAGATATAAGAAGCCATTTGTTGGAAGACACATCCCAATTTTAGAGACAGTTTTAAAAAATGTGTTTATAATGGATGAACTATGGCACTTGAAGCAGAATTGTTTTCTTTGAACAATTGGTTTATATAATTCTTGAATATCATAAATGGAGATTTAACTTGGATTTTCTTTTATGCCTTTTAACAGTTTTATACTTTTTCTTATGATATTTTTGGCTATTATAAATGCGGAGCTCTGGTGGCACAGTGGTTTAGAGCTCAGCTGCTAACCAAAGGTCGGCAGTTTGAATTTACCGGCTGCTCCTTGGAAACCCTATGGGGCAGTTCTACTCTGTCCTATAGGGTCGCTATCAGTTGGAATTGACTTGATGGTAATGGGTTTTATTATAAATGCTATATTTTATATGATTGAATTTTATAATTGATTGTTTAGTATTTAGGACTATTACTGTTGTTTTATATATTGATCTTGTATCCAGCAATCTTGCTGAACTTTCCTACTAATTTCGTAGATTTCCTTAGATTTTCTATATAGACAAATCATGGTGTTTACAAATAACAGCAACATGTCTCTTCCATTGCCTTCTTTATGCTTCCTAATTACTTTTTCTTTCTTGTTTAATCAGCTAGGACAACTAATACAATTTGGAATAAATGTGATTATAATGGGTATATATGTGTTGTTTAAGAAGTTAATGCTTCTTAAATTTCACCATCAAATAGAAAGATTGTGCTAGCTTTTTTTAGACACCTTTCTCAAGTTAAGGTTGTTCCCTTATATTCCCAGTTTGCTGTGAATTTAAATCCTGAATCAGTGTTGAATTTTATGCCTTTCCTTTCTACTAATATAACTGTATAGTTCTAATTTACTCTGTTAATTGTGGTGAATTCCATTGATGAAATTTTCTGATTTTGTACAACCCTGGCACTCTTGGTATAAACCCTACCTAGTCATAATGCATTAATTTTTTATTCAGGGTGGAATTCAAGTTGTTCATATTTTACTTAGGATTTTGGAATCCACAATTATATGTTAGATTAGTTTATACATATATCCTTGACAAGAAATCCTTGACAAGAAAATAAATTAGGTAGCTCTCTTTTTCTATTCTCTGCTACAATTTGCATAAAATGAATCTCAGGAATTTCATAAAACTGACCTGTGTTGCTGTTGTTGTTAGGTGCCGTACAGTCGGTTTTGACTCATAGAGACCCTATGTACAACAGAACGAACCACTGCCGAGTCCTGCGTCATCCTCACAATTGTTGCTATGTTTGAGTCCATTGTTATAGCCACTGTGTCAATGCATCTTATAAAGCGTCTTCCTCTTTTTCGATGACCCTCTACTTTACCAAGCATGATGTCCTTCTCCAGCGACTGGTCCCTTCTGATAACATGTCCAAAGGACATGAGATGAAGTCTCGCCATCCTCACTTCCAAGGAGCACTCTGGCTGTACATCTTCCAAGAAAGATCTATTCATTCTTCTGGCAGTCCATGGTATATTCAATATTCTTCGTCAACACCATAATTCACAGGCATCAATTCTTCTTCGGTCTTTCTTATTCATTGTGCAGCTTTCACATGCATATGAGGCAGTTGAAAACACCATGGCTTGGGTCAGGTGCACCTTAGTCTTCAAAGTGATATCTTTGCTTTTTAACACTTTAAAGAGGCCTTTTGTAGTAGATCTGCCCGATGCAATACTTCATTTGATTTCTTGACTGCTGCTTCCATGGGCATTGATTGTGGATCCAAGTAAAATGAAATCCTTGACAATGTCAATCTTTTCTCCATTTGTATGACGTTGCTTACTGGTCCAGTTGTGAGGCTTTTTGTTTTCTTTATGTTGAGGTATATATAATCCATACTGAAGGCTGTAGTCTTTGATCTTCATCAGTAAGTGCTTCAAGTCCTCTTCACTTTCAGCAAGCAAGGTTGTGTCATCTGCATATCGCAGGTTGTTAATGAGTCTTCCATCAATCCTGATGCTGCGTTCTTCATATAGTCCAGCTTCTTGGATTATTTACTCAGTTTACAGATTGGATAAGTGTGGTGAAAGAATGCAGTCTTGACGAACGTCTTTCCCTTTTTCTGTTCGAATGACTGCCTCTTGGTCTATGCACAGGTTCCTCATGAGCACAATTAAGTGTTCTGTAATTCCCATTCTTTGCAATGTTATCCATAATTTGTTATGATCTGCACAGTCGAATGCCTTCGCATAGTCACTAAAACACAGGTAAACATCTCTCTTGTATTCTCTGCTTTCAGCCAAGATTCATCTGACATCAGCCGTGATATCCCTCACTCCAAGTCCTCTTCTGAATCCAGCTTGAATTTCTGGCAGTTCCCTATTAATGTACTGCTGCAACCTCTTTTGAATGATCTTCAGCAAAATTACTTGTATGTTATTAATGTTATTGTTCAATAATTTCCACATTCTACTGGATCACCTTTCTTTGCAATGGGCACAAATATGGATCTCTTCCAGTCAGTTGGCCAGGAAGCTGTCTTCCAAATTTCTTGGCATAGATAAGTGGGCGCTTTCAGTGCTCCATCCATTTGTTGAAACATCTCAGTTGGTATTCTGTTAATTCCTGGAGTCCTGTTTTTCGCTAATGCCTTCAGTGCAGCTTGGACTTCTTCCTTCAATACTATTGGTACTTGATCATATGCTACCTCCTGAAATGGTTGAACATCAACCAATTTTTTTTGGTGCAGTGACTCTGTGTATTCCTTCCTTCTTCTTTTGATACTTCCTGCATAGTTTAATATTTTCCCCATAGAATCCTTCACTATTGCAACGTCAGGCTTGAATTTTCTCTTCAGTTCTTTCAGCTTGAGAAATGCCAAGCGTGTTCTTCCCTTTTGGTTTTCTAACTCTAAATCTTTGCACATTTCAGTATAATACTTTATCTTCTCAAGCTGCCCTTTGAAATCTTCTGTTCAGCTCTTTTACTTTATCATTTCTTCCTTTCCCTTTAGCTACTCTATGTTCAAGAGCAAGTTTCAGAATCTCTTTAGACATTCATTTTGGTCTTTCCTTTCTTTCCTGTCTTTTCAATGACCTCTTGCTTTCTTTATTTAACATAATAATATGGTAATAATAATAATGTTTTGATGCTCGTTGAAAAGTAGTGCTGGTCTGTTATCACAAACAGGTACATTGTATGTATCTTGAATTTTTAATATAATAGACTTTACAGGTTTGGTTCATAACTATGGATTGTACATAAGTCAGATGTTCATAACCTGGGGATTGCCTGTATTGGAACAAATTTTTTTTTCTTTTTTTTTTATTGTACTTCAGGTGAAGGTTTACAGAACAAATAGTTTCTCATAACAGTCTACACATATTGTTTTATGACATTGGTTAACAACCCCACAACATGTCAACACTCTCCCTTCTCGCCTTTTTTTTTTTTTTTTGGTGAAAATATACATAGCCAAAGATACACCATTTCAAAAATTTCTACATGCACAGTTCATTGACATCGATTACTTTCTTCCAGTTGTGCTGCTATTCTCACTTTAGATAAAGGATTACAGAACAAAATAGTTTCTCATGGCACAAATTTTTAACAATACCATTGTAAAAACAGCTTGGGGGTGATGTCTGACCTCCTCCAACCCCACAAAGGGTAAGGAGAACCAAGATCAACAGCCCAAGCCTGATTCCTACGCAGTGGAGGCCAGACATGCCTCCTCTCTCCTCCATCTCTACCAGTTCTAACACAAACTGCCCCTCCCACAGCACTCTCTACTGGGTTTGATAATTCATTGCAATGGCCGCACAGAACTCACAGGCCATACTCATAATTGTGGGGTTTATTAGGGAAGTAAAAGTTATAATTCAGGCTCAGGAACACTCAGGATACAGTTCTTCAGTCAAGATAACCTCTTCCCAGACACGCTCACAGGCACACTTCTCCCTGGCCCTCAGTCTCTGCCCAAAGACACTTAGCTTTCTCTCTCCATGGGCGGAAAGCCCACTGAGTTGTCTCCTGCAAGTCTTTCCTTCTTTAGTGGTGGTAGGCTCTCATCTTTGCTCTGGAATTGGCTCTCTTTTAAGGCAAAACTGACCAATCCCCTTGGTAGGCCACAATTACCCTATCACACAGTTACCTGGTTGGGAGTTACAAGATCATGGCTATAAAAATCACACACAAAAGTAATTAATCCACCACAACCATCTTATTGTTTTTAAATTTCTACAATAACTTAGTAATTATTGTCTTTTCCCCTAATTTTCTTTCACTCATTTTTTCTTGCTCAGTGTTGGTAGAGGTTTGTCTTTAATTGTTAAGAAAATTTTCCATGTTTTGCATTAAAATATTGTCTGATTTATTCCCCTGGGGATTAATTTTTTTTTTAATTTCCGGTATCTTCATTGTTGTTTTATAATTTAAAAATAGTAATACCTGCTCAATATTTAAAAATTTCAAAAGTAACTTAAGTGCTGAATGTAGCAAGTGTTGTATATATTTATTTTTAACTTTAAAATATGATCTTACATACTTGGCTTACAACTTGCTTTTATCTTGTGTGATATATATTTTTTCTAAATAAAGATATTTTACTTAGAGCCAGGAAATTATTAACCTTAATGATAGCAATTTAAACCTGAAGGAAATTAATGAGTTTGCTAACTATTATTTTGGCTACAGATGTTAGCCTCTGACCTGCCATTTACATTACATTCAGAATGACTTTCGCAATGCATTTAAAATTTAACTCTGTTGTTTTAACTCTTAATCATTTATATTAAAAGATATATATTTTTTGACTGGTTTAGTAATAGCTCATCTTTCACCCTATTTTTTTTTCAAGGTTCATCCATGCTGTCGCATGTATCAGGACTTCATTTCTCTTTATGGCTGAGTAATATACCATTGTATGTATACATCATATTTTATTTATCCATTCATATGTTGATGGACACTTAGGTTGTTTCCAACTTTATTGTGAATAGTGCTGCAATGAACACTGGTGTACATCACTCTATTGGTTTTGAATTTAATTAATTTTGTTTTTAATGTAGCTGCTTTTTTATCTTCAAATTATTTGGATTTCTCTTGTCTGTTGTAGAGTCCCATTATACTCTCCATGTACATC
This sequence comes from Trichechus manatus latirostris, assembly GCF_000243295.1. NCBI lineage: Eukaryota > Metazoa > Chordata > Mammalia > Sirenia > Trichechidae > Trichechus > Trichechus manatus. Next base: position 9,204,087 of record NW_004443982.1, on the reverse strand, counting down.
TGTCATAGCTCCTCCAGAGCAAGGGACTCAGGTCTTCCTGCTTATGACTCTCCAGCATTCAACACAATGCCTTGACCAAAACAGACAATGACATCATCCATAACCACCATTCATTGAGCACTTGATGTATTCCAGTAATTGTGCTAAACATTTTAAGTATCTTATCAAAATGTGTTGAAACAATAATTACTTTTTAAAAATCAAGCCCTCTCACTTTGAGGTTTAAGAAACTAAGACTCAGAGAGGTCATGAGGCTTGTCTAAGATCAAAGAAGCAGCTCTGAAGCACTGGTCCAAGGCCTGATAGTGCTGACACCAAAGACAGTTTTTAGTTACTTTAAATTTCATTTTATTTTCCTTAGAATTTAATAGAATTTTAAATATTAACAGAAATTTTAAATATTTAACAGAAATATTAAATATTTCTTCTTTTCAACCTTTTAAAGGGGAAAGCATTGGTGGTTCAGTGGAAGATTTCTTGCCTTCCATGTGGGAGACCTAGATTTGATTCTCAGCAATGTACCTCATGCACAGCCACCACCCATCTATCAGTGGAGGCTTGCATGTTGCTATGATACTGAACAGGTTTCAACAGAGCTTCCAGACAAAGACAAACTAACAAGAGAGCCCTGGTGATCTACTTCTGAAAATCAGTCAATGAAAACCCTATGGAGCACAACGGTCCAATCCACAACCGATCAGGGGGATGGTGCAGGGCATTATGAGGCAGTGGCTGACTCAAAGGCTGCTAATAACATACCCTTTAACTCTTATTTTTAGTCAGTATGACATAACAGTTTGTCTTTCTAAAATGGTTTCTTTCTGGACAAAGGTAAAATATGGGTATATTAAAAGTCAGCATTCACATTAAAATAAAGTGATAGGAGGATAAAAATGAATGGATGAGATCATTTAAAATCTTCAAGCATCTTTCATGGTGATATTCCTTTTCAAAATTTTACTGTGGTAAAATACGTATAACAAAATACTTGCCGTTTTAACCATTTTTAAGTGTACAATTCAGTGACATTAATTACATTTACCATGTTGTGCTATCATCACCACTATTCACTATGATGATAATTTTTTAATAAAATCTAATAAATAGGCTGACACAGAATGTGTAAGCTGTATTGTGGAAATCAAAATGTGTTCCTCAACAGAAGAGTGACAGAACAGATTAAAAAAAAAAATGACCCATCAGTATGTCTTCAAGAGACATACCTTAGACACAAATACATAAATATATTAAAAATCAAAGGATGGAAAAAATATATCAAGCAAACAGCAACCAGAAAAGGACAGGAGTGGCAATACTAATCTCAGATAAAATAGACTTTAAGGTAAAATGCACCATAAAAGTCAAGGAAGAACATTATATGATGATTAAATGGATAATTCACCTTGATGACACAATCATAATAAATATCAGTGCACCCAAAGATAGGGTTTCAAAATACATAAAACAATTTCTAACAGCAGTGAAAAGAGAAATTGACAGTTCCACAATAACAGTGGGAGACTTCAATACACAACCCTCGGTAGAGGACAGAAAATCTAGAAAGAAACTCAGCAAAGATATAGAAGATCTAAAGGCCACAATCAACCATCTTGACCTCAAAAACATATATAGAACACTCCACCCAACAGCAGCTAAGTATACATTCTTTTCCAGTGCACATGGAATGTTCTCCAGAATAGACAAAATCTTAGGCCTCAAAGCAACTCTCAACAAAATCCAGAACATTTAAATAATACAAAACATCTTCTCTGATCACAACTCCATAAAAGTAGAAATTAATAACAGGAAGAGCAAGGAAAAAAAATTAAACACATGGAAACTCATTAACACCTTGCTTAAAAACCACCGGGTTATAAAAGAAATCAAAGATGGAAACAAAAAATTCCTAGAATCAAATGAGAATGAAAACACATCATAACAAAACCTAAGGGACACAGCAAAGGCAATGCTCAGAGTCACTTTATAGCAATAGGTGCACACATCAAAAAAGAAGAAAGGGACAAAATCAAAATGTTAGTCCTACAACTTGAACAAATAGAAAGAGAACAACAAAAGAAGACCACAGTCACCAGAAGAAAGGAAATAATAAAGATCAGAGCAGAAATAAACGAAATAGAGACTAGAAAGAATCAACAAAAACAAAAGTTGGTTCTTTAAAAAGATCAACAAAATTGACAAACCATTGACCAAACTGACAAAAGAAAAACAGGAGAGGAAACAAATAACCCAAATAAGAAATGAAATGGGAGATATTACAACAGACTCAACTGAAATAAAAAGGATCATAACAGAGTATTATGAAAAACTGTACTCCAACAAATTTGAAAACCTGGAGGAAATGCACAAATTTCTGGAAACACACTACCTACCTAAACTAACACAAAGTGAGGTAGATCTGAACAGACCCATAACAAGAGAAGAGATTGAAAAGGTAATTAAAAAAAACTTCCAACAAAAATGTCCTGGCCCACATCACTTCACTGGAGAAGTCTACCAAACATTCAGAGACAAGCTCACACCAGTACTGCTCAAACTATTTCAGAACATAGAAAAGGAAGGGATACTTCCAAATTCATTCTATGAAGCCAGCATAACCCTGACACCAAAACTAGGAAATATACCAAACAAGAAAATTGCAGACCAATATCTCTCATGAATAAAGAAGCAAAAATTCTCAACAAAATTCTAGCCAAGAAAATTTAGCACCATATGGAAAAAAACATACACCATGACCAACTGGGATTCATATAAGCTATGCAAGGATGGTTCAACATTAGAAAATCAATCAACGTAATCCACCACATAAGTAAAACAAAGAAAAGAATCACATGATCATCTCAATGCATGCAAAAAGGCATTTGATAAAGTCCAACACCCATACCTGATAAAAACTCAATAAGATAGGAATAGAAGGGAAATTCCTCAACATAATAAAGTACAACTATGAGTCAGAATCAACTTGACGGCGATGGGTTTTGTTCTTGTTTTTTTATGCAAAACCAACAGCCAACATCATTCTCAATGAAAAGAGGATGAAAACATTCTCTCTGAGAATGGGAACAAGACAAGAATGCCCTTTATCACCACTCCTATTTAACATTTGCTGAAAGTCCTAGCTAGAGCAATAAGGAAAGAAAAAGAAATAAAGGGCATCCAAATTGGTAAGGAAGAAGTAAAACTATCCTTATCTGCAGATGATATGATATTATACCTAGAGAACCCTAAAGACTCCACAAGAAAACTACTGGAACTAAAAAGAAAAGTTCAGCAGAGTAGCAGGATACAAGATAAACATACAAAAATTTGTTGGATTCCTATACACCAATAAAGAGAACTGTGAAAAGGAGCTCAAGAAAGAAATGCCATTTATAATAGCCCCTAAAAAATAAAATACTTAGGAATCACTGTAACCAGGGACATAAAAGACCTATACAATGCAAACTTCAAGACACTACTGCAAAAAACCAAAAGAGACCTACATAAATGGAAAAATATACCATGCTCGTAGATGGGTAGACTCAACATCGTGAAAATGTCACTTCTACCCAAAGCAATCTACAAATACAATGCAATCCCAATCCAAATACCAACAGCATTCTCTAACAAGATGGAAAAACTAATCGTTAATTTTATATGGAAAGGAAAGAGGCCCCAGGTAAGTAAAGCATTATTGAAGAAGAACAAAGTAGGAGGCCTCTCACTACCTGATCTCAGAACGTACTATACAGCTATAGTAGTCAAAACAGCCTGGTACTGGTACAATGACAGACACGTTGACCAATGTAACAGAATCGAGAACTCAGATGTAAATCCATCTTCCTATGGCCACCATCTACCTGATCCATCTACCTGATCTTTGACAAAGGCCCAAAGTCCATTAAATGTCCATTAAACAGTCTTTTTAATAAATGGTGCTGGCAAAACTGGATGTCCATTTAAAAAAAAATGAAACAGGACCCATATCTCACACCATGCACAAAAACTAATTCAAAAAGGATCAGAGACCTAAAGATAAAACCCAAAACTAGAAAGATCATGGAAGAAAAAATAGGATCAACACTAGGTGCCCTAATATGTGGCATAAACAGGATATAAACCATAACTAACAATACACAAACACCAGAAGATAAGCTAGATAAATGGGATCATCTAAAAATTAAACACTTATGCTCATCAAAAGACTTCACCAAAGGAGTAAAAAGAGAATCTACAGATTGGGGAAAAACTTTTGGCTATGACATATCCAACAAAGGTCTAATCTCTAAAATCTATAGGAAAATCCAACACCACATCTCTACAATAAAAAGACGAATAATCCAATTAAAAAATGGGCAAAGGATATGAACAAACACTTCACCAAAGAAGACATTCAGGCAACTAACAGACACATGAGGAAATGCTCATGATCATTATCCATTAGAGAAATGCAAATCAAAACTACAATGAGAGACCGTCTCACCCTGACATTACTGCCACGAATGAAAGAGACAGAAAATAACAAATGTTGGTGAGGTTGCAGAGAGACTGGAACACTTAGGCACTGCTGGTGGGAAAGTAAAATGGTACAACCATTTTGGAAAATGATATGGTACCACCTTAAGTAGCTAGAAATAGAAATACCATACAATCCAGCAATCCCACTCCTAGGAATATATCCTAGAGAAATAAGAGCGGTCACATGAATAGACATATGCACACCTAGGTGCATTTCAGCATTATTCACAATAGCAAAAAGATGGAAACAACCTAAGTGTCCATCAACAGAAGAATGGATAAACAAATTATGGTATGTACACACAATAGAATATTATGCAATGATAAAGAACAATGATGAATCTGTGAAATATCTCACAACATGGATGTATCTGGAGGGCATTATGCTGAGTCAAATTAGTTAATCACAAAAGAACAAATACTGTATGAGACCACTATTATAAAAATACCTATAAATGTTTCCATACATAAAGAAACAATCTTTGATGGTTATGAGGGAGGGGAGGGGTGAGGAGGGAAAAACACTAACTAGATAGTAGATAAGTGGTAACTTTGAGGAAGGGTAAGACAGTACACAATACTGGGGAAGTCAGCATAACTTGACCAGGGCAAAGTGATAGAAGCTTCACAGACACTTCCAAACATGCTGAGGGACTTAGTTACTGGGCTGAGGGCTGGGAACTATGGTCTCGGGGGACATCTAGGTCAATTGCATAACATATTTTTATAAAGAAAATGTTCTATATCTGATGTTGGTGAGTTGCATTTGGGGTCTTCAAAGCTTGTGAGTGGCCATCTACTGGTCCTGTCCCAGGTAGAGCAAAGGAGAATGAAGAAAACCAAAGACACAAGGGAAAGATTAGTCTAAAGGACTAATGGACCACAACTACCACAACGACTATCAGACTGAGCCCAGAACAACTAGATGGTGCCCGGCTACCACCACCAACTACTCTGGCAGTGATCTCAGTAGAGGGCCCCGGACAGGGCAGGAGAAAAATGTAGAAAAAAATTCAAACTAAAAAAAATAAGACCAGGCTTGCTGGTCTGACACAGACTGGAGAAATCCCAAGAGTACCTCCCCTGGCACCGTTTTAACCCCGTACTTAAGTCACTCCTGAGTTTCACCCTTCAGCCAAATATTAGACAGGTCTATAAGGCCAACAATAACACATGTGAGGAATGTGCTTTGTAGTTCAACTGTGTATACTAGATTAATGGGCACAGCAGCCTCAGTCCCAGAAGGGTTGTGCCACTTAGGGTGGCTCAGTATTCCCTGGCCTTTCAATATTGTTTTGCAATATGGACTCCAGCATTTCTCAAGTTAGACAAGAACTGTATCCCATTTATAGACAATGACCCTAGGAGGCCAGAGATGAATAAGGCCCAGGCTTGTGAGATATAGTAAATAAAAATAAAGGACACCATGTTAAATTTGAACTTCTCATAAACAATGAATAATTTTTTAGTATAAGTATGTCCAAGACACCCCCCCAAGTGTCTGTCAGTTTGTCGTACTATGGGGGCTTGGGTGTTGCTGTGATGCTGGAAGCTATGCCACCAGTATTCAGATACCAGCAGGGTCAGCCATGGCAGACAGGTTTCAGCTGAGCTTCCAGACTAAGACAGACTAGGAAGAGGGATCCAGCAGTCTACTTCTGAAAAGAATTAGCCAGTGAAAACCTTATGAATAGCAGTGGAACATTGTCTGATATAGTGCCGGAAGATGAGCCCCCCCCCCCCAGGTTGGAAGACACTCAAAAGACAACTGGGGAAGAGCTGCCTCCTCAAAGTAGAGTAGATCTTAATGATGTGGGTGGAGTCAAGCTTTCGGGACCTTCATTTTCTGATGTGTCATGACTCAAAATGAGAAGAAACGGCTGCAAACATCCGTTAATAATCAGAACGTGGAATGTACAAAGTATGAATCCAGGAAAATTGGAAATTGTCAAAAATGAAATGGAATGCATAAAGATCAATATCCTAGGCATTAGTGAGCTGAAATGGAGTGGTATTGGCCATTCTGAATTGAACAACCATATGGTCTACTATGCCGGGAATGAAAACTTGAAAAGGAATGGTGTTGCATTCATCGTCAAAAAGAATATTTCGAGATCTATCCTGAAGTACAACGCTGTCAGTGATAGGATAATATCCATACGCCTACAAGGAAGACCAGTTAATACGACCATTATTCAAATTTACACACCAACCAATACTGCGCAGTTTAAAGTCAGGAAAGGTGTGCGTCAGGTTTGCATCCTTTCACCATACCTATTCAGTCTGTATGCTGAGCAAATAAAGCAAGAAGCTGGACTATATGAAGAAGAAAGGGGCAACAGGATTGGAGGAAGACTCATTAACAACCTGCGATATGCAGATGATACAACCTTGCTTGCTGAAAGTGAAGAGGACTTGAAGCACTTACTGATAAAGATCAAAGACCACAGCCTTCAATATGGATTATACCTCAACCTAAAGAAAACAAAAATCCTCACAACTGGACCAAAAAGCAACATCATGATAAAAGGAGAAAAGATTGAAGTTGTCAAGAACTTCATTTTTCTTGGATCTACAGTCCACACCCATGGAAGCAGTAGTCAAGAAATCAAAAGATGCATTGCATTGGGCAAATCTGCTGCAAAAGACCCCTTTAAAGTGTTGAAAAGCAAAGATGTCATCTTAAAGACTAAGGTGTGCCTGAACCAAGCCATGGTATTTTCAATCGCATCGTATGCATGTGAAAGCTGGACAATGAATAAGGAAGACAGAAGAAGAATTGATGCCTTTGAATTGTGGTGTTGGCAAAGAATATTGAATATACCATGGACTGCCAGAAGAACAAACAAATCTGTCTTGGAAGAAGTACAACCAGAATGTTCCTTAGAAGGAAGGATGGCAAGACTATGTCTTACATATTTTAGGACATGTTGTTAGGAGGGATCAGTCCCTGGAGAAGGACATCATGCTTGGTAAAGTACAGGGTCAGCGAAAAGGAGGAAGACTCTTAACGAGATGGACTCACACAGTGGCTGCAACAATGGGCTCAAACATATCAACAACTGTGAGGATGGTGAAGGACTGGGCAGTGTTTTGTTCTGTGGTACATAGGGTCACTATGAGTTGGAACCGACTTGCTGGCACCTAACTACAACAACAACATGTCCAATGCAATATTTGGGATATATTTATACTAAAAAATGAGTTGTTACTTAACTGAGCATCCTGTATTTTATCTAGCAACTCCCCCCTCTCAGATCTTACGCCTTAGTGGAGGAGCTAAAATAAGTGTACAAACTACTGTGGTGTGGTCCCCAAGCTGAGTCTTGAGAGAGGTACCATTCAAATACTACAGGCCCTCTGAATGGGCAGTTAATTCTGCTTGAGAGTGATGTAAGCTTGGGAAGTCTACGGCCTTGGAAGGATGAGGAGGATTTGGGCTGGCTGGCAGAGATGGGGGGAAATGGCAGGGAGGCCTTTCAGGCAGCAGGTCAAACCTGAGCTAGGCAGGAAAGTGGGGGTTGGTAATGGGAAATTAGCAAATGGCCTAAAAGATGAAAGATAAGGAGAGAGTGGAGAAGGATCAACAGCTGACAAGGATGTTGACTGTGGGCTTGGATAGTTAAATCAACCAAGGCAAGTGTCATAGATTGAATTATGTCCCCCCAAAATGTGTATCAACTTGGATAAGCCATGACTTTCAGTACTGTGTGATTGTTCACCATTCTGTCATCTGATGTGATTTTGCTATGTGTGGTAATTCCTTCCTCTATGATGTTAATGAGGTAGGATTAGCAGCAGTTATGTTAATGAGGGAGGACTCAATCTAGAAGATTAGGTTGTGTCTTAAATCAATCACTTTTGAGATATAAAAGAGAGAAGCCACCAGAGAGACATGGGGACCTCATGCCACCAAGAGACAAGAGCAAAGAGCAGAGCGTGTCCTTTGGACCTGAGGTCCCTGCACTGAGAAGCTCCTCGACCAGGGGAAGATTGTTGACAAGGACCTTCCTCCAGAGCTGACAAAGAGAGAAAGCCTTCCCCTGGAGCTGATGCCCTAAATTCGGACTTCTGCTCCTAGACAGTGAGAGAATAAATTTCTCTTTCTTAAAGATATCCACTTGTAGTATTTCTATTATAGCAGCACTAGTTAACTAAGACAGCAGGTAAATGTGCATTTATCAGACCCCACCACCACCACCATTCCCCCTTGACCCACCACTGTGCTACAGGACTTTTGATGTTGTGAAAGAGGCAAAGTGTCCAGAAGCCACTGGATTCTCAACTCTCTCAATAGAGGTGTGAAATTTATAGTATTAGCATGTCATTAAGATCTCTCACCAATCCAAAGTTAGAAATAAAAGAAGGAGGTGGATCATCTTCTTATTAAAGAAGGAATCACTGAATTGAGAAACCTACTCCACAGGAGTTGGAAGAGAAAAATGAGCAAGGAGTGAACTGGAGCAACAAATCATTTTCCAGCTGTTGTGAGAATGCTTATAGAGAAAAAGATTAGGAGGGGAGGCTACTGTTACTGGGGGTAGGGAGGGGAAAGAAATTGGAGGGTTCCTGGAGTCTGACTCCCGGACTCTCAGCAAAGGACTCTTGGTCCCCATCTCTTAGAGAAATTTTGCCCTGGAGAGAAAGAACTGCATGGGCAGTATGTGTGAGGGTCTGGAGGTGGGCAGTTGTTTAGGGTCAAGGGAAAGGAGGCTGCCTAGATGCTACCATCTTTAAACAGGGAGCATGAAGCCCCTAATCTGAGTATCCACAAGACACCTACTCGTCTTAAATTTTTGCATGAAACATCCATAAAATAGCTGTGCTCTCGTGGGACAATCCAGCCAATTGACATTATAGACTCCTTAAAGTTTATGTTCTACCTCCCAGTATACTGAGTAGTGTCTGGGGTCTTCAAAGCTTACAAGTGGCCTTCTAAGATGCAACTATTGGTCTTTATTGGTCTGGAACAAAAGAGAAAGAAGGAAACCCAAGACTCAGAGAAAGAACTGGACTACCAGACTAATTGTCTACATGAACCACTGCCTGCCTCCTCCACCTTGAGACCAGAAGAACTAGATGATGCCCAGCTACCACTACTGAATGTTCTGATCAGGGACACAAGAGATGAATCCTAATAAAAAGGGAGAAAAATGTGGAACAGAACTTCAAATTCTTAAAGAATCCAGACTTACTGGACCTACTGAAACTGGAGGAGTCCTGGAGACTATGGTCCTGAGTTGCTGTTCAAATCCTGAATTGAAATTATCCCCTGAAGTCACCTTTAAACTAAGTAACAGTTTAGCCCAAACAGTAAAGATTGTCACCTTTGAGTATTGTGTTTCTTTTTTTAAAAAATTATCTATATAAGACCAAAGTGTCAACAGGTATTTTAAAGCATAGATGAGAAGGTTGGGGGGCAGGGAGATTAACTAAACGGAAGTGAAACAACTAGAACGGAAATAACAAGAATGTTGACACAATGCGAAGAATGTAATTGATCATTATATCTATAAATTGTGGAATGGGAGAGGGTTTTGCTGTGTATATTTTCACCAAAAAGAAAAAAAAAACCAGAAAATATAGGTTTTTTTTTAAAATCACATTTTATTGTGTTTTCAGTGAAGGTGTACACAGCAGTTTAGGTTCCATTCAACAGTTTCTACACAAATTGTTCATTGACATTGGTTACATTCTTCACAGCGCGTGAACATTCTCATTATTTCCGTTCTGGTTGTTTCGTTTCCATTAATCTAGTTTCCCTGCCCCCTTACATTCTCATCTTTTTCTAAGGTAATTGTTCATTGGTTGGTCTCATATAGGTGATTTTTTTAAAGGAGCACAGTACTTATGGGTGATATTCATTATTTTTTGAGCCAATTTGTTATTTAGCTACAAGGTGACCTCAGTGGTAAGTTTCAGTTCAAGGTTTGAAGAGTATCTCAGAGCAATAGTCTTCAGTCTCAACCAGTCCAGTAAGAGGCCTGGGTTTTGTTTTTGTTTTTAGTTTTTGGTATTTGAGGTTCTGTTCTATCAAGGCCATCTATTGTGGCCCTGATTAGAATGGTTGGTAGTGGTAGCCAGGCACCATCTTGTTGTTCTGGTCTCAAGGTAGATGAGGCCGTGGTTCATATAGACTATTTGTCCTATAGACTAGTTTCTTCTTTGAGTCTTTGGTTTCCTTCTTTATCTTTTGCTCCGAATGAGTAGAGACCAATAGTTGTATCTTAGATGGCCACTCACAAGCTTTTAAGACCCCAGGATGTAGAACATAACTTTATGAACTATATCATGCCAATCGACTGAGATGTCCCACGAGACTCTGGTTCTAATCCTTCAAACCCAGAAAATCAATCCTGTGAGGTGTTTGGTTATGTCTAAGAAGTATCCATAACTGTGTCCCCCTATGTGCTTTAGTATATATATGAATATATGTGCATACAGTCACATGGATGCATATATACATACATGTGCATACACCTATATATACACGCATATATACTCACATATACATACCAATACACATATATGCCTACATACATACATATATACCCATACATATATTTTTTGGTTGTTTTTGCTGTTGTTTCAAAATTATATATGCTATAACAATTACCAACAGGTCCTTTTTTCTTGTGTACATTTTAGTGACATTGTTTAACTTCATCAAGCTGTGTACACTTCACCCTCATTCGGTGTTACCTTTCCCATTATCAAAAATAACAAGTGTCTACTGTCTAGAGAGTGAATCTCCCCCTCCTCTGCCCTATCCCTGGTAACCACTAATCAATATTGTTGCTGTTGTTGTTGTTGTTAGGTGCTGTGGAGTCAGTTCTAACTCATAGCGCCCCTATGTACAACAGAATGAAACACTGCTGGGTCTTGCACCATCCTCACAATCTTTTGCTATGTTTGAGCCCATTCATTAATTTCTGTATATTTACCTGTACATGTCATTTCATAAAAGTGAGGACATACAATATTTGTTTTTTTGTGATTGACTTATTTCGTTCAACATAATATACTCCAAGTTCATCCATGTTCCAAGACGTTTCTGGAACTCATTTTTCTTTATCACTAAGTAGTATTCCATAGTATGTATGTACCACATTTCACTTATCTATTCAAGTGTTGATGGGCACCTAGGTTGTTTCCATCTTTTTGCTATTATGAATCATGTTGCAGTGAACACAAGTATGCATATGTCTGTTCATGTTACTTCTATTAGATCCCTAGGGTATATACCTAGGAGTGGAATTGCTGGGTCATATGGCAGCTCTACCTCTAGTTTTTTGAGGAACTGCAAGGGTGTTTTCCACAACAGCTATAACATTTTACATTCCCACCAGCAACGGATGAGGGTCCCAACTTCTCCACATACCCTCCAACATTTATTATTTAATGTTTTCATTTTTTTTTAATCTGAGTCATCCTTGTTGTTGTTGTTAGGTGCCGTCCAGTCAGTTTTGACTCAGAGACCCTATGTACAATAGAACAAAACACTGCTGAGTCCTGCGTCATCCTCACAATCATTGCTGTGTTTGAGTCCATTGTTGTAGCCACTGTGTCAATCCATCTTGTTGAGGGTCTTCCTCTTTTTCGATGACCCTCTACTTTACCAAGCATGATGTCCTTCCCCAGGGACTGGTCCCTTCTGATAACATGTCCAAAGGACATGAGATGAAGTCTCGCCATCCTCGCTTCCAAGGAGCATTCTGGCTGTACTTCTTCCAAGAAATACTTATTCATTCTTCTGACAGTCCATGGTATATTCAATATTCTTCGTCAACACCATAATTCACATGCATCAATTCTTCTTTGGTCTTCCTTATTCATTGTGCAGCTTTCACATGCATATGAGGCAATTGAAAACACCATGGCTTGGGTCAGGTGCACCTTAGTCCTTATCTTTGCTTTTTAACACTTTAAAGAGACCTTTGGCAGCAGATTTGCCCATTGCAATACGTTGTTAAGTTTCTTGACTGCTGCTTCCATGGGCATTGATTGTGGATCCAAGTAAAATGAAATCCTTAACAACTTTAATATTTTATCCATTTATCATGATGTTGCTTATTAGCGCAGTTGTAAGGCTTTTTGTTTTCTTTATGTTGAGGTGTAATCCATACTAAAGGCTGTAGTCTTTGATCTTCATCAGTAAGTGCTTCAAGTCCTCTTCACTTTCAGCAAGCAAGGTGGTGTCATCTGCGTATTGCAGGTTGTTAATGAGTCTTCCTCCAATCCTGATGCCCCATTCTTCATATAGTCCAGCTTCTTGGATTATTTGCTCAGCCTAGAGATTGAATAAGTATGGTGAGTGGATATAACCCTGATGTACACCTTTCCTGATTTTAAACCACGAAGTATCCCATTGTTCTGATCAAACGACTGCCTCTTCATCTATGTACAGGTTCTGCATGAGCACAGTTAAGTGTTCTGGAATTCCCATTCTTCACAATGTTATCTGTAGTTCGTTATGATCTACACAGTCAAATGCCTTTGCATAGTCAATAAAACACAGGTAAACATCTTTGTGGTATTCTCTGCTTTCAGCCAAGATTCATCTGACATCAGTGATGATAATGCTTGTTCCATGTCCTCTTCTGAATCCAGCTTGAATTTCTGACAGTTCCCTGTCAATGTACTGCTGCAACCGTTTTTTAATTATCTTCAGCAAAATTTTACTTGTGTTTGATATTAATGATATTGTTCGATAATTTCCGCATTCTGTTGGATCACCTTTCTTCGGAATGGGCACACATATGGATCTCCTCTAGTCTGTTGGCCAGGTAGTTGTTTTCCAAATTTCTTTTCATCCTAGTGGGAGTGAAATGGCATCTCATTGTGGTTTTGATTTGAATTTCTCTGGTGTCTAATGATATTGACCATCTTTTCATGTGTCTGTTGGCCATATGAGTATCCTCTTTTTTTTTTTATAATTTATACATTTAATGCAAATCAAAGTGTAGTTTTTCTGATTATTCCAGTCAGAGTAATAGGAATCCCTGTTACTATTTTATGCTAGAGTTTTGGGAATTACAAAGCAACCAAAGTACAGCTACATATCTAGTTAGAAAAGCACCATCTTCACAGAAGTTGAGCACTTATTTATGTACCATCCCTTTCACAAAACTTACCCTTCACATTTTAATGTTTTAAAGTCCTAAAATGTCTTAAACCAAAACCCATTGCCATCTAGTTGATTCCGACTCAGAGTAGAACTGCCCCATAAGGTTTCCAAGGAGCAGCTGGTGGATTTAAATTGCCAACTTTTTGGTTAGCAGCCAAGCTCTTAACCACTGGGCCACCAGGACTCTTGAGTCTAAAATGTCTTAGAGCTCAACTAATATAATTCCTATCAAGGCATGAGTCCTAATGTCAGTTCCCAGTGTTGGGGAGTTCTCCCTGGGGTGAGTTAGGCTTTCTGTCTGGCATTATTTTCCTGAGATTTTTTCTTTATATTAAACTCAAAGTTGCCTCTCAGTATCTTCCATCCAACACAGAGTTCTGTGAGAAGTCTACTTCCACTAAGATGGTATCCGTCTTAGTCATCTAGTGCTGCCATAACAGAAATACCACAAGTGGGATGGTTTTAATGAAGAGAAATTTATTTCCTCACAGTCAAAGTAGGCTAAAAGTCCAAATTCAGGGCATCAGCTCCAGGGGAAGGCTTTTTCTCTCTGTCGGCCTTCTTCTCTTCAGTGTTCCCCCGGAATTGGAGCTTCTTGGCGCAGGGACTCCGGTCCAAAGGACGCGCTCTCCTCCCGGCACTGCTTTCTTGATGGTATGAGGTCCCCATGAGTATCCTCTTTGACGAAGTGTCTATTAATGTCCTTTGCCCAGGTTTTGATTGGGTTATTTGTCTTTTTGTTTTTACGTGTAGAAGTTTTCTATATATTTTTGAGAGTAGACCCTATCGGTTATATTGTTCCCAAAGATTTTTTCCCAATCTGTAGGTTGTCTCTTTACTTTTTTTTGTAAATTGTTTTGAGGAACATAAGTATTTAACTTTTATGAGGTCCCAGTTATCTATTTTGTTTTCTGTTGCTTGTGCATTTATTGTTGTGTTTGATAATCTATCATTGAAAAAAATATAGGTCTATACATGGCATAAATAGAACACAGGCCATAACTAACAATGCACAAACAACAGAAGATAAACTATGTAACTGGGAGCTCCTAAAAATCAAACACTTATGCTCATCAAAAGATTTCACCAAAAAAGTAAAAAGAGAACCTACAGAATGGGAAAAAAATTTTGGCCATGACATATTCCCCAAGGGTCTAATCTCTAAAATCTACAGAATATTTCAACACCTCAACAACAAAAAGATAAATAATCCAGTTAAGAAATGGGCAAAGGTAGTTCTGGCAAAATGGCGCTCTAGGCAGAAGCATGACGCCATCCCTCCACAGCAAAGATCCGAAAAATTAAGCCGAACAGAGAATACAACAATCCTGAAACCCTAAAACATCAAATGAAGAGATAAAGAACTCAGCCAAGCACCAAATGGAGTGAGAAAACTGACAGAGAACG
>NW_004443982.1:9145480-9181461 GCF_000243295.1 Trichechus manatus latirostris | reverse complement strand
ATGTCATAAAACAACATGTGCACTACTGTTTCATGAGAAACTATTTGTTCTGTAAGCCTTCACCTGAAGTACAATAAAATATAAAAAAAAAAAATGGGCAAATGTTATGAACAGACACTTCACCAAAGAAGACATTCAGGTGACTAACAGACACATGAGGAAATGCTCCCAATTATTAGCCATTAGAAAAATGCAAATCAAAACTACAACTAGATACCACCTCACCCTGACATTACTGGCAAGAATTAAAAAAAACAGAAAATAACAAATGTTGGAGAGGCTACGGGGAAATTGGAACTCTTATGCAATGCTGGTGGTAATGCAAAATGTTACATCCATTTTGGAAAACGACAGGGTGCTTCCTTAAAAAGCTAGAAATAGAAATACCATACAATCCAGCAATCCCACTCCTAGGAATATATCCTAGAGAAAGAAGAGCCGTTCCATGAATAGACAAAAGCACACAAATGTTCATTGCAGCATTATTCACAATAGCAAAAAGATGGAACCAACTTAAGTGCCCATGAACAGACGATGGATAAGAAAATTATGGTAGGTACATACATTGGAATACTGTGCAGCATTAAAAGGAACAATAATGAATCCGCAAAACATCTCACAGCGTGGATGATTTGGAGGGCATTATGCTGAGTGAAATAAGACAATCACAAAAGAACAAATACTGTATGAGATCACTATTATGAAAACCCAAGAAAAGGTTTACACACAGAAAGAAACAATCTTCAATGGTTACAAGGGAGGGTAGTAGTGTGGAGGGAAAAACACTAACTAGGTAGTAGACAAGTGTTAACTTTGTCGAAAGGAAAGACAACACACAATACAGAGGAAGTCAGCACAACTTGACCAAGGCAAAGTCATAGAAGCTTTCTAGACACATCCAAATACCTTGAGGGGCCGAGCTGCTGGGGCTGAGGGCTACGGACCATGGTCTCAGGTGAAATCTAGGTCAATTGGCATAACATAATTCATAAAGAAAATGTTCTACATCCTACTTTGATAAGTAGCATCTGGTCTTAAAAGCTTGCAAGCAGCCATCTAAGATACATGTATTGGTCCCATCTAAGATACATCTATTGGTCCCATCCGGTGCGGAGCAAAGAAGAATGAAGAAAACGAAAGACATAGGAATATATTAGTCTAAAGTTCTAATGGACCACATGAACCACAGCCTCCACCAGCGTAAGCCCAGAAGAACTAGATGGTGCCCAGCTACCACCACCGACTACTCTGACAGGGATCACAATAGAGGATCCTGGACAGAGCGGAAGATATGTGTAGAACAAAATTCAAATTCATACACATAAAGCCCTGACTTACTAGTCTGACACAGACTGGTGGAACGCCCAAGACTATGGTCCCAGACACTCGGCTAACTCAGAACCGAAGCAACTCCCAAAGTCCACCTTTCAGCCAAAGATTAGACAGTTCTATAAAAGAAACAATAACACACGTGAGGAATGTGCTTCTTAGTTGAATCAAGTATACGAGACCAAATGGGCAATACCTGCCCAAAAGCAAAGAAGAGAAGGCTGGAAGGACAGGAAAGCTGGGCCAATGGACATGGGGAACCCGGTGTGGAAAGGCAAAGCGGGGAGAGTGCTGACAAAATGCAGTGATTGCAATCAATGTCATAAAACAATTCGTGTATAAATTTTTGAATGAGAAACTAATTTGCACTGTAAACTTTCACCTAAAGTACAATAAAATTAAAAAAGAAAATTAGGCCCCAGAGCTTTGCTCCTGTATTTTCTTCTAAGAACTTTATGGTTTTAGATTTAACGTTTAGGTCCTTGATCCATTTTGCATTAGTTTTGGTGTATTGTGGAGATATGGATCTTGTTTCATTTTTCTGCATGTGAAAATCCAGTTTTTCCAGCACCATTTGTTGAAGAGACTGTTCCTTCCCCAGTGAATGGATTTGGTACCCTTGTCAAAAGTGTAGGGTTACTTTTGAAATAACAGTAAGGGCAAGCTTGTACAAGAGTTAAAGTCCACTGTTAAATTGTGGACAGCAGGTGACTGACTACAAAAGAACAAATGCTCCTAATCTAATGTTATCAGAAAACTCTCCTTTGCTACCTTAATTCCTTACATCACAATTATATTTAATTGAAGATGAGTTAGTAAACTATTCTTAGTTACATAGTACTGCTGTAACAGAAATACCACAAGTAGGTGGCTTTAAAAAAACAGAAACCTATTTTCTCACAGTTCTGGAATATAAAAGTCTAAATCAGGGTATTCACCTTGTCGATTCCTTCCTTGTCAGTAGCCCTGGCGATTACTTGGTTCCTTGGCGTGTAAATGATCCTCGTATGGTGCCTGTCTTCCCCCGCGTGTGTGTTTATCTGATTTGCTGTTTTTATAACTAAGATGTGATTAGATTTAGAACCACCCTACTCAAGTGGGAAACCTTGGTGGCGTAGTGGTTAAAAGTTCGGCTGCTAACCAAAAGGTCGGTAGTTCGTAATCCACCAGGCACTCCTTGGAAACCCTATGGAGCAATTCTACTCTAGTCTGTAGGGTTGCTACCAGTCGGAATCAACTCAATGGCAACAGGTTTTTCTACTCGGGTATGATCAATTAACATAACAAAGAAAACTCTATTTCCAAACAGGATTACATACCCAAATATAGGGGTTAGGATTCCAATACATATTTTCGGGTGTGGGAGCTCAGTTTAATCCGTAATAACATGTTTACTGAGAATGGAGGATTGTGTAATGGGGCTTTCTTCATCCAAAGAACACAGGGTTTTAGAGGGGAGGCTAACCACTTTCGAGTGCCACGCTAAGTGTATTTATATTCATTCTCCTTTACTGAAAAGTACTGAACCTCTCAGAATATCACTCCAAAGTTACAGTCTTATAATTTATGGTAACATTCCATCAACTCCTGAATAGCATGCATCATTGTCAGATTATGTTTTCTCACTTCAGCACCTGCATTTTCTGGGTGCCCAACCAGCCTGATACATACAAATCTTCATTTCCCATTGGGATATATCCAGGAACATTCAGCACTAATGTATCATTTGTTCATGTCTTATGCTAAAATGTGTTCAAGATGAGTAGCGTATTTTTAAGCAAGTAATGTGCACCTTCTACGTTATTTGCCAATCTCGCCCTCCCCCTAGAGAAATATTTTCATAAGCTCACTGTCTAATTGTTTTTACAGCAACATTGTGAAAATGTTGGCAAACAAACATAGAAGGCACTCATTATTTGCGTAAAAATACCATAGGTGCCTTGTTTGTACTGCGATGAGGGAGGCCACCTGTTAGCATAGCCATGTGTGGGAGTGTTTTTATTCTTTGAAGAGTTCCCAAAAGGGCATCTTCCAAGAAGCCTTAATTGCTTGACCAAGTAGAATATAAAGGCAAAAGAATAACTGACATCCTAGCTATACCAAATATCATTTATATTATTCCATTTATTTCTGACATTAAGTTTAATGTCTAAAAGCTTAATTTTATTGTATAGCTAAACATTGTATAATCTTGGTGCTTGAGAAGACTATACCTAAGTATTCTCAGCATGATAGCAACTCTGTAAGCCTAATCAAACTACACTCTATGGTAGTATAGCAATCGGACCCCAAAATAAAATTATCTCCTTTCCATGCAGTAGAAAAAAAAGAAAACTATTTCTTAACATTGAGAAAAGTTTACTGTGCTTTGATTTAATAACTGGGTTATTTTTGACATTACTTTTAAGCCTGTATAATAATATTCCCAAAGTAAAGTCTCCATTTAAATGCAAAATAATAAAAACAAGTATTTTTCTTGCAATGCACAAGAAATTATTTTTTTAAAAATAGAAGTCTTTCTCTTTGAGGATTTTTTAAACTAGATTTCGCTGGTTCTTTTTGTAGTTCTTCCCTTTCAAAACATTTATTCTTTACTCTTTGAAAGAATTTATGTATCTGCTATTTTGAAAATATTTCAAGCTCTTCTTCTTGAGAATACACATATTCTGCTCTCAACTCTTGAAATAGCTGGAGTTTTGGAACCACATTTTTTTGTGAACTACTAGTAGCCTGACCAAAGCTACTTATTTCTTAAGATCTTGAACTGTCTAATTTCTTCTATTTTTACACGTTTTCAGTTCTTATGGTCTTGTGTTTCTAATTAGTATATTGTAAGCCATCACTTTCCCCCCTCTCAGTGTATTGGATTATGATGTTACCAAGTGAAAGTCACTGCTGAAAAATGTCTTCCACATTAAGTCCCTGTCTTAAGCCTTTGAGGTGTCCTGTAACATATCTGTCGGGGCTAAGGTACCTCTGACCTTGTTAAAAGCCAGAAGGCTGTGGGGTGGAGGCAGAGGGTGGTACAAGAGAGGAGGTGTCATTAGTGCACTTTTCTAGTCATTCATGTGCTGAAAAAGGTTAAGACTTCTAAAGCGTCAAGCATGATTCCTGTTTGTTGATCTAACTTAGAGAGACTGAATGTTTCCAAAGGAGTTTGTTCAAGATACAGATTTATAGTTTTGGAATAGCTACTGCTGATAAACTAATCATCAAATCTAAAGTCTTAATAAGGTCAACTAACTAAATAATAGTTTTCTGTTAAGGCTAGTTAGTTAATTATTGGTTAGTTTATTTAAAAAAGATCATGATGGCACCAGACCATACTTCTGTTATCAGACTTGAAAATTCAGGAATTTTCTCAGTATGAGGAAAGAGTGAAGAAACGAGTGATACATTATTTGTGTAGACGCGTGATTAGAGAACAGTGGGAGGAGAGCACGCAACACTTTGCCTTCAAGGAGGGCATGGAGCGTGAGCAAAGGCTCCGTACAGAACAGGGATTTATCACTAGGTCTACCTTGGTTCCTGAAATTTCCACCATTAATGTTGGTCCTTTGGGTAAGGCAGTGTTTAACTGGAATCCCCATTCAGAAATGCATTATGTGGTGGATTATGTATAAATTTCAGAGCAAAAGACCTCGGGGGAATGTAAAAGATGCTTTTTCAAGTGAGAGAATCATTCTAAGACACCAGAAAGGGCAGGGATGGATGGAGCATTGCCAGAGTATTCTCTGGGGAGCAAGTATTGGGACTTCACAAAGGCCCTGAAGGGAGTGATACTGGACAGAGGAAGAAACCAAAAAAACCAAACCACCTGCCACCCAGTCAATTCTAACACATTGCGACCCATGTGTGCAGAGTAGAACTGCACTCTATAAGGTCTTCAAGGCTGTGAACTGTCGGAAGCTGATCTCCAGGCCATTCCTCCGAGGTGACTCTGAGTGAGTTTGAACCACCAACCTTCCGGTTAGTAGGGAAGTGCTTAATTATCTGTGCTACCTAGGTTGCCTGGACAGAAGAGGGGAACAGAAAAGAAGCAAAGACAAACGTTGTCTATGTCACACTGGTGGAGATTGATGCTTGCCTGTCTTTCTCAGAGGTGACTCCAGCATTATACCCCTGAGTAGCTACAGTGGCCTAGTATCACTACGTAGCGAGAAAGAGCTCCCACACAGAAATCATACCCAGGAGTTTTACGTGAGGCTTAAGTTGTTAAAATGATATGTGTTGCTACAACATGGATGAGTCTTGAAAACATGCTAAGTGAAATGTCAATCACAGAAGGACAAATATTGTATAAAACCAAAAACTCACTGCCATCAAGTTGATTCCTACACATAGCAACCCTATAGGACAGAGTAGAACTGCCCCATGTTTTCCAAGGCTGTAATCTTTATAGAAGCAGACTACCACATCTTTCTCCCAAGAGTGGCTGGTGGGTTCGAATTGTCGACTTTTTGGTTTGCAGCTGAGCACTTAACCACTGCACTACTAAGGCTACTCAAATACTGTATAATCCCACTTATATGAAAAAGGCAAATGTATAGAGAACAGAGTTTATTAGTGGTTACCATGGGTGGGAGGGAGGGGGAAAATGTGGGAGGGTGCTTGGGGGCACTGAGTTTCTGTCAATGGTAGTGAAATAATTTGGAAATGGATAGTGACGATGGTTGTACAACATGATGAATGTAACCAATGTCACTGAATTTTATGTGTAAAACAATGTTGAATTGACAAATGTTTTGTTATATATATTTTTAACCACAATAAAAAACAAAAAACGGTATGTATATGTGTGTTGGTTTGTGTGTGTGTGTCATACGCAGAAGTATGTTTATAGATAACCAAAATACTCTTTTCATTTCGAATATAAAAGTTAAAGGGATATCAGATTTCAAGCATGCCAATGAAACATGGTAGGAGAAAGTTTAAGGGACTGGTAAATAATGCTCCTTTTTGTCTCTCATAAAAATGCTAGTGTTGGACTTTGGCCATTTTAGCCAACAAAAAGTGGATTAAGCCAGACTGACCGGTAAGGGGAGGCCCAACAGAAAGAGGCAAGCAAGATGTGCTGAAATAGTCTGTCAGACACCTCTTCTATACCTTCTCAGACTCTTTCAGGCTCACTTACTTCTTGTTCCAGCTTCTGTGTGGGCTCTGCCTCACTGCCTGTAGCTGCAACCTAACTCTGCCTCACCTTAATCTCAGAGCTTCCCCTGGCTGCCACCAAGGGGCACTGCTCTGCCCATGTGTACACAACCCAGACATACAAGGGAGTCAATACTTTGTGGGCAAAACTCCAACCCATGAGAGACAAGAGCCAGTGGATAAATTCACTCCCTTTTCTTAGCCCCCTGCCTCCAACAACCAGAGAAGTACTGGGACAAGTTTATACAGATTCTCTAGGAGCCCTTGGGTGGTACACATGGTTAAACGTTCAACTATTAACCAAAAGATTGATGGTTTGAATGCACCCAGAGGCACCTCAGAAGAAAAGTCTGGTGATCTGCTTCCAAAAAGTCCACAGCCTTGAAAATCTTATGGAGTGTAGTTCTACTCTGAAACATATGGAGTAGCCATAAATTGGATGCAAGGAAGAAAGGAATCAGACACTACTGAGCACAGGTATAGATGGAAAGACTCAGAGAAGAATATAGCTCAGGAAGATTCCTTAGGGCTGGGAGTATAAACAATCCTTCTGTGTCAAAAATGAAAAGAAAACCAAAAACTTTTGCAGGTTAAAAAGTCATAGACATAGGCAAAAGAAACCTAACAAACAGAGGGAAAAAATTGCAAATTATATTTACACTGCAAAAGCTTTTAACAAATGAGACAAAAAAAAAAAAACAATAAATAGGTAAAAAACACGATCAGAGTGTTCATAGATGAATAAAAGCAAAAGCATCTCAAATATATGAAGAAAATGCTCATAGGGAAATGCAAATTATAACTACACTGACATACCATTTCTTGTCTATCAGATTGGCAAAAATTCAAAAGTTTGAAAATGTACTTTGTTGGTGAGCTTGTGGGGGAAATAGACATTCTTATTTATTGCTTATGGGAGGGCAAATTGTCACAGTCCCCGTGGAGAAGAATTTGGCAATATCTTAAGAAAAATGCAAATGTATTTACAGTGTGACCCAGCAATCCCACTTCTAAGAATCAAATGTAAATTACACCTGAACAGATTTGAAATAACATATGCACAAGGTTATTTGTTGAGCATTATTTGTACAAACAAAAGTTTGGAAACAATCCGCATGTCCATCAATAAGGAACTGATTGAATAGACCATTGTACAACCACACAAGGGATACTATGCAGCCATTGAAAAAAAAAAAAGAAAGAAAAGAATAAGGAAGATCTCCATGTAATGATATAAATTACTGTCCAGAATGTCATTAAGTTAAAAATGCAAGATACAGAACAGTGTTTATAGTGTGCTACATTTTGTGTGAGAAAGGAGAAGAAATAAGAATATACACACGTATAAGTGTGTATGTACATTTGCATATATTTTCAAAAAGTAACACCAGAACAATAAACCAGAAACTAATAAAAGTGATTAATTCTGGGGGCGAGGGAGGAGGGAAATAAGAAGACAGAGGTAGAAGGGAGACATTTGAGTATACCTTTTTATATAGTTTTGGCTTTTGAAACATGTAAATGTTCTACTTATCTAAAAATAAAATTACATGTTTTTTTAAAATCCCTTAAAATTGAAAACAAACTTGAGCAAATGAAACTATCTCTATATTAGGTACTATAACTACACACAGAAAATAATTACGTGATGTGACATTAGAATACTGAAATCTATACATCCTTATTGGTACATATTCTAAAACAAAAAGAACTGCAAAGAAATCTTTAACTTTTTTTTTATCGTATATTAGTAGTAATATGGATATTGTTGTTTAAACCATTTTACGCATATTGTAAGATACAGTAAATCAATAATCATGTTATCATTATTAGGAATCAAGATTTTCAGTGTAAGAGAAAAAAGATACCTGTAAAAATACTATAATTTTACATTTTATTTAGATATATGAATGTGAGAAAAACAGAGAAAATTAATAAAACCAAAAGCTAGGTCTTTGAAAAGATCAATAAAATAGAAGTTTTCCATTTCATCTATATTAACAAATGTATTGGCATAAAGTTGTTCATAGTATTCTTTTACCAACCCTCTAAGGTCTGTAGACTATCGCAATAACCCGCTTTAACTCCTGTTAATGGTATTTTGTGTAGTCTCTCATTTTTTCTTGATCAGTCTGGTGCATCTTTTTGTGCCAGAAACAAAGACGTGCCAGATACAAAGGCATGCTGGAAAGATAAAGAACTAGATTGACGGGGCTTCCACTGGTCAAATTTGAGACAAGCTGAGTATCAGAAATACTGTTATTGTTGGCATAGCATAGTTTATAAACAAAATGTTCTACATTCTACTTTGGTGAGTAGCCTCTGGGGTCTTAAAAGCCTGTGAGCAGCCATCTAAGATATTCCACTGGTCTCACCCCTTCCGCAGCAAGGGAGAATGAAGAAAACTAAAGATACAAGGGAAAGATAAGTCCAAAGGACTAATGGACCACAACTACTATGGCCTTCACCAGACTGAGCCAGTACAACTAGATGGTGCCTAGCTACCACCACTGACTGCTCTGACCAGGATCACAACAGAGATCCTGGACAGAGCTGGAGAAAAATGTAGAAAAAAATTCTAACTCACAGAAAAAGACGAGGCTTACTGGCCTGACAGAGACTGGAGAAACCCTGAAGAGTATGAACCCCTGGATACCGTTTTAGGTCAGTAATAAAGTCACTCCTGAGGTTCACCCTTTAGCCAAAGATTAGACAGGTCCATAAAACAAAATAAGACTAAAGGGCCATACCAGCCCAGGGGCAAGGACTAGAAGGCAGGAGGGGACAGGAAAGCTGGTAATAGAGAACCCAAGGTCGAGAAGGGAGAGTACTGACATGTCATGGGGCTGTTAACCAATGTCATAAAATGATATGTGTCCTGTTTAATGAGAAGCTAGTTTGTTCTGTAAACCTTCACCTAAAGTGCAATAAAAAATACTATTATTGAATGAAATCCATGAAATGAAAAATAGTAACACATCAAAAAAGCCCCAAACAAAACAAAACCTTATTTCTCAACATTGTTAAGTGCTGTCGAGTTGGTTCTGACTCATAGCGACCCTATGTACACCAGAACGAAACACTGCCCGGTCCTGCGCCATCCTCACAATCCTTGTTATGCTTGAGCCCATCATTACAGCCACTGTGTCAATTCATCTCCTTGAACGTCTTCCTCTTTTTTGCTGACCCTCTACTCTACCAAGCATGATGCCCTTCTCCAGGGACTGATCCTTCCTGATAACATGTCCAAAGTATGAATCTCAACATTAGAAGTGATTATTATACATACTCCTAACTCTAGACATTGAAGATCGATGCACCTTTTCTGCTTTTTCAGTAGGAATTCAATTTTGGGAGTAATAAGATAGTCACCTGTTGTGAAGGAAGGCTCTTCTTTTCTGAAGAATGTCTGCTAATAAATGGAGAAAAAATGATAGAAATGGAACAATCATCATTTTGCTACCCTCAGTGAAATAATTGTTTCAGACAAAGACTATCAATGGGTGCTAAAACCATTACATGAAACCATTACATCACTATTTTATCATGGAAAACTGGATATAACTGTGGCACCAAACTATCACTCCGCAGGTAAGTTGAGAGTTGAAAGGAAAAAATGTTAAATTTATAATGGAGAGATCTACAGTGTGGGGAAAAATAAAGACTTTGAAACAGACCAAACATTCTATTCTTCAATGGAAAACTAAGTGTTGTCCAGGTTATCTTATTCCATTGGGTCTCTGGGCCTTTCATTGTCTTTAAGCTATTTTACAACTCTTCAAGTTGTAGAGTACTGAGAATAATGACTCTTCCATAGAAATGGAAATTATCTGGTGGAGATGCAGTTGATTACTGCTCTAGTCAATATTGACCAATTTAAGCAAATTCATTTCTGCATTCATTCAGCCTGTGTGTCTGCTCTTTGGATTTTTTAACAATTTAATTTATTACAGTGAAAACTGTGAGAGCCAGAACTTAATGGGACTGCCTTGTTTTTCTGGGTCTTGAAAATTTTCGCCTTTGACAGGGTGCAGTCTTACCACTTTTCTATTGCTCATTTTAGTGGAAAATATTTGAGTTTTCCTTCTCTGACAGGTTTCCGCCCTATACAGGTTCTGGTTTTTGCAGGTTTTACTGTATTATTATTTGGTGAAAATATACACATCAAAAAATGCACCATTTCAGCAATTTCTACATGTAAAATTCTGTGACATTGATTACATTATTCTAGTTGTTCAACCATTCTCCTTATCCTTTTCCAAATTATTTCACCACCATTAACATAAACTCACTGCCCCCTAAGCTTCTTATCTAACCCTTAGAGTTGCTGTTGACAATTTGATCCCACATAGATAATTCTTTAAAAGAGCACAATGCTCAAAGCAGACATATTTTACTAATTAAGTTTAACTATTGTTTGGTTCAAAAAAGACTTCAGGGGATAGTTTTGGTTTAAGGTTTAAAGATGATTTCTGGGCAATAGTTTAGGGGGTTCATCCAGCCTCAATGGATCCAGAAATTCTGGATTCCATTGAGAGTTTGAAATTCTGTTCCACATTTTACTCCTTTTGACCAGGATTCTTCTATAGAATCTTTGATCAAAACATTCAGTAATGGTAGCCGGGCATCGTCCAGTTCTTCTCATGACAATGGAGGTGGTGGTTCTTTTTTGATTTTTATTTGAACTTGTTGTAACATCTACTGGTTCCCTAGTTAATGAGTTAAATAAAATCTTTGACACATGTTCATTTTATATTTGTATATAAGTCCTGAGTTTACTCTTTTCAAAAATTGCCCTTTAACAAACATAAAGTCCCTTAATTCAATGAACAAACTTAGTATCATTAATAATTTATTGTTTATTGTTGTTAGGTGCCACCGAGTCAGTTCCGACTCATAGCCACCTATGTACAACAGAACGAAACACTGCCCTGTCCTTCGCCATCCTCACAATCATTGTTATGCTTAAGCCCATTGTTGCAGCCACTGTGTCAATCCATCTCGTTGAGGGTCTTCCTCTTTTTTGCTGACCCTGTACTTTACCAAGCACGATGTCCTTCTCAAGGGGCTGTCCCCTCCTGACAACATGTCCAAAGTATGTGAGACTCAGTCTCGCCATCATTGCTTCTAAGGAACATTCCCCTTTTTCTGTTTGAAGGACTGCCTCTTGGTCTATGTACAAGTTCCACATGAGAACAATTAAGTGTTCCAGAATTCCCATTCTTCAAAATGTTATCTATAATTTGTTATGATCCACACAGTCGAATGTCTTTGCATAGTCAATAAAACACAGATAAACATCTTTCCTGTACCCTCTGCTTTCAGCCAAGATCCATCTGACATCAGGTATGATATCCCCTGTTCCACGTCCTCTTCTGAATCCAGCTTGAATTTCTGGCAGTTCTCTGTTGACGTACTGCTGCAACCGTTTTTGAATTATCTTCAGCAAAATTTTACTTGGGTGTGATATTAACAATATTGTTCAATAATTTCTGCATTCGTTTGGATCACCTTTCTTTGGAATGGGCAAGAAAATGGATCTCTTCTAGTTGATCGGCCAGGTAGCTGTCTTCCAAATTTCTTGACATAGACGAGTGAGCGCTTCCAGCATTGCATCTGTTTGTTGAAGTATCTTAACTGGTATTCTGTCAATTCTTGGAGCCTTGTTTTTGTCAGTGCCTTCAGTGCAGCTTGGACTTCTTCCTTCAGTAGCATCGGTTCTTGATCATATGCTGCCTCCGGAAGGGGTTGAACGTCGACCAGTTCTTTTTCATACAATGACTCTGGGTATTCCTTTCATCCTCTTTTGATGTTTCATGAGTCATTCCATATTTTGCCCATAGAATCCTTCAACATTGCAACTCAAGGCTTGAATTTTTTCTTCAGTTCTTTCAGCTTGAGAAATGTCAAACATGTTCTTCCCTTTTGGTTTTCTAGCTCCAGTTCTTTGCACATTTCATTATAATATTTTACTTTGTCTTCTCGAGCCACCCTTTGAAATCTTCTGTTCAGCTCTTTTACTTCATCATTTCTTCCTTTTGCTTTAGCTACCCTACGTTCAACAGCAAGTTTCAGAGTCTCTTCTGGCATCCATTTTGATCTTTTTAATCACCTTTTGCTTTCTTCATGTATGATGTCTTTGATGTCATCCCACAGCTTGTTTGGTGTTTGGTCATTAGTGTTCAATGTGTCAAATCTATTCTTGAGATGGTCTCTAAATTCAGGTGGGATATACTCAGGGTTGTACTTTGGCTCTTATGGACTTGTTTTAATTTTCTTCAGCTTCAACCTGAACTTGCACATGAGCAATTGATTGCCTGTTCCACAGTTGGTCCCTGGCCTTGTTCTGACCTGTGATATTGAGCTTCTCCATCGTCTCTTTCCACAAATGTAGTCTATTTGATTCCTGTGTATTCCATCCAGTGAGGTTCACGTGTGTAGTTGCCATTTATGTTGTTGAAAAAAGGTATTTGCAATGAAGACGTTGTTGGTCTTGCAAAATTCTATCATGTGATCTCTGGTGTCATTTCTATCACCATGGCCATATTTTCCAACTACAGATCCTTCTTCTTTGTTTCCAACTTTGGCATTCCAATCACCAGTAATTATCAATGCATCCGGATTGCATGTTTGATCAATTTCAGAGTCCAGAAGTTGGTAAAAACCTTCAATTTCCTAATGTTTGGCATTAGTGGTTGGTGCATAAATTTGAATAATAGTCATATTAACTGGTCTTCCTTGTAGGTGTATGATTATTATCTTATCACTGACAGCCTTATATTTCAGAATAGATCTTAAAATATTCTTTTTGACAAAGAATGCGATGCTGTTCCTCTTCAATTTGTCATTCCCAGCATAGGAGACCATATGATTGTCTGATTCAAAATGGCCAATACCAGTCGATTTCAGCTCACTAATGCCTAGGATATTGATCTTTACATGTTCCATTTCATTTTTGATGATTTTCAGTTTTCCTAGATTCATACTTTGTACATTCCATGTTCCAATTATTAATGGACGTTTGTAGCTGTTTCTTCTCATTTTGAGTCATGCCACATCAGCAAATGAAGGTCCCGACAGCTTAACGCCATCCAAGTCATTAAGGTCAACTCTACTTTGAGGAGGCAGCTCTTCCCCAGCCCTATTTTGAGTGCCTTCCAATGTGAGGGGCTCATCTTCTGGCATTATATCATACAATATTCTGCTACTATCCATAAGGTTTTCACTGGCCATTTTTTTCAGAAGTAGATTGCCAGGTCCTTCTTCCCAGTCTTAGTCTGGAAGCTCTGCTGAAATCTGTCCACCACAGGCCACCGTGCTGATATTTGAAATACGGGTGGCATAGCTTCCGTCATCATAGCAACACAAGCCACCAAGGTATAACAAACAGACAAGTGGTGGTCAAGAAAATTAAAAGTGATTAACTCTTAAAGACATAATTATATGTATTCCATTTTATTAATAACTTTTCATTAAATAAGTATCTGGAGTCTGTGTATGGTGCAAACAGTTAAAAACTATGCTGCTAACCAAAAGGTTGAAGTTTTGAGTCCATCCAGAGGCACCTTGGAAAAAAAGTTTAGCAATCTACTACTCAAAAATCAACCAAGAAAACCCTATGGAACACAGTTCTTCTCTGACACACATGGGGTCACCATGAGTCAAAATGTGTGTGTGTGTTTGTGTTTTTGTGTACGTGTAAAAGTTCAAGTGGGCTGCTCTGCAGAGTCAAAGAAGCCATATTTGGCCCTGGGGCCTGAGTATTTGGACTCTTAGGGTCTAATTCAACCCCATCATTTTACTAGAGAGAAATATAGGCATAGGAAGATCAACTCTTACAGTGACAGCACTGAAATCAGAAACCAGGTATACTGACTCTCAGTGTATTATTCCTTCCAGTACTCAATGACTCAACTAGTAGGCCCATCTAGGGGACACTTGGGAATGTGTTATGAATGTGAGTGCTTTGTATTGTCACAATGAGTTGTTGTTGTTGGGTGCCGTTGAGTCAATTCTGACTCATGTCGACCCCATGTGACAGAGTAGAACTGCCCCACAGGGTTTTTTTGGCTGTAATCTTTACAGAGCAAATCGCCAGGTCTTTCTCCTGCAGAGCCACTGGGTGGGTTTGAAACCCCCCAACCTTTTGCTTACCTGGTAGCCGAGCACTTAACCACTGTGCCATGAGGGCTCCCTGCACAATGAGTAGAGGTTGCTAATGGCGTTTAGTGTCTAGAGACCACTGATGCTAAAAGTGCTGCATCAGAGGGAATCTCACATCTAAAGAATTGTCCTACCTTAAATGCCACTAGTGCCCTCCACTGAAAAATTGCTATCCAAATATACAACATAATGCTAGTTTGGTTGTTTAAATGTACAATGTAATACCAAAGAAAATCTGAAACAGACAAGAGAAAAGGTTTCTTTTTAGCCTTGGAATGTTCTATCATTCCTAATGATATTTGTTTCATGTTTTCATTAAACTTTTCCTAGATTTTCTAGTTAAACATCAAATGAAAGTATCATGACAACATGGAGTGTGCTGTGGGGGAAGGGAGAATCATCTTGAGATTAAAATATTTCACGTAAAACTTATGTTGACATAAGCTCTGAATCAAACTAGAATGAACTGGAATAATATGCTAAGGAGTAATCTCCCCACTTCCAATAAAACAAACCAACCTAATAATGAACTACTGTGACTTGAAAATGAACCTCCTTTTATTTTCCAAAATCAGTGAACTGGAAGAAAAACAGATCACGATATACTCAAAACAAACCAATATTTCATTCTATTCAAGACCATATCAATGAACAGTAATATGTGTCAAAGAGCTGTGGTTAACTGAAACCCACGGCTGTCCTCTATAATGCAGACCTTTTGTACTTTAAGAGTAATATAGCGATCACATTTTCCACTTATCATCTTATCAATCAATATTCAGCAATATGTTTTAATTTACTTTAGAAGTAAGAACATAGAAACAGAGAATGCATAAAATGTTCCAGAATACACTTAAACCAACAAACAAACAAACCAACAAAAAACCAGTTGCTGTCTAGACTCCTGGTGACTCCACATGTTTCAGAGTAGAACTGTGCTCCATAGGTTTTTCAAGGTCTCTGACCTTTCAGGGAGCCCTGGTGGTGCAGTGGTTAAGAGCTACGGCAAGCTACAGCTGCTAACCAAAAGACTGGCAATTCGAATCCACCAGCCGCTCCTTGGAAACCCTATGGGGCAGTTCTACTCTGTCCGATAGGGTTGCCATGAGTTGGAATCAACTCAATGGCAACGAGTTTGGTTTCTGTTTTGAGTGAACTTTCAGAAGTAGATCACTAGACCTTTCTTCTTTTTTATTTTTTTTAATTTTTTACTGTACTTTAGATGAAGATTTACAGAACAAATAGTTTCTCATTAAAAAGTCAGTACACATATTGTTTTATGACATTGGTTAACAACCCCATGACAAATCAACACTCTCCCTTCTCGACCGTGGAGTACCTTTTTTTTTTTTGGTGAAAATATACATAGCCAAAGTTACACCATTTCAAAAATTTCTACATGTGCAATTCAGTGACATGGATTACATGCTTCCAGTTGTGCTGCTATTCTTACTGTCCTTTTCCAAATTATTCCATCACCATTGTCTTCAACTCACTGCCCCCAAGGCTTCCCATCAAACCTTTTGAGTTGCTGTTGTCAATTTGATCTCACATAGATAATTCTTTTTTTTTCTTTTTTGTACCTTAGATGAAGATTTACAGAACAAATAGTTTCTCATTAAACAGTTAGTACACATATTGCCCTATAACAATGATTAACAACCCCACAACATGTCAACGCTGTCCTTTCTCAACCTTTGGTTTCCTATCACCAGCTTTCCTATCCCTTCCTGCCTTCCAGTCATTGCCCCTGGGCTGGTGTACCCCTTTAGTCTCCTTTTGTTTTATGGGCCTGTCTAATCTTTGGCTGAAGGGTGAACCTCAGGAGTGACTTCATTACTGAGCTAAAAGGGTGTCCAGGGGCCATAGTCTCGGGGTTTCTCCAGTCTGTCAAGCCTGTAAATCTGTTCTGGTTTTGTGAGTTAGAATTTTGTTCTACATCCTTCTCCAGCTCTGTCCAGTACCCTCTGTTGTGATCCCGGTCAGAGCACAGAGCAGTCAGTGGTGGTAGCTGGGCACCATCTATCTGTACTGGATTCAGTCTGGTGGAGGCCACGGTAGCTGTGGTCCATTAGTGCCTTGGACTGATCTTTTCCTTGTATCCTGTTCTCTTCATTCTCCCTTGCTCCAGAAGGGGTGAGACCAGTGGAGTATCTTAGATGGTAGACCTTTCTTCTGAGGCACCTCTGGGTGGACTCAAACTTCCAACCTTTCGGTTAGTAGCTGAGTGCTTAGCCATTTGTGCTACCCAGGGACTCCCAGAATATACTTAGTGGTCCTGAAATACTGTGGAATATCCATTAATTTAACTCTCAGCATAGTACCTGCTATGCGCGAGGCTGTGTGTCTGGCACTGTGGTAGGCACTAGAAATAAAGTATCGCGATTTCAGCAAGACATTTGGCAGAGTCTCTCAATATTATGGGAAAAAATGGAGAAATATGGATGACATTAAAAAAGAATTAAGTGAATTTGTAATTGATTGAATAATAATACCAAAAAGGTTTTAATTAATGCGTCAACACCAACCAGTGTGGAAATCTCTAAGGTCATTATCCTTGGTCTGTTCTTCAGCACTTTTACTAACAATCTGAATGATGATACAAAGACTTTTTTAATCTTAGGGTTAGGAAGAATGAAGCTCAGAAGGACTGAATCCTCAGTGTGAGGGTACAGAGAGAATTCTAGAGTCTGGACTGATGTGCCCAATTAACAAGATGAAATTTAAAAGGAATAAATTAAATGTATACTCCCATACTAGTTTAAATAATTCAGTTATACGAGTTCAGAACAGGGAAGACAAAGTGGTTTGGATATGAAAAGAATTAGGGATTTTATTTATTTCCGTACAAGATCAATTGGAACCAAGAGTTTGATGTGGCTCCTAAACCCAACTCAAACCTGAGACCTGTTAAAAGAAGCGAAGTATCAAGATCACTGATTTGCCATCCTTGCTATCCCCAAACACCAAGGGCTAAGACTATCAGGAACAGTGACTAACTAGGGCCACATATTTATTAAAAAATATATCAAGAAAGAATGGAGAAAAAGAGACCAGGCCCATGGGCAAGTGGAGTTTTTGTTTGTTTGTTTTTGTTTTTTAATTGTGGTGAAATATATATAACAAAACACTTGCCATTTCAACCATTTTTATGTGTACAATTCAGTCGCATTAATTTCATTCAACACATTGTGCAACAATTACTACCATCCGTTTCCGAATTTTTTCATCACCTTTTACAGAAACTCAGTGAAGCTCCATGGCAAAGTGTGCCAGCTCTTCTGCAGGCCACCTGCATCTTTGAAGTTAGAGGCTTAGAGGTGATGAGAGACTGATGAAGGTTTTAATGTAAGACTAATATAACCAATGTAAGTTCTGATGAGAATTTCTCTAAGAGTATTACATAGTATTACTAAGAGAACTCAAGATTTAACAAACTCACAGAGTTAATTTATCAGCTTCATCAGAGTCATTTAACTACCTAGCAGGATTTTGTTTGTTAGGATTATACTTATGCCCTGTCAGACATTTAAAGGGCTTGAAAATTTCAATTATGTATTAAATTTATGAATAGTTCAAAAAGGGAATTAAAGAAACTTATTAAGTTGGATTAATTGTTTAAAGTGAATTTAATCTATTTGAATTGTGTTGAATGTTAATCAAAGCGCAAAAGAAAATGATTGCCCTTATTTTATACGGAAATTATAAGATTTATGAATAGTCCAACTAACAATATGCATAAATTGAACTTAACACTTTAAGAAAAACTAAATATGCAACTTTAAAAACACAATATTAACACAAAAAACCCCAACTAATTATAGATTGTTCAAGAGTCCTCCTTGGTCATAAACAAACTTAGATTGACGTACCTCTTGGTACGTCACCTTGGGATGAGCTTCACTAACCTCATCTGCAAAATCTCTAGGGCTTTTGTGCAGATTAAATGAAATATTATATCTAAATCACTTTGTCCAGTATCATACAGTTTCACTTAACAGATCATTCTATGTATAAAAGTCTTCACAAATATGAATTTAAATATGTGAGTTCACTGTCAGGTGGAAGCGGAACTAAATGCATCCTGTAATGCCCTGGAGAACATTGTTGGTAGAACCACAAATATGAGAATAATACAGGTTAACAGTTTCTGGGTACTTAACTATGTTCCAGGTATTCAGCTGAGTACTTTACATATGTTGTTTTATTCTTTATAATAACCCAATGAGCATATACTGGTATCATTAGGATTTGATCAGAGAGGCAGAACCATTGTAAGTAATACAAGGGATGTATTATAGAGAATAGGAGCCCTGATGGCGCAGTGGTTAAGAGCTTGGCTGCTAACCAAAAAGGTCAGCGGTTCAAATCTACCAGCCATTCCTTGGAAACCCTCTGGGGCAGTTCTACTCTGTCCTATAGGATCCTATTAGTCAGAATCGACTCGACAGCAACAGAGTTGGTTTTGGTTTTATTACAGAGAATTAGAAGTCCTGGGGTGGCACAAATGGTTAAGCACTCTATTACTAACTCAAAGGCTGGGGGTTCAAACCTACCCAGAGGCTGTTCAAACCCACCCAGAGGTGCTGTGGAAGAAAGGCCTGTTGATCTGTTTCCAAAAGGTCACCGTTTTGAAACCTTTATGGAGTACAGTTTTACTCCGCACACATAGGGTCGCCATGAGTCGGAATCAACTCCCATGGCAACTTGTTTCTTCTTACTATTATTAGCGGCAATATTCTTAACCACTGCAACACCAGGACTCCCTTGTGAAATAGTGAGGGTTATATAGTTTATTTATAGCTGTTGCGCCTGGTGTTGGACGTGAAGTCAGCCAAACCAGCAGTCGGGAAGGGAAGATGGATGTGAAGTGCAAGAGAGCAAGAGGGAGTTGAAACTCATGTCTGTCTCTCATCAGAGCTTATATTGATTATATTAGTCTCACATTGGAACCTTCGGCAGTCTCTCGCCACCTCTAAGTCTCCAACTTCAAAGATGCAGATGACCTGCAGAAGAGCTGGCACTCTTCGCCATGGAGCTTCATGCAAACACAGCTCACGATTCGGAGATGAAGAAGGAGGTGGAAGAGCAGCAGGCCCAGTTGCTGCCCTACACCAGTACTGTAATGCAAACTGGCAGATCCCCAATGATGTAAGTGAATTGCAGCATCACCTACCCTGCACCCTCCTCCCTGCCTCACTTTCGCCCTTCAATTTCTCTTGTGGCCAACCCTAACCCAGAACCAACCAAGGAAGGGAATTCTGAGAATGATAGCTGCAACTCAGCTAAGTTGATACAATGCAAAGCCACTACTATACTATTATCCCCATTTTACAGACAAGTAAACTGTGGCTTAGAAGGTTAAATAAATTGCTCATAGTTGGTAAGTGGGAGAGCTGGAACATGAACAAAAGCCATCTGGCTCAGAACCTGGGATCTTAACCACTGCCCTCTACTGCCTTGTTCTAATGTGTCAGAGTTAAAGGAAGCCAGTTTCAGCTCAATGGAAAGATGTTCTGTTTAGCAGTATAAGCTCGCCCACATTGGAACAAGCTGCCTTGCAAAACAGAGGGTTTCCTGTCCTAGATGATGCTCAAACACAGGCTGGTGGCCATCTGTCAGAGACATTACATAAGAGGGTGCTCACTGGAAGAGAGAATGAATTAGGAGGCTACTAGCGGCACTTTCAACTCTAGCATTCTATGTTTCTAGAACATCCAGTTCAGGGCAAAGGTCTGAACACACAACATATAAGGAACATAACAGAAGGGATGGAGAAGACAGAAGTACTCACAGGTGGGCTGAAAAGAGACTCAGCCAAGCTGTGCCCAGAAGTGCCAAAATGCACTGTGAGAAAAATTTAAAATATGGTCAACCCAAGAGCTGTTTCACACACAGGATGTCAATCAGCTTTTTAGTGGTAATATTTTTTCCATAAACTGATTGGATTCCACTGAATTGACAGGCCATTTTTGTTGTGTAGACACAGTCTTTCAAAGTCCTATGGAAAGATTACACATTAAGGGACACTGTACACAGAATCTTTAAAATGAAATTTTAATCAATTGAGCACATGACAAAAAATTTGAAGCAAATATCCAAACTTATCAAAGAAATGCTGTTATGAATTGAATTGTGTCCACCAAAAATATGTGTTATAATTCCTAACCTCTATGCCTGTGGTTATAATCCCATTTGGGAATGGTTGTGTTTGTTATGTTAGTGAGATAGGATTAGTGTAGGGTGTGTCTTGAGTCAATCTCTTTTGCGATATAAGAGATTAAGCAAGCAGGAAAGCTAGCAGAGATGGGGTAAGATAGATGCCAAGATACATGGAGATCTCCAAGGAAGCAGGAAGTAGAAGCTGAAGAGACGAGGACCTTTCTCCAGAGCCAACAGGGAGAGAAAGTCTTCCCCTAGAGTTAACGCTCTGAATTCAGACTTCTAGCTTCCTAAACTGTGAGAAAATAAATTTGTTTGTTAAAGCCACCCATTTGTGGTATTTCTGTTATAGCAGCCTAGATAACTAAGACAACTGCTTAGAAAATTTGAATCTCTGCCAACATAAACACATAATAACGAACCTTATGTCTTGGTTATAGTTTAAAAAATTAAAGGAAAAAGGCAGTGACTAGTCCAATGTTTCTGTAGCAGATGCATCCTAATGACATCGTTCCAAAGCAGATATTACAATAATTTTCTCTTTCTCCTTTCAAATTCTGTACAAGCTGGTTAACCAACTATACATGTAGGTCATGGAAAATCCATATAAAGGTATTAGATGAATTGACTTTTCACCAAGACGCATCACAAATCTGTAAAGTTTATGGATTAGCATTTCAAATCTCAAAAACCAATAGATGAAAATCCCATAAGAAATGTTATTGCAGTGTGCTGGATATCCCCTGCCCCCGGCCCCTAGAGGCTGACCTCAATTGACTCCGTTAGTGCCCGCCATTGCTCTCTGGCATCCGGTTCAGTTTAGCCAATTTGCAGCACCAGAAGATCAGAGGGAGGGAGGGAGGGAGGAGAGTGAAGTTATGGTATTTCATCTCCTGGCACCCTCCTCACAGGGGTACCTTGGGTTAAATGGGTCCCTTGACAAAAGATCAGGCTCTTCTCAAGGTATCTCTCTCCACAACTCTCTCTTCCCTCCTCCCATTGAGCCCAGAGTGGTAAAGGCTCTCTACTGTTAATAGCCCCAGGGCACTGCACTCTCCCTGTGTTTCCCTACTCCCTGCCCACACTTTTGTAAACAGTTGGTTTATTAAACGCTCCTCAAATTATCTTAATTGGAATATGCCTTCTTTTTCCTGCTGGGACCCTGACTGATAAACACAGAATCATTAAAATGCTAGTAATTGTTAAATCTCAGCGCCAATGCTATGTCCACCATTTTCAGCACATAGGGACATCAATTTTCACTTCCACTTCTGAAAATTATAATTATGCATGAAATGATTACAACTAGAGTTTAGTGTTGTTGATATTTCAGGTTCTGGAGCCAGAATGCCTGGGTTGAATCTCAGCTCTGATGCTTACTAGTTGTGTGACTTTGGGTAAATCATCTAACCCAGTGGTTAGATGATTTCTAAAACTGTAGAATGCATATCTATGCTTTTCATATATTTTTAAAAGGTATTGATTTAGAATTGTCTTCAGTAGCAATTTTTAAAACTTTATTTTTACCTTGTTTCAGTCCAACAAAAGGATTTGAGTTGAATTACAATTTTTTGAAAAATTAAGCAAGATGATCAGGAGAAAGGGAAAATGAGGATTAAAAAAATAAATAAATGAAGCAAGGAGTTAAATTAGATCCCCCAAAATACTCTGTAAGGATCTGTTCACTTGCTAGAGGACCACAAATTTGGTAGGTATTATGGATTGATTTGTGCTTCCTTCCAAAATATGTTCAAGTCCTAATCCTCAGTACCTGTGAACGTGACATTATTTGGAAATAAGATTTTTGCAGATGTAATTAGTTAATTTAACAGAAGGTCATACTGGAGTAGGATGGGCCCTAATCCAATATGACTGGTGTCCTTAAAAGATGAGGAGAAGAGACACAGAGACAGGCAGACGCAGAGGGAAGACAGCCATGTGATGACAGAGGCGGAGATTGGAGTGATGCTGCCACAAAGCCAAGGAACACCTGGGACTACCAGAAGCTGGAAGAGACAAGAAAGAATCTTCCCCTAGAGCCTTCAGAAAGAGCATGGCCTGGCTAACACCCTGAATTTGGACTTCTAGTCTCCAGAACTGTGAGACAATAAATTTTTGTTGTTTTAACCCACTTAGTTTCTTGTAGTCTTCGGAAACTAATACAGAAGGTAAAGGCAAGAGAAAAACCTGATCCATCATATATTTCACAGGGTCATTGCATGAAAAAACTATAAGAAAAGAACAATTATTCTTAGCAATGAAACGCAAGAGAAAGTTCTCCCTCTACAGAGGACACTGAAATGAAATTAATGTCCTCAACCGTGTCCTATGAGGAAGTCAATAGTTCATGAGGCTATTCTTTATAATGTCCTGCAGTGTAGACCAAAGGCATAAAGCTAAAGCACAATCCAATAAAAGCGTCTCTGCAAAGGGATTAAATGACGTGGTTCAGGTATAAATCCCTCTGATGGTCTCCCCTAGTCTGAGCTAACAGCACTTTAAGGAATGGCCAGATAGGGTATCCCTGGGGCCATGCTCCTTAAGCAGTATTGCTCACACACAAGATCAGGTAGATCCTGATGGAGGTCTGTTTCCGTACCTGGGTGGGATGATCTGTGTGGCAGACAAGTACAGATACATGGTCTTTAGTGGCCAGCTCCTCAGGCAGTATGGCTAAGGACAGCTTGTGGAAATTGAGGAGCTTAATAGTGACAAAAATGTTTCATGTTTATGAAGTATTTTTTTTGTGCCAGGCATTGTTCTAAGGGTTTTAGAAATATAAGCCATTAAATTCTCACAGTAACTCCATGAAGGGGGTATGTTTATTAAATTCTTCACTTTTCAAATGAAGAAACTGAAAAGTTAAGATAAGTACTTGATTATGCTGAGTCAGGGGCAGTAACAAAATTGTTGTGTATCTTATACAACAGATAGTTCCTGCCTTCAAGAAACAGAATGGAATCCCCAGAAAGTTCACAGAGCAGAGTCTTGAATCCTAAATATCAAATTAGTGTCTTAGGCAGGAAATTGGAGAAGGAAGACCTGGATGAGTGAGAGCTATTGCATCAGGAGGCTTCATGTAGAAAGTGGGGCTCCAGGTAGGCTGAGAGAGAAAGAAAGAGGAGCAGAGATGGCCACTTAGGCAGGAGGGAATATACTGAGCAAAGGCTACCAAAATCAGAGAGAGCACAGTGTCGGGTATTGGTCTAAGTGTGTTACATGTTGTCATGGATTGAACTGTGTCCCCTAAAAATATCTGTTAACTTGGATAGGTCATGATTCCCAGTATTATATGATTGTCTACCATTTTGTCATCTAATGTGATTTCCCTATGTGTTGTAAATCCTACCACTATGATGTTAATGAGATGGATTAGTGCCAGTTATATTGATGAGATCTACAAGATTAGATAGTATCTTAAGCCAATCTCTTTTGAGATATAAAAGAGAGAAGTGAGCAGAGAGACATGGGGACCTCATACCACCAAGAAAGCAATGCCAGGAGCAGAGTGCATCCTTTGGACCCAAGGTTCCTGTGCTGAGAAGTTCCTAGACCAAGGGGAAGATTAATGACAAGGACCTTCCTCCAAAAGCCAAAGGAGAGAGAAAGGCTTCCCCTGGAGCTAACGCCTGAATTTGGGCTTCTAGCCTACTAGACTGTGAGAAAATAAATTTCTCTTTGTTAAAGCCATCTACTTGGGGTATTGTGTTACAGCAGCACTAGATAACCAAGACACATGTACTAACATGTTAATGCTCACCATCAACCCATATGAAGTAAAACGAGTAACCAGTTGCTGTCGTATTGATTCCTAATCATGGCAACCCCATGTGTGTCAGAGTAGTACTGTGCGTCATAGGGTTTCAGTGACTGATTCTTTGGAAGTAGATATTCAGGCCTTTCTTTCAAGGTGTCTCTGGGTGGACTCGAACCTCCAACCTTTTGGTCTGTAGCTGAGCATGTTAACCATTTTCACCACTCAGGGACTCCCACATGGAGTAGGGACTATTATTATTCACTTTTCATATGACGAAACTAAGCCCAGATAGATTAAGTAACTTGATCAAGGTCACACGGTTAATGATAGGCAGTTTGTCTTCAGAGTCAGTGCCTCTAATATCTATCTATGCTGTACTGCTTTTCTAGAAGAAAAAGTTTCTGCAGTGGAGCAAAGAGAGATGGTGATGTAAAGATGAATAAAAGCCAGACCACAGAGAACTTTGGAGGCCAGATTAAGGAGTTGCTATTTATGGATGCTGTGAAGGGCAGAAAGTCAAGTATCAGGAGAATCTTGGGCTAGGAGCTCTCCATTGTGGGTCCCCTGCTGTTGGCTCATGGGGTCAAGGGGACTATTGCTGCATAACAAGCCATCCCCATAATTAGTGGCTTAAAACAGCAACTGTTTATTTACTTGAAATTCTGCAATTTTGCTGAAGATAGGCAGAGATGACTTGTTTCTGCTCTATGTGTTGCCTGCTGGGGTCAGTCATATGGCTACATTGAACTGGGAGCGTGGCTGGAGCTGGAACATCCAAGATGGCTTCACCCACAAGTCTGGCACCTCAGCCTGAATGACAGGAATGACTGGGCTCTTGGGTTCCTCTCCATTTGACCTCTCTCTCATCATTCAGAAGTCTAGCACAAGTTTCTTTATATAACAGCTATTTTCCAAGAGGGTGAAAGCTGAAGCTGCCAAGTCTCTTAAGGCCTAGGATTGGGACTGGCACAGCATCACTTCCACCATATTCTATTGGCAAAAGCAAGTCCCTAGGCCAGCCCATTTTCAAGTGGAGAGAAATAGATCTCACTACTTGATGGAAGGTGCCTCAGATACTATAGAGGGATAGGAGGGATTGTTGACAGCCATTTTTACAATCTACTTCAGGGACCAATGACACCAGGAGTCTCTGGTTTTGTTACTCTTGTTCTCGCATTCTCTAATGTTCTGTCATGAATGACATTCTTTCCATGGATCCCCAAATTCATTAAGAAACATCATATCAACATTCTTTGTTCGCTTACTCTCATCAAGAAGGTCTGTGAGCTAAGGTGAGAACTCATCCAGGTTGTCACCAGGGAAGATCATTTCAGATGTCACAGCTGCCCCACTGGAGAAATTAGCCCAGGTCAAGGAGAGCCAGAGCACCAAAGGTCTCCAAGTATTCCATGCCTAAGGTGGAGCCCTGGTGGTGCAGTGGTTAAGAGCTCGGCTGCTAACAAAAGATCAGCAGTTCAAATCCACCAGCCGTTCCTTGGAAACCCTATGGGGCAATTCTACTCTGTCCTATAGGGTCACTATGAATAGGAATCGACTCGAAGGCAACGGGTTTGCTTTTTTTCTTTTCTTTTCTTTTTTTTAGGGATGGGCAAACTGCGGCCCTAGGGAAAAATCCTGCCACTGCCTTTTTGGTAAATAAGGTTTTACTGGAACACAGCCACACTCATTCGTTTACATATTGTCTATTGCTGCTTTCATGCCACAACAGCAGAGTTGAGTAGTTGTGACAGAGCCTACAAAGCCTAAAATATCTACTATCTGGCCACTTGCAGAAAAAAATTGCCAACCCCAGCACTAAGGATAATGTTCAGTACTACTCTTTCTCATACTTATCATTTTATTTCCAGAAATTACAGTGACCCCAGGGTTCACATTTTTAACTGGCAGCAATAGGTTCTTGGGCCAATCCATACAATTCCTTGAAGAGGCAAGAGAATGAAAAGCTTTCAATAATAGAAGTGTAAGGCACATATCTACGTGATGCTTTTAAATGCAAACCAATTTGTGCTGTTGGTACTTTTGAACTTATCCTCTAGCCTTCGCTGGCACACTCTCTCCATGCAAACTTCACATTTTTCCCTGAGGAAAAAGCTGTAGTAGATTTTTTAAATCACTCAATGGGCAAATTGATCATCCTCAGTGGGTAATCACTGCCAATTCACAATCAAGAGAACCTGACAGAGCTCTTAAATTCTGTCAACCTAGTAGTACTTGTAAGTTTTTGACAAAATCTAAGGTAATTATAGAGACCTGCCCTTTTGCATTCACTTGGCTATTTACATGAATAGTTTTATGTGTGTGTGTGTGTGTTGTTGTTGTTGTTGTTAGGTATCATTGAGTTGGCTTCGACTCATAGCGACCTTATGTATAACAGAATGAAAGGTTGCCCTGTCCTGTGCTATTCTCACAATCATTGCTGTGTTTGAGCCCACTGATGCAGCCACTGTGTCAATCCATCTCACTGAGGGTCTCCCTCTTTTTTCCTGACCCTTTATTTACCAGGCATGACGTTTTTCTCCAGGGATTAGTCCCTCCTGATGACATGTCCAAAGTAAGTGAGACAAACTCTAGCTATCCTTGCTTTGAAGAAGAATTCTGGCTGTACTTCCTCCAAGACAGATATGTTTGTTCTTTTGGCAGTTAGTTCATTATATATTCAACATTTTTTGCCAGCACCACAATTCGAATGCATCAATGCAGATTACATCTACTCCTCACTTATTGACTATCTTGTTAGCTGCCATTTTGCATTTACGACAACAGTAAGGAATCTACCGTTCGACTATTTTGTGCATTAACAAAGTATGTCTGGCAGTAATGAATGCCTAGAGGTGAGGCAAGAGTAACGCTGGCTATGATGGTTAAGGTTATGTGTCAACTTGGTAGAGCCATGATTCTCGAGGTTTGGCAGTTATGTAATGATGTAATTTTTGTAGTTATGTAATGATGCAGTCAACCTCCATTTTGTGATCTTATGTGGTCATCCTCCATTTTTACACAACGCCAATTTTTGCATAACAACCTGATCTTTGGAAGCTAACCATGTCGATAAGTTAGGGGTGGGCGTACAGAAATATATATACAGGCAATCCCTGGGTTACGCACAAGATCCATTCCTAACTGTGCCTTTAAGTCTAATTTGTAGGTAAGTGGGAACAGGTGCATACGGTTCTTATTTAGCCTTACTTTAGTGCAAGAAAAGGCTTGAAGCTTTTGCAATGATTTAAAAGCTGCACTTGCAGCAAGTGAAGGTGATTGTGATAAAGAATTTCTTGCAAGTAGGGGTGGGTTCGACCGTTTCAAAGTGAGGGCAAATTTACATAACATTAAAGGACAAGTATGAGTTGTCCATAAGTCAGTTATTTGTAATCCAGGGACTTACTGTATATCAAAATTTTTAAGAGAATTTAATAATATGAAATTGTATTGTTCCATGAGAAATTATCTTGACCATGATTTCATATGTAAAATAAAACCAGAAGATGAAATTCAGCCTCCTGTTTCCCTGGAACTCTTGAAGTTCCACTCCCGTGACTATTAATAATATATTTTTGACATTGTATTCTTAAAATTATTTTTGGGGAGGTGGAGCCAACATGACAGTATAGACAGAAGCACCATGCTGTCCCTCTGCAACAAAGACCCAAAAAACTAAGTAAAAAAGATCCAAACATCAATCCTGGAACCCTAAGCATCAAATGAAGGGATAAAGAACTCAATCAAGCATCAAATGGAATAAGAAACTGACAGAGAACATAGAACTTGGAAAGCTCAAACTCAGACAGCAACCTGAATCTAGGACACAGGAAATCATCAGCCAGATACCAACCAAGATAATGAACTCTCAGGGATAAAACACAACTAAAAGATTTACAATAGGGAACCAGAGACGTCAATCTGTAAATGACAACAATGTCAGAACAATAAAAGAGGGAATAAACGGTGTAAGTATAGAACTTTCAAATGGAGAGAGAGTCAAGGTGATATCAAGTAATAAAAGACTGGTTTAAACTTAGGAAGATAAGGGCAAATTTCAAGGTACCCACAAGAGAGTTAACAAACCTACTCAACAAAATAAAGAAAAAAAAAACAAAGTCTCAGTAAATACAAAATCAACAAAAACAAAATAAAGGATAAAAAAAATCCACAAACAAAAGGAATTCAGCACAGGAGAGTAAAAGGAAAAAGAAAACATCAACACCACAAAAAAAAGCACTACAAAATGACAGCAATAAACTTACACCTATCAATAATCACACTGAACATAAATGGCTTAAATGAACCCATAAAAAGATGGAGAGTGACAGAATGGATAAAAAATAAAACAGGACCCCTCAATATGCTGTCTACAAGAGACACACCTTAGAAACAAAGACATAAGTATATTAAAAACAAAAGGATGGAAGAAAACATATCAAGCAAACAGCAACTAAAAAAGAGCAAGAGTGACAATATCAATCTCAGATAAAACAGACTTTATAACAAAATCCACCATAAAAGACAAGAAAGAACATTATATAACGATTAAAGGGACAATTCGTCATGAAGGCATAACCATAATAAATATCTACGCACCCAATGACAGGGCTCCAAAATACATGAAACAAACTCGAACTGCACTGAAAAGAGAAATTGACAGTTGCACAATAATAGTAGGAGACTTCAACACATCACTCTAAGTAAAGGATAGAACATATAGAAAGAAACTCAACAAAATACAGAAGATCTAAGGGCCACAATCAACCAACTTGACCT
Source organism: Trichechus manatus latirostris (assembly GCF_000243295.1). Classification (NCBI taxonomy): domain Eukaryota; kingdom Metazoa; phylum Chordata; class Mammalia; order Sirenia; family Trichechidae; genus Trichechus; species Trichechus manatus. The sequence continues at coordinate 9,152,123 of NW_004443982.1, read as the reverse complement.
CATAGACATATATAGAACACTCCACCCAATAGCAGCAAAATAAACATTCTTTTTGAATGCACATGGAACATTCTCCAGAAGAGACCACATCTTAGGCCACAAAGCAATCCTCAACAAAATCCAAAACACTGAGATAATACAAAGAATCTTCTCTGATCACAATGCCATAGAAGTAGAAATTAATAACAAGAAGAGCAAGGGAAAAAAATCAAATACATGGAAACTGAATAACGCCCTGCTTAAAAATCACTGGGTAATAGAAGAAATGGAATCAAAAAATTCCTAAACTTTAGTAAGAATGAAAACACATCATACCAAAACCTTTGGGACACAGCAAAGGCAGTGCTCAGAGGTCAATTTATAGCTATAGATGCACACATCAAAAAAGAAGAAAGGGACAAAATCAAAACATTAACTACACAACTCAAACAAATAGAAAAAGAACAGCAAAAACAGCCCCCAGCCACCAGAAGAAAGGAAATAATAAAGATCAGAGCAGAAATAAATAGAGACTAGAAAAACAATAGAAAGAATCAACAAACCAAAAGCCAGTTCTTTGAAAGGATCAACAAGATCAACAAACCATTGACCAAATTGACAAAAGAAAAACAGGAGAGGAAACAAATAACCCAAATAAGAAATGAAATGGTGGACATTACAACAGACCCAACTGAAATCAAAAGGGTCATAACAGAGTAGTATGAAAAACTGTACTCCAACAAATTTGAAAACCTAGAGGAAATAGACAAATTTCTAGAAACACACTACCTACCTGAACTAACACAAACTGAGGTAGAAAATCTGAACAGACCCATAACAAGAGAAGAGATTGAAAAGATAATAAAAAATACTCTCAACAAAAAAAGCCTTGGCCCACATGGCTTCACTGGAGAATTCTACCAAACATTCAGAGAAGATCTCACACCAGTACTTCTCAAACTACTTGAGAACATAGAAAAGGAAGGGATACTTCCAATTCATTCTGTGAAGACAGCATAACCCTGATACCAAAACCAGGCAAAAACATCACAAAAAAGAAAATTACAGACCAATATCTCTCATGAATATAGATGCAAAAATTCTCAACAAAATTCTAGCCAATAGAATTCAGCATCATATATAAATAAAAATACACCCTGACCAAGTGGGATTCACACCAGGTATGCAAGGATGGTTTAACATTAAAAAATCAATCAAAGTAATCCACCACATATGTAAAAGAAAAGAATCACAGGATCATCTTAATTGATACAGAAAGGGCATTCAATAAAGTCCAACACCTATTCCTGATAAAAACTCTCAATAAAACAGAAGGAGAAGGGAAATTCCTCAACATAGTAATGGGCATCTATACAAAACCAACAGCCATTCAATGGAGAGAGGCTGAAAACATTCCCCCTGAGAACAGAAACACAACAAGGATGCCTTCTATCACCACTCCAATACAACATTGTGCTGGAAATCCTAGCTAGAACAATAAGGCATGGAAAGGAAATAAAGGGCATCCAAACTGGTAAGGAAGAAGTAAAACTATCCCTATTTGCAGATGATACCATACTATATATAGAGAACCCTAAATACCCCACAGCAAAACTACTAGAACTAATAGAAAGATTCAGCAGAGTAGCAGGATACAAGATAAACACACAAAAATCAGTTGGATTCCTATACATTAATAAAGACAACTATGAAAAGGAAATCAGGAAAGCAATACCATTTATAATAGCACCTAAAAAAATAAAACACTTAGAAATAAATCTAACCAGGGACGTGAAAGACCTATACAAAGAAAACTACAAAACACTACTGCATGAAACTAAAAGAGACATAGATAAATGGAAAAACATACCATGCTCATGGATAGGTAGACTCAACATTGTGAAAATGTCAATTCTATCCAAAGCAATCTACAAATACAATGCAATCTCAATCCAAATACCAACAGCATTCTTTAAAGAAATGGAAAAACTAATCATTAAGTTTATATGGAAAGGAAAGGGGCCCCGATTAAGTAAAGCACTATTGAAGAAGAAGAAAAGTTAGGAGGCCTCTGACTGCCTGACCTCAGAACCTACTACACAGCTACAGTAGTCAAAACAGCCTGGTACTGGTACAGCGACAGACACATTGACCAATGGAACAGAATTGAGAACCCAGATGTAAATGCATCCACTTACGGTCACCTCATCTTCAACAAAGGTCCAAAGCCCATCAAATGAGGAAAAGACAATCTTTTTAAGAAACGGTGTTGGCAAAACTGGATGTCCATCTGCAAAAAAAGAAATAAGACCCATATTTCACACCATACACAAAAACTAATTCAAAATGAATCAAAGACTCAAATATATAACCAAAAGCTAAAAAGATCATAGAAGAAAAAATAGAGTCAAAGCTAGAGGCCCTAATGCATGACATTAACAGGATACAAACCATAACTAACAATACACAAACACCAGAAAATAAGCTGGATAACTAGGATCTTCTAAAAATTAAACATTTATACCCATCAAAAGACTTCACCAAAAGAGTAAAAGGAGAACCTACAGAATGGGAAAAAAATTTTGTCTGTGAAAAATCCAATAAAGATCTAATTGCTAAAATCTACAGGAAAATTCAACACCTCTACCACAAGAAGACAAACAATCCAAGTAACAAATGGGCAAAGGATATGAACAGACACTTCACCAAAGAAGACATTTAGGCAGCTAACAGACACATGAGAAAATGCTCGCAATCACTAGCCATTAGAGAAATACAAATCAAAACTACAATGAGATACCATCTCACCCTGATATTACTGGTATGAATCAAAAAAACAGAAAATAACAAATGTTGGAGAGGCTGCAGGGAGACTGGAACTCTTATGTACTGCTGGTAGGAATACAAAATGGTACAACCACTTTTTAAAATGCTTCCTTAAAAAGCTAGAAATAGGAATACCTTACAATCTAGCAATCCCACTCCTAGGAATATATCCTAGAGAAATAAGAGCCGTCACACGAATAAACATGTGTACACCCATGTTCATTGCAGCATTATTCACAATAGCAAAAAGGTGGAAACAACCTAAGTGCCCATCAACGAATGGATAAACAAACTATGGTACATACACACAATGGAATACTATGAGACAATAAAGAACAATGACGAGCCTGAGAAACAGCTCACAATATGGATGAACCTGGAGGGCATTATGCTGAATGAAATGTCAATCACAAAAGGACAAATACTGTATGAGATCACTATTATAAAAACTCATGAAAAGGTTTACACACAGAAAGGAACAATCTTTGATGGTTACTAGGGAGAGGAGGGGTGGGGAGGGGAAAAACACTGACTAGACAATAGATAAGTGGTAACTTTGGTGAAGGTTAGGACAGTACACAGTACTGGGGAAGTCAGCACAACTTGACCAAAACAAGACCATGGAAGCTTCATAGACACATCCAAACTCCCTGAGGGACCGAATTACTGGGCCGAGGGCTGGGGACCATGGTCTCGGGGGACATACAGCTCAACTGGCTTAACATAGTTTATAAAGAAAATGTTATACATTCTACTTTGGTGAGTAGCGTCTGGGGTCTTAAAAGCTTATGAGCAGCCATCTAAGATAACTCCACTGGTCCCACCCCATTTGGAGCAAGAGAAAATGAAGAAAACCAGAGACACAAGGGGAAGATTAGTCCAAAGGACTAATGGACCACAACTACCACGGCCTCCACCAGACTGAGTCCAGCGCAACTGGATGGTGCCTGGCTACCACCACTGACTGCTCTGACAAGGATCACAATAGAGGGTCCCAGACAGAGCTGAAGAAAAATGTAGAACAAAATTCTAACTCACAAAAAAAGACCAGACTTAATGGGTCTGACAGAGACTGCAGAAACCCCAAGAGTATGGCCCCTGGACACCCTTTTAACTCAGTACTGAAGTCACTCCTGAGGTTCACCCTTCAGCCAAAGATTAGACAGACCCATAAAACAAACAATAATACACATAACTCAACCATGTATACAAGACTAAACGGGCCCAGGAGCCCAGGGTCAAGGACAAGAAGGCAGGAGGGGACAGGAAAGCTGGACGAATAGAAATGAGGAACCCAAGGTCTAGAAAGGGAGAGTGTTGACACATCATGGAGTTGGCAACCAATGTCACAAAACAATATGTGTATTAATTGTTTAATGAGATACTAATTTGCTCTGTAAACCTTCACCTAAGCACAATAAAAAAAAAAACTTTACAGTTCTCTTTTGATCAAAGGTTCTCTAGAAGAATACTGATCAAAAGGGGGAAATGCAGAGCATACTTTCAAATTTTCATGGACTCCAGACTTTCTGGAGCTGTGGGATTGGATGAACCTCTGAAACTATTGCCCTGAGATAATCTTTAAAACTTACACCAAAAATGTCCCCTGAAGTCTTCTTAAAACCAAGCAATAGTTTAGCTTAACTGGTAAAGAATGCCTTGAGCATTATTATCTTTTGAGAACTATCTGTGTGGGATCAAACTGTAACAGCAACTCAGAAGACTAGATAGGAACCTTAGGGGGCAGTGAGTTTAAGTTAATGGGTGAGGAATAACTCAGAAAAGGAGGGTCAGAATGATTACACAATTCGAAGAATGTAATCAGTGTCACTAAATGATACATGTAGAAACTGTTAAATTGGTGTATGTTTTACTCTGTATATTCTCAACAACAACAATATAAATAAAAAAGAAAAGAAAAATTTCAAACACACATACTCACTGACCCAGCAATTTTAATTCTAGAATTTTATCCTAAGTTTGTGATATGGCATAGTTCAACATTATTTATGGCAGAATTATTTGTAATAGCAGGAAAGTTTAAATAACCTAAATATCCTTCAAAAATAGACTAGTACAAAAGCAGCAATATACAATACATAAAAGAATAGGCATGGTTGTGTTTCAACAATTTATTTAATTGTGGTACATACATGTCATGAATCAAAAGGAATGAAGAAGATCTTTGGAATCTTATATTGAACAAATTCCAGGATTGTTGCTTAAGTGAAAAAAGCAAAGTGCAGAACAGTATCTATATAATATTTTATTATTTGTGAAAAACTAATGGGAGAGAGAGGATCTATATAATTTACTTGTATGTATATAGAAAACCTCTAGAAGGACATACATAAGAAATGGATTATATTGCTTCCCTCCAGGGGTGATGTGTCAGTCAGGATCCAGTTGTACAAGCCACTCTAGGTACTTCAATCAGAGAGAATTTAATCTTGGAAATTGGTCACACAGACAATAGAAGAATTAAGAAGTCAAATAGGAAACTATGAGGTAATCCAGAAGTTATTAATAGCAAGAAATGACTACCACTCATAGGGATGAAGGGATATAGAGAGGAGTTGGTGTTACCAGAGTCCAGAAGCTGTGCCAATCCAGCAGTAGTAGAACCATGGTGGAGGCTTCCCAGAGGGAGCTGGGATCAGAGAGGGCAAGGCTGAAAGGGGGGGGGAGTGCAGGGGGGAAGCTGGCCAAGGAGAACATGCGGCAGCTGCAGGAGACTACTTGAAGTGCTAAAGGAGAGAGACACACCTTGATGTCTTCCCTTCTCCAATCCTGCAGTCTTTACTAGTGCCCCCTCCCCCTCATTGCCTGAAGCTACCCAAAAGCCACCAGGCAAGGAAATGTAGTTTCCTGTAGTACAGAGCAGAGCAGAGAAGGGGTAGGGAATGGATTTGTGAAAAAACAAGCAAATGACGGGCACAGAAGGGGATTTGCTGACGTTGGAAACAGCAGTGGTGAGGAGACATTTTAATGTTTACCCTCTTGTGCTTTCTGAATTTTGAACCCTTATTAAAATAAAGAAAATAAAGCAAAAAATAAGTGTAATTTTGCATCAGGAATCATCTAAATTCCTGAGGGAAAAGAATCAGGATCAGCACAAAGCCGGTTCCTATGAGTCAGAGGTCAAACATACCTCTGCTCTCCAATTTCTTCACCGTTCTGACACCAGCTATTTCCCTCCACAGCAGTCTCTACTTGTCTGCTGGGTTCGATAATTCGTTGCAATGACCACACAGAACTCACAGACCATACCCATAGTTAGGTGACTTATTATGGAAGTAACACTCTACAACTTGGGATCAGAGTCAACTTGGAAATAACAGAAACAACTCAGGAAAGATGACACTGTTCATCAATCAGGACAGCTTCCAACCAGAACAGCTCTCTCGCCTGCTCTTGGAATGCACACAAGCAGACTTCCCTTCTCGGCCAAGCTAGCACTATCCTATTGGGTGGATTTTCAAACCACTATTTCAATAGCAAATCGACCATTCCCTGCAAGGTGCATAAAATCACAGGGCAGACTGCTGCCCAACCAATAATTTTTGGCTAAGGCCAGAAAGGTCATATATAAGAAACACATTGCATTGCAATAAGCAAAATAAACTAATACATAATAAAATACAATTTTTTTATTAAAAGGTGAGATTTCAAAGAAATATCAAGTTAGAAACAACTAAATGACCACTATCAGGGAATAGTGAAAGTATAGTGCATTTCACTGAAATATCATGCAGCTATTAAAAAGACAAGTCAGGGAGTTCCGGCAAAATGGCGCTCTAGGCAGAAGCACCACGCCATCCCTCCACAGCAAAGATCC
>NW_004443982.1:9144054-9145251 GCF_000243295.1 Trichechus manatus latirostris | reverse complement strand
GGGAGACAAAAAAACCGGTAATTGGTGATATACGCTTTCCCACCCCCCACCCTTCTTCACCCCGACTCGGCCTCCTCTGCTTCCCGCGGCCACAGTCTCTTGACCGGGAAACAGCGGCTGCTTGGATTCCACACACCTGAACCGGTGGCTGTCTGAGTGCCATTTGTTGGCTGCTGGTGTTGCTTTATTTCTGCTTCTTTTTATTTCTTCCTTGCCTCTCCCCACCTCCCCCTCCTTTAGCTCATGTACCTTGCTCCGTGCGCCATCTTTGCTTCTTCCTGAGGGGCTGCAGAGCTCCGTTCGAGTGTGGAGCTGCTGCCCGGTCTGGGCTGCTGTGCTGGTGGGATCCCAGGGTTTTGGTTTGTTTGTTTGTTTTGAATTGTTTGTTTGTTATCTTTTCCTTTTCTTGAGTTGGGAGCCCTTTCTGGCCAGGCTGAGCTGTGTGGCAGGGAGACGCCCCTTCGGCTTCCACAGATGTGCAGAGGAATCCCTGAGGGCATTTCTTTTTACGTTGGTTTTTTTTTTCTTTCTGTTTCTTTGGGGGCCTTTCTTATTTGTTTGTGTTTTTTTAATTTGTTTTGTTTTCTTTTTCCTCTTTTTCCCTTTTTGTCTTTCTTCATTGCTCAGTTTCTCATCTCTCTATATCTTCCTTATCTTTCTGTTCCCTGAATATCTGGCGTTGTATACCTCTATGCCTTCTAGCCAGGCTGTACTGCAACACCTGAAAGCAACTTCCCCAGATGTTAAAGCTGCACCGGTGGGATCCCGGGGAACTTTGTGGTTCTTTAACCTTTCTGATTCTTATTCATTCATTCTTTTCTTTTCTTCCTCCTCCCCTTTCTGTTTTTCTCCATTTCATAGTCTCTCATCTCTCCACTCCAACAGCAAGCTCCCCTAGCATTCGTTTTTGTTTGTATGTTTTTGGCTCCTGTTCCTCTCTCCTAGCTCCCATATCCATCTTAGCTCCACACATAACAATCTCCCCGCTGCACGCTGCCTACCTGCACTGTGCGCTTGACATCACACCACCAAGAAGCACAGGCACGGCCTACTGGAACATCCCCTGCACTGATTACTGACCAGCTCCGGTAGCTGTACTAAGTGCCACAAACAACCCATCCCAGTAACTCCTCTTCAGCTAGACCTGCCCTGCTGTACCATATCTGAGTGACTGACCCTGCCAGTTGAAGAAAGAGG
>NW_004443982.1:9130450-9143954 GCF_000243295.1 Trichechus manatus latirostris | reverse complement strand
TGTTGATGTGTTGTGAGATTGTTAACCATTGTCATAGGGCAACGTGTGTAGTAATTGTTAAATGAGAAACTGTTTTGTTCTGTAAGCCTTCATCGTAAGAGAGAATAACAGCACAATTCGAAGAGCGTAGTCAGTGTCACTGAAGTGTGTATGTAGACATTTTTGAAATGGTGTATCTTTGGCTGTGTGTATTTTCACAAAAAAAAAGTGGTTGAGAAGTTAGAGGGTTGATAGGTTGTGGGGTTGTTAACCAACGTTATAAAACAACATGTGTACTTCTGTTTCATGAGAAACTATTTGTTCTGTAAGCCTTCACCTGAAATACAATAAAAAATAAATAAATAAATAAAAATTTCTGAATGAAAAAAAAAGACAAGTCATAGAATACCTATGGAAGTATACACAAAAAAGTTGTATTAATTGATGCCCAAGGGATGATAAGCTGGGTGACTGTGTGACAGGTAAGAAGACTGGGAGACAAGTAAGGGGACGTAGTGAAAACACTGTATGTTCTTTTGTACCTTCTGATTTTTGTGCCATATGTATGTATTGACTATTCAAAGTAGAAATCAAGGCTTTTAAAAAAGAAAGTTTATGCTTAAATTAACCATTCTTCTCAGGATAGAAATACTGATACCCAAAACACTGAGGCTATTTCCATGGCATCTGATGACCCAAGTAACTTGCCTGGAACAGGCAGTCACAGTAGCTACCACCAATTCCAGGTCAGAATTGCACTCCTAGACATTTATCTGAGAGAAAGAATATGTCCATACAATGACTTATACATAATAGTCAACTAATGGAAATAACCCATGTCCATCAATAAAGAATGGATAAGCAAACTGTGGTACACCCATGCCATGGAATACTACTCAGCAATGGAAAGGAATGAACTATTGATACCTAAATCGTAAAAATATTAGGCTGAGTGAAAATATCCAGACACAAACAATACATTCTATATAATTCCGTTTATATGAAATTCTAGAATATATTGACAGAACACAAATCGATGATCCCCTGGAGCTGAATGTGATTTAAAAAAGGCGGGAGGGAACTTCTTAGTGGGGATGGAAATGTTCTATATCTTGACAGTGCTAGTGGTTACTGTTTATATGGATGTACACAATTGTCCAAACTCATCAAATTGTTTGCTTAAAATAGGTACATTTTATTGTAAATTATACCTCAATAAAGTTGGTTAACAAAAAAAAAAAAAAGCATTTATGGTGGGTTTGTAATTTATCAACTTGGCTAAGCTGAAGTACATTTCCCAGTATTCCCCTTCCTGTATGTTTCCAGTTAGGGTGGGCCATAAGAGAGATTCTTGTGCTGGATATGGAAGGTACAAGTAAAATAGCAGCCATTTTGTAATTCACAAATGTTGTTGCTTATCTTCTGGCTCACCTTGTTGGTGTGAGGCAGTGGCTGCAACTGCTCCATCAAGGTCAGAGGCAACAAGAAATAAAATGGGTTTCAGTCCACCTTAGTGGGTTCCAGCTTGTGCTTGTGGGTTCCAACTTGTTCTTGCTCTCCCCTCACTTTACACCCATTTTCTTCATTCCAACTGGTTGCCCTGTGAACTTGAATTTCTAGCATCAGATGTGAAGACAGCAACCTTACAGAGAATGTTATACCAACTCCTGCAATTGCTTAAGGATAAATCTCTGTAACTAATCTTTATATTTATATACATTTATTCCTGGTGATTCTGATAAAGCCCCTTTAAAAAGGAAACATTGTTCAGCCAGTGTTTCTTTGTTCTTAAGAAAGCAATATGTCCTGCCACTATAAACCTGTATTATGTAAAAAGAAAATAAAGAGATAGCCAAAAGCTATCTGTTTACTTAATTTCTACTTTAACTTTTCCTGGAAAAATATATGAATTGGCTAACAAAAAGAGACAAATGCAAGAATGGGGAAAACAATTGAGAAAAACGGGGAGACCGAAGTATGCCAATGATGTTGTTAGTTGCTGTCAAGTCAACTCCAACTCATAGTGACCCCATGTACAACAGAACAAAACATTGCCCAATTCTGCGCCATCTTCATGATCATTGGTATGCTCAAGTCCATTGTTGTAGCCACTGTGTATTTTGAGTGCCTTCCACCATAAGGGGCTCATCTAGCACTGTATCAGACAATGTTTTGTTGTGATCCACAGAGTTTTCACTGGCAAATTTTTCTAAAGTAGATCACCAGGCCCTTCTTCCTAGTCTGTCTTAGTCTGGAAGCTCTGCTGAAACCTGTCGACCGTGGGTGACCCTGCTGGTATTTGAAATACCGCGCAGCATAGCTTCCAGCATTACAGCAACACACAAGTTACCTCAGTATGACAAACTGACAGACAGGTGTTGGATACCAGTAATAAGGTTCATCAGAGTTATTGGGATGAGGAGGGGAATCTGAGCTCCCTGATAGCCAACATCCAGAGAGAAACTTGATAACTTGACATAATTGTCATCAGAAAAGAGAAAACATTCAAGGTCTTCTGGGAAAAAGAGTACTAAATTTGAGAAAATTTGTTTAACTTTAATCATGTTCTAGTCTCTTTGGCCATTACTCTTTGGCTCCTCAGGGTCACTTTGACGTAACCCATACTGTAACTCATAAGACAAGAGAACACAGTATACATTCGGGTGTCAGGAATAATGGGTGTGATTTTGGCTCCATATCTCCTTAGTAAGTCTTGTCAATGTATAAGACAGCAAGAACTAGCGATGTATTTTTATCTGTCCTATCAACTGCAAAATAAATAAATCTGACTCTTCCTCAGTGTCATGTAGTGAAGTCACATGTTTTTCTTTAACAAACCATATGCTCTAAATTGACATCTAATATATGGTTCTGTTTTCCTACAGCCAAGGATTCACAGATCCAGGAATCGAGAGGTGGAAATGGGAGTAGCTCCATTCATTATTACCCCTAGAGATCCACTAGCAAAATATTTGCTTCTCATCCCTATAACGTTACACTCTGCTGATCTAGAGGTCTTAGTTGCAAACGGAGTAATGTGTCCACAGGGGACATAACAAGGATTCCATTCATCTGGAAGTTAAGACTGCTACTCAGCCACTTTGGGCCCCTCACACCTCTGAATCAAAAGGCAAAGAACGGTGTAACTGTATTTCATCTTGATTGTCAAGGGGAAATTGGGTTGTAACTACCCAAAAGAGAGTGAGGAAAAGAAGATCAAGAATGAAGGAGATTCCCTAAGATGACTTTTAATATGCTCATGTCCTGTGAATAAAGTCAAAGAAAAACTACAACAACCCAATTCAGGCACGGCTGCTAATGGCCCAGACTCTGCAGGAATGAAGGTTGGTATCACCTCAACAGGCAAAGAACCACAAGCAGCTGAGGTGCTTGCTGAGGGCAAAAGGAATATGGAATGGGTAGAAAAAACCTGGCAATCTGCTCCTGTAAAGATTGCATCTTTGAAAACCCTATGGGACAGACCTACTCTGTCCTAGAGGGTCACTATGAGTCAAAATTGGCCTGATGGCACACAACAACAACAGTATAAGAAGGTAGTTATACATACCAGGTAAGGCCATGTGCCACTACATGTTTGTCAGTTTTTCATACTGTGGTGGCTTGAATGTTACTGTGATATTGGAAGCTTTGCCACTGCTATTTCAAATACCAACAAGGTCACCTTTGGCGGACAGGTTTCAGCGGAGCTTCCAGACTAAGACAGACTAGGAAGAAGGACCTGGCAGTCTACTTCTGAAAAAAAAGGCCATTAAAAATTTATGAATAGCAGTGGAACATTGATGTAGTGCTGGAAGATGGGCCCCTTAAGTTGGAAGGCATTCAAAATATGACTGGAGAAGAGCTGCCTCCTCAAAGTAGAATCAACCTTAACGATGTGAATGGAGTCAAGCTTTCGGGACCTCATTTGCTGATGTGCCACAACTCAAAATGAGAAGAAACAGCTGCAAACATCCATTAATAATCGGAACATAGAATGTACAAAGTATGAATCTAGGAAAATTAGAAGTTGTCAAAAATGAAATGGAACACATAAACATCTATATCCCAGGCATTAGTGAGCTCAGATGGACTGGTATTGGTCATATGGACTACTATGCTGGGAAAGACGAATTGAAGAGGAATGGCATCACATTCATCATCAAAAAGAACATTTCAAGATCTATCCTGAAACGCAACGCTGTCAGTGATAGAATAATATCCATATGCCTACAAGGAAGTACGAATATTATTCAACCAACCACTAACGCCAAAGATGAAGAAATGAAAGATTTTTACCAAATTCTACAGTCTGAAATTGATCAAACATGCAATCAAGATGCATTGATAATTACTGGTGATTAGAATGCAAACAAAGAACAAAGAAGAAGGAACAGTAATTGGAAAATATGGCCTTGGTGATAGAAGTGACGCTCGAGATAGCATGATAGAATTTTGCAAGACCAACAATTTCTTCGTTGCAAATATCTTTTTTCAACAAAATAAATGGCAACTATACACGTGGACCATACCGGACAGAAAACACAGAAATCAAATGGACTATATCTGTGGAAGGAGATGATGGAAAAGTTCAATATCATCAGTCAGAACAAGACCAGGGGCTGACTGTGGAACAGACCATCAATTGGTCATATGCAAGTTCAAGTTGAAGTTGAAGAAAATTAGAACAAGTCCACGAGAGCCAAAGTACAACCTTCAGTATATCTCAACAGAATTTAGAGATCATCTCTGGAATAGATTTGACGCACTGAACACTAACGACCAAAGACCAGATGAGTTGCGGAATGACATCAAGAACATCATACATGAAGAAAGCAAGGGATCATTAAAAAGACAGGAAAGAAAGAAAAGACCAAAATGGATATCAGAAGAGACTCTGAAACTTGCTCTTGAACCTAAAGTAGTTAAAGCAAATAGAAGAAATGATGAAGTAAAAGAGCTGAACAAAAGATTTCAAAGGACAGGTTGAGAAGACAAAGCAAAGTACTATAATGACATGTGCAAAGACCTGGAGATAGAAAATCAAAAGGGAAGAACATGCTAGGAATTTCCCAAGCTGAAAGAACTGAAGGAAAAATTCAAGCCTCGAGTTGCAATGTTGAAGGCTTCTACAAGGAAAATATTAAATAACACAGGAAGCATCAAAAGAAGGTGGAAGAGATACACAGAGTCACTGTACCAAAAAGAATTGGTTGATGTTCAACCATTTCAGGAAATTCCATAGGATCAAGAACCAATGATACTGAAGGAAGAGGTCCAAGCTACACTGAAGGCATTGGTGAAAAACAAGGCTCCAGGAGCTGACGAAATACCAATTGATATGTTGCAACAAACAGATGCAGCACTGTAAGCACTCACTTGCCTATGCCAAGAAATTTGGAAGACAAATACCAGGCCTACCGACTGAAAGAAATCCATAACTGTGCCCTGTCTTTGTCATCTAGTGCTGCTATAACAGAAATACCACAAGTGGAAGGCATTAACAAAGAGAAATTTATTCTCTCACAGTACAGTATGCTACAAGCCCAAATTTAGGGTGTCAGCTCCAAGGGAAGGCTTTCTTTCTCTGTCAGCTCTAGAGAAAGGTCCTTGTCATCAGTCTTACCTTGGTCTGGGAGCATTTCGGCACAGGAACCTCAGCTCCAAATGACGCGCTCCGCTTCAGGCACTGCTTTCTTGGTTGTATGAGGTCCCAAACTCTCTGCTTGCTTCCCTTTCCTTGTATCTCTTGTAAGAAAAAAGGTGGTGCAGGCCACACCCCAGGGAAACTCCGTTTATATTGGCTCAGGGATGTGACTTTAGTAAGGGTGTTACATTCCCACCCTAATCTTCTTTTTTTTTTATTATTTCCCATACAAAAATTTATACATACATTGTTATGTGACCCTAATTGCTCTCCCCTTACTGTGACTGCACACCCCTCCACTCCACCCCTGATTTCCCATGTCCATTCAAACAGCTCCTAACCCTCTCTGCCTTCCCATCTCACCTCCGGACAGAAGCTGCCCATTTAGTCTCTTGTATCTACTTGAGCTAAGAGCACACTCCTCATGAGTATCACTTTATCTCCCACAATCCAGTCCAATCCCTGTCTGAAGAGTTGGCCTCGGAAATTGCTTTAGTTCTGGGCTGATAGAGAATCCAGGGGCCATACTTTCTGGGGTTCCTCCAGTCTCAGTCAGACCATTAACTCTGGTCTTCTTACTAGAATTTGAGTTCTGCACCCCACCTTTCTCCTGCTCCATCAGGGACTCTCTGTTGTGTTCCCTGTCAGGGCGGTCATTGGTGGTAGCCAGGCACCATCTAGTTCTTCTGGTCTCAGGCTGATGAAGTCTTTGGTTTTTGTGGCCCTTTCTGTCTCTTGGGCTAATACTTACCTTGTGTCTTTGGTGGTTCTTCATTCTCCTTTACTCCAGGTGGTTGGGACCAGTTGATGTATCTTAGATGGCCACTTGCAAGCTTTTAAGACCCCAGATATCACTCACCAAAGTAGGATGCAGAACATTTTCTTAATAAACTTTGTTATGCCAATTGACCTAGATGTCCCCTGAAAGCATGGCCCCCAGACCTCTACCCTGCTACTCTGTCCCTCAAAGTGTTTGATTGTATTCAGGAAACTTCTTAGCTTTGGTTTAGTCCAGTTGTGCTGACTTCCCCTGTAGTGTGTGCTGTCCTTCCTTTCACCTAAGATAATTCTTATCTACTATCTAGTTTGTAAATAACCCTCACCTTCCCTCCTCACCCTTATAACCATCAAAGAATGTTTTTTTCTGTGTTTAAACCTTTTCTTGAGTTCTTATAATAGTGGTATACAATATTTGTCCTTCTGTGACTGACTACATTCACTCAACATAATGACTTCCAGCTTCCTCCATGTTGTAAGATGTTTCACAGCTTCATCGTTGTTCTTTATCATTGCAGAGTATTCCATTGTATGGATATACCATAATTTGTTTATCCATTTGTCCGTTGATGGATACCTAGGTTGTTTCCATCTTTTTGCTATTGTGAACTGTGCTGCAATGAACATGGGTGTGCATATATCTGTTCTTGTGACGGCTCTTATTTCTCTAGGATATATTCCAAGGAGCAGGATAGCTGGATCTTATGGTACTTCTATTTCTAGCTTTTTAAGGGAGCACCAAATAGATTTCCAAAGTGATTGTACCACCTTACATTCCCACCAACAGTGTATAAGTGTTCCAGTCTCTCCACAACCTCTACAGCATTTATTATTTTGTGTTTTTTGGATTAATACTAGCCTTGTTGGGGTGAGATATCTCATTGTAGTTTTGATCTGCATTTCTCTAATGGCTAATGATCATGAGCATTTCTTCAAGTGTCTGTTAGCTCTCTGAATATCTTCTTTGGCAAAGTGCCTGTTCATATTGTTTTCCCATTTTTTAATTGGGTTATTTGTCTTTTTGCCGTTGAGGTTTTGTAGAATCTTCTAGATTTTAGAGATTAGACGCTGATCGGATTTGTCGTAGCCAATTTTTTTCCCAGTCTGTAGGTTGTCTTTTTAGTCTTTTGGTGAAGTCTTTTGATGAGCATAAGTGTTAGATTTTTAGGAGCTCCCATTTATCTAGTCTCTCTTCTGGTGTTTGTGCATTGTTACTTATGGTTCGTATTGTGTTTATGCCATGTATTAGGGCTCCTAGCGTAGTCCCTATTTTTTCTTCCATAATCTTTATTGTTTTCAATTTTATATTTAAGTCTTAGATCCATTTTGAGTTAGTTTTTGTGCATGGTGTGAGATATTGGTCTTGTTTCAGTTT
Organism: Trichechus manatus latirostris; assembly: GCF_000243295.1. Taxonomy (NCBI): domain Eukaryota; kingdom Metazoa; phylum Chordata; class Mammalia; order Sirenia; family Trichechidae; genus Trichechus; species Trichechus manatus. Next base: position 9,136,179 of record NW_004443982.1, on the reverse strand, counting down.
TTTGCAGATTGATATCCAGTTATGCCAGCACCATTTGTTAAAGAGACTGTCTTTTCCCCAGTTAACAAACTTTGGGCCTTTGTCAAATATCAGCTGCTCATAGGTGGATGAATTTATGTCTGGATTCTCAATTCTGTTCCATTGGTCTATGTATCTGTTGTTGTACCAGTACCAGGCTGTTTTGACTACCGTGGCAGTATAATACGTTCTAAAATCAGATAGCGTGAGGCCTCCCACTTTGTTCTTCTTGAGTAATGCTTTACTTATTCCGGGCCTCTTCCCCTTCCATATGAAGTTTCCATATGATTTGTTTCTCCATCTCATTAAAAAATGCCGGTGGAATTTTGATTGCGATTGCATTGTATCTGTAGATCGCTTTGGGTAGAGTTAACATTTTCACAATGTTGAGTCTCCCTATCCGTGAGCAAGGTATGTTTTTCCACTTATGCAGGTCTCTTTTGGTTTCTTGCAGTAGTGCCTCATAGTTTTCATTGAATAGGTCTTTTACATCTCTGGTTAGATTTATTCCTAAGTATTTTCTCTTCTTGGGGGTTATTGTAAACGGTTTTGATTTGGTGATTTCCTCTGTGAGGTTCTCTTTGTTGGTATAAAGGAATCCAACTGATTTTTGTATGTTTATCTTGCATCCTGAAACTTTGCTGAAATCTATTAGTTCCAGTAGTTTTCTTGTGGATTTTTTGGAGTTTCCTGTGTATAAAATCATATCATCTGCAAATAGAGATACTTTGACTTCTTCCCTACCAATCTGGGTGCCCTTATTTCTTTTTCTACCCTAATTGCTCTGGCTAGGCCACCCTAATCTTCTTTAAAATAAAATTACAATTACAAAATGGAAGACAACCACACAATACAGGGAATCATGGCCCAGCCAAATTGATACACACATTTTTGGGAGGACATAATTCAATCCATGACATGCCCATTCCAAAGAAAGGTGATCCAACAGAATGTGGGAATTATAGAACAATATCATTAACGTCACACACAAGTAAAATTTTGCTAAGGATCATTCAAAAGCAGTTGCAGCAGTGCATCAACAAGAAACTGCCAGAAATTCAAGCCAGGTTCAGAAGAGGATGTGGGACAAGGGGTATCATTGCTGATGTCAGTGGATCTTGGCTGAAAGCAGAGAATACCAGAAAGATGTTTACCTGTGTTTTATTGACTATGCAAAGGTATTTGACTGTGTGGATCATAACAAGTTATGGATAACATCGCAAAGAATGAGAATTCCAGAACACTTAATTGTGCTTGTGAGGAAACTGTGCTTAGACCAAGAGGTAGTTATTCGAACAGAACAAGGGGATAACGCATGGTTTAAAGTCAAGAAAGGTGTATGTCAAGGTTTTATCCTTTCACCATACTTATTCATTCTGTATGCTGAGCAAATAATTAGAGAAGCTGGACTATATGAAGACAAACACAGCGTCAGGATTGGAGGAAGACTCACTAATAACCTGCAATATGCAGATGACACTTTTGCTGAAAGTGAAGAGGACTTAAAACAGTTACTGATGAAGATCAAAGACTACAGCCTTCAGTATGGATTACACCTCAAAGTAAAGAAAACAAAAATCCTCACAACTAGACCAATAAGCAACATCATGATAAATGGAGAAAATTTTGAAGTTGTCAAGGATTTCATTTTACTTGTATCCACAATCAACACACATGGAAGCAGCAGTCAAGAAATCAGACGATGCATTGCATTGGACAAAGACCTCTTTGGAGTGTTAAAAAGCAAAGATGTCACTTTAAGGACTAAAGTGCAGCTGACCCAAGCCATGATGTTTTCAGTCACCTCATATGCATGTGAAAGCTGGACAGTGAAAAAAGAAGACTGAAGAAAAATTGATGCCTTTGAATGAATGTGCTTGCAAGGAATATTGAATATACCATGGACTGCCAGAAGAACTGCTAACTGGAAGGCTGGCAGTTCTAAACCACCAGTGGCTCCTTGGAGAAAGACGTGGCAGTCTGCTTCCGTAGAGATTTACAGCCTTGGAGAAACCTATGGGGTCGCTATGAGTCAGAATTGACTCAACGGCAGTTGGTTTGGTTTTGATTTTGCCAGAAGTACGAACAAATCTGTCTTGGAAGAAGTACAATCAGGAGGCGGGGTCAAGATGGAGGAGTAGTCTGACACTTCCTGTGGTCCCTCTTACAACAAAGACTCGAAAAAACAAGTGAATTGATTATATATAACAATCTAGGAGCCCTGAACATCAAAGGCAAAGCCGAGGAATCTGACTGAGTGGCAGGGAGAGGGAGAGACCGTTCAGATGCAGAGAGGAATTGCCAGACCTGACCCAGTGGGAACCAGTACCCTGCAGGCCAGATTGGCTGGTGTCTGCAGTGAGGCAAGCAATGGCATTGGGGACACGTTTTCCACATCAGGAGAGACCACGTGGCGGAGTCTACTCAAGCTCCAGAACCAGTGAAAAGCAACACCTAATCAGCAAAAGATAAGTACATGCGTCTAAATTATCGCACGGATCAAAAAACATCCCCTTTGGGAAGAACCTCTCTCCCATTTACCTGCTCCCTCCCCACTCTACGCCAGTTCCCAGGCCAGCTTCAGCGATTGCCACATCCCCTGGGCTGGAAGTAGGACCCCTCACAAGCCCTGAGCCATTCTCCTGGTCTTGGAGAGGGAATAAAGTAACAAACAGGAAAAAATAATCTGCCAGCTCCCCTAAGCTGGGAACTCAGGGCAGACAGAGATCCCAAGGCACAGGCATAAGGGGTCCACAGGCTTTTAATGCCTTGCACCCCTGCATAGACCAGTATGGCCCCATTTCAATAGTGTAGGCCCCCATTAGCACAGTACAGTATGGTATTTACCTGAAGCCTAACTTCAAATGTATCAGCTATATGGTGGAGTGGCCGGTTCATGACATTTGACAACCCTCTGCCCATTAAGCAGGGTCCTCACCTACCCACATCAGGGGCCTGATGACTGGTGGCTCCATCCACACCACCTAGCCACCCATGACAAGGGTCCAAGAATAAGTAGTGCCTCCCAGTCCTTACAGCCAACAGCATTGGGTGCCCATAGTCTGGCTGCAAAACCCACCTACCTACACACTCTACAAAACAGGGACAAGCTTTCCTTCTAGACACTAAGGGGCAACCGTCAACCCCATGCCTTGCTCAGCATGTGACCCTCTACTGTAGCCAGATACCTGTGCATACTCTAATCACCCCAGCCTGACTAGGACTGTAGGTGGAAGCCTGCACCACACACTTGGTGACTGACTACCTGGACACCTGAGCTGAATCCATACAAGAAAAGTAAACAGACTCAAGGGCTCACATATGTAGTAACAGATCTAACCACCTGGTGACAGGACATTAGAGCACGAAAGACACCTACAATCAAACTAGCTCACACAAGCAGCCTATTTGGGCATACGAAAATAAAACAAAACAAGAAGCTAAGACACTGTAAGCAAACATAAAATAAATAAATATAATAACTTATTGATGGCTTGGAGACAACAGTCAATATGAAATCACATAAAGAAGCAGAACGTGATGGCTTCAGCAAGCTCCCAAAACAAAGACTCAAGAAATATTCCCACGGAAGAGAATTTCTTGGAATTACCAGAGGTAGAATAAAAAAGATTAATATACAGAACTCTTCAGGAGATCAGGCAAAATGCAAACCAGGCCAAGGAACACACAAACAAAGCAATAGAGGAACTTAAGAAGATTATAGAAGAGCACAATGACAAATTTAACAGGTTACAAGAATCTATAGAGAGACAGCAAACAGAAAATGAGAAGATTAACAATAAAATTTCAGAATTAGACAACTGAATAGAAAGTCATAGGAGCAGAATTCAGGCAATGTAAGACAGAATTAGTGAGATGGAAGATAAAGCGCTTGACACTAACTTATCTGAGGAAAAATTAGGTAAAAGAATTTCAAAAAAAAGTAGAAACCCTAAGAATTATGTGGGACTCTATCAAGAGGAATAACGTACCAGTGATTGGAGTACCAAAACAGGAGAGATAACAGAAAATACAGAGAGAATTGTTGAAGATTTGTTGCAGAAAACTTCCCTGATATCATGAAAGATGAGACGATATCTATCCAAGATGCTCATCGAACCCCACACAAGGTAGATCCCAAAAGAAAGTCACCAAGACATATTATAATCAAATATGCCAAAACCAAAGATAAAGAGAGAAGTTTAAGAGCAGCTAGGGATAAACGAAAGGTCTTCTACAAAGGAGAGTCAATAAGAATAATCTCGGACTACTCAGCAGAAACCACGCAGGCAAGAAGACAATGGGATGACATATATAAAGCCTTGAAGGAAAAAATTGCTAGCCGAGAATTACATGTACAGCAAAACTGTCTCTCAAATATGATGGTAAACTTAAGGTATTTCCAGATAAACAGAAGCTTAGGGAATTTGCAAAAACCAAACCAAAATTACAAGAAATACTAAAGGGAGTCCTCCGGTTAGAAGACAAATAACATCAGATAACAACCCAAGATGAGAACACAGGACAAAGCAACCAGAGATCAACCCAGACAGGGAAGTCACAAAAATAAATCAAAGCTAAAACACTGAAAATAAGGAAACAGAGAAGTCAATATGTAAAAGATGACAACATTAAAACAAAGAACAGGGACTATAAAATGTAGGTTAGTCATAGATCTTTCATATGGAGAGGAAGTCAAGGCGATACAAGGAAATAATAGACTGGTATAAACTTAGAAAAATAGGGGCAAATATTAAGGTCACCACAAAGGAAACTAACAATCCTACACATCAAAATAAAAAACAAGAAAAACATAAAGACTCCGCAAACACAAAATCAATAAAAATGAAAAAGATGAAAAGAAAATACATAAAGAAAAATGAGTCAGCACAGAAAATTAAGTGGAACAAAGAAACTGTCAACAACACTCAAAAAAAGACATAAAAATGACAGTACTAAACTCATACTTACCAATAACTACGTTGAATGTAAATGGACTAAATGCACCAATCAAGAGACAGAGAGTGGCAGAATGGATTAAAAAAACGATCCATCCATATGCTGCCTACAAGGGACGCACCTTAGACTTAAAAACACAAACAAACTAAAGCTCAAAGAAAGGAGGAAAAAAAAATATCAAGCAGAAAACACTCAAAAAAGTGCAGGAGTGGCAATATTAATCTCGGACAAAATAGACTTTAAAGTAAAATCCACCACAAAGGATAAGGAGGGACACTATATAATGATTAAAGGGTCAATACACCAGGAGGACATAACCAAAATAAATATTTACGCACCCAATGGCAGGGCTGCAAAATACATAAAATAAACTCTAACAGCATTGAAAAGAGAGATAGACCGCTCCACAATAATAGTAGGAGACTTTAACACACCACTTTTGGTGAAGGACAGAACATCAAGAAAGAAGCTCAGTAAAGACATGGAAGATCTAAATGCTACAATCAACCAACTTGATCTCATAGACATATGCAGAATGCTCCACCCAACAGCAGCCAAGTACACTTTCTTTTCCAATGCACATAGTACATTCTCTAGAATAGACCACATATTAGGCCACAAAGCAAGCCTTAACAGAATCCAAAGCACTGAAATATTATAAAGCACCTCTCTGACCATAAAGCCATAAAAGTAGAAATCAATAACAGAAAAAGCAAGGGAAAAAAAATCAAACACATGGAAACTGAACAATA
>NW_004443982.1:9120032-9129025 GCF_000243295.1 Trichechus manatus latirostris | reverse complement strand
ACTACCTGATTTTAGAACCTATTATACTGCCATGGTAGTCAAAACAGCCTGGTACTGGTACAACAACAGATGCATAGACCAATGGAAAAGAATTGAGAATCCAGATGTAAATTCATCCACCTATGAGCAACTGATATTTGACAAAGGTCCTAATCTGTTAATTAGGGAAAAGACAGTCTCTTCAACAAATGGTGCTGGCATAACTGTATATCCATCTGCAAAAAAAACTGAAACAAGACCCATACCTCACACCATGCACAAAAACTAACTCAAAATAGATCAAAGACCTAAAATAAAATCTAAAATGATAAAGATAATGGAAGAAAAAACAGGTACAATGTTAGGAGCCCTAACACATGGCAACAAAAAAGACAAATAACCCAATTAAAAAATGGGCAAAGGATATGAACAAGCATTTCTCCAAAGAAGACATTCAGGCAGCTAACAGATACATAAGAAAATGCTCACGATTATTAGCCATTAGAGAAATGCAAATCAAAACTACAATGAGTTACTATCTCACCCCAACAAGGCCAGCATTAATCCAAAAGACTCAAAATAATAAATGTTGGAGAGGTTATGGAGAGACTGGAATGCTTATACACTGCTGGTGGGAATGTAAAGTGGTACAATCACTTTGGAAATCGATTTGGTTCTTCCTTAAAAAACTAGAAATAGAAGTATCATACGATCCAGCAATCCCACTCCTTGGAATATATCCTGGAGAATTAAGAGCTGTCACATAAACAAATACATGCACACCCATGTTCATTGCAGCACTTTTCACAATAGCAAAAAGCTGGAAACATTCTAGGTGCCCATCAGTGGACGAATGGATAAACAAATTATGGTATATTCACACAATGGAATACTACGCAACAATAAAGAACAATGATGAATCCTCAAAACATCTCATAACGCGGATGAATTTGGAAGGCATTATGCTGAGTGAAATTAGTTAGTCACAAAAGGACAAATATTGTATGAGACCACTATTATAAGAACTCAAGAAAAGATTTAAACATGGAAGAAAACTTTCTTTGATGGTCACGAGGGTAAGGATCGAGGCAGAAGGGTATTCACTAACTAAATAGTAGATAAGAATTATCTTATGCGAAGGGAAGGACAGCACACTCTACAGGGGAAGTCAGCACAACTGGACTAAACCAAAAGCTAAGAAGTTTCCTGAATACAACCAAACACTTCAAGGGACAGAGTAGTAGGGGCAGGGGTCTGGGGACCATGCTTTCAGGGGACATCTGTGTCTATTGGCATAACAAAGTTTATTAAGAAAATGTTCTGCAACCCATTTTGGTGAGTGGTGTCTGGGGTCTTAAAAGCTAGCAAGTGGTCATCTAAGATAAATCAATTGGTCTCAACTCACCTGGAGCAAAGGAGAATGAAGAACACCAGAGACACAAGGAAAGTATTAGCCCAAGAGACAGAAAGGGCCACATAAACCAGAGACTCCATCAGCCTGAGACCAGAAGAACTAGATGGTGCCCGACTACCACCAATGACCGCCCTGTCATGGAACACAATATAGAGTCCCTGATGGAGCAGGAGAAAAGTGGGGTAGAACTTAAATTCTAGTAAGATCAGACTTAATGGTCTGACTGAGACCGGAGGAGCCCTGGAAGACATGGTCCCGGACTCTCTGTTAGCCCAGAACTGAAACCATTCCCAAAGCCAACTGTTCAGACAAAGATTAGACTGGACTATGGGACATAAAATTATACTTGTTTAAGAGAGTGCTTCTTAGCTCAGGTAGATACATGAGACTAAATGGGCAGCTCCCAGGCCAGATGAAAAGGCAAAAAGGGACAGGAGCTGTTTGAATGGACATGGGAAATGCGGGGTGGAAAGGAGGAGTGTGCTGTCACATTATAGGGAGAGTAACTAGGGTCACATAACAATGTGTGTATAAATTTTTGTATGAGAAACTAACTTGAACTGTAAACTTTCACTTAAAGCACAATAAAAAAAAAAGTACAATCAGAATGCTTGTTAGAAGCAAGGATGGCGAAGCTTCGTCTCACATACTTAGGACATGTTATCAGTAGGGACCAGTTCCCGGAGAAGGACATCATGCTTGATAATGTAGAGGGTCAGCAAAAAAGAGGAAGACACTCAATGAGATGGACTGACACAGTGGCTGCAACAATGGACTCAAGCATAACAAGGATCATGAGGATGGCTCAGGACCGGGCAGTGTTTCGTTCTGTTGTACATAGGGTGGCTGTGAGTCAGAACCAACTCGATGGTACAGACCATATGATCAGTTGCAGAAACAAGAACTTCAGTAGGTATACATATTTCTCCCTTATTTTAATATAATAGGTTTATATATATTAGCCAAATATTTTTGTTTTCTTCCCCTCTATGATCCCTTTCTCATCTAACATAAGATATATTAACTTTACTTCTCAGTATTTACTTTACTGGATATCAAAGAGGGTTGTGAATCAGCTAGGAGAATAAGAAACATCACCCCAAAACAAAAAAGGACTTTGCATCTTCTTCTGAGGAAAGGGTTGTATGTGAAGTAGCTGTATCATGTTAGACAGAAGCATAATTTTGTTATTGTCTTTATTTGTTTAAGGATGCCATGTTGACAAGGGGTGGACTGTGGTAGCTTTTATAATGTGTTGACATGGTTAGGCTGAATTGCATTTTCCAGAATTCCTTTTCTGTATGTTTCTGGTTAGCATGGTTCATAAGAAACATTCTCCTAGGATGCTGGAGGATGGAAGGGAAGTTGTGGCCAGCCATTTTGTAGCTCGCACATGTTATTTCTGATCTGCTGACTAACCTTGTTGCTGTGAGGCAGTGTCTGGGCCCGCAAATGCTCCACTTCCCATGAATCCTCCAGTTTTTTTGATTCCTGGGCCAAGTGTATGCATTAGCTCTGTGACAAAGAGCCCCAGCTCATGCAGTATACCCATACCATCAAGGTCAAAGGCAACAAGAACTGACACAGGTTTCAGACTGTCCTCATGGGCTCTGGCTGGAGCTTGTGGGCTCAGTCTTGTCCCTGATCTTCCCTGCTTTACATCCATCTCCTTTTCCTGCCTGCCTGCCTTGTGCACTTCAAGCTTCAGCATCAGACAGGAGAACAATAGCCTTACAGAGATTGCTTAACCAGCAACGATGATTGTATAAGGTCATATCCCTGTGTAAGGGGTATATATCCCTGTAACAAACATATATATATACACACACACATATATATAAAAGCCTATTGCCCTCGAGTTGATTCCAACTCATAGCGACCCTATAGGACAGAGTAGAACTGCTCCATAGGGTTTCCAAGAACCATAATCTTTGCAGAAGCAGATTGATTGCCACATCTTTCTCCCACAGTGCAGCTAGTGTGTTCGAACTGCCGACCTTTTGATTAGCAGCTGAGCACGAGGGCTCCTTATATATAATCTTATAGCATATATATATCCTAGTAGCTCTGCTTCTCTGGTTGAGCCCTGACTGCTACATGAAACGTAAATATTCCCTTTAAATTCAAAAACAAGAAAAGGGTCCCCACTATCACTACTTTATTTAATATTGTATTAGTGATTCTTATAGTGAATTAAGAAAAGAAAAATAATTAAAATATATAAGAACCGAAATAGTTGTCATTTACAGATGATATGATCATGCTTATAGAGTTGACAAACTATTAGGACTAATGAGATTGTTCAACAAAGTTGTTAGGTGTAAAATTCAAATACAAAACCAATTGTTTGATTCTAGGAATTTTTTTATTCCATCTCTGATTGCTTCTATTACCCAGTGGTTTGTAAGCAAGGTGTTATTCAGTTTCCATGTAATTGATTATTTTCCTTGCTCTTCTTGTTGTTAATTTCTACTTTGCAGCATTGTGGTCAGAGAAGATACTTTGTATTATCTCAATTTTTGGATTTTGTTGAGGATTGCACTGTGGCCTAAGATGTGGTCTTTTCTGGAGAATGTTCCATGTGTGTTGGAAAAGAATGTGTACTTTGCAGCTGATGGGTGGAGTGTTCTATACATGTTTAGGAGGTCAAGTTGATTGATTGTGCCCTTTAGCTCTTCTGCATCTTTGTTTAGTTTCTTTGTAGACGTTCTGTCTTTTACCAAGAGTGGTCTATTGAAGTTTTCTACTATTATTGTCAGTTTCTCTTTTCAGTGCTGTTAAAGTTTGTTTTATGTATTTTGGAGCCCTGTCATTGGGTGCATAGATATTTATTATGGTTATGTCTTCATGATGGAGCATCTCTTTAATCAGTATATAGTGTCCTTCTTTTTCTTTTATGGTGGATTTTGTTTTAAAGTCTATTTTATCTGAGTTTAGTATTGGCACTCCTGTTTTTGTTTTTTTTGTTTGTTTGTTTGTTTTTTTGTAGCTGTTTGCCAGATGTATTTCTTTCCATCCTTTGACTTTTAATAAATTTATGTACTTTTTTTATCCATTCTGTCACTCACTGTCTCTTTATGAGGATTTTAGGCCATCTACATCTGCGTAATTATTGATAGGTGTGAGTTTATTGCTGTCATTTTGTAGTGCTTTTTTTGTGGTGCAAATGTTTTCTTTGTTCCTCTTACTCGCCTGTGCTGAGTTTGTTTTGTTTGTGGATTTTTTTCATTTCTTTTGTTTTTGTAGATTTTGTTTTTACTGAGGCTTTACATTTTTCTTCTTTATTTTGATGGGTAGGTTTGTTAATTTTCTTTTGTGGTTACCTTGAAATTTACCTTTATCTTCCTAGATTTGAACTAGTCTACTATTACTTGGTATTGCCTTGCTTTCCTCTCCATTATAAAGTTCTATACCTACACTGTTTATTCCCTCTTTGATTGTCCTGACATTGTAGTCATTTACAAATTAATCTCTGTGGTTCCCTATTTTTAAATCTTTCGGTTTTGGATAGTGCTTGAGAGTTCATTTCCTAGGCTGATACCTGGTTGGTACGATCCACCATCTGAGATTCAGCCTGTGGCCTGATGTTGTTTGTTTTCAGACCAAAGGACTCCCTTTAATAATTCTGTAATTTTGGTTTGGCTTTTACATAGTTCCTTAATTCCTGTTTATCTAGAAATGTCCTGATTTCACAGTCATAATTGAATGAGAGTTTTGCAGGATATATTATTCTTGGTTGGCAATTTTTTTCTTTCAAGGTTTTATGTATGTCATCCCATTGCCTTCTTGCCTGCATGGTTTCTTCCGAGTAATCAGAGCTGAATCTTATTATTTCCCCTCTGTATGTGACTTTTTCTTTTTCTCGAACTGCTGTCAGGATTCTTTCTTTGTCTTTGGTTTTAGCGAGTGTGATTATGATATACCTTGGTGATTTTCTTTTGGAGTCTATCTTATATGCGGTTCGTTGAGCTTCTTTGATGGTCAGCTTTTCATCTTTCACAATATTAGGGAAGTTTTCTGTCAGCAATTCTTCAGTGATCCTCTCTGTGTTTTGTGTTTTCTCCCCCATTCTGCTTTTGATTGTATCCCACATCATTCTCAGGGTTTCTTCATTCTTTTTTCTGATTTTTCCCTGAAGTTATAGCCAAGTGTTTGTCTTCAATTTGGCTGATGCTTTCTTCCATTGTTTCATACCTCCTCAGCCCTTCCATGACAATGTCCATTTCTAAAATCTTGTTGTTTATCTTTGGGATTTCTAATTGTTGTTTTTGTATGATTTCTAGCTGTGAGTTTATTTTAGCATTTTGTGCCTGTATTATTTTCCTGAATTCTTTCATTTTTTTTGTCTGTATTTTCCATGAATTTGTCTGTCTTTTCCATGAATTTATCTTTTTTTTTTCTCATTTTTATCTGTTTTTTGCCTCAATTTTTGGATAACTTTGAATATTAGAAATTTGAATATCCTTTCAGGTAGTTCTAGTGCCTTTTCTTCTACTGCAAAGTCATCTGGTGTTATATTTTGGAGGCCTACTGGAACCATCCTGTCCTGTTTTTTTATATGTTTTGGTATTGTCTGCTGTCTTTGGGACATTCAGTAGTTGTTTATCGATTGTAGATTTGTTTGTTTCATCCTGCTTTTTTGTTTTATCTGGTTTTGTCTGAGCAGGTGGGATGTGCATTTTTTGTTGTTTGCTTGTCTATGGGCACGATAGTTTTCACCTCTTTGTCCAATGGGTGGGGCCAGTCACTCAGCTCTGGTGCAGCAGGGTAGGTCCAGCTGAAGGGGAAAGGCTGGGATGGGTTGTTTGTGGCACGTACTATGGTCAACAGGGTGAGCCAGTAGTCAGTGCAGGGCAGGTTCCGGTAGGCTGTGCCTATGCTGCTAGGGGTGTGATTTCCAGTGCACGGTGTCAGTAGGCAGGAAGGAGTGGGGAGTTTGTGATGTGTGGAGCTGAGTATGAGAAAGAAGAGAGGAGAGAGAAACAGGAGCCAAAAGAAAAACAAAGAAAAAACAAAGAAACAAAAAAGTGCTGAGGGAGATTGCCATTGGAGTAGAGATAGTAGAAATCGAGAAATGGAGAAAAACAAAAGAGTAAATAAATAAATAAATAAAAATTTAAAAAAAGAAATGCCCCCAGGTATCCCACTGCCATAGCTGCAAAGACGGGGGGAGTAGCTCCCAAGCCACGCAGTACAGCCTGGCTAGAAGGGGCTCCCAAGCCATGAAAATAAAAAGAAAACAAACAAACAAACGAACGAAAAAGGCCCCACGGATCCCACAAGTGTGGCAGCACAAACCGAGAAACAGTTTCCCAGCTGAGCAGCATTTCATAGCCTGTCAAGGTAAAGCAAAGATGGTACATGGAGCCAGGTGTTTCAGAAAGAAGAGGAAGAAGAGGTAAGAGGCAAGAAAGAGACCAAAAGAAGTGGAAAAAAGCAGCACCAGCAACAAAGATATGGCTCTGAGGAAATTGGCCAGTGCGGGCAGGGTGAATCCTAGCTGCAGAGAGCTGGTGCCTCCTGGCTGAGACTTCAGCCATCGAGAAACAGTGGAGGCCGAGCAAGGGAAAAGGATGAGGGAGTAGGAAAGCATGTATCACTGGTTACTGGGTGCTCTGTCTCCTACTGGGAGGTCCGTGAAGCTGCTTTCCTGTGCTCCCTGCGTGCCGATCTCCAGCGTGGGTGGGGTGAATCCAAGCGGCACGAAACTGGCATTTCCTGGCTGGCTGAGCCATCACAACGTTTCTTTTTGTTGTGCATGAGGTCACTATGTGGAATTGGGGGCCAACTCCAGAGCAGCCAACAACAACAAATACGAATATGCTTGCTGCCCAGGAGGGAGACCTAGAGTCAGTCTTGCTTTTCCAATAAATACAAAAGAACAAGTGGTAACAAGTAATCCTGGTTAATATGATAGTCTTTAAAAGACTGGACAGCAATGAGTTCGGTTTTTTGGATTTTTTTTTCTGACTCTTCTTCATCCAGTGGGTTCACATTACTTCATTCAGTGGCTCTGAAACACTTTAGATTTTTGTTATACCTCTTTCTAATTCTTTCCATCTTAACCACCTGGATCTGCTGTCAGCAATCTTGAAAGTTTGATTTAAAACAAAATCAAACACATGTGGAGAAATAGGAACCCTCATCCATTGCTGATAGGAAAGTAAAATGGTCAAGCCACTGTGGAAAACAGTTTGACATTCCTCAAAAAGTTAGATATAGAATTACCAGATGACGCAGTAATTCCACTCCTAGGTATATACCCCATGAGAATTGAAAACATATGTTCACACAAAAACTTGTACACAAATGTGCATAGCAGCATTGTTCATAATAGTCAAAAGTGGAAGCATCCCAAATGTTCATCAACAGATGAACTGATAAACAAAATATGGTATATCCATACGATGGAATATTAGTCAGCCATAAAATGAATGATGTATTGATATATGCTACAACATGGATGAACCCTGAAAACATGCTGAGTGAAAGAAGCCAGTCACGAAGGCTACACATTGTATAATTTCATTTATATGAAATGTCCAGAACAGGCAAATCTGTAGAGACGGAAAGTAGATTAGTGCTTGCCAGAGGCTGGGAGATGGTAGGGAGTTGGGAGGAATGAGGACAAACAAAAAGAGTTTCTCTTGGAGATGATGAAAATGTTCTAAAATTAAATTTAGATAATGGCTGCACACACTGTTAATATATTAAAAATCACTGAATACACTTTAAATAGGTGAATCATACAGTATGTGATTTATATCTCCATAAAGTCATCTTAAAAAAATCAAACATAGTAAGATTTTAAAAAATCTTTTCTTGTTTTGTTATTTTGTTTCTTTATCTCAACAGCCTCATTCTGCTGATGGTAATGCAATGGCTGTTATTCTGTGCCACATATTGTCCTCCATAATGTCCACAATGACCACATATTTTGATTCTAGGCATTTCTGGAGATTTCTTGTTAACCTCTCTCAAGGTATGATTTCTCTTTTACCTGAAATGACTAAAAGGAAATAATTGTGCTTTGATAAGTTCCTCTTTATGTTTGGGAAATAAAAACTGGTTTCTTACAAAATGTGATATGAGGGAAATGACATTTTTACAACTGTAAATTAAATTTTTCTGATATAAGCTTAGAGATTATTCTTTAAATGACATAAGACCATAAAATTATGTGTTTTTTTAAAACAAACCCACTAGAGTGTACACTTTCAAGAAGTTCTAGCACCTTCCAAACAGTCTGTTTATGAGGCTTTGCATTAATGCCAAGATGGATGAAATTATTACTCAAAACATTTATGAAACTCTTATTTTGTTATGTTTACCTCTAAAACCATGATATCTGATTTTTTAATATCCTGAATGGCAATACATTTCTGTCCTTTAATGATGATTTAATTTTTGGAAATAGTCAAAAGTCACCCATGTTTGATAAATAGAAAGATCAAACTGGAGAGCTTTTTTAAAAAAAATTGTTGTGCTTTAAGTGAAAGTTTACAATTGAAGTTAGTCTCTCATACAAAAATTTATACATACATTGTTTGTGGCCCTACTTGCTCTCCCTGTACTGTGACAGCACACTCCTCCTTTCCAC
>NW_004443982.1:9117781-9119345 GCF_000243295.1 Trichechus manatus latirostris | reverse complement strand
GTTCTTATAATAGTGGTCTTATACAATATTTGTCATTTTGCGACTGACTGAATTCACTCAGCATAATGCCCTCCAGATTCCTCCACGTTATAAGATGTTTCACAGATTCATTATTGTTCTTTATAGTTGCGTAGTATTCCATTGTGGGAATATGCCATAATTTGTTTATCCATTCATCCCTTGATGGACACCTAGGTTGTTTCCATCTTTTTGTTATAGTGAACATTGCAGCAATGAACAAGGGTGTGCATATATTTATTCACGTGATGGCTGTTAATTCTCTAGGATATATTCCAAGGAGTGCGATTGCTGGATCGTATGGTACCTCTATTTCTAGCTTTGTAAGGAAGCACCAAATCTGATTTTCAAAGTGGTTGTACCATTTTACATTCCCACCAACAGTGTATAAGTGTCCCAGTCTCTCCAACATTTATTGTTTTGTGTTTTTTGGATTAATGTTAGCCTTTTTGAGGGTGAGATGGTCTCTCATTGTAGTTTTGATTCGCATTTCTCTAATGGCTAATGATCATGAGCATTTCCTCATGTGTCTGTTAGCTGCCTGAATGTCTTCTTTGGCGAAGTTTCTCTTCTGGTGTTTCTGCGTTGTTACTTATGGTTCATATTCTGTTTATGCCAAGTATTAGGCCTCCTAGCATTGTTCCTATTTTTTCTTCCATGATCTTTACCGTTTTTGATTTTATATTTAGGCCTTTGATTCATTTTTGAGTTCATTTTTGTGCATGGTGTGAGGTATGTGTCTTGTTTCACTGTTTTGCAGATGGATATCCAGTTATGCCAGTACCATTTGTTGAAGAGACTGTCTTTTCCCCATTTAACTGACTTTGGGACTTTCTCAAATATCCGCTGCTCATAGGTGGATGAATTTATGTCTGGATTCTCAATTCTGTTCCATTGGTCTATATATCTGTTGTTGTACAAGTACCAGGATGTTTTGACTACTGTGGCAGTATAATAGGTACTAATATCAGGTAGTGTGAGGCCTCGCAGTTTGTTCTCCTTCTTCAATAATGCTTTACTTATCTGGGGCCTCTTCCCTTTCCATTTGAAGTTGGTGATTTGTTTCTCCATCTCATTAAAAAATGCTGTAGGGATCTGGATTGGGATTGCATTGTATCTGTAGATCGCTTTGGGTAGAATTGACATTTTCACAATGTTGAGTCTTCCCATCCATGAGCAAGTATGTTTTTCCACTTATGCAGGTCTCTTTTGGTTTCTTGCAGTAGTGTCTTGTAGTTTTCATTGTATAGGTCTTTTATGTCTCTGGTTAGATTTATTCCTAAGTATTTTTTCTTCTTGGTGGCTATTGTAAGTGGTATTGATTTGGTGATTTCCTCTTCGAAGTTCTCTTTGTTGGTGTAGAGGAATCCAAATGATTTTTGTGTGTTTATCTTGTATCCTGATAGTTTGTTGAAATCTTCTATTCGTCCCAGTAGGTTTCTTCTGGATTCTTTGGGGTTTTCTGCATATAAGATCATATCATCTGCAAATAGAGATACTTTGACTTCTTCCCTACCAATTTGGATGCCCTTTATTTCTTTTTCTA
>NW_004443982.1:9115262-9117360 GCF_000243295.1 Trichechus manatus latirostris | reverse complement strand
TTTTCAATCTCTTCTTTTGTTATAGGTTTATTTAGTTGTTCTACCTCTGATTGTGTTAGTTTAGGTAGGTAGTGAGTTTCTAGAAATTTGTCCATTCCCTCTGGGTTTTCAAATTTGTTAGAGTACAACTTTTCATAGTATTTTCTTAGGCTTCTTTTAATTTCAGTTGTGTCTGTTATGATATCGCCCATCTCATTTCTTATACAGGTTATTTGCTTCCTCTCCTGTTTTTCATTTATCAGCTTGGCCAATGGTTTATTGATTTTGTTGATCTTTTCAAAGAACCAGCTTTTGGTATTGTTAACTCTTTGAATTTATTTTTCTATTCTCTATTTAATTTAATTCTGCTCTAATTCTTAGTATTTCCTTTCTTCTGGCACCCAAAGGCTTCTTTTGTTGCTCTCTTTCTACTTGTTCGAGTTGTATGGTTAATGTTCTGATTTTTGCTGTTTCTTCTTTTTGCATGTCTGCATTTATTGCTATAAACTGACCTCTAAGCACAGTTTTTGCTGTGTCCCAAAGGTTCTGGTAGGGTGTGTTTTCATTCTCGTTTGATTCTATGAATTTCTTTATTCCATCCTTTATTTCTTCCATAATCCAGTAGTTTTTGAGCAAGGTGTTGCTCAGTTTCAATGTGTTTGAATTTTTTTCCTTGCTTTTTCTGTTATTAATTTCTACTTTTATGGCCTTATGGTCAGAAAACATGCTTTGTAGTATTTCAATGCTTTGGATTCTGTTAAGCCTTGCTTTATGGCCTAATATGTGGTCTGTTCTGGAGAATGCTTCATGTGCATTGGAAAAGAAAGTATACTTTCTGCTGTTGGGTGGAGTGTTTAGTATATGTCCATGAAATCAAGTTGGTTGATTGTAGTATTTAGATCTTCTGTGTCTTTATTGAGCTTCTTTCTGGATGTTCTGTCCTTCACTGAAAGTGGAGTGTTGAAGTCTCCTACTATTTTTGTGGAGCTGTCTATCTTTTCTTTTCAATGCTGTTAGAGTTCATTTTATGTATTTTGGAGCCCTGTCTTTGGGTGCTTAAATATTTATTATAGTTATGTCCTCCTGGTATATTGACCCTTTATTCATTATATTGTGTCCTTCCTTATCCTTTGTGTTGGCTTTTACTTTAACGTCTATTTTGTCAGAGATTAATATTGCCACATCTGCTCTTTTTTGAATGTTGTTTGCTTGATATATTTTTTTCCATCCTTTGAGTTTTAGTTTGTTTGTGTCTTTAGGTCTAAGGTGTGTCTCTTGTAGGCAGCATATAGATGGATCGTGTTTTTTTTTATCCATTCTGCCACTCTCTGTCTCTTGTTTGGTGCATTTAGTCCATTTACATTCAGCGTAATTATAGATAAGTATGAGTTTAATGGTGTCATTTTGCTGTCTTTTTTCTGTGTGGCTGACAGTTTCTTTGTTCCATTTAATTATCCATGCTAAGTCATTTTTCTTTATGTATTTTCTTTTCATCTTTTTCATTGTTGTTGATTTTCTATTTGCTGAGTCTTTATATTTTTCTTGTCTTTTTATTTTGATGTGTAAGATTATTAGTTTCCTTTGTGGTTACTTTAATATTTACCCCTATTTTTCTACGTTTAAAACAGTCTTTTATTTCTTTATATTGCCTTGACTTCATCTCCATATGAAAAATCTATGTCCACATTTTTTAGTCCCTCTTGTTTGTTTTAATGTTGTCATCTTTTACATATGATATCTCTGTTTCCCCATTTTCAGTGCTTTAGCTTTGATTTACTTTTGTGACTTCCCTATCTGAGTTTATATCTGGTTGCTCTGTCCTGTGTTCTAGTCTTGTGTTGTTAGCTGATGTTATTGATATTCTAACTGGAGAACTCCCTTTAGTATTTCTTGTAATTTTGGTTTAGGTTTTGCAAATTCCCTAAACTTCTTTTTATCTGGAAATGCCCTAATTTCACCATCATATTTGAGAGACAGTTTTGCTGGATATATAAGTCTTGGCTGGCAGTTTTTATCCTTCAGGGCTTTATATATGTCATCCCATTGCCTTCTAGGCTGCATGGTTTCTGCTGAGTAGTCCAAGCTTATTCTTGTTGACTCTCCTTTGTAGATGACTTTT
>NW_004443982.1:9091095-9115161 GCF_000243295.1 Trichechus manatus latirostris | reverse complement strand
CTGATTTTTCCTCAGATAAGTTGGTGTCAAGTGCTTTATCTTCAGTCTCACTAATTCTGACTTCTAGTGCCTCAATTCTGCTCCTATGACTTCTTATTGAGCTGTCTGATTCTGAATTTTTATTGTTAATCTTCTGGATTTCTGATTGCTGTCTTTCTATGGATTCTTGCAGCCCATTAAATTTGTCATTATGCTCTTGAATAACCTTCTTAAGTTCCTCTACTGCTTTGTCTCTGTGTTCTTTGGATTTCTCTGTGTTTTGTAAGATTTCCTTCCTAATATCTTGAAGAGTTCTGGATATTAATGTTCTGTATTCTGCCTCCCGTAATTCCAAGAAATTGTTTTCCTCCAGAAAATGTGTTGATTCTTTATTTTGGGATCTTGCTGAAGCCATCACGGTCTGCCTCTTTATGTGATTTGATGTTGACTGTTGTCTCCAAGCCATCACTAAGTTATTATAATTTATTCTTTTTATATTTACTTACTGTGTCCTAGCTTCTTGGTTTTTTTTTGTTTTGATATGCCCAAATAAGCTGCTCATGTGAGCTAGTTTGATTGTTGGTGCCTTTGAAGCTCTAAAGTCCTGTCACAAGGTGGTTAGATCTGTTACTAGGTATGTGAGCCCAGGAGTCCATTTACTTTTCTTGTATGGATTCAGCTCAGGTGTCCAGGTAGTCAGTCACCAAGTGTGTAGTGCAGGCCCTCACCTACAGTCCTAGACAGGCATAGGTGACTGGTGTAGGCACAGGTATATGGCTGCAGTAGGGGGTCATGTGCTGAGCAAGGCAGGAGGTTGACGGCTGCCCCTGAGTGTCTGGAAGGAAAGCGTGTCCCTGTTCCCTAGAGTGAGTAGGTAGATGAATTTTACAGCCAGACTATGAGCACCCAATGTTGTTGGCTGTAATGACTGGGGGACACCACTTATTCTTCAACCCCTCTCATGGGTGGCTAGGTGGCATGGTTGGAGCCACCAGTCCTTAGGAACCTGATGTGGGCAGGTGAGGAAACTGCTTAATGGGCAGAGCAGTGTCGAATGTCACAAACTTGCCACTTCACAGCTGAAACAGTTGAAGTTCAACTTCACATATATACCCTGTTGTACTATGGTAATGAGGGCCTATGCTGTTGAAATGGGCCCACACAAGTCTATGCAAGGGTGAAAGGCATTCAAAGTCTGTGGACCCCTTATGCCTGTTCCTAGGCAAAGGGCTGTGCCAACCCTGAGTTCCTGGCTTAGGGGAGCTGGCAGCTTGTTTTTTCCCTGTTTGTTAATTTTTTTTCCCTCTCCAAAGCTGGGAGAATTGCTCAGGGTGCATGACAGGTCCTACTTCCAGCCCAGGGGACTTGGCAATCGCTGAAGCCAGCCCAGGACCCAGGGCAGAGTGGGGAAGGTGGAGATAAATGGGAGAAATGTTTTTCCCAAATGAGGTTTTTTTTTTTGTTTTTTTTTAATCCCTGCAGTAGGCCAGACGCAAGTACTTATCTTTGACTGCTTGAATGCTGCTTCTCACTGGCTCTGGGTGGCCGAGTAGACTGTCTGTCACTAGGTCTCTCCCGATGTGGAAAACGCCTCCCGAGCACCACTGCTCACCTCACCGCACACAAGAGCTGATCCAGCCTGGAGGGCTCAGGCTCCCGCTGGGTCAGATCTGGCAACTCCTCATTGCTTCTGAATCGTCTCTCCCTCCCCCACCATTCAGTCCTATTCCTCAACTTTGTCTTTGATGTTCAGGGCTCCTAGATTGTCATATACAATCAATTCACTTGTTTTTTCAGGTCTTTATTATAAGAGGGACCACAGGAAGCATCTGACTACTCTGAAATCTTGGCCCCACCTCTGGAGAGTATTTTTTAATGTCAAAAACTTTTCTTTCCAGGGTAACTCAAACTAAATCTGAAGGCACTTTTAAAATTCAAGTTTAAAAAATAATTTGAGTAGTGACAGTATTATGAGAATAAGTCTCCAGGTTCTCAACAGACATAATACCAGGGATTTTACACAGATTTTTCCAATAAATTCTTCCAATAGTTCTGCAGGGTAAATATTATTCCCCATTTTACTGACAAGGAAACAAGGTCGGCGAAGCTAAACAGCATTCCCCCAAATAAATCCAGCTGTCCTGAGGCAGAGGTGGTCTTAAAATCTCCAACCTGATGACTCTCCATGGCACCATCTGGGTAACGAATGCTCTCATTCTTAGTTTTAAAAGTTAGTCCCTTTGCTTTACTTTCAGAGTAGTTTGCCATTTTGATTTTTTAAAGTCTGTCTTGAGTGCATGTCCAAGTTTGAAATTAGGCTATGTCTTCCTCAAAGATCTGGGACTTTTCTACCTTTTCAGTCTCCTTTCTCGTCTCCAGTGTTCAGACAGAGAATTACATGTAAAATTTAACCTGGTAAAATTTGAGTGCAGTGCCTTCCTCCTATAATAACACCAAGAATTCCTCAATGTTTGAATACCACTCACCATCATATTTCTCAATTCTCAGGCTTGAAAGTTTGGAGTATTTTTTTTAATATATAAAATTAGTTTCTTTATTTCAAAATAATTTCAAAGGAGTATTTAGTATCAAATAAGAATAATCCTCTTCTACAATTTTATCATAGTATAATCCACAAAGAGTCCGTGGGTAGTGCAAATGGTTACTCGCATAACTAGTAGCCAGAAGTTCGGCGGTTTGAACCCCCCCAGATGTTCTTCAGAAGAGAAGTCTGGAGATCTGCTTCGAAAAGGTTATAACCTTGAAAATCCTACAGAGCAGTTCTACTCTGCACACATGGGGTGGCCGTGAGTCGATTGGCAACTAACAACAACAACAAATAATCTACAAGGCCTTTCTGAAATTGTTATTAAATGATTACATTTCTTATTTCACAGTGTTGATACAAGAATTAGCATATTGTCTGCGGGTCTTAAAAGGTTGTGAGCAGCCTTCTAAGATACAACTATTGATGTCTTCCTGTCCACAGTGAGAGAGTGAAGGAGACCAAAGACTCAAGGGAGCAATTAGTCCAGAAGACTAATGGACCACATGAACCACAGCCTACACAACCCTGAGACCATAAGAACTAGATGGTGCCCAGCTACCACTACCAACTGCTCTGACTGGGATCGCAACAGAGGGTCCTGGACAGAGAGAGAGAAAATTGTAGAACAAAAAAATCAAATTCACAATAAAGACTAGGATTACTGGTCTGACAGAGACTGGAGGAACCCCTGGGACTATGGCCCTAAGACACCCTTCTGACCTGGAAATGAAGCCATTTGAGAAAACCACCTCCCAGCAAACAATAGACAAACATATAAGATAAACAATAATACCCGACAGGAACATACGCCTTAGAACAATCAATTACAAGATGAGAAGGCAGGAAAAGGTAGATAATTAGAACGAAAGAAAATGAGGAAATCAGGGCGGGTATGGGGAGAGTGCTGACACATTGTCAGGAATGAAAGCAAAGTCATGAGACACTTTATGTACAAACTATCGAATGGGAAACTAATTTGCTCTGTAAACTTTCACCTAAAACACAATTTAAAGAAGAAGCTTCTAAATAAAATAAAACAAAAAAGAATTAGTATATTGTGCTAGATCCATGGTTCATTCTAGTTATTGAGTTATTTTCACTTTAAATTCTCATATGTGCCCCATCCCACCCACCACCACTACCCCCAAACCTTTCCATTTGTTTCAATAAATTTGTATTAAACACTTTCTTTTTTTAAGATCTCTCCTAGATACTGTATAGGTGATAGGAAGTTAAAAATATGATTTTAATTCTTAAGCAATTCATAGATTCTTTCAACCTTTCTGTATGTTTGAAATTTCTCAAAAGTTTAGACGGAAACAGTTCTGCATTTGTTATGTGCCCTTGCCAAACTATTTAACTTTTCTGATTTTCATTTTCCTCTTAATAAAATGTAAATGGAGACCATACATGTCAAAGTGTCCAGTTGACACCCAGTAAATATTAAAATATTAATGAATATTAATTAATATCAATTTGACGGCAAAAACATTGCAAATATACAATAATTTTAAAGACATCTGTCACTAATCAATACAGTACATTTTATATACTGAAACAGGCTACTAATAAATAAAATTAGCAAAAATAATTTAAAAATCATAGCAAAACTATTATATTATTACTGTAAATGTTTCTAAACATAAAAAGAATTGTTTGCTATTCTTAAAAGTGGCAGGAGTTCTAAATTAAATACTGTTGTAATAGTCTTTATCAGCAGAACTCTGGAGATTCTCAGGGAAGAAAATTATTCTGAACTTTTAACTCTATAAAAACCATTTACCTGGGTAGGAGGGAGGGAAAAGAGGAAGTCATTGCTTAAGGGACACTGGGCTTCTGTTAAGGGTGATGCAAATATTTGGAAATGGATAGTGGTGATGGTTGCACAACATGATGAATGTAACAATGTCACTGAATTATACGTGTAAAAATGTTGAAATGGCAAATGTTTTATTACATATACTTATAAGAATTTAAAAAAAAGTGTTTACACTGTGTCTAAGCGATCACAAATTCAGAGTCAGTGGAATCCAAATTAACAAGGGTTTGCCACTTTTGGCCTCTGAACTCCTTGGAAAGCCCCCATCCCATGCCTCATCCAATGCTGTGCTTTTCAGCTTATAAGATCAGAAAACATAACCCAAGGGAGCAGGGCCAAAGAAAGGTATTAGGAGGATAATGTTAAAACCTGTAATAAAATTAAAACCATGAGTATAACTGGGGAACTGTCCATCCATGGAATGAGTATATTAGTGTAAATGAATTAAGAGTGAGAAATTAATGAAGTCTATTAATTGAGTTGATTCCTGTAATCTGGTAAAATTCAAATAACATCTTCCTTTTATCGGCCCAGGGACTGCCTGAATGAACACCACGAGAACTTTTGGCAAGCAAGACTAACAATAAGCCAATACTTAAAATCTTTCAGCAGGACCACACTGAGGGTAGCTTAACCACCACTACCATTTGGTTTTCAAGTCCTGAGTTCCTGGAATTAGTAAGAGTAATAATAATAGGGAACACTTACATAATACTACCTATGTGCCAAGTAGAGTTCTAAGTTTGCTCACTTCATCTTCACAAATACAAAGTAGGAGCCATTATTGTCATCCCCATTCTACAGGTGAGGAGATAAAGGGATAGGTAAGTTAAAAGATTTGCCCAGGGTCATGCAGCTACTAGGTGATGAAACCAGAATTTAAATGTGATCTAAACTCCTATAGGAGTGCCTGGGTGGTGCAAACAGTTAAGTGCTTGGCTGCTAACTGAAAGGTTGGAGAATCAAGTTCACCCAGATGCACCTCAAAAGAAAGGCCTGGGGATTTACTTCCAAGAAATCAGCCATTGAAAACCCTATGGAACACAGTTCTACTCTGACACACGTGGCTTTGCCATTAGTCAGAATCCACTTTAGGGCAACTGGTTTGGTTTGGTTTTTCTAAAACCCCAAAACCACACTACACGCATAAACATTGATATCCTAGGCATTAGTGAGCTGAAATGGACTGGTATTGGCCATTTTGAATCAGACAATCATATGGTCTACTATGCCAGGAATGACAAATTAAGAGGAATGACGTTGCATTCATCGTCAAAAAGAACATTTCAAGATCTATCCTGAAGTACAACACTGTCAGTGATAGGATAATATCCATATGCCTATAAGGAAGACCAGTTAATACAACTATTATTCAAATTTACGCACCAACTACTAAGATCAAAGATGAAGAAATTGAAGATTTTTACCAACTTCTGCAGTCTGAAATTGGTTAAACATGCAATCAGGATGCGTTGATAATTACTGGTGATTGGAATGCGAAAGTTGGAAACGAAGAAGGATCAGTAGTTGGAAAATATGGCCTTGGTGATAGAAATGATGCCGTAGATCGCATGATTGAATTTGCAAGACCAACAACTTTTTCACTGCAAATACCATTTTTCAACAACATAAACACCAACTATACACGTGGACCTCACCAGATGGAATACACAGGAATCAAATTGACTACATCTGTGGAAAGAGATGATGGAAAAGCTCAATATCAGATGAGTTGTGGAATGACATCAGGAGCATCATACATGAAGAAAGCAAGAGGTCATTAAAAAGACAGGAAAGGAAGAGAAGACTAAAATGGATGTCAGAAGAGACTCTGAAACGTGCTTTTGAACCTAGAGTAGCTAAAGCAAATGGAAGAAATGATGAAGTAAAAGAGCTGAACAGAAGATTTCAAAGGGCAACTCGAGAAGACAAAGTAAAGCATCATAATAACATGCGCAAAGACCTGGAGTTAGAAAACCAAAAAGGAAGAAGACACCCAGCATTTCTCAAATTGAAAGAACTGAAGAAGAAATCCAAGCCTAAATTGCAATATCGAAGGATTCTATGGGAAAAATACTGAATAATGCAGGAAGCATCAAAAGAAGATGGAAGGAATACACAGAGTTACTGTACCAAAAAGAATTGGGCGACATAGTCATTTCAGGAGGGTAGCATATGATCAAGAACCAATGCTACTGAAGGGAGAAGTGCAAGCTGCACTGAAGACATTGGCAAAAAACAAGGCTCCAGGAATTGACGGAATATCAATTGAGATGTTTCCACAAACAGATGCAGTGCTGGAAGTGCTCACTCATCTGTGCCAAGAAATTTGGAAGACAGCTACCTGGTCAACCAACTGGAAGAGATCTATATTTATGCCTATTCCAAAGAAAGGTGATCCAACAGAATGTGGAAATTATCAAACAATATCATTAATATTACATGCAAGTAAAATTTTGCTGAAGATTATTCAAAAGCGGCTGCAGCAGTACATCGACAGGGAACTGCCAGAAATTCAAGCTAGATTCAGAAGAGGACGTGGAACGAAGGATATCATTGCTGATGTCAGACGGATCTTAGCTGAAAGCAGAGAGTACCAGAAAGATGTTTACCTGTATTTCATTGACCATGTAAATGCATCCAACTGTGTGAATCATGACAAATTATGGATAACATTGTAAGGAATGAGAATTTCAGAACATTTAATCGTGCTCATGAGGAACCTATACATAGACCAAGAGGTAGTCATTCGAACAGAACAAGAGGATACTGCGCGATTTAAATCCAGGAAAGGTGTGCACCAGCGTTGTATCCTTCCACCATATTTATTCAATCTGTATGCTGAACAAATAATCTGAGAAGCTGGACTATATGAAGAAGAACGTGGCATCCGAATTGGAGGAAGACTCATTAGCAACCTGCGATATGCAGATGACACAACCTTGCTTGCTGAAAGTGAAGAAGACTTGAAGCACTTACTGATGAAGATTAAAGACCACAGCCTTCAATATGGTTTACACTTCAACATAAGGACAACAAAAATCCTCATAACTGGACCAATAAGCAACATCATGATAAATGGAGAAAATATTGACATCAAGGATTTCATTTTACTTGGATCCATAATCAACGCCCATGGAATCAGCAGTCAGGAAATCAAACGACGTATTGCATTGGGCAAACCTGCTGCAAAAGACCTCTTTGGAGTGTTAAAAAGCAAAGATGTCACTTTAAGGACTAAGGTGCACCTGATCCAAGCCATGGTGTTTTCAATCGCCTCATATGCATTCGAAAGCTAGACAATGAATAAGGAAGACGGAAGAAGAACAAATGCCTTTGAATTATGGTGTTTTTGAAGAATATTGGACTGCCAAAAGAATGAACAAATCTGTCCATTTCAGCTCACTAATCATTTTACTTGGAAGACGTATAGCCAGAATGCTCCTTAGAAGCAAAAACAGTGAGACTCACATACTTTGGACATGTTATCAGAAGGGATCAGTCCCTGGAACAGGACATCATGCTTGGTAAAGTAGAGGGTCAACGAAAAAAAGGAAGACCCTAAATGAGATGGATTGACAGACACAGTAGCTGAAACAACGGACTCAAGCACAACAATGATCATGAGGATGGTGCAGGACTGGGCAGTGTTTCTTTCTGTTGTACATAGGGTCACTATGAGCTGGAACCGACTCGGTGGCACCTAACAACACCAGCACACTGCCTATGCTGCCTCTAATGTGAAGGGACTTGGCCATAAGGAAAAAGCTGGCAGTTAAGGACAGTCTCTTTTCCATGGACCAGGAAGATTTTGCCTAGCAGTGTATTCATAAGCTCATCAAGAAAAAAAAGTGTGAATCTTCAAATAAAGATGATTGGAACAATTTGCCTTCTAATGAGAAAAAAACTCAACCTTTCTGACCTTGCTAATTGATTCCCTTCTGTGATAGATCACATTACTCTTCCCAGTTCTTCCTCCTTCCCTGTAGCTACATCCCTTACCATGTAATTTGCAATTCCATCCCGTAGAAGTGAAATCTGTTTCTCCACTCCTTGACTTTAGACTCAGCCATGGGATTCGCACTGACCAGAGGGATGTTACAAGTGATGTAAGCAGGGGCTTGAAATGTGCTTACATATTTGGGCTTCTTTTCTTTGGCTTACCATCACCAAGAGAATCATATGCTCTGGTGAGCACTCGGGTCCTAGGTAGGTGAGAGACACAGGGAGCAGGGCTGCACCCAATCTGGGCTTTGAGACAACTTCAGCTGAGCCAGCCTACATCAGCAGACTCCAGCCAACCTGCAGAGGTGTGAGTGAAATGAATGATAGTTGTTTTAAGCCACGGAGTTTTGGAGTGGTTAGCTTTACAGAAAGATTATGGTAGTAATTGACAGATAACCTATTCCATTTGCTTTTCTACTGTAGGTACCAATTCCTTCCACACATGAATACACTGAGAAACATTTGCCTATATTCATTTATAGCAGATACCCACAACCACCTTTCCTTCTTCCATTACCTTTCTCCATATATTACCACACTCATCTTTTTTTTCTCCTTCACACTTCTGACACTTCCTCCTGATCCAGAAACTGCCTCTGTGATTGGATTTATGGCATTGTGGCCCTGAAGGTAACACAACTGATCACCATTGATCTCTACTCATACAAACACTGAGATTTTATTGGTTAAGATAATCCAAACAAATATGTTCAGGAGAAAAATACAGAGGCCAGTTTTCGAAAGCCAACAACTCACCAATTCTCTCAGTTTGGTTTATGAAGTGATTCTGAGAGACTACGTGCTATTTCCTACTAGTCTGGATTTAATCAATCACCACCTGCCCCTTTTCAGTAAAGGTGCCGTATTAGTCATTTAGACGGTGGTGGAAACTTAAGTCACTCTTCCAAAAGTTTTTATATTCAATTTATATTAAAATAATTTCAAACACACTCATAAAAGTTGCAAGACTAGTACAATGCAATCTTGCACACCCTTCGCCCACATTCAGAAATTAACATTTTGTCACATTTGCTTTATCATTGTCTTTCTTTCTCTATTTTTTTTTCTGAACCTTTTGAGAGTAGATTGCAGATATCATGCTCCTTTACTCCTAATTTCTTCAGTGTGCATTTCCTATGAACAAGGACATTCTCTTACATGACCGCAGCCCAATTATTAAAATGAGAACATCTAACTTTGATGTAATGCTATTATCTGATACACAGTCTGTATTTGAATTTTGCCAATTGTCCCAATAATATCCTTTATGACATTTTTCCTCCCTTGATCCAGAATCCAATTCAAGATCACAGATTGCATTTAATTGCGTGTATCTTTAGTCTCCTTTAATCTAGAACAGCTCCTTAGCCTTTCTTTATCTTTCATAACATCAGTATTTTTGAATAGTACAAGCCAGTTATTTCGTAGAATGTCTTTCAATTTAGTATTATCTGAGATCTCCTCAAGGTTAGATTCAGGTTATGTATTTTTAATAGGAGTGTTACATAGGTGGAATTTACATGTTGAATTCTAGTTCTAATTGTGATGAAGATGGTATGTAATATAATTTAAGGATTCTGTCGGGTGAAGAAATATTTTTGAGGAAGGAGAATTTAGCTATTCTACCTCTATTTGAAGCCAATATTATGTCTCTGTGGTATATTCTCTGTGATTTAAAAGAATAATATAATCTAATGAGCGCATACTGTAACTACTGTCATGTAGTAATTACAGGAAGATTTTGGCTCCATATAAAAAAAATTTAAATATAAGTATAAAAGAATATAAAATATATTAAGATATATTTTATTTTAGATTTTACATAAAATATATAAAAGAATATACATATAAATATAAAAGAATATAAATACAAAAGAACCACATAAAGATGCCTTCAGTTTTGTGAGCTCCCTAACTCTGAACAAGAGCTTATTGGGGAAGGTAGGGAGGTCATTTAGGCATCAGACAAGGACTGAACTAGACATCTTGAAGGTACTTTCTAACCCTGATACGTGTTCCAGGAAGGCTGATATTTGGGTTCACTCCAGCTTTCTAATTTCAGGCAACAGGCAATTTTTTAGTATAGTAAGCATGTATATATCATATGAAAAGATGCTCAAGTTCACTCAAAATTAGAGAAATGCAAATAAAAACTACGCTGAGATACCATCTTTTATCTATGAGATTGACAAAAATCTAAAAGTTCAGTAACACTCTGTTGGTGAGGATGTGGGGAGAAAGAAACGCTCATGTATTTACTGGTGGAAGTGCAATTTGGTATGCAATCTCTTTGGAGGATAATTTAGCAATAGCTGTCAAAATAACAAATGCATTTACCCTCCAATAAGCAATTAAACTTTTGTTTTTGTTGTTATTAGGTATCATCAAGTCGATTCCGACTCATAGCGACCCTGTGTATAACAGAACAAAATGTTGCTTTGTCCTGTGCCATCCTCACAATAGTAGGCATGTTTGAGCCCATTGTTGCAGCCACTGTGTCAATCCATCTCTTTGAGGGTCTTCCTCTTTTTCACTGGCCCTCTACTTCACCAGGCATGATGTCCTTCTCCAGGGACTGGTCCCTCCTGATAACATGTCCAAGGCATGTAAGACGAAGTCTCGCCGTCCTAGCTTCTAAGGAGCATTCTGCCTGTACTTTTTCCAAGACAGATCTGTTCGTTCTTCTGGCAGTCCATGGTATATTCAGTATTCTTCAGCAACACCATAATTCAAATGCGTTAGGGAATTTATTTTACAGATATACTCACAAACATAGAAAATGGCCTAAATACAAGGTTATTCAATGCAGCACTTTTGGTAACAGCAAAATATTGAAAACAATGCAAATGCCTATCAATAGTTGTTGTTAGTTACCATTGAGTGGGCTCTGATTCATAGCAGCCTTATGTATAACAGAACAAAACGTTGTGGTCTTGCACCATCTTCCTAATTATTGGTATGTTTGAGTCCATTATTGCAGCTATTGTGTCAATCCATCTCATTGAGGATTTCCCTCATTTTCACTGATTCTCTACTTTACAAAGCTTGATTTCCATCAACGAGAAACTGGTTAAATATATTTTTATATATCTACACAATGGAATACCATGTAGATGTTAAAAAAAAAAGAGAGAGAGAGCGAGAGAGAGAAAAGGAAGTTCTCTATGTACTGATTTAGAAAGAGCTCCAAAATATATTAAGTGAAAGTATGCAAGTTTTTATATGCAGAAGAGTTTTAATAATATGCTTTCTTTGATATAAAAGGAGGGACTAAAAGTCTATATTCGCATTTGCTTGTATACCCACATAAAAACTAAGAACAATAGTGAGGGAAGATGTCTTGGCAGATGGGGGTAAAAAATTAGAGAGACTTTTTACTGTATATCCTTTTGTGCTTTCAGGT
The DNA here is from genome assembly GCF_000243295.1 of Trichechus manatus latirostris. NCBI lineage: Eukaryota > Metazoa > Chordata > Mammalia > Sirenia > Trichechidae > Trichechus > Trichechus manatus. The sequence continues at coordinate 9,103,407 of NW_004443982.1, read as the reverse complement.
TTTTGAATCATATGAATATATTAACTATTCAAAAAATAAATTTAAAACTAAATAAAAAGAATGAAGAGAAAGTGATGAATAAAAAAATGAATCTATGTTTCCCTTCTTGTCTACCTGGAGTTATGAACTTGAGAGGCAACTTTTTCTCTGTTAAATGTGATAATATGAGCCCCAGGTATCAAAAGGCATTCTCAGCAGTGCTTGGGAAAAAAAAACAGAAAGATGTGCTTAATTTTTTTCTTCTAGGAAACCAAATGTGCATGCATTTACGTAAGTATAGTGAGCAGACCCTGTCGGTGCTCTACTCAAATCCCCTTGGGTCCCTTTTACACTTTCTGTGAGCACCCCCCCCCCCATTCTGTGTGCTTTGCTTCTAATGGCCTACACCTGTAACTCTTTTTGGAGGCCTGCCCTTGGGCTATTCGAGCTGCTCTCCCCACTTGCACAGAGAGCCAGAAATGCCTGGGAGTTCACTTCCTCTAGGGCAGCCTTAACCAATGACTGACTTGTGCAGGAGTATGAAATCCTAGCTCCTTGCTACAATTGGAGGTATAACTTATGTTCCAGAACACTCCACAGGATCAGGCTGAGGCTGGGCTTTGCTTGAAATTGAACCCTTGCCTTGCTTCTTCTCTTTTCTTGTCCTGCTTCTCCAATTCCCTTACTGGTTCCTCCTGGGAGCACTTCCTTAATAAATCATTTGTATATGAATCTGTGTCTCAGGATCTCCTGGAGAACATGACCAAAGACATATGGTTTATTAGATTTGGAATGGCTGTAACATGACATCAAAGTATGATTTTTTCCTGACAGATAAATCTGAGAAATTGGAGCATCATTATGATAAATTCCAATCATACATTGCAGGTACTCCAGCTTATACCACACTATACAATTATTTTATGATGCACAATAATTTTAATACCAGTATCTATGAGCAAATGGGCTCATACCAAACTTAATGATATTGTCAGTTCAGTCAACATGAAAGTCCTGCCCCTAGGGTCTAGTATTTTAAAGGATTGTAAATGGAATCCACAATAATTTAGGTAGACCAATAAGAAGGTAACAAAAGAAAAAATTCCCATGTCATCTTGGGTTGTCTGCTAACCTTCTGAAGTGTGAGATCTGATTACTCTTATCATTATTTTTGCATGCCTACCGAAAGATGTCATTAGAACTCAAAGAAGAATGCAGCTAACTTAACAAATGCATATTTGCATTTCTTCCCTGTAAAAGCCCACTTCTTCAAACACAACCCAGTTTTTGCTCTTAAAAAAAGACCAGTTTCCTGTGCAAATTTTTCCATTTCCCCTTTCCCTAGAAACATCATCTTGGTATCTGTAATTTTCCTACAGGTAAGGGCTTTGGTCAAATATTTGATCATTTAAGAAGCATCCATAGTGCAGTAAAAGCCAGGGAGAATATTCTTGCCCTTTACAGGCTTCCGGACAAGAGGTGTTAACATCCATATTGTTGTTGTTGTTAGTTGCTGTGGAGTCAGCTCTGACTCATGGGGACCTTATGTATAACAGAAGAAAACATCGGGTCGTGTGCCATCTTGATAATCATTGGTATGGTTGAGTCCGTTGTTGTGGCTATGAGTCAATCAAGCTCATGGAGGGTGTCATGGATTGAATTGTGTCCCCCAAAATATCTGTAAACGTGGCTAGGTCATGATTCCCAGTATTGTGTGATTGTCCACCATTTTGTCATCTGATGGCGATTTTCCTATCCGTTGTAAATCCTATCTCTATGATGCTAATGAGATGGGATTAGCAGCAGTTATGTGGACTCAATCTACAAGATTAATCTACAATTAAGCCCATCTATTTTGAGATATAAAAGAGAGAAGTCAGTAGAGAGACAGGGGGACCTCATACCACCAAGAAAGAAGCACCAGGAGCAGAGCACATCCTTTGGACCCAGGATCCCTGCGCTGAGAAACTCCTCGACCAGGGAAGATTGATGATAAGGACTTTCCCCTAGAGTCGACAAAGCCTTCCGCTGGAGATGGCTCCCTAAATTCTGATTTCTAGCCTCCTAGACTGTGAGAGAATAAATTTCTCTTTGTTAAAGCCATCCACTTGTGGTATTTCTGTTATAACAGCACTAGATAACTAAGACAGAGGGCTTCCCTTGTTTTAACTGACCTCTATTTTACCAACCATGATGTTCTTTTTTGGCAATTGCTCTTTCCTGATGATGTGTCCAAAGTATGCAAGCCAAAGTCTTGCCAATCCAGCCTACTGCCTGTTTTTGTACCACCCATGAGCTAAGAATACTTTTTACATATTTAAATCACTGAAAAAAAAATCAAGAAAGACTACTTTGTGACATGTAAAAATTATGTGAAATTTGTATCTTTTTAATTTTTTTCAGTGCTTCAAGAAATATTCCTAATATAGCTTATTGGTTTAAGTATTTTTCTAGGTACTTGGGAGTTATCAGTGCACAAAACATTAAAATAATTTTGCTTTCATGAAACTTGCATTCTGGTTGAGAGAAGCAGACAACAAGCAATGTACCTAAGTTAAGTAACATAATATATTAGGATGTTATAAATTCTATTGAAAATGGAGAAGAAGAGCAGGACATGAGTAAAGAAAAACATGGGAGTAGGAATGAGTTATGAAGTCATTGGTGGTTCAGTGGTAGAATTCCCACTTTCTATGTGAGAGACCTGGATTCAGTTCCAGCCAATGTGCCTTACAAGCAGCTATCACCCAACTGTCCATGGAGGCTTGCATGTTGCTATGATTCTGAACACGTTTCAGCAGATGCATGATGTGGAATCACCTTACTTAAAAAAGCAATTTGTAGTCCAAAGGACTAACGGCCCACACAAACCACAACTTCCACTAGTCTGAGATCAGAAGAACTAGATGGTGCCCAGCTACCACTACTGACCACTCTGACCAGGATCACAATAGAGGGTCCCAGACAGAAAGGGAGAAAAATGTAGAACAAAATCCAAATTCATAAAAATGACCAGACTTACTGGTCTGAAAGAGACTAGAGGGATTCCCAAGACTATGGCCCTTAGTCATCCTTCTAACTTGGATTTGAAGCCACTCCCGGAGATCACCTTTCAACCAAATAATAGACAGTCCTATGAAATAAACAATGACACTTGTGACGAAAGTGTTCCTTAGAACAATCGACTATAAGAGACCAGAAAGGCAACATTTGCTCAAAAGCAAAAATGAGAAGGCAGGAAGGGGCAGGAAAACCAGATGGAAAAAAATGGAAATGGGGAACTCAAGGTGGAAACGGAGAGAGTGATTACATACTGCAGGAATTGCAACCAATGTCAAGGAACACTTTATGTATAAATTTTTGAATGGGAAACTAACTTACTCTGTAAACTTTCACCTAAAGCACAATTTAAAAAAAGCAATTTGGCTTTTTGGTCCTGGTTCCAAAGCCAAGCCCAGTCTGAACTTTTTTGGGATTTACTGGGGTGTCTCTCCCAGGAACTGAATTTTACCAAGATTGGTGGAGGGTGGGTGGCGCCCAGTAGTTGACCTTTACTGGGATTGGCTGGTGGGCCCTGCCTGGTCTGACCGTTACTGAAATTGGCTGGGAGGGCCCCACCCTGTAGCTGACCTTTACACAGATTGGTTGGGGGGGGTCCCCCCATCCTCCCCTCACTAGTGACTGATAAAAACTCTAGAACACTTAAGGCTCAGATGAAGCCTCCTGATCCATGAGAGTCAGGAGACTCAGGAGAGGAGCATGTTCCCATGCTATATGACTCTCTCAAACCAGGTAAAGCCACAACTCAGTGGAAGCAGAAGAAGCGCAGACAATGAGCAGACCCAAATGGTGATAGCATCGTGTAAAGACCAAACTCTGGAGGAGAGCTGAGAGGAGCAACCAATAGCCAGGTTCTCCAAGTGATGTCATTGAGTTTCCTGTTTGAAAATTTCCTGATGAGTGAGAATTAACATTGTTTTTTGGGAAGGGTCAGCAGGTCCCCTTTGAGATGTAAGTGGGTCTCTTTTTAGACTTCGAGGTCCCATGATGGTACTCCTCCCAAACCTCACCCTTTGCATATCTTTGTTTCTGTCTATATCCTTCTCTGTTATTAAAGTTGTTATTGCAGTTATGTTCTTTCCATGAGTTCTCTGTGACTGTTCCAATGAATTATCGAACCCAATAGAGAAAGAGTGTCATAAAGGGAATGACTGGTATCATAAATGGTGGAGAAGTTGGAGAACGGGGGTATACTTGTACTCTACCTCATGGAAACCAGTTTTGTGCTGATTCTTAGCCTCAGGGTTATCATGTCAGTTGGTGTCCAAGAAAGTTTACCTATTTTAGCAGAGCTTCTGGACTAAGATGGAATAGAAAGAAAGACCTGGCAATCTACCCCCAAAAATCAGCCAGTGAAAACCCTATGGATCACAATGGTCCAATCCAAAACCAATCTTGGGGATGGCACAGGACTGAGCAGCATTTTGTTCTATCATGCATGGGGTCATCATGAGTCAGGGGCCATTTCCACGGCAGGTAACAACAACAGGAATGAGTTATAACATTGAATAGGATGTTCATAATAAGACTCTTATTGATAATACTACTTTTTCAAATATTTTAAGGAGATGAGGGAAGATAACTTTATTTCTTCCTTTACAATCCATAGCTGTATATATATTTTAAAAGACATTTTAAAAGAGCAGTTTTAGGTTTACAGAAAAATTATGCAGAAAGTACAGAGTTTCCATATACTCCCTCCCCCCCTGCACATCATTTCTCCTATTAACATCTTGCATTCCTGTGGTACCTTCATTACAACTGACGAACAAATATTGGTACGTTATTATTACCTAAAGTCCATAGTTTGCATTAGGGTTTGCTTTTCCTGTTTACAGTTCTGTGGGTTTTGACAAATGCTTAATGCCATGTGTCTACCATTCCACTATCATACAGAATATTTTCAATGCCTTAAAAATGCCCTGTGTTCCATGAAATTCAAATGGCAGTGTCCATAATTTAAGTTTTATTGAAACACAGCCTTGCTCATTTGTTTATGTATTATTTACAGCTGCTTTTATGCTATCCCAGCACTGTTGAGTAGTTGCGACAGAGATAGTATGGACCTTTGTGGCAGGCAGAATGATGGCCCCCCAGAGATGCCCAGACTTATCCCTGGAACCTGTGAATACCTTACCTTACATGGTGTTGTGGATTAAATTGTGTCCCCCCAAAACATTGTTGGATTCCTAACCCTTATACCTGTGTATGTAATCCTGTTTGGGAATGGGGTTTTCTTTGTTATGTTAATGAGACTGTATCAGTACAGGGTGTGTCCTAAACCTAATCACTTCTGAGTTATAAAAAGAACAGGTTAGAGACAAACTGGGGAAGATAGATGCCATGTGAAGATGGCCAAAGAAACAAGGAATGCTAGAACTAGAGAAACTGAAAGAGACAAGAATCTTCCCCCAGAGCCAACAGAGAGAGAGCCTTCGCCTAGAGCCACTGCCCTAAATTCAGACTTGTAGCCTCCTGAATTGTGAGAAAATAAATTTCTGTTCTTTAAAGCCAGCCACTTGTGGTATTTCTTTACAGCAGCACTAAGAAACTAAGTAAGACTCATGATAAAAGGAATTTTGCAGATATAGTTAAGGTTCTGGACCTCAAGATAGGGAGACTATCCTGGATCATCCAGAGAGGCCCAATCTAATCACATAAATCCTTAAAGGCAAATAACTTTTTCCAGCTGAAGTCAAGGAAATGTGACAGAGGGAAGTGTCAGGGGAATTTGAAGAGTGAGAAGGATTTGATGCACTGTTGCTGGTTTGCAGATGGATGGGGCAACATGACGGGAAATGCAGGCTGCCTTAAGGGAGAGAGGCTGACAGCCAGCAAGGAAAGGAGGACATCAGTCACGTTGAACTGAATTATGCCAGTAACCTGAATGAGTTTGGATGCAGATTCTTCCGCAGAGCTTCCAGAAACGAATGTGGGCCTGCCAATACCTTGATTTCGGTCTTATAAGAACCTCAGCAGACAGCCAGCAGAGAGGCACAGTGCTGGACTTCCAGCCAAAGAACTGTGAGATAATAATGGGTGTTGTTTTAAGCCACTAAGTTTGCAGTAATTTGTTACAGTAGCAATAGGAAATGAATATACCCTCAAAGTCTAAAATACTACCTGAACTTTTCCAGATAAAGTTGACCAAACCCTGATCTGGATCCTTGCTATGCAAACTGGGGTCCTCAAATCAAAAGCATTGGTATCTCCCAGAGCTTATTAGAAATGCAGCATCTCAGGCCTCACCCTAGACCTACTGAATCAGAATCTACATTTTAACCAGACCCTTGGGTGATTCAGTGATTATTTTGCACATTAAAGTATGAGAAGCACTAGTCTGTAGTTCATCTTGCCGTTGTCTCAGTTGTTATCAAGATGTTCTTAGTTGCTTTTGCCTGGATAGAGAGGTGAGCAGAAACACACAGAGAAATGGTGACATTAGAAGAAAGCTGGAAGTTGGACTAAGCTGGCTATTCCATAGTTACCGTCACAATCAAAAGTATCCTCATCTTCATCCTCAGCATTAGTATCATCACATTCATCATCACATCAAAGCAACATCAAGCACACACTTCTGGTACCTCTACTGCAAATGCTTATTGCATATATTACTTGGATCTGTCAACTCCCTAGAAGACCACCTCAAGTACCTATTGACCAAGCAAAGCTAAGCTGACTCACTGTAGTAAGGGAGAACGTACGCTTGGTGGAGTCTTAGGAGATCTCAAAATGAGGAAATTAGCAAAGGATGATTATGAGGTTTTAAGGCCTGGTGTGGGTGATTTCAAAGGGGATTTTACAAAGCAGAGTACTGGTTGGGATTGGGCAGAGTTTATGGCATACTAAATTTGGATTGGCGAGCACAATGAGAAGAATCTTGATGAGCAAATTTGTCATTTAATGTGACCTAAGCTGGGTTTCCATAAAGGTAAACCGGTTCCAGGTCTCAGGCTCAGTCTTCTGTACAATACAAACCTTTCCGGAAGGTATGCAGATGTCTTAGTTACCAAGTGCTGCCATAACAGAAATACCACAAGTGAGTAGCTTTAAAGAACAGAAATTTATTTTCTCACTGTCCAGGAGGCTAGAAGTTCGAGTTCATAATGTGTCTCTAGGGGGATGTCCTTCCTTGTTGGTAACCTGGGCCTTCCTTGGAATTCTCAGTGTTTCTTAGCATTCCTTGGTATCTGTCTTCCCCCTGTGTGTGTCACTGTGTCTATTCTGCTCTTTTTATAACTCAAAAGTGATTAGGTTTAGGACCCACACCACACTAGTATGACCTCATTAACATAATGAAAGAAAAACTCTGTGTCCAAACATATTTTTAGATACAGGGTTAGGATTTCAACACATATTTTGGGGGGACACAATTCAATCCATAACAGCAGGTAAGTCCTTTCCAGTCATTTATACCCAACAGGAATATGTTTGGCTGACAGCTTTCTGAGAGTACAGGTTGATAGGGAAAGATGAGCTTGAACTAGAGTCCCGGCTAAGAGAGGAGGGAATCTCAGTTTTTTTTCTTGATCTGATCCTACATTTGGTTATCCAGCCATGCTATTTTTTCCTTGCAGCAAAGTAGAATTCTCCTTTCCCATTCTTCAGCCAGCACTATTAATATACTACATATAACTAAGAAAAAAATAGCAAGTTCTATCCATCTATGTATAGGCACTGATTTTTTAAAAAAGGACATTAATTCATTTACTTATTTAGTATCCATTTTCTTCTACTGCAACATATTCTTCCTTGGTAAGGGACTCATTCACCATTCCATCCCTAGAACTTTGCCATGCACAAATTAAGTGCTTGATAAATATTTGTAGAGTAAATGAAAGTAGAGTATTGACATTTGGATAAATATATTAAACTACCGTAGGATATATATGGATATAGAGGTCAGGCAGAAAATGCCTCCCCCTCACTTATATCTTGCTGGTTAAATAAATCAATTTCTAGTTAAGATCTGTTCAAATCCCACTGATTGTGATAGTAGGGTTTTTGCGGAGTGGGGGCAGGAAGGTGGTAGTCTTAGTTTCCTAGGGCTGCCGTAGCAAAATACTATCAAGTGGGGGGCCTTAGAGAACAGAAACTTATTGTCTCACAGTTCTGGAGGCTAACAGTGAGAGAGCAGGGTATTAGCATGTCAACTGCCCTGAGGGCTTTGAGAAAGGAATGGTTTCATGCCTCTCTCCTAGTTTCTGGTGGCTGCCTGCAGTTTTGGTGTCTGTCTTCCCCATGTGTGTGTCTCTCTCTCTATGTCTGCCCTCCTCTTTTATAAAACACCAGTCACATAGGATTAGAACCCACCCTGTTCCAGTAAAGGAGCCCTGGTAGCACAGTGGTTAACCACTTGGCTGCTAACCAAAACGTTTGCAGTTCAAATCCATCAGCTGCTCTGCGGGAGAAGATGCAGCAGTCTGCTTCCATAGAGATTACAGCCTTGGAAACCCTATGGAGCAGTTCTACCCTGTCTTATAGGGTTGCTATGAGTCGGAATCGACTGGATGGCAACAGGTTTTCTACTCCAGCATGACCTCATTAACTTGACTGATAACATCTGCAAAGAGAAACCTGATTTCCCCAAACAAGGTCACATGCACTATCACAGGTACAGGGGTTAAGACTTGAAAATATCTTTTTAGGGGCTACAGTTTAATCCATATCAGTGGTAATAGAAGTTTGAAATAGAAATAAATAACTTGGTTACTATTCTAGTCTTAGAAGATTTAAGGTAGGGTGCACCTCAACTGCATCTAAACTGTGGGATGAAGATGAACCTCTGAAACCACATCACAACATGATGTCCTGTGATACAGGTTATTTTTCATAACAAAAATGGAAGCTAGCTTGTATGGTCCTCTTTGAAGCAGCCAGTATGTATTAAGGCAGAGAAAATTATTGTAATGATTGATTTTAATTTAGGACAACTCTGTCTTTAATAAATGAAATTTTCTCTCTCTCTTAAAAAAAATCTAAAATATCTTGTAGAGGTTGTCAAGAGAGGAGAGAGCTAAGCTTTGCAGGAAAAAAAGATAGAACGATGTTCTTATGGGGAATTCTGAAGAGTATTAAAATTGACTAATTCATTAGAAGAGCTTTTGTGAGCTTATTACAGGTCCTTCATTAGTAGGACTTCCAAAAGAGATTAACGGGCTTTTTAATGCAAAATGAACAGTACATCTTGCTTTGATGTTTCCTAAATATCTGACTTTTCGAAAATAGAGTAAGTAGAAATAAAAACCATACTTGTTTTCAGCTTTCCCAATGACTTTAAATGTTCTTTTGTATGATTCAGACAGTTTAGCAATTTGTTTGCTTGCTATTTCGTTTCATAAAACCTTTATCTCATGCACCAAATATTTTTATGAGTGTGTGCAAACATGCTTTATTAATGACTAGCATGTTCCAAGTTTAAAATGCAATTTTAGCCTTCTGTTATATTGTTGGAACCCTGGTGGTGCAGTACTTTAAGTGTCTGACTGCTAACCAAAAGGCTGGCAGTTCAAATCCATCAGCCGCTTTTGGAAACCCTGTGGGGCAGTTCTACTCTGTCCTATAGGGTTGCTATGAGTCAGAATGGACTTGACAGCAACAGGTTTGGTTTTTTTGGGTTATATTGTTGTTGTTTGCCATCAAGTCGATTCCAACTCATAGCTACCTTATAGACTCCATCATAATTCCCTCATTCTCTGACAGGGCCATAGTTCTGTATAAAACTACGTAAAAATAATAATCTTCCTCATTGTGTAGCTGCTGTTGGGTCAACTCCCCAGGTATCTGATGCGCTTAAGGCTATGTGAAAAACAGTCTTCAGTGCAAACTTTGCATCTTCTCTTTAAAAAGTCTCAATTTATGTCCCACAAAATTATATACATCCTCCATCTAGCCACTGTTAAGAAATAATATACAAAACTTGGAAATAAAGCAAAACGGTAGGTGTCATATGTTTTTCAGTATCATACGTGGAAGAAGGCTCAGCCAAGGATTATCTAGGAAAAGGTACCTTTTTTGCCCACTTTGGTTTTTTTCCAACAATTTCTACAGGTACGATTCAGTAACATTGCTTACATTCTTCAAGTTTTGCAGCTGTTCTTGCTATCCTTTTCCAAATTATTCTTCTACCATTAATATAAACTCAACACTCCCTAAGCAAAAACTCCCTCTTTCCCCCTCCCTCCCATCCCTGGTAATCACTAATACTTTTTGGTTTCTATGTATTTGCTTATTTCATATGAGTAAGATCACACAGTATTTGTCCTTTCGTGGCTCACTTTAGTATTGATTACAGGTGCAGACTAGGTGAAGTTACATGAAAACCTGAAGAATTTTGTTCAGTAGAGATGCAAATAATTTCTGTCCAGTAAAAGATAACCCAAAGGTTATAGCTTTTAACCCTGTAGGAAAGTGTATCTAAACCTGCCGTTTTATCTTAACATTCCTTTATTAAATTACCTATACATACCCAGCTTCTCAAATACTCTTCAGACTGGTCTTAATATCCTACTGGTTCCTGCGTTAATCAGTGAGTTGAATAAAATTTTTGGCAGATGTTCAATATATATATGCATGAGAGTTGTAATTTTATCTTTTTTGGAAATTATACCTTAGCACTGCTTAACACCTCCCCATCCCCATCTATAGGCAACTGTTCTGGACTACCCCTGTGGGAAAGAAAGCAGATCAGAGACACCTTCAAAATGGAAAATCACTGAGGTAAGGGGAAAATAATACCTTCCATCTTGGAAGTGAAAAAGAAAAAGAAAAGCAATCACCATAGAAACCAATGTGATTAAAAATAACCTTTATTCAGTCCTTATTCTGTTCCTAGTCTTGGGTAAAAGGATGGGACTGAGTTGAGCAGTAGGAAAAGGTAGAGGAATGCATTGTTTGTAAACATGAGGTATTTGACTTTCAGATTAGATTACAGATTGTTTCTCCTTTGGTAGAAACCCCTGGGCTTCTTTACCTAATAGACAAAGAGCACTTCATTTCCTTTTTCATTCATTGAAAGAAATGTTTAAGTCATTACTCCATTTCCTGAGGTATGACTTTTATCTTTCTGCACATCGTCACTTTCAAAGGTCACCAAAGTCATTTTTCAGGCTTGAACAAGCATTTGGTTATTACCACCGTGCCCCTCAAGGAAGTCACTGTCACAGTCTCAGAGAGGAGGAAGAAGCAGCAGAGTGGGCACAGGTCAGTGGAGGAGGACAGAGGAACAGTCTGGAAGGATCTGATAAGATTTGTCTAAGACCAAAAGCACTAAAGTAAGAAAAAACGGTATCAAAGCGATCTACGGATACAATGCAATCCCGATCCAAATTCCAACGGCATTTTTTAATGAGATGGAGAAACAAATCACCAACTTCATATGGAAAGGGAAGAGGCCTCGAATAAGTAAAGCATTACTGAAGAAGATCAAAGTGGGAAGCCTCACACTACCTGATTATACCACCACAGTAGTCAAAACAGCCTGGTACGTATGACAACAGATACATAGACCAATGGAAAAGAATTGAGAATCCAGACATAAATTCATCCACCTATGAGCAGCTGATATTTGACAAAGGCCCAAACTCCATTAACTGGGGAAAAGACAGTCTCTTTAACAAATGGTGCTGGCATAACTGGATATTCATCTGCAAAAAAATGAAACAAGACCCATACCTCATAGCATGTGCAAAAACTACCTCAAAATGGATCAAAAACCTGAATATAAAATCTAAAATGATAAAGATCATGGAAGAAAAAATAGGGACAATGCTAGGAGGCCTAATACATGGCATAAACAGAATACAAAACATTACTAACAATGCACAAACACCAGAAAAGAAACTAGATAACTGGGAGCTTCTAAAAATCAAACATTTATGCTCATCAAAAGACTTCACCAAAAGAGTAAAAAGACAACCTACAGACTGGGAAAAAAATTTTGGCTATGACAAATCCAATCAGCATGCAATCTCTAAAATCTACAAGATACTGCAAAGCCTCAACAATAAAAAGACAAATAACTCAATTAAAAAATGGACAAAGGATATGAACAGACACATCACCAAAGAAGACATTCAGGCGGCTAACAGACATATGAAGAAATACTCGTGATCATTAGCCATTAGAGAAATGCAAATCAAAACTACAATGAGATACCATCTCATCCCAACAAGGCTAGCATTAATCCAAAAAACACAAAGTAATAAATGTTGGAGAGGTTGTGGAGAGACTGGAACACTTATACACTATTGGTGGGAATGTAAAATGGTACAA
>NW_004443982.1:9071205-9090411 GCF_000243295.1 Trichechus manatus latirostris | reverse complement strand
CCTGGAGCAAAGGAGAATGAAGAACACCAAAGAAATAAGGAAAGTATTAGCCCAAGAGACAGAAAGGGCCACATAAACCAGAGACTTCATCAGCCTGAGAGCAGAAGAACTAGATGGTGCCCAGCTACCACCAATGACCACTCTGACAGGGAACGCAACAGAGAGTCCCTGATGGAGCAGGAGAAAAGTGGGGTACAGAACTCAAATTCTAGTAAAAAGACCAGACTTAACAGTTTGACTGAGACTGGAGGGACCTTGAGACATGGTCCCTGGACTCCCTGTTAGCCCAAAACTAAAACTACTCTTGAGGCCAACTCTTCAGACAAAGATTAGACTGGACTGTGGGACATAAAATGATACTCGTGAAGAGAGTAATTCTTAGCTCAAGTAGATACATGAGACTAAATAGGCAGCTCCTGGCCAGAGGAGAGATGAGAAGGCAGAGAGGGTCAGGAGCTGGTTGAATGGACACGGGAAATCCAGGGTGGAAAAGAGAAGTGTGCTGTTACAGTATAGGGAGAACAATTAGGGTCACATAATAATCTGTGTATAAATTTTTCTATGAGAAACTGACTTGAATTGTAAACTTCCACTTAAAGCACAATAAAAAAAAAAGAGGGTAAAGGGTTGGAGAGTTCCATCCTAAGGAATAAAAGCAGTGGACTGAAGTCCAGCTAGGTTTTCAGTTTTGTTTCTAAGAAATGAGTCAGGAATCTATGGATAAGGTAGTCTGACATTAGAAACTATGCAACATCCCTTAAGCCTAGATCATTTGTACATTTAGAAAACATTTTCTGAGGGAATCAAATTTGTGTTGTTTTTATTCTTTCAATTAGTGAGGAGCAACAAATAGGTAGGTAGCTGCTGTGGAGTCTACTCCTACTCTTGGTAACGTTATGTACAACAGAAGAAAACATCGCCTGGTCCTTCATCATCTTCACAATTGCCAGCATGTTTGAGTTCATGGTTGTAGCTATTGTAACAATTCATCTCACCGAGGGTCTCCCTTCCCCTGTTGACCCTCCACTTCACCAAACATGATGACCTTCTCCAGTGATTGATCCCTCCTGATGACGTCCAAAGCAAACGAGTTGGACAATGTTCTGTTGTGAGCCATAAAGTTTTAATTGGCTAATTTTCAGAAGTGGATCACCAGGCCTTTTTTCCTAGTCTGTCTTAGTCTGGAAAGTTCACTGAAACCTGTCCACCATAGGTGATCCTGCTGGTATTTGAAATACTGGTGGCATAGCTTCCAGTATCATAGCAACACCCAAGCCACCACAGTATGACAAACTGAAGGGTGGTGGTTTGATCTTATTCTCTGTCTCTGCCTTGCTCTGTGCCCAGAGAGGGTGACCTCTATGGAGCATCAATAGCCTCTCTCCCTCGGGCCTCCAGTTGGGTTGAGCCAATAGAAGGCACTGGCAGAAGATCAGAGGGCAGAAAGAAGGAGAGATTTGGTATTTATCTGCTCCCTTTCTGCCTCTACATGTCCCTTCAGTCTTAGGGGTAGTAATGGCTTCTCACTGTTACCAGTCTCTGGAGATCTCAACATCCCTTTTTGTTTTCTTAACCCTATCCACACCTCTGTACACAGCTTGTTTATTAAATGCTCCTTAGTTAAACCCTTTGCTATGACATCAATTTCCTGGCAGGACTCTGATTAATACTTTGACATGCAACATATTTTATATAGTTGACATACAATTTAAGAAAAAATATCTATAACATGGAAATAAAGCAAACAGGAGGAAGCTTGTCCTTTCAATATCATACTGGGAGCATTGTGTAACAGCATTATTTAATTCTCTAGGAGAATTTCTCTGTTTTATTTACTATTTACTATTAGATTACAGCCCACTGTGAAGTTATATGCTAATTTGTAGATTTCTGTCTGGTAGAAAAGGTAACAAAGGTTATGGTTTCACTGCTCTGTGAATCATTAATCGATTTTGTATCTTATGTAGCCCTTATTCTAATCTTCTTTTTTATTAATGCCTAAAAATACCTAGTTTGTTAACTGCTGTTTGAACCAGCTTTACCATCTCACTGATGTCCTCATTAATGAAGTGAGTAAATCTTTGATACATGTTTATATGAATCTTGTTTTTAATTTTTTGACAATTATACTTTGACATACTTCACACACTGTTTTACATTATACTTTTCACACCTCACAGCTCATAAACTAATTCCACTCAACCATTCCCCAAATGTTGGGAATTTAGGTTGTTTTCAGTCTTTATCCATTATAAGTAAGCTTTGCTCATGATATTCCCTGCTACTATATTTTACATGTAGGCAAATGTTTGTGGGACTGAGAATAGTGTGAAGTTTGCAGTGAGTCTTTGTCTTAGTTACCTAGTGCTGCTGTAACAACAACCAAAAAAAAAAATACCACAGGTGGGTGGCTTTACAGAATAGAAATTTATTTTCTCACAGTTCAGGAGCCTAGAAGTTCAAATTCAGAGCATGGCTCTAGGGGGAGGTTCATTTTTTCAGTAGCCCAGGGAGTTCCTTAGCGTTCCTTGGCATCTGTCTTCCCCCTGTGTGTGTCTCTGTGTCTATTGTGCTCTTTTTATAACTCAGAAGGGTTTAGGATCCACCCTACTGTGGTATGACCTCATTAACATAACAAAAGAAAAATCCAGTTTCCAAAACTGAATCACATCCACAGGTCCTGGGGTCAGGACTTCAATGCATATTTTGGAGACACACAATTCAATCCATAACAGCCTTCACCTCCCATATTCATGAAGGTCCTGCCTTCCTTTCCCTCCCTGCCCTACCTCTGTCCTATTCCACCTCACCCCTACTCCAGCCACCAAAATGTCCCTCTGGAGACTTAGAGCCAGTTTGGGGCAAGGTCACCATGCTTGAGCACTCTTAGCTGACAACAGCACCTAACATTTAGCAAGTCCGTACTCTACACACTGTGCTAAGTTCCTGATACGCATTATCTCTTTTGGTCCTCATAATGACCAGTAACCCAGACCCTATTATTAGTTTTCTTTTCTCCCTTTAGGTCGCTGGGTAACACAGTTTGCCCTCGACTACTAACCTAAAGGTTGGAGGTTTGAACCCACACAGTGACACCCCTGAAGAAAGGCCTGGCAATCTGCTCCCGTAAAGACTATAGCCAAGAAAACCCTATGAAGCAGTTCTACTCTATAATATATAGGGTCGCCATGAGTCAGAATCAACTTGACAGCAATGGTTTCTCCCTGTGGGAAGGCTAAGTTGGGATTTAAACCCAGGTCTGACCATAAAGTCCATGCTCTTAAGCACTGAGGTAGAAATTGACTGCATCTGTATTGAATAACTGAGTGAATGAATAAACAAATGGTCAAGAGCTTTCTCAGGCCTCAGATCCAGACTATCTCCTGGGCCCTCAGATCCCCATTTACTGTTCTCCACAAGTTCCGCTAATCTGAATTCTAGGTTGCAGGTTGACACATTTTTTCTGTAAAGGGACATATAGTAAATATTTTAAGCTTTGCAGGCCAAATATGGTTTCTGCCCCATATTCTTCTTTGGTGTTTTTTGTTTGTTTTACAACCCTTTAAACATGTGAAAGCCAGTAAAGCCATACAAAAGCAGACCATTTAGCCAGATTTGGCCCACGGGCTGTAGTTTACTGACCCCTGTTCCAGTTCACTGATTCTCCCTCCAGATTTGTCTAATCTACTATTAAATCCAACCACCTAGTTCTTAATTTTGGTTATTATATCTTTTTGTTCTAGAATTTTTTTGCTTCACTTTTATTTTAATTGTTATGTTACCGCAATAACGCGGATTGGAGCCACCTGCCACAATAGCCAATCTGAGATAGGGGTAAGGTGAGCAGCAAGAGGTTTATTATATATGGATATATAGGAGACAGAGAGAAATAGATTCCTCCAAAAAACCCATCTCCCCCACTGGAGATCAGCTGAAGGCTTTTATAGGGACAGGATTATAGGTGTTAGAAGTTTGTGTTAGTTTCCCCTTGAGATGGTCATGTCTCAGATGCGTTAATCTTTTACTGGTATTCTTGGGGGTTATCTGGCGACATCCTGGTTTTCTTGTCACAAAATGGGTGCTTTGTTCGGTTTTCATCCTTAGATCATTATCACTTGTTTTCCACCCTCCAAGGAGGAACATCGGTTAATTTTAAACCTTTTGTAGAGGCTGGAACCGGAGGGAAAAACAAGATCATGAGACAATGTGGCGGTTAGCAATGGCGAGTAAATAACAGTGAACCAGGCCTGTGTAGCCTCTTCCAATCCCCTCTTTTATTGGAAGTTTCTCAATCTTGGGAAACAGGGCGTCACTTCTTTTCTGGCTACTTCCTGCTGGTTAGGGGCGTCGCTGGGGTGAGAAACCTCCCAGTATCAACTAGGGGCCATATGTGGGGGGGTGAGTTAGAGTGGAAATTGGCTGCATCTTGGTGTATTAGATGACATTCGTCCTCAGAGCTTGAAAGAAGGGGCATCTTGACTTACCAGGGTAAAAATTTTTCTAGCCTTAGGAGTATTTGTAGTTCCTTTTGTTAATATTCTCATAAAACAGGGAACACAAAAACAAACTAGAATAATCTCTATTCTTAGGGTTCCTCTTTTGAGCTCTTCTATGGCCCACTTAACTGGACCTACTGGAGTTAGGGTTGAGACTACACACGGGAGGGTCAGAGTGTCCCCAGCTTGCAGGGTCAGTGTCCCCTTTGCCTGTAGGATGACTGGCACCTTTTCTGTCCAGGTCTCCTGGAAAAACAGAAAGATAGAGGCAAACAAGGTCAAAATCATTGTACTGTAAGCTTCTTGAACTTGTACTTCAGGCCTTGAATTGGAGTACAAGAGTATGATGGCTCTTTGTTTTTTACTTCTTTCTCTTCTTCTGGTGGGGCTGCTTTTACTCTCGAGGGATGCACCCATATGGCTACTCCTGCTAATTTCAGAGACAAGTGGGTGGTCAGGAGAACTTCAAAAGGTCCCTCCCGCTGAGGGGCCAGTTGATCTTCCAGGGGTTGATTCTTGCAGATTTTCCACAGGACCAGATCTCCGATCTCTGGGTTGGAACCTGTGGAGGGGAGTGTCAGAAGGAAAAGACAAACAAGAAGAAGCATACTGATTGACAGTGTTTATGATAGCTCTCAGAGAATGGACCCAGTCTCTTTTCTCTACCTTGGTCATCACCAAGGTGGGGAAAGTCGACTTTTTCAGGAATGGTCTCCCATATATTAATTTGTAAGGGCTCAATTTGAGCCCACTTCAAAGGGCTACCCAGATTCTGAGCAGGGCAATGGGGAGAACTTGTATCTAAGTGGAGCTTGTCTCCTGGCAAAGTTTCGCCAAGGACTTTTTCAGAGTATGGTTCATCTTTTTGGTCTCTCCAGTCGATTGTGGTCTCCAGGCTGAGTGTACTTTCCAATTTATATCTAAAACCTTATTGACTTGTTGGGTGACTGTTGCCATAAAAGCTCCCCTGTTGTCACTCTGTACTGAGATTGAAAGATCAAAACAGGGTATGATTTCTTTGACTAACACCTAGGTCACTTCTTGGGCTCGTTCGGTTCGACAAAGGAAAGCCTCCACCCACCCTGAGTAGGTGTCCACCAAAATGAGCAGATATTTAAAATTTCCAGGTGTCCAGGGCATTATACCACTGCCACCTGAAGGGGATCATTGATTGCCTTCAGGAGCTCTAGGATTTCCAGAACATGTTTTATTTCTTTGTTGGCAGATTCAGAAGTCCCCTTTTTTTCTACAAGGCACCATGTGAGTGAAGGACTAGATGGGCATATTTATTATCAGTATACACAGTTATGCATCTTTTTATTCCTAGTCGCAGGGCCCGCCTGAGGACTATGAGTTCAGCCTTTTGAGCTGAAATGCCGGCAGGAAGTGGAGCTGCCTCTAAGACCTCAGTTCATGTCATCACCGCATCTCCTGCCTTGTGACATCCTTCATATAGAAAGCTACTGCCATCTGTAGACATTTCTATCTCTGGGTCGGTCAAGGGAACATCTGAGAGATCTGGTCTGCTAGAATAAACTTCAATTATCTCTAGGCAGTCATGTACGGGGGCATCTTCTGAAATAGGGCAGCAATGTGGTGGGACTGATGGAGGAGACAGCCTTCAGGACTACGTTTGAGTTGACTAACAAGATTGCCTGACATTTTCCCATCCGTCCTGCTGTGAGCCAAAAAAACCCCCGTTTTGTTCCAAAAGAGGCAAAACTATATGTGGTGTGTTTACCGTTACCTTTTGTCCAAGGGTGAATTTCTTGGGTTCCTGTAACAAGTCACATGTTGCAGCCATGGCTCAAAGACAAGCGGGCCATCCCCAGGCCGTGTTGTCCAGCTGTTTTGAAAAGTAGGCCACCGGTTGCCTGGCTGGTCCCAGGGTTTGAGTTAGTACCCCCACAGCAATTCCCTGTCTTAATATCAGTCTATTCAATGGCAAATAGAGGCTGAGACTCGGGGTGTATAGGAATACAAAAGAAGGCATCTTTCAAGTCCAGTACTGAAAACCAAGCACATTGACTGGATATAGTAAACAAGAGAATATATGGGTTTCGCACAATCGGATGAATGTCCTCTACTATTTGGTTGATTTTTCTTAGGTCTCAAACAGACCAATATTCTCTTGTCCCCGGTTTCAACACCAGTATGACAGGGGTGTTGTATGGAAACCGGCAAAATTTTAAAAGTCCAGTTTTTATGTATCTCTATGCACCAATGGTGTGATCCCTTCTAAAGCTTCTTTACAGAGGGCATATTGTCTCTGGTTTATAATAGGTGTTCTAGGGTTTAAAATAATTTTAACTGGTGTGGCTGACTGGGCTCATCCAGGCCTTTTTTATCCCCAGACCTCTGGATTCACCTTTTGTTGAATATGGAAAGGAATGCCACTACGTGTCTCTATTTCTTCTTGCAATAGTGTCACCTGCAAGGCACGTACATTTTCAAGTGGGATCTGTAGAAAATGGAAAGGAACAAGTCCGCCATCCTATTTGGGTTACTCTGATAAGGAGGCCTGTGATTCTTTTAATTATACAAGTCGGAGGTAGAGAAAGGAGTATGTACTAACATTGTTCCTCCTTTGGCTGGAGTTCTTCTCAAAGGAAATTGCCCTGCCCAAGCCCCGGCAGTACCCTCACCAAAAACAGTACCCTGACGGTGTGTGTGTTTTTTTTTGGGGGGTAAGGGGGGTGACCATACCCGATGAAGTTGGACTCTTACTTCCCGATTTTCTTCCTTCGTCAGTTTCTCTCAAGCTGGCGGGACTAGAATCAGGCTCAGCCCTTTCTGTGGGGGACTCTGCCGTCATTCTTTGACCTGACCTGTGGGCTTCTACTGCACCTTCCCTATATGGCAGGGGGTGGGGAAGTGGGGGTGGGGAGCTGAAGCAGTTATTGAGGCTATTCCTTCTAAGAGGGGACCCTCCGGTGAGGATTCAGGAAGTACTTTTGCCTTCAGCTTTTCCTGGAAAAGAACCTGGTTGGAGGGATTTAACGTTTGATAGAGAGACATGAAAGCTTGAATATAGGGAACTTTGTCTCATGTTTCTTACAAAACAAGTCAAGCTGAAAAATAGTGCCGTAAGCCAAAGACCCATTTTGGAGACAATGTTTCTGGTCCCCCAGCTGGTATTGGGGCCATACATTGTTACATAAGCATATCATTTTCTTCTTGTCATAGGCCCATAGCTATACCTCCTCCAGTTTGTTAGAAGGCAGCCTAGAGGAGATTTGGCTGGGACAGATGGGCCTCCCCCTATAATAGGTGTTTGTTTATGCATAAGCAGCATCAGTAACTGCTTTTCATGTGCCTCAACAGCAACTACATTTTGCAAAACTTCAGATTGAGTATTAATATAAATATAGCAGCATTTATCTATTTAGGCACAAACTTTCTTGAGAGACTAATAGGAAAGGCTAATGCTATTCTATTTTGTAAAATCATAGCTCAAATTTCAAACACTTCTCTGGTTATGATAGTCACAATTTTGCTAAGTTTACCAATAGAACTTCTAATTCAAGAGTTACAATATCTAAACCCATTAGTTAGATACTTCAGGAGAAAGGAAAATGATTTCTTATATTTAGAAAGTAGAACCCTAAAACATCAGCAATATTCTCACATAAAGCCCATAGTTTGCTTTCATTTACTCAGTCTTATGTAGTTAATTTCTGTTCCCCGTGATTCTGGATCAGTTGCAGTCTATGAACTCATCAGCTTCTGTATAAGCATTCTGGAAATTTTAATTCAGTCTGGTCACAGTCCTTTTAGCAAGTCCAACATATTCCATCTTTTTGTCGCGATATTTTGGTCAAACGTTTCCAGCAAATCAGCAAAGTAAAAACTCATCTGCAGATGACAAAACTTAATATGGCCATGATTAACTTATAAAAATAACACTCTTAATAGTGAAAGACCTGACGGAAGTTAATTACAAGTGCAACGTAAAGGCCAAATAAAACCAGTTAAAACAAACAAACAAACAACTTTAGATAAAAATATTTCTAAATATAACCATTAACTGTATTCAAAGAGCTTCAGATGTAATACATAATAATTTTGACACAAAATACCATATAGTCAGGATATACCAAGAATATACCAAGATTATCAAATCTCTAAATACCTGAATTGTAATAAAAAAACTTCATAGGTAAATGATGTGAATTCTCTAATCAAACCATTGGCTTTGATGATGCTAAATTCAAAAAGATAAAGTTACAACCAAGTTAGCAATAAAGAAATAATAATATTACAGGTCACTGTGAAACAATAAAGTTATTTAACCAAAGATCTTAAAGTAAAAACCTTAGTTTTCTTTTCTAAAAGCCATGGGGCTTAGTATTCAGACTCAGGAATCTTATTCTAATGAAAGGCCAAACCTTCGTCTCCCAGGCAGATTACACAAAGAATAAATTAACCCTTTACTCAGAAATCAAAAGAAAATTTTGTTATTTTAACAGCGAGAAACCTAATTCTTTGTTTTATATGCTACTTAACATTAAAACTCCTAAAAATCTCATAAATTAAACCAGTAAACTTTAGCCAGATAAAACTTGACCATATCAAATAAATTTCTTTTTCAATAAACCTCTTAAACATTGTCTTTGTTGCATATCTTTTATAGTGCATCTCTTTCAATGGCAAAAATGAACACTCATTAGCAGACTTAAATATATGTATATATGTCTATCCTTTCTCTTGTGGCATAAAAAGCAAAAGTATATAAACTTCAATTATGAGAAATATCTATTAACTTAATAACATCAATAAGTTACCCAAAATGTTGAAATTATTTTAAGCCTATATATCATAAAACGTAACTGTCGTTGAAAGGAAAGTCTATGTAAACATTCTAAGATTTCATTCAACTTTTACTTCTCATATTTTTCCCAATCTAATTTTAGCCCTTAAAGATTGTACCAACTGGCTTTGGAAATCACGAAGTCTTTCTGCTCAGTTGACCAGTTCATTGATATGGATATAACCTTAAGTGGCTACTGCTGGAAACATTTTTCCAGGCCACTTCAGGAGTGTCTCATTGTGATTTCTTTTTTTTTTTTTTTTTTGACTTCTTAAAGTTCCCCTATAATAGAACTTGTTTACAGTTTTATGATTAGGATCTGCCCAATTTCTGATAACTATAGCAAAGCAGCAATTTTTCTTATCTTTTGTCTTAAAAGAGTCTCCACCTAGCTGGAAAGGGTCTTTCAAAAGCTTCCCAGGAGCTACACGACCTTGGAGACTGGGAGCTGGGGAGGCCTGATTGTGCCAGGCCCTCACTCTCTTGACTCATGGAAGACATTTACATATGTTTAAGTTGATGGAGGCATTTTGAAAGGCTATCTACCCAGTAAATAGCAAAACTCTTTAGCAATTTTGTAAATGAATCCAACAATTCTTGGCTAGTAGGACTGTCATCCCAGTTCGTTTACATATGTTTCAATTGACCTAGGAATTTAAGGACAAGAGATAACTAATTTCTTTTTTACTGTTCTGAAACTGCTACTTTTACTTTAAGACAAAACTATCCTTTTTCCTTAAATAAAACACATTTCATATCTAGCTTAAGTTACTTAGAAAGGTTTCGCTTTTAAGATTGACATAGTATAAAACATAGAGATCTTAGTGTACTTCTCAAATAGACCAAATTATATCAAAGTTTCTCCAAGTAGCTTTTAAGAATCTAAATCATAAGACAGACACAAGATGCAGTTTTTTCTGGAAGAAGAACGAACTGAGATTCTATGACTAGCCTTACAAAATACAGCAATTCTTAGCCATAGCCACCAATTTAACACAAGACAAACTTAGATACAGTGCTCTAGACCAGAAGCAAGCTCTCAGAACAAAAGGAGACAGAAAGACCACATAAACAGGTTCTAGACAAAACTTGTTCCTCAGATGGAGGAATATTAGACCTCTTGACAAAACCTGAGCATCAAGCAAAGTTCCCTAAGGGAAAAAATGGACAACACGAATGAAAGCTCATTTTCCCAAAGTGGCCACTGAAATTCTAAGTTACTTCTAGTATACTCAGCTTACAGTGTTTTTAAATATGAACCCCAAACCAGTGAATCAGTAGTAGCGGGGGAAATCCAGGCTCATTTATCAAAGACGTTAAGCAATAAGGTTCAAGTTTTTGGTTTCCTTCTTTCTGAAGCTTTCTCTTCACAACCGAATCAGGGTGCCCAAGTAGATGGTATAATACTAGTCACACACAGACAATGGACAGAACAGACACAGAATCACAGTAAACAAATGGACAGGACAGACACAAAACCACAGTAAACGAATAAATCTCGCAAGCTGAAGGAGATTTTCTTGACCCCCTTCAATCTCTCAGATGGCCCTGCTTGCCAGCAGAGGTGATCTTAGAGGATCTCAACCTCCCAGACACACTTACGAGCATTCACACACCCAGAACCAGAACTCTAGAGTCACCAGGAGTCCCTACTTGCGAGCCTACTCACGGGGACGGTCATCTGGGGGCACCTGTCGCCCCAGAAACCAAGGGCTCAGGTTCCGCTCCGGAAACCTCGGGCCTGCCCTATCCACCCTGGCTCTGAGTGCAACAGGGAGAGGAGTCGCGAACTCACCTTGGGATCCCTCCTATGCAGGTCTTGCTTTTCTTTCACCCACCTCTTTTGGCGCGGTTGGGGACCAGCGGTGCTGTGACAGAACCAGATCTGGCCGATAGTCTCCCCAGAGGCAAATGAAACCTCTCGTGGCCACTTGCCGGGAGAGCTGTCAATCAGCCCCAGGCCCTGCCCCGGGGCCGCTCCGTCTCAAGCTGCTGAAGTTCCCCATAGGGGCCACCAAATTTGTTACCGCAATAACGCGGATGGCGCCACCTGCCACAATAGCAAATTCTGAGACAGGGGTGAGGTGAGCAGCAAGAGGTTTATTATATATGGATATAGAGGAGACAGAGGGGAATAGATTCCTCCAAAAAACCCGTCTCCCCCACTGGAGATCCGCTGAAGGCTTTTATAGGGACAGGATTATGGGTGTTAGAAGTTTGTGTTAGTTTTCCCTTGAGGTGGTCATGTCTCAGATGAGTTAATCTTCTACTGGTATTCTTGGGGGTTATCTGGTGACATCCTTGGGGATTATCTGGCAACATCCTGGTTTTTCTTTTCACAAGATGGGTGCTTTGTTTGGTTTTCATCCTTAGATCATTATAACTTGTTTTCTACCCTCCAAGGAGGAACATCCGTTAATCTTAAACCTTTTGTAGAAACTGGAGAAACAAGATCTTGAGACAATGTGGCAGTTAGCAATGGGGAGTAAATAATAGTGAACCAGGCCTGTGTAGCCTCTTCCAGTTACCTGTTTTCTATCAAAGTTCTTAACTTTATCTTTTATGTCCTTGGACATAGTAAGTATAATTATTGTAACATCTGTGTCTCATAATTCTAATATCTGGAATCAATGTGAGTCTGTTTATATTTTCTATCATTTCTACTGTTTTTTTAACTTATGATGTCTTTTCTTCTTATGTGTTTCATTCTTTGTCATTGTATGCTGGACACTGTATTTGCAAAATTGTTTATAGAAATAATTTAGTACCTAGATGTTACCCTCCTCCAGAGAAGATTTATGTTGGCTTTAGTATGGTGTCTGGAGATACCAGCATTTTGGGATGCATGAGGCTACTAGCACACTGGGATTTACTTAATCCAGTTTCAGTGCTTGAGATAATTCTAGGCTAATCTATAACTCTTGGGGGCGTCTACTTCCAGTTGTAGGGTATAGCCCATTGTAGGAAAGACCCAAGACTTTCCCTATTTCCTTGATATTTTCCCTTGCTCGGCAAGGCTGTCAAAATGCTGCTCATCCTCTCAGCCCCTCAGCTATCCTGCTGGAATTAGTATAAGCCCCCAGGGAAAAAGTAACTTCAAGTGCTGTCTTCTAGATCCTGGGCAGGTAGATCTAGTTAGTTCTCTAGTGTCTTTCCACAGACTTTTTATATTTCGTCCAGCTTCTCTAGTTGTCCTACCATCACATACATGGGCCAAATCACCTAGTGCACCATTCCAGAAATGAGAGTCTAGAGATTGGTTTTCTATGCTAAGGAATTTGAACCTAATCATTGAAAGAGATATTTGAGAAGAGACTTACACTGTCCTTCAAAATTTTTCAAAGTAGATAAATTAAGCAAACAAAAAACCTGCCAACACATATCTGCTAATTTGGTTTAAATTTCTTACTGTAGCATATTTCAATATACAACAATTGCTGAAATCTTTAAAAAATAAAAACATTTCCAGAAATTAATTACCTATTTTGTAATATAGGAGCCCTGCTAACTGAAAGATTGGTGGTTTGAAACCACCAGCTGCTCCTCCGGAGAAAGATGTGGCCGTCTGCTTCCACAGAGATTTACAGCCTTGGAAACCCTATGGGGTCACTATAAGTCAAAATCGACTCGGTGGCAGTGGGTTTGGTTTTTGGGTTTATGTTGTAATATACTGTGAAATCAACAAGGATTGGCTGTATATTTTGAGGTTCTTCTTGAAAAATCAGATTTAAACAAGAAAAATGAAAATGTTTTCTTTCATGAAATGTAATTTTGAACTATAATTTTAGCAGAAGAGTTCTTGAATATTTTTTAAAAAGGATTCCGTATTGAAGAGCATTTACTTCTACTCCGCCAAATAAGGTTGTTGTTAGTTGCCATCAAGCCAATTCCAACTCATGGTGACCCCATTTGTGCAGAGTAGAACTGTGCTCCATAGGGTTTTCAAGGCTATCACGTTTTAGAAGCAGATTGCCAAGCCTGTCTCCTGAGGTGCCTTCTGGTTGGGTTCCAACCACCAACCTTTTGGCTAGTAGTTGAGAGCTTAACCATTTGTGCCACCCAGGTACTCCAAAGCCAAATAAGGAATATTCATATATTGTCCAAAATTGCTGTAATGCCTGGGCAGGTTTTGCTTCAAGAGTTCTTTATTAGCATTCTGTTTTCTTTATGCTGCACAAGTGAAGTGGGTTGTTCTCAGGGAGCAATAAGGCATAAAAAATGTTAGACACTCTAATAATAGTAGGAAGAAAAAAAAGAAACACTTACCTTCATTTCTAAGTCTGGGTGAGGCCTTGATTAGGGAGCAGCCTTCACCATAGAGATCTTGGGCACGCTTAAGCTTAGAGAGGGTACATCAGAGCAAGGGCATCCCAGAGGACATGGGAAGGAACCCACGCAGTGTTGACCCAGCAACTGCTTGCTCTGTCCATTGCCCTGCCACTGTCTGAGGGAGACATGACGATTGTGACCTTCATCATTGTCTGAAAGGGAAGTCTCTTTGTTGACAAAGATAAAGTCTAAGATAAAAGATTATTACCTAAGGTGGTTGTTGTTATTGTGTGCTGTTGAGTCCATTCTGACTCATAGTGGCCCTATAGGATGAAGTAGAACTGCCCCATGGGGTTTCCAAGTCTGTAATATTTATGGAGGAGCACTGGTGGTGAAATGATTAAGGGCTTGGCTGCTAACCGAAAGGTCTGTGATTTGAACCCACCAAACCCTCTACAGAAGAAAAGACCTGGTGGTCTGCTCCCATAAAGATTACAGCCTAGGAAACCCTATGGGGCAGTTCTACTCTGCATGTAGGGTATCTATGAGTTGGAATCAACTAGAGGGCACACAACAGCAATCTTTTTTTAAAAAATTTTGTTGTGTTTTAGGTGAAAGTGTACAGTACAAATTAGTTTCTCATTCAAAAATTTATACACAGATTGTTTTGTGACATTGGTTGCAAATCCCGCATTGTGTCAGCACTCTCCCCTTTTCCCTTTCCACACCAGGTTCCCGTGTCCATTCATCCAGTTTTCCTGTCCTTTCTTTCCTTCTCATCTTTGCTTTTGGGCTGGTAGTGCCCAT
Organism: Trichechus manatus latirostris; assembly: GCF_000243295.1. Taxonomy (NCBI): domain Eukaryota; kingdom Metazoa; phylum Chordata; class Mammalia; order Sirenia; family Trichechidae; genus Trichechus; species Trichechus manatus. The sequence continues at coordinate 9,076,029 of NW_004443982.1, read as the reverse complement.
TTGGTCTGGTATACTTGATTGAACTAAGAAGCAAGTTCCTCACATATGTTTTTGTGTGATTTATAGGCATATTTAATCTTTGGCTAAAAGGTAGACTTCTGAGTGGCTTCAGTTCTGAGTTACAGCACGTCTGGGGATCATAGTCTCGGGGGTTCCTCCATTCTCTGTCAGATCAGTCTGGTCTTTTATTTGTGTGTGTGAATTTGAATTTTGTTCTACATTTTTCTCCCACGCTCTGGGACCCTCTATTGTGATCCCTGTCAGAGTGGTAGGCGATATTAGCCAGGCACCATTTAGTTCTTCTGGGCTCGGGCTGGTGGAGGCTGTGGTTCATATGGTCCATTAGTCCTTTGGACTAATATTTTCCTTGTTTCTTTGGTTTTCTTCATTCTCCTTTGCTCCGAACAGGATGGGGCCAATAGATGTGTCTTAGATGGCCGCTCACAAGACTCCAGACGCTACTCACCAAGTCAAATGTAGAACATTTTCTTTATGAACTATGTTAAGCCAATTAATATAGATGTCCCCCAAGACCATGGTCTCCAGGCCTGAGCCCCAATAACTCAGTCCCTAAAGGTATTTGGATGTATCTAGGAAGTATCTATGACTTTGCCTTGACCAAGTTGTGCTACCTTTCCCCTATATTATGTGTTGTCTTTCCCTTCACCAAAGTTAACACTTTTCTGCTATCTAGTTAGTGATTTCTCCTCATGGTATCTCATTGTAGTTTTAATTTGCATTTCTCTAACAGCTAATGATTGTGAGCATTTCCTCACGTGTCTGTTAGCTGCCTGAATGTCTTCTTTGGTGCTTTTACCCATTTTTTTAATTGGATTATTTGTCTTTTTGTTGTTGAGGTGCTGAAGTATTCTATACATTTTAAACACCTGTAGGATATTTTGTAGCCAATTTTTTTTTTCCCAATCTGTAGGTTCTCTTTTTACTCTTTTGATGAAGTCTTTTGATGAGTGTAAGTGTTTAATTTTTAGGAGTTCCCAGTTATCTAGTTTCCCTTTTGGGGTTTGTGCATTGTTAATTATGGTTTGTATTGTATTTATGCCATGTGGGCTCCTACCATTGTCCCTACTTTTTCTTCCTCAATCTTTATCATTTTAGGGTTTGTATTTAAGTTTTTGATCCTTTTTGAGTTAGTTTTTGTATATGATGTGAAGTATGGGTCCTGTTTCATTTTTTTACAGATGGACATCCAGTTTTCCCAGCACCATTTGTTAAAAAGACTGTCTTTTTCTCATTTAATGGACTTTGGTCCTATGTCAAAGATCAGCTGACCATAGGTGGATGGATTTATGTCTGGGTTCTCGATTTTGTTCAGTTGGCCTATGTGTCTGTTGTTGTACCAGTACCAGGCTGTTTTGACCACTGTAGCTGTATAGTAGATTCTGAGATCAGGTTGTGTGAGGCCTCCTACTTTATTCTTTTTCTTCAATAATGCTTGCTTATTTGGGGCCTCTTTCTTTTCTATATAAAGTTGATGATTAATTTTTCCACCTTGTTAAATAACACTGTTGGTATTTGGATCGGGATTCATAATACCTGTAGATAGCTTTGGATGGAATTGGTATTTCCACAGTGTTGAGTCTTCCTATCCAAGAGCATGGTATGTTTTTCCATTTATGAAGGTCTCTTTCGGTTTCTTGTAATAGTGTTTTGTAGTTTTATTTGTGTAGGTCTTTCATATCCTTGGTTAGAATTATTACTAAGCATTTTATCTTTTTAGGGGCTATAATAAATGGTGTTGTTTTCCTAATTTCCTTTTTGAAGTTCTCTTTGTTGGTGTATAGGAATCCAACTGATTTTTGTATGTTTATCTTGTATCCTGTTACTCTGCTGAATCTTTCTATTAGTTCCAGTAGTTTTCTTGTGGAATCTTTGGGGTTCTCTATGTATAGGATCATAACATTTGTGAATAGGGGTAGTTTTACTTCTTCCTTACCAATTTGGATGCCCTTTATTTCTTTTTCTTGCAGTATTTTCTAGCTAGGACTTCCAGCACAATGACAAAGGAGGCAGTTGTTCATGGAGGCAGTTAACCACACATTCCATTTCCTCTTCTTATGCCTGACTCTTCTTCCTTCGCTGTTGCTCCAAATGAATAGAGACCAATTGTTGTGTTTTGGGTGGCCACTTGCAAGAGTTTAAGATGCCAGACACTATGCAACAAACTAAGTAATAGAACAGAAGCACTAAACACATTGTTAGGCCAATTAACTGAGTTGTCCAATGAAACCATGACCCTAAACCTTCAAACCAAGAAACCAATGAGGTGTTTGGTTGTACATAAGCAGCCTCAGAAGTTACTCTTTTTTTGTCATTGTTGTAAATATATCTATCACACAACTTTTGCCATTTCAACTTTTTTTTTACAGGTGTACAACTTACACCTGTAAAAAGCACTTACAATGATCAGCCATGCAATCCCACCCTGAATAAATGCAATTTTTCAATAGCCGTAAACCAAAATTCAATACTCCTAAGCAATAACCACTCTTTTCATGCTTTCTCCCACCCGTGGTAACCACTAAGTAACTTTGGTCTCTATACATTTGCTTGTTCTTGTCTTTTTAGGTAAGTGAGGTCATATAATATTTGGCCTTTTGTGATTGACTTATTTCACTAAGCATAATGTCTTCAAGCTCCATCCATATTATAGCATGTATCAAGACTGTATTTCTCCTACTGGCTGAATAGTACTCCATTGTATGTATGTACCACATTTTGTTTATCCATTCATCTGTTGATGGACATTTAGGTTGTTTCCACCTTTAGGGTATTCTGAATAGTGCTAGTAGCTGAGCTCTTAACTGTGCTACCAGGGCTCCTTTACCTAAGGTTAGTGACCTCTTTCTCCTCACCTAGCCCAGTGATTAGAGGTGAGGGGCATGGAGGGTAGAACATACCAATTAGCTGAGGAACATTTTCAGCTCACAGGATTGTCAGGCTTGTGACCATCACCTCTCTGCCATTCCTCTCCACTATCTATTGTCTCTGAGTCTGATATACTCCTTAGAGTGGTTGGGGATGGGTCTCACCAGGCAATTCTGATTTTCTGAGCCTCTTCTGTCATGTCCCACCCACTCCCTCACCCACCTTTGACAATGACTGATCTGACCTTGAATTTCTGGCAGTTTCCTGTCGATATACTGCTGTAACCACTTTTGAATCATCTTCAGCAAAATTTTTCTCCCATGTGATATTAATGATATCATTCGATGATTTCCACATTCGGTTGGATCACATTACTCCGCTATTATTCAAATTTACCCACCAACCACTAAGGCCAAAGATGAAGAAATTAAAGATTTTTACTAAGTTCTGCAGTCTGAAATTGATTAAACATGCAATCAGGATGCACTGATAATTACTAGTGATTGGAATGCGAAAGTTGGAAACAAAGAAGAAGGATTGGTAGTTGGAAAATACGGTCTTGGTGATAGAAGCAATGCCAGAGGTCGCATGATTGAATTTTGCAAGACCAACGACTTCTTCATTGCAAATACCTTTTTTCAACAACATAAATGGCAACTATACACATGGACCTCACCAGATGGAATACACAAGAATCAAATCTACTACATCTATGGAAAGAGACGATGGAAAAGTTCAATATCATCAGTCAGAACAAGGCCAGGGGCCAACAGCAGAACAGACCATCAATTGCTCATATACAAGTTCAAGCTGAAACTGAAGAAAATTAGAACAAGTCCACGAGAGTCAAAGTACAACCTTGAGTATATTCCACCTGAATTTACAGACCATCTCAAGAACAGATTGACACATTAAACACTAATGACTAAAGACCAGACAAGTTGTGGAATGACATCAAGGACATCATACATGAAGAAAGCAAGAGGTCATTAAAAAGACAAGAGAGAAAGAAAAGACCTAAATAGATGTCAGAAGACATTCTGAAAATAAATTATATAAAGTAACCAAAACCCGTTGCCCTCGAGTCAAGTCTGACTCATACTGATCTTATACGGCAGAGTAGAACTGCCCCATAGGTTTTCAAGAAGTGGCTGGTGGATTCAAACTGCTGTCCTTTTGGTAAGCAGCCGAGCTCTTAACCACTGAACCACCAGGGCTCCTATACAAAGTCAAATGCTCCCTTTTTAGTGTACAGTTCTGCAATTTTAATAAATTCATGAAATTACTACTGTAATTGAAATATCAAAGAGCCCATCATCCCCATAAATGCCCTCAGACTCATTATAGTGAACGTCTACCCCCACTCCCAACCCCTGGTAACCACTAATCCGTTTTTTTTTTTCAATTGTTGTAATTAAATGAAGTTTACATTTCAAGTTAGTCTCCCATACAGAATTTTTTTTTTCTATACATTGTTATGAGACCCCAAACTCTCACCCAATTATGCAAAAGCACACTCCTCCCCTCCGGCCCTGATTCCCCATGAACATTCAACCAGCTCCTAACCCTCTCTGCCTTCCCATCTCACCTCTGGACAGAAGCCGCCCCTCTGGTCTCTTGTATCTACTTGTCTAAGAGGCACATTCTTCACAAGTATTACTTTATGTCCCACAGTCTAGTCCAATCCCTGTCTGAAGAGTTGGCCTCAGAAATTGTTTTAGTCCTGGGGCGCTGGAGAGACCAGGGGCCATGCTTTCCTGGGCGCCTCCAGTCTTAGTCAGACCATTAAGTCTGGTCTTCTTACTAGTATTTGAGTTCTGCATCCCATAGTTCTACTGCTCCATCAGGGACCCTCTGTTGTGTTCCCTGTCAGGACGTTCATTGGTGGTAGCCGGGCACCATCTAGTTCTTCCAGTCTCAGGCTGTTGAAGTCTGTGG
>NW_004443982.1:9055014-9066180 GCF_000243295.1 Trichechus manatus latirostris | reverse complement strand
ACAAATCTTCAACAATTTTCTCTGTATTTTCTGTTATACCCCCCTGTTCTGGTACTCCAATCACTCATAAGTTATTTCTCTTGATAGAGTCCCACATGACTCTTAGAGTTTCTTCATTCTTTTTAATTCTTTTATCTGATTTTTCCTCAAATAAGTTGGCGTCAAGGGCTTTATCTTCAATGTCACTAATTCTAACTTCTACTGCCTCAGTTCTGCTCCTGTGACTTTGTATTGAGTTGTCTAATTCTGAAATTTTGTTGTTCATCTTCTGGATTTCTGATTGCTGTCTCTCTATGGATTCTTGCAGCCTATTAAATTTGGCATTATATGCTTGAATAACTTTTTTAAGTTCCGTTACTGCTGTGTCTGTATGTTGCCTGGCTATTTCTGCATTCTGTCAAATTTCCTTTCTTATTTCTAGAAGAGTTGTGTATATTAATCTTTTGTATTCTGCCTCTGGGAATTCCAAGAAGTTCTCTTCCTCCAAAGAATTTATTTATTCTTTGTTTTGGGAGCTTGCTAAAGCCATCATGGACTGCCTCTTTGTGTGACTTGATACTGACTATTGGACCAAGCCATCAATAATTTATTATAATTTTATTTTGTGTTTGCTTAGCGAGACCTAGCTTCTTATTTTGTTTTGTTTTGATATGCCCAAATAGGCTGCTCGTGTGCACTAGTTTGATTTTTGACACCTTTGGGTCTCTAAAGTCCTGTCACGTGGTAGTTAGTTCTGTAACTAAGTATATGCACACAGGAGTCCATTAAATTTTCCTATATGGGTTTAGCTCAGGTGTTCTGGCAGTCGGTCACCAAGAGTGTGATGCAGGCTCTCACCCCCAGTCCTAGACAGGCATGGGTGATTGGTGCAGGCTCTGGACTCTGGCTGTGGTAGGGGATCATGCACTGAGCCAGGCGGGGGACTGATAGCTGCCCCTGAGAGTCTGAAAGGAAAGCATGTCCCTATTCTCTAGGGTGAGTAGGTAAGTGAGTTTTGCACTGGACTAAGATCACCCCACTCTGTTGGCTGTAAAGACTCGAGGGCACCACTTTTTCTTGAACTCCTGTAGCAGGTGACTAGGCACTTTAGGTGCTACCACCAGTCCTCAAGACCCTGCTGCAAATCAATGAAAGTGCCTACTTGAGGGGCAGGGCTGTTTCGAGGGTCACAAATCTGCCCATTCACAGCTGAAGCAGTTGAAGTTACACTTCAGATGTTTGCCCTGTTGTACTGTGGCAGTGAGGGCTAACGCTGTTGAGATGTGTCCCCACAAGTCTATACAGGGGTGTAAGGCCCTCAGAGTCTGCGGACCCCTGATACCTGTGGCCAGCAAAGGAGCTGTGCCAACCTTGTGTTCCTGGCCTAGTGGAGCCAGAAGCTTATTTGTTCCCTCTCCAAGGCCAGGAGAATGGGTCAGGGCACCTTTTGGGATCTACTTCCAGCCCAGTGGACTCATGGTGCAGAGCGCAGAGGGAGGAGGTAAAAGGGAGAGAGGTTTTTCCCAAATGGGCTTTTTTTTTTTTTTTAAATCCCCTTGAAAGGGTGCATGCATGTACTTATCCTAGCCTTTTGGGAGCTGCTCTTCACTGGTTCGGAGTGTCCAAGCAGAATCTCTGCTGTCTGGTCTCTCTCAATGTGCAAACTCCTTCCCAAACATGTGCATAGCACAGCTGTTGGCCTGCTTCACCGCAGACCAGCATGGCTGTGGCTCTACAGTTTCGCCACCACGGCTCTAGCCTTCCTCACCTCTTCCAAACGGTCTTCCTCTCCCGTATCACTCAGACGGATTTCTTAACCTTGCCTTGTTCAGGGCTGCTTGATGTTTGCATAGAATCAAATCACTTGTTTTTCCAGGTCTTTGTTGTAAGAGGGATATAGGAAGCATCTAACTACTCTACCATGTTGACCACCCATCTAATCCATTTATTATTGCTACATTTTTGCCTTTTTCAGAGGACCACATAAATAGAATCATAGAGTATGTAGCTTTTTATGTCTGGGTTCCTTCATTTAACATAATGTATTTGCGATTCCTCTATGGTTTGGTATGTATCAGTAGTTTTTTTGTTTATGTTTTTGTTTTCTTAATTGATGAATAGTATTCTGTCATATTGGTATACCTCAGTTTGTTTACACATTCATCCATTGAGGGATAGCTGGGTTGTTTCTAATTTTTGGCCATTACAAATAAAACTTAGGTTTATCAGTAAACAGATTTCTGTGTGAATATAAAATTTTCGTTTCTCTAAGGTAAATATCCTGTAGTGAGATTTCTTGGTCGTATAATAAGTGTATGTTTATCCTTATAAGAAACTGCTAAACCATTTTACAGAGTGGCTGTATCATTTTGCATTCTCATCTGAAAATTGTGAGAGTTCCAGATGATCCTCATCATCACCAGAATTTGCTATTCTCATCACTTTTTAAAATGTTATGCATTATAATAGAAATATAGTGATACACTTTGTTTGGTGAAATATCTTTTCAAATCTTTAGCTCATTTATTAATTGAGTTGTTTGTTTTCTTATTATTAAGTTTTGAGACCCATTCATGTGTTGATGGGCACTTGGGTTGTTTCCACCTTTTGGCTACCGTGAATAATGCTGCAATGAACGTTGATATATAAGTAACTGAGTCCCTGTTTTCAATCCTTTTAGATGTATACCTAAGAGTGGGATTACTGGGTCATATGGTAAATCTCTGTTTAACTTTCTGAGGAACTGCTAATCTGTTTCCCACAGCGGCTGTGCCATTTTACATACCCATCAGCAATGGATGAGGGTTCCAATTTCTCCACATCCTTGACAACACTTGGTATTTTCAAATCCCTTGATAATATCCATCCTAATGGGTGTGAAATTGTATCTCATTGTGGTTTTTATTTCCATTTACCTAATGACTAATGGAGCTCTGGTGGCGCAGTGCTTAAGAGTTCAGCTGCTAACTAAAAGTTCAGCAGTTCAAATCTACCAGCCGCTCCTTGGAAACCATATGGGGCAGTTCTACTCTGTCCTATAGGGTCACTATGAGTCAGAATCTACTCGAGGGCAACTTTCGTTTTTTTTTTTTTAATGACTGATGATGTTGAGCATCTTTTCATGTGCTGGTTGGCCATTTGTATATATTCTTTGGAGAAATGTTTATTCAAATCCTTTGCCCATTTTATTGATTAGGCTATTTGTTGTTTATTGTTTAGATATGAGTCCTAAATACATATTGGAATCAAGGCCCTTATCAGATATATGATTTGCAAATATTTTTCTGTGGGTTGTCTTCACTTTCTTTTTCTTTTTTAATTGTGCTTTAGGTGAAAGATTACAGAGCATATTAGTTTTTCACTAAACAATAACACACATATTGTTTTGTGACATTGGTTGCCAACCCTGCGATGTGTCAACACTCTACCCTTCTCAACCTTGGGTTCTCTATTTCCATTCATCCAGCTTTCCTATCCCTTCCTGACTTTTCATTTTTGCTTTTGGGCTGGTGTGCCCATTTAGTCTCCTATACATGGTTGAACTACATGTGTTATTTTTTGTTTTATAGGCGTGTCTACCCTTTGGCTGAAGGCTGGACTTCATGAGTGACTTCAGTACTGAGTTAAAAGGGTGTCCGGAGGCCATACTCTCAGGGTTTCTCCAGTCTCTGTCAGACCAGTAAGTCCGGTCTTTTTTTGTATGTTAAATTTTATTCTACATTTTTCTCCCACTCTGTCAAGGACCCTCTATTGTGATCCCTGTCAGAGCAGTCAATGATGGTAGTGGGCCCCATCTGGTTGTGCTGGACTCAATCTGGATGAGGTTGTGGTAGTTGTGGTCCATTAGTCCTTTGGACTAATCTTTCCCTTTTGTCTTTGCTCTTCTTCATTCTTCCTTGCTCCAGACTGGGTGGGACCAGTAGAAGTATCTTAGATGGCCACTCACAAGCTTTTAAGACCCCAGACGCTACTCACCAAGGTAGGATGTAGAACATTTTCTTTATAAACTATGTTATGTCAGTTGAGCTAGATGTCCCCAGAGACGATGGTCCCCAGCCCTCAGCCCAGTAACTTGGTCCCTCAGGGAATTTAATTGTGTCTATGAAGCTTCTATGACTTTCCCTTGGTCAAATTGTGCTGACTTCCCCAGTATTGTGTACTGTCTTGCTCTTCATCAAAGTTACCCTTATCTATTGTCTAGTTAGTTTTTTCCCTCCCGTCCCTCATAACTATCAAAGATTGTTTCTTTCTGTGTGTAAAACCTTTTCATGAGTTTTTATAATAGTGATCTCATACAGTATTTGTCCTTTTGTGATTGATTTATTTCATTCAGCATATTGCCCTGCAGATTCATGCATGTTGTGAGATGTTTTTCAGATTCAACATTGTTCTTCATTGTTGTGTAGTATTCCATTTGTGTGTATGTACCATAGATTGTTTATCCATTCATATGTTGATGGGTGCTTAGGTTTTTTCTATCTTTTTGTTATTGTGAATAATGCTGCCAAGAACATGTGTGTGCGTATGTCTATTCATGTGAAGGCTCTTATTTCTCTAGGATATATTCCTTTGAAGCACAAAAGTTCTAAATTTTTATATAGTCTAATTTATCTAATTTTTTTTTGTTTGTGCTTTTGAGCTCATATCTAAGAAATCATTGCCTAATAAAGAGTTATGAAGATTTATGCCTACATTTTCTTCTAAGAAATTTATGACCTTTGTTCCAGGCAACATGGCACTATAGACAGAAGCACCATGCCGTCCCTCCACAGCAAAGACCCGAAAAACTAAGTCAAACAGAGACAAACGTCAATCCTGAAGCCCTAAGCATCAAATGAAGAGATAAAGAACTCAGCCAAGCACCTAATGGAATAAGAAACTGACAGAGAACAGAGAGCAAGTAGAAGTACGTGCAGAGGTCTCCTATCAGCTAATGTAGCATGGATTAGCCATCTTGGACTCCTGTCAGAGATTGGCAAATGGGGAGTATGTGAAAGCAGCTTCACAGAGCTTCCATAAGGAGATAGAACAACCAGTAACTAGTGATATACACTTTCCCACCCCCCATCCTTCTTCACCCCCATTCGGCCTCCTCTGCTTCCTGCAGCCACAGTCTCTTGGCCAGGAGGCATCAGCTTTAGCCCTGTGCTACTTAGATTCCACCTGCTCACACTAGCCGGCTCCCTGAGTGCCATTTGTTTGTTGCTGGTGTTGCTTTTTTCTGTTGCTTTTGGTTTCTTCCATACCTCACACCACCTCCCCCTCCTTTCTCTCAAATACATGGCTCTGTGTGCCATCTTTGCTTCTTCCTGAAAGCCTATCAAACTCCACTCAACTGTGGAACTGCTTCCTGGCCCATGCCACCAGGTTGGTGGGATCCCTGGGGCTTTAGTTTGTTTGTTTTGATTTGTTCTGTTTTGATTTCTTTGTTTCCTTTTTCTTTTCTCTGCTTGGGAGCCCCTTATAACTGGTTTTACTGCTCTGCTTAGGAGCCCCTTATAGCTGGTTTTACTGCTTTGCTTGGGAGCTACTTCCTCAGTCTGCACAACTGTGCAGTGGGATCCCTGGAGGCATTTCTTTTTTCTTTTTCTTTTTTGTCTTTTTTTTTCCTTTGTTTTTTGGGGGTTTTTTGTTTTATTTTCTGTCTTTTTCCCTTTTTGTCTTTCTTCATTTCTCAGTTTCTCGTCTCTCTATATTTACCTTCTCTTTCTGTATCCTGAATACATGGCACTGTGTGACACCTTTTCTCCTTTTAATCAGGCTGTAAATTGTGGTCTGCGAGCCACTTCCCCTGTCTTCGCAGCCACTTTGGTGGGATCTCTGGGGGCTTTGCTTTTCTTTAGTTTTTCTAATTTTTATTTATTTTTCTTTTACCCTTTTTCTTTCTTTTCCTTTTTGTTTTTCTCCATTTCTCAGTCTCTCATCTCTCCACTCCCTTAGCATCCTTTTTTGTTTGTTTGTTTTTGGCTCCTGTTTCTCTATCTTCTCTCTCCTCTTTCCCATACCTATCTTAGCTCCATACATCAAAATCTCCCCTCTCCTTCCTGCCTACCTACACCGTGCACTGAACATCACACCCACAAGCAGCACAGGCATGGCCTACCGGAACCTACCTGGCATTAATTTCCAGTCAGCCATGTTGGACTTAGTATGTGCCACAAACAACACATCCCAGCAACTACCCTTCAACTGGACCTGCCCTGCTGCACCATAGCTGAGCAACTGACCCTGCCCATTGGACACGGAGGTGAAAAGTATCATGCTCACAGACGAGCAAACAAGAAAGAATGCACAGCCCATCTACTCAGACATAACCAAATTAAAAAAAAAACACACACAGTACAAAACAAGCAAATCTACAATCAATAAACAAGGAAAATAACTACTGAATGTCCCCAAGACAGCAGACAATATCAAAACATATACAAAAACAGGACAGGACGGTTCCAGTAGGCATCCAAAATAAAACACCAGATGACTTTCCAGTAGAAAAAAAGGAACTAGAACTACTGGATAGGGAATTCAAATCTCTAATGTTCAGAGTTATTCAAGAGTCAAAGCAAAAAGCAGACAAAAATAAGTAAAAACTGACAAATTCATGGAAAATGCAAATTCCTGGAAAATACAGACAAAAAATGGAAGAATTCAAGAAAATAATACAGGAACAAAATGCCGAAATAAATTCACAACTAAAAATCATACAAAAACAACAATTAGAAATCCAGAAGATAAACAACAAGATTTCAGAAATGGATAGTGTCATAGAAGGGCTGAGGAGGAGGTTTGAAACAATGGAAGACAGGATCAGCAAAACTGAAGACAAACACTTGGTTACAACTCTGTTTGAGGAAAAATCAGGAAAAAGAAAGACGAAAAATGAAGAAACTCTGAGAATTATGTGGGATACAATCAAAATCAAAAATTTGTAAGTGATTGGAGTTCCAAAAGGGGGAGAAAACAGAAAACACAGAGAGGATCATTGAAGAACTATTGACAGAAAATATCCCCAAATATCATGAAAGATAAAAGCTGACCATCAAAGAAGCTCAACAAAACCCCATATAGGATAGACCCCAAAAGAAAATCACCAAGGCATATCATAATCACCATTGCTAAAACCAAACACAAAGAAAGAATCCTGAGGGCAGATCAAGAAAAATGAAAAGTCACATACAGAGGAAAAACTATAAGACAAAGTTCAGCAGAACAATGCAGGCAAGAAGGCAATGGTATGACATATACAAAGTCTTGAAAGAAAAAAATTGCCAGCCAAGAATAATATACCCTGCAAAACACTCATTCAAATATGATGGTGAAATTAGGACATTTCTAGATAAATAGAAATTAAGGGACTATGTAAAAACCAAACCAAACGTACAAGAACTAGTAAAGGGAGTCCTTTGGTCTGAGAACAAACAACATCAGACCACAGGCTGAATCTAGGACGCAGGATCATACCAGCCAGATATCAACCTAGGAAATGAACTTTCAAGGACTATCCAAAACCAAAAGAATTACAACAGGGAACCGGAGAAGTTTAACAGTAAATGACAACAACATCATAACAATAAAAGAGGAAATAAGCGGTGTAGGTATAAAATCTTCTAATGGAGAGGAAGGCAAGGTGATACCAAGTAATAATAGACTGGTTCAAACCTAGAAAATACGGGTAAATTTCAAGGTAACCACAAAGAAAGTTAACAAACCTACTCATCAAAATAAAGAAGAAAAACATGAAGTCTCAGTAAAAACAAGATCTACAAGAACAAAAGAAATAAAAAAAATCCACAAACAAAAGGAATTCAGCACAGGACAGTAAGAGGAACAAAGAAAATGTCAGCACCACACACACACACACAAAAAAGGCACTACAAAATGACAGCAATAAACTCAGACCTATCAATAATTACACTGAATGTAGATGGCATAAAATCACCCATAAAGAGACAGAGAGTGACAGAATGGATTTAAAAAAACAGGATCCATCAATATGCTGTCTACAAGAGATAAGCCTTAGAAACAAAGAAGTAAATTTATTAAAAATCAAAGGCTGGAAACAAATATATCAAGCAAACAACCACTAAAAAAGAGCAAAAGTGGCAATACTAATCTCAGATAAAACAGACTTTACAACAAAATCCACCATAAAAGACAAAGAAGGACAGTATATAGTGATTAAAGAGACAATCCATCATGAAGACATAACGATAATAAATATCTACATGCCCAGTGACATGCTCCAAAATACATAAACTCTAACAGCACTGAAAAGAGAAATTGACAATTCCACAATAATTGTAGGAGACTTCAACACACCACTCTTGGTAAAAGACAGAACATCTAGAAAGAAACTCAGCAAAGATACAGAAGACCTAAAGGGCACAGTCAGCCAACTTGACCTCATAGACATATATACAACACTCCACACAATAGCTGCAATGTACACATTCTTTTCCAACACACATGGAAAGTTCTCCAGAATAGACCACATCTTAGGCCACAGAGCAACCCTCAACAAAATCCAAAACATTGAGACAATACAAAGTATCTTCTCTGACCACAACACCATCAAAATAGAAATTAAGAACAGGAAGAGCAAGGAAAAAAATCAATTACATGGAAACAGAATAACACCCTTCTTACAAACCACTGGGTAACAGAAGAAATCAGAGATGGAATCAAAAAATTCCTAGAATCAAATGACAATGAAAACACATCATACCAAAACCTTTGGGACACAACAAAGGCAGTCCTCCCAGGACACTTTATAGCAATACATGCACACATCAAAAAAGAAGAAAGGGACAAAATCAAAACATTAACTACACAACTCGGACAAATAGGAAGAGAAGAACAAAAAAAGCCAACAGCCACCAGAAAAAGGAAATAATAAAGATTAGAGCAGAAATAAATGAAATAGAGACTAGAAATACAATAGAAAGAATCAACAAAGCCAAAAGAGGGTTCTTTGAAAGGATCAACAAAATTGACAAACCACTGGCCAAACTGACAAAAGAAAAACAAGAGAGGGTGCAAATAACGCAAATAAATGAAATGGGGGACATTACAACAGACCCAACTGAAATCAAAAGGATCATAACACAGTATTATGAAAAACTATACTCTAACAAATTTGAAAACCTAGAGGAAATGGAAAAATTTCTAGAAACACACTACCTACACAAACTAACACAAAGTGATGTTGAAAATCAGAAGAGACCCATAACAAGAGAAGAGATTGAAAAGGTAATAAAAAAAACTCCCAACCAAAAAATGCCCTGGCCCAGATGGCTTCACTAGAGAATTCTACCAAACATTCAGAGAAGAGCTTACACCAGTACTACTCAAATGATTTCAGAACATAGAGAAGGGATCAACACTTCCAAATTCATTCTATGAAGCCAGCATAACCCTGATACCAAAACCAGGCAAAGACACCACAAAAAAGAGAATTACAGACCAGTATCTCTCATGAATATAGATACAAAAATTCTCAGCAAAATTCTAGCCAATAGAATTCAGCATCATATCAAAAAAAATAATACACCACAAGCAAGTAGGATTCATACCAGGTATGCAAGGATAGTTCAACATTAGAAAATCAATCAAAGTAATCCACCACATAAAAAAAAAGGGAAGAAAAGGATCACATGATCATCTCAATTGACACAGAAAGGGCATTCGACAAAGTCCAACACACATTCTTGATAAAAACTCTCAATAAAATAGGTATAGAAGGGAAATTTCTCAACATAATAAAAGCATCTACGCAAAACCAATGGCAAACATCATTCTTAATGGAGAGAGGCTGAAAACATTCCCGTTGAAAACAGGAACAAGACAAGGATATCCTTTATCACCACTCCTATTTAACATTATGCTGGAAGTCCTAGCTAGAGCAATAAGACAAGAAAAAGAAATAAAGGGTGTCCATATTGGTAAGGAAGAAGTTAAACTGTCCCTATTTGCAGATGATATGATACTATTCATAGAAAACCCAAAAGACTCCATGAGAAAACTACTGAAATTAATAGAAAGATTCAGCAGAGTAGCAGGATACAAGATAAACATACAAAAATCAGTTGGATTCCTATACACTAATAAAGAGAACAATGAAAAGGAAATCAGGAAACAATACCATTTATAATAGCCCCTAAAAAAAATACTTAGGAATAAAACTAACCAGGTGTGTAAAAGACCTATACAAAGAAAACTACAAGACACTACTGCAAGAAACCAAAAGAGATCTACATAAATGGAAAAACATACCATGCTCATGCATAGGTAGGCTCAACATTGTGAAAATTACAATTCTGCCAAAAGAAATTTACAAATACAATGCAATCTTGATCCAAATACCAACAACATTCTTTAAAGAGATGGAAAAACTAATCATTAACTTTATATGGAAAGGGAGGAAGCCCCACATAAGTAAAGCACTATTGAAGAAGAAGAATAAAGTAGGAGGACTTGCACTACTTGACCTCAGAACCTACTATACAGCTACGGTAGTCAAAACAGCCTGGTACTAGTACAATGACAGATACATTGACCAATGGAACAGAATTGAGAACGCAGATGTAAACCCATCCACCTACAGTCACCTGATGTTCAACAAGGGCGCAGAGTCCATCAAATGGGGAACAGTCTTTTCAACAAATGGCACTGTCAAAATTGGATGTCCATCTGCAAAAAATTGAAACAGGACCCATACCTCACACCATACACAAAAACTAATTCTAAATGGATCAAAGACCTAAATATAAAGCCAAACACTATAAAGTTCACAGAAGAAAAAATAAGATCAATGCTAGAGGCCCTAATACACGACATTAACAGGATACAAACCATAACCAACAACACACAAACTCCAGAAAATAAACTAGATAACTGGGATCTTCTAAAAATTAAACACTTATGCTCATCAAAAGACTTCCCAAAAGGGTAAAAAGGGAACCTACAGACTGGGAAAAAAGTTTTGGACATTACAAATCAGACAAAGGTCTAATCTCTAAAATCTACAAGAAAATTCATCACCTCTACAAGAAAAAAGACAAATAAACCAATTAAAAAATGGGCAAAAGAGGGACTCCGGCAAGATGGCGGTCTAGGCAGAAGCACCACGCCGTCCCTCCACAACAAAGATCCGAAAAACTAAGCCAAACAGAGAATCAACAATCCTGAAAC
>NW_004443982.1:9043869-9045410 GCF_000243295.1 Trichechus manatus latirostris | reverse complement strand
GTACTGTTTAATGAGAAACTATTTGTTCTGGAAAACTTCATCTAAAGTACAATAAAAAAAATTTTAAAAAAAAGAAATACAACTGATATGTGTATTTTGATCTTGTATCCTGTCACATTGCTGGACTCATTAGTTCTAATAATTTTCGTGGATTCCTTAGGATTATCTATATCCAAGATCATGTCATCTGCGAATACATGTAGTTTTACTTCTTCCTTTACAATCTGGATGCCTTCTATTTCTTTTTCTTGCCTAATTGCCATACTTAAAACTTCCAGTATAATGTATAATAGAGGCAGTGAGAGCAGACATCCTAGTTTTGTTCCTGATCTTAGGGGGAAAGTTTTAGTCTTTCACCATTAAGTATGATGTTAGCTGTGGGTTTTTGTAGATGCCTCTTATCATTTGGAGGAAGCTCCCTTCCATTCCTTGTTTGCTGAGTGTTTTTATAGTAAAATGGTGTTGGATCACGTCAAATGTTTTTATTCATCTATTAAGATGATCATGTGGGTTTTGTCCTTTATAAAAGTGTGACAGCCTTCCCTCATTTCATCCTGTCTCTCTCCCCTTCAGTCCAAAATGACAATGTTTCTACAGAGATTAGTTGATTGCATTCATAAGTCACATGCTTAATTTCTTTAGCAAATAGTTGTATAGTCACACTCTTGGTATTCTCTCCAGAGCAAGCTTTCTTATTTTTTTGTAATGTGGATAGGCTGAGAATTTTCCAAATCTTCAAATTATAATTCCTTTTATTTCTCAATTTAACTCTTTCCCCTCACATTTTACTATAAACAGCAAGGAGAAAGCTGGCCCTAAATTCCACACTTTAAATCTCAGCTAAATATCCAATATATCAGGATTGGAGGAAGACTCATTAACAATCTGCAATATGCAGATGACACAACCTTGCTTGCCGAAAGTGAAGAGGACTTGAAGCACTTACTGATGAAGATCAAAGACTACAGCCTTCAATATGGATTACACCTCAACATAAAGAAAACAAAAATCCTCACAAGTGGACCAATAAGCCACATCATGATAAAGGGATAAAAGATTGAAGTTGTCAAGGATTTCATTTTACTTGGATCCACAATCAACGTCCATGGAAGCAGCAATCAAGAATTCAGAAGAGGAGGCGAGGTCAACATGGCGGACTAGTTAGACGCTTCTTATATCCCTCTTACAACAAACACCTGGAAAAACAAGTGATTTTATTCTATGTGAACATCTGGCAGCCCTGAACAAGGCAAGGTTAAGAAATCCAACTGAGTCATACTGGAGAGGAAGACCGTTTGGAAGAGATGAGGAGCGCTAGAGCTGCGGCGGTGACACAGCAGAAACACAGCCACAGTGGGCTACAGTGAAGCAGGCAAACAGCTGTGCCGTGCACACGCTCAAGAAGCAATGTCCACATAGAGAGAGACCCGGCAGCAGAGATTCTGCTTGGACACTCTGAACCAGTGAAGAGCAGTTCCCAAGAGGCTAGGATAAGTACATGCGTGCACCCTTTCCCAGCGAGTTAAAAAAAAAAAAAAAAA
>NW_004443982.1:9041023-9042216 GCF_000243295.1 Trichechus manatus latirostris | reverse complement strand
AGACATATTATAATCAAACTTACCAAAACCAAAGATAGAGAATTTTAAGAGCGGCTAGGGATAAAAGAAAAGTCATCTACAAAGGAGAGTCAATTGGAATAAGCTCAGACTACTCAGCAGAAACCATGCAGCCTAGAAGGCAATGGGATGACATATTTAAAGCCTTGAAGGAAAATAACTATCAGCCAAGAGTTATATATCCAACAAAACTGTCTCTCAAATACGACGGCAAAATTAGGGCATTTCCAGATTAACGGAAGTTCAGGGAATTTGCAAAAACCAAATCAAAATTACAAGAAATACTAAAGGGAATTCTCCAGTTAGATAATCAATAACACCAGCTAACAACGAAAGACTACAACACAGGATAGAGCAACCAGATATTGACTCAGATACAGAAATTGAAATTACATCAAAGCTAAAACATTGAAAATAAGGAAACAGATATCAATATGTAAAAAAAGAAAAAGAGGGACTTAAAAAATGGAGACATTTATTTTCTATATGGAGGGGAAGTTAAGGCAATATAAAGTAATAAAAGACTGGTATAAACATAGAAAATTAGAATATTAAGGTAACCACAAAGGAATCTAATAATCCTACAAATCAAAATAAAAAAGTAAAAAACATACAGACCCAGGAAACACAATATCTACACCAAAGAAAAAGATGAAAAAAAAAATACATAAAGAAAAACGACTCAGCACAGAAAATTGAGGAGAACAAAGAAACTGTGAACAACACACAAAAAGAGGTATCAGGATGACAGCACTAAACTCATACCTATCAATAATTACACTGAATGTAAACGGACTTAATGCACAATAAAGAGATGGAGAGTTGCAGATTGGATAAAAAAGCATTATCCATCTATATGCTGCCTACAAGAGACACCCCTTAGACTTAAAGACACAAACAGGCTAAAACTCAAAGGATGGAAAAAATATATCAAGCAAACAACACTCAAAAAGAGCAGAAGTGTCAATATTGCTCTCTGACAAAATAGACTTTAAAATAAAATCCACCACAAAAGATAAGGAAGGGCACTATATAATGATTAAAGGGTCATAACACCAGGAGGACATAAATATTTATGCACCCAACAACAGGGCTCCAAAATACATAAAACAAACTCCAACAGCTCTGAAGAGAGAGATAGACAGCTCCACAATAGTAGTAGGAGACTTCAACAC
>NW_004443982.1:9034847-9037059 GCF_000243295.1 Trichechus manatus latirostris | reverse complement strand
AAACTTCATTTAATTACATCAATTAAAAAATAGGGAAAAAAAAGAATTCAGAAGATGCATTGCATTGGGCAAATCTGCTGCAAATGACCTCTTTAAAGTGTTGAAAAGCAAAGATGTCTCCTTAAAGACTAAGGTGCGCCTGACCCAAGCCATGGTATTTTCAGTCGCATCACATGCATTCGAAAACTGGAAAATGAATAAGGAAGACTGAAGAAGAACTGATGCCTTTGAATTGTGGTGTTGGCGAAGAATATTGAATATACCATGGAATGCCAAAAGAACGAACAAATCTGTCCTGGAAAAAGTACATACAGAATGCTCCTTAGAAGCAAGGATGGCGAGACTACATCTTGCATACTTTGGACATTTTGTCAGGAGGAATCAGTCCCTGGAGAAGGACATCATGCTTGGTAAAGTACAGGATTAGTGAAAAAGAGGAAGACCCTCAACGAGACTGATTGATACAGTGGCTGCAACAATGGACTCAAGCATAACAAAGATTGTGAGCATGGCGCAGGACCCGGCAGTGTTTTGTTCTGTAGTACATAGGGTTGCTATGAGTTGGAAGCAACTCGACAGCAGCTAACAAGCTAACAAGAACAAATTTCCAAGTTCATATTTTACAAGTTCTACTTTCCACAAAAAGTAGAATGTAATTCATTCAAGTTCTTGGCCATTTTATAACAAGAATCTCCTTTCCTCCAGTGTCCAATAACATGTTCCTCATTTCTGTACTTACTAGAAACACCTTTAACTTTCATATTTCTAGCAACATTCTGTTCATGATGAGATATATATATTTTCTAAGATGATAAAACCTTCTTTACCGTTCTCCTGATTTCTTCCTGAGCCCTCATCAGAATTGCCTTTAATGTCCATAATTCTACCAACAGTTCCTTCAAGGCAATCTAGGCTTTTACTATCAAGAACCTCAAAATTCTTAGAGCCTCTACCCATTACCCAGTTCCAAAGACACTGCTACATTTTTAGATATTTGTTAAGTTAGCATCCTACTTCCTAGTACCAAAATGTGTATTGATTTCTTAGAGCCACCATAAACAAACTGGATGGCTTAAAACAGACATTTATTGTCTTACAGTTACGGAGGCTAGAAATCTGAAATCAAGGTGTCGGCAGAGCTGTGTTCTCTCTAAAGGCTCTAGGACTTCAACATGTCTTTTTAGGGGGACATAATTCAGCCCATAACAAATAGTATAATGAACACATACATATCTACCTACTGGATCCAACAATTGTTAAAATTTTGCCATATTTCTTTCTCTCACTATCTACATACATACATTCTGAACCTTTTGAAAGTTACAAATAGCATGATATAGCACCCCTGAATATTTCAACATGCATCTCTCAAGAATAAGGACATTTAATTAATTTATTTCATATTTTAAAAATTTTATTGTGGTAAAATATATATAACAAAACATTAGCCATATTAATCTTTTTTTAAAATTTATTTGTGTTTATTGTAGTTTAAGTGAAAGTTTACATTTCAAGTTAGTTTCTCATACAAAAATTTATACATATATTGTTATATGACCCTAATTGTTCTCCCTTTACTGTGAAAGTACACTCCTCCTTTCCACCCCGGACTTCCCATGTCCATTCAACCAGCTACTAGCCCTCTCTGCCTTCTCACCTCTGGACAGAAGCTGCCCGTTTAGTCTCATGTACCTACTTGAGCTAAGAAGCACACTCTTCATGAGTATCATTTTAGGTCCCAGAGTACAGTCCAATCTTTGTCTGAAGAGTTGGCCTCAGGAATTGTTTTAGTTCTAGGTTGACAAAGAGTCCAGGGGTCATGCTTTCCAGGGTTCCTCCAGTCACAGTCAGACCAGTAAGTCTGGTCTTTTTACTAGAATTTGTGTTCTGCACCCCACCTTTCTCTGGCTCCATCAGGGACTCTCTGTTGTGTTCCCTGTCAGGGCAATCGTTGGTGGTAGCCAGGCACCATCTAGTTCTTCTGGTCTCAGGCTGATGAAGTCTCCAGTCTATGTGGCCCTTTCTGTCTCTTGGGCTACTACTTTCCTTGTGTCTTTGGTGTTCTTCATTCTCCTTTACTCCAGGTGGTTGGGACCAATTGATGTATCTTAGATGGCCACTTGCTAGCTTTTAAGACCCCAGATGCCACTCACCAAAGTGAGCTGCAGAAAATGTTCTTAATAAACTTTGTTATGCCAATTGACCTAGAAGT